>NC_090408.1:43670300-44274675 GCF_036365525.1 Heterodontus francisci | reverse complement strand
TGGGTGGGAGGGGAAGACAGTGCTGGTGGGGTGTTGGGGGGACAGTGCTGGGGTGGGGGGGGGGGGAGCAGTGCTGGGTGGGGGGGGACATGCTGGGTGGGGGGGGACATGCTGGGTGGGGGGGGACATGCTGGGTGGGGGGGGACATGCTGGGTGGGGGGGGGGGGACAGTGCTGGGGGTGGCAGCAATCTGGGGGTCAGAGACCACAGAAACACAGTCATAGAAATTTACAGCACAGAAGGAGGCCATTCGGCCCATCAAATCTAAGCCAGTTGACAAGGAGCCATTCAGCCTAATCCCACTTTCCAGCTCTTGAACCGTCGTGTTGTAAGTTACGGTATTTCAAGTGAATAAGAACTTTTTAAATGTTATGAGGGTTTCTGCCTCTTGCACCCTTTCAGGTAGTGAGTTCCAGATCCCACCTCTGGGTGGAAAAAAATTCCCGTCGAATACCCTCTAAACCTCCTACCCTAAATCTATGCCCCCTGATTATGGACCCCTCAATCAAGGGGAACAGCCTTCCTATCCACTCTATCTAGACCTCTCAATTTTACACACTTCAATTAGGTTTCCCCTCAGTCTCCTCTGTTCCAAAGAAAACAACCCTAGCCTATCCAATCTTCCCTCATAACTAAAGTTCTCCAGCCCAGGCAACATCCTTATAAATCTCCTCTGTACCCTCTCTAGTGCAATCACATCTTTTAGTGCAGTGACCAGAACTGTACACAGTACTCCAGCTGTGGCCTAACCACTGTTTTATACAGTTCCAGTGTGATCTTCTGCTCTGATATTCTGTGCCTTGGCTAATAAAGGCAAGTATCCCATATGCCTTCTTGACCACCTTATCTACCTGTCTGGCCACCTTCAGGAATCTGTGGACATGCACTCCAAGATGTCTCTAATCCTCTATATTTTTCAGTATCCAACCATTTATGGTGTATTCCCTTACTTTGCTAGCCTTCCTGCAGGAATGCTTAGTCTGATTACAGAGTGAGACTCATTGTTTAAATGGACTGTAAACGACTGCTTCAAACTACTCCTCATGATTTGATACAAAATCCGAGTGAGAATAAAAATGTTTGCGATGTCATAATCACATTCAATTAATTCTCTTCTTGGACTTTCAAAAATGATTACTTGCATCTCCAGTTCTTTTAGTTACAAACTTATTTAAAATGTTACCAAAGATTTCTTGGTCCATGGATCTGATAATGTTTCGAACAAGCAATGTAATAATTTACAGAGAGTGGAGCAATTGAGAGATGTGCTGGTGAGGTACAGCTGGCTGTCATCAGCATACATGTGGAAACTGATTTATTTTCAAATTATATCAGCAAGGGGCAGCAAGTAGCTGAGCAATTGGAACGAGCCAAAGATAGATCCTTGGTTCCAAACATGCACATGCTTAAAATAAGCAGATGCCTAAAGCAGTTGCTATAGTTTCAGTAATATATTTAGTGCACTGGCTAATGTACTTCTGGAAAATTCCTATGTGCAGGTAAATGATTTTGTTTAAAGAAATTTTACACCAGTTTGTTAACTATTGCATTAAAAATTGCAGAGAGAAATCTCACCCCATTCCCGGGTTAATAACTGGACTTCAGGATTTCCAGTGCTCTGTGACAGTGACAATCTCCTCAGTGTCACTGTAAGCAACTATTTAAATTAAAATGTTCCCAGTGCAGTGAGTGGTTTAATAATCTGTGGAACTTCAGCTCAGTCCCAGTCAGGACAAATCACCCACACGAACGGGACCCACTTACAGATTCTGGAATGAGAAGTTTGTATCATTTGGCTGGGGTTTTACTGCAGTAAATTTATTCTGCTTGTTATTTCTATTGGATTGTGAATTTTGGAATGCTTTGATAATTCCATGAAATATAAAAAATTTTGGACATTGGAAATCTCAACATTTGATTAGCGGGAGGTGGGGGGGAAGGGACAGAAGGGTGAGAAGAGAAAGGTCACATCTACAAACTCTCTTCACAGATCAAACCATTAGCAGAATTCTCATCAACTTTGAAATTGTTTCAATGTTCCTTTATGTCTAAACAATGAGTGTCAGTAAGAGAGGAACTGGCTGGATTATCGAGCCTGACTGACAGTAACACTGAATTCACATTGTAATATAAAGTTCAGAATTACAGGAGAGTTAATCAGCTATTAATATGGAACCTGCTTAGTTTCACCAACATCAACGTTGATTCAATAAATGTTTTTTTTTAATAAATAAAGTGACATTCACAGCAAGATCCTTTCTGAAAAAAAAACACAATTTGGAATTGTGTTATAATTCATGAATAATTTATAAACTGTATTCAGTCTCAGCAGAGACAATCTGATGGTCCTGTTACCTGGCACATCAGTGCCCCTTGATGGGAGTTAAAGGGTTAACTCTTCCAGTTGTCAAAGTCCCTGGGCTCAGCCACAGTAAACAATGGAAAGGGGAGGGAGGGTTGGACAGACACTGCATTTTCCCCACAGCTTGGGGGATAATGAGCAATGAAATTAAACCAGAGACTGGACTCATTCCCACATACAGGCAACAACAGATCATCACTCTCTCATCCACTCTCTCCCAGCTCTTATATTCTGTGCCTCAGCTAATAAAGGAAAATATCCCCCATGCCTTCTTGACCACCTTATCTACCTGTCCGACCACCTTCAGGGATCTGTG
This sequence comes from Heterodontus francisci, assembly GCF_036365525.1. Taxonomy (NCBI): domain Eukaryota; kingdom Metazoa; phylum Chordata; class Chondrichthyes; order Heterodontiformes; family Heterodontidae; genus Heterodontus; species Heterodontus francisci. The sequence goes on along the minus strand of NC_090408.1, from coordinate 44,271,997 downwards.
GACATGCACTCCAAGGTCCCTCTGTTCCTCTACACTTCTCAGTATCCGACCATTTATTGTGTATTCCCTCGCCTTGTAAACCTTCCCCTAATGCATTCATCACACTTCTCTGGATTGAACTCCATTTGCCACTGATCCACCCACCTGATTGGTCCATTAATATCTTCCTGCAGACTACAGCTTTCTTCTTTATTATCAACCACATGGCCAATTGTTGTGTTGTCTGAAAACTTCTTAATCATACCGCCTACATTCAGGTCCAAATCATTGATATATACCACAAAAAGCAAGGGACCGAGTACTGAGCCCTGCAGAAAGCCACTGGAAACAGCCTTCCAGTCACAAAAACACCCATCGACCATTACCCTTTGCTTCCTGCCTCTGAACCAATTTTGGATTCAACTTGCCACTTAGCCTTGGATCCCATGGGCTTTTACTTTTGTAGCCAGTCTGCCATGTGGGACCTTATCAAACGCCTGGCTAAAATCCATATAGACTACATCAAATTACTACCCTCATCGACCCTCCTTGTTACTTCCTCAAAAAATTCAATCATATTAGTCAGACACAACCTTCCCTTAATAAATCTATGTTGTCTTTGATTAAATCCGTGCCTTTCTAAATGAAGATTTAGCCTTGCTACCCTTAATAGCCTAGGATACATTTCATCCGGTCCTGGGGATGTATCCACTTTCAAAGATGTTAAACCCCTTAATACTTCCTCTCTCACTATATTAACTTCATCAAATATTTCACACTCCTCCTCCCTGATTGCAATATCTATATTGTCCCTCTTTTGTGAAAACAGACACAAGGTATTCATTAAGAACCAACATCCTCTGCTTCCACACACAGGTTACCCTTGTGGTCCCTAATAGGCCCTATTCTTATTTTAGTTATCGTCTTGCTCTTTATGTATCTTTAAGATGAATAACAAGGAATTTGTTTGAAATCTGTTTGTCACTATTCTGTGACCTGTGCAGTATCAGTTAAGATAAGTGTTTAAAATTCACTGTGTTCAATGTGAAGTGTTAGCTCTCTCAGAACAAAGAACAGAATTATCTATCATCTCCCCCACCCCACACCAGAACTATACTTTAGTTCCGATGAAGGGTTACTGACCCGAAACGTTAACTCTGCTTCTCTTTCCACAATGTGTGGTTCCAAGAAATTGTCACAAAACCATTCTACAAACTCATCTTGACCACTTTTGCCAATTTAATTGGCCCAGTCTATTGAAAGATTAAAGTCCCCCACAATTATTACATTGCCTTTGTTACAAGCTCCAATTATTTATTGCTTAATGCTCTGTCCAACGGTATAACTACAGTTCAGAGGCATATAAACTACTCCAATCAGCATTTTCTAACCCTGATTCTACTTCTGAGGCAAGATCCTTTCTCACGACTGACCTTATCTCATCCTATACTTTCAGGGCTACTCCTTTTTCATTCTGTCTTTTAAAATATTGTATCCCCGGAATATTTATTTCCTAACCTTAGTCACCTTGTAACCATGTCCCTGTAATGGTGATTAGATCTATTCCATTTATCTCTATTTGTGCCACTAGTTCATCTTTCTTATTGCAGATGCTCTGTGTATTCAGATAAAGAACTTTAATTTTTTACTATTATTCCTTTCATGGACCTTATTTCATGGACCTAATGGCATTATTGCCATTAAACTCCCTGTCTTTACTCACATAGCTACCCAACCTTTCTCTTTGGATTTCTAAACCTCCTTCAGTTGAACCCTCCACCCCACTCTTAGTTTAAAGCACTATCCACAGCCCTACTTATACAATTTGTGAGGACTCTGATCCCAGCCTGGTTTAAGTGGAGCCCATCCCAATGGAACAGCTCCCTCTTTCCCGAGTACTAGACTGGCTAGATGCAGGGAGCATGTTCCCAACAGCTGGGGAGTCCAGAACCAGGGGTCACAGTCTCAGGATACGGGGTATGTCATTTAGAACTGAAATGAGGAGAAATTTCTTCACTCAGAGGGTGGTGAACCTGTGGAATTCTCTACCGCAGAATGCAGTGGAGGCCAAGTCATTAAATATATTCAAGAAGGAGATAGATATATTTCTTAATGCCAAAGGGATCAAGGGATATGGGGAGAAAGCAGGAATAGGGTACTGAATTAGATGATCAGCCATGATCTTTTTTGAATGGCAGAGCAGGCCCGAATGGCCGAATGGCCTACTCCTGCTCCTATTTTCTATGTTTCTACTGGTGCCAGTGCCCATGAATCAAAACCCCTTTTCCCACCCCAATCTTTGAGCCACGTGTTTAACTCTAATCTGCCAGACCCACTGTAATTGGCGGAAGCTCTCCCAGCAGAAAATCACTCCTTGTTCTCCCTGTGTCATTAGTTCCTACCTGGACTGTGACAACTGGATCCTCCCCCTCCCGGTTCCTTTCCAGCTGTGAGGAGATGTCCTTAACCTCAACACGGAGCTCCCGGTGCGGCTGCAGTGAACAGTATCTCTCCCCCTGACTATACTGTCCCCTATCACTATCACATTCCTCTTCACTGCCTCACTAGAATGGCCTCCTGCACCATGGTGCCAGGGTCAGTTTGCCCATCCATCCTGCAGTCCTTGTTCTCATCCACAGGCAGAAAGTACCTCCTACCTGTTGCTCAAAGTCAAGGGCTGAGACTCCTCCAGCACTGTACACAGAATCCCCCCGGCAGTGCGGGGCTCCCCCCCCGGTGCCGACCCTCCGGCAGTGCGGGGCTCCCCCCCCCGGTGCCGACCCTCCGGCAGTGCGGGGCTCCCCCCCCCGGTGCCGACCCTCCGGCAGTGCGGGGCTCCCCCGGTGCTGTTCCCGGCAGTGCGGGGCTCCCCTGGTGCTGTTCCCGGCAGTGCGGGGCTCCCCCGGTGCTGACCCTCCGGCAGTGCGGGGCTCCCCCGGTGCCGACCCTCCGGCAGTGCGGGGCTCCCCCGGTGCTGTTCCCGGCAGTGCGGGGCTCCCCCGGTGCCGACCCTCCGGCAGTGCGGGGCTCCCCCGGTGCCGACCCTCCGGCAGTGCGGGGCTCCCCCGGTGCCGACCCTCCGGCAGTGCGGGGCTCCCCCGGTGCTGTTCCCGGCAGTGCGGGGCTCCCCCGGTGCTGACCCTCCGGCAGTGCGGGGCTCCCCCGGTGCTGTTCCCGGCAGTGCGGGGCTCCCCCGGTGCTGACCCTCCGGCAGTGCGGGGCTCCCCCGGTGCTGTTCCCGGCTCCCGCTCCAGGACGGTTTAGTTTCTCCCGGTTACTCACCCCATTTCTGAGCGATCCTGTGTCTCCGCTGCGGGACTCGCTGTTCCTGTCGCGTCTTTCAGCCGCTCGGCTCCATCCCGACCCGGGATCCGGGGCGAAGTGAACTCGGAGCGGCCACCGAGCCGCTTCTCCTCCGGTTCCCTCTCCCCGGTGCGGGAACAGCTTCTGCCGGTTGATCTGACGCCGTTTGACGGCCCGACTCGGGCTGACGGTGCGGGGAAGGTCCCGGTCCCGGTGCCGCTGTTTGCGGAACAGTCCCGGGGCTGCAGCCGGCGCGACTCTCGGTCTCTCACTGAATCCTGGCAGCTACAAACAGACTGAGAGCAGCACCGCCCCCAGACACCAGCTCAACTAACTAGTACAACCCAGCTGACTACCAGAGGCTCCCTACTGACTAGTACAACCCAGCTAACTACCAGAGGCTCCCTGCTGACTAGTACAACCCAGCTAACTACCACAGCCTCCCTACTGACTAGTACAACCCAGCTAACTACCAGAGGCTCCCTGCTGACTAGTACAACCCAGCTAACTACCACAGCCTCCCTACTGACTAGTACAACCCAGCTGACTACCACAGCCTCCCTACTGACTAGTACAACCCAGCTAACTACCACAGCCTCCCTACTGACTAGTACAACCCAGCTGACTACCACAGCCTCCCTACTGACTAGTACAACCCAGCTGACTACCACAGCCTCCCTGCTGACTAGTACAACCCAGCTGACTACCACAGCCTCCCTGCTGACTAGTATAACCCAGCTGACTACCACAGCCTCCCTGCTGACTAGTATAACCCAGCTGACTACCACAGCCTCCCTGCTGACTAGTACAACCCAACTGACTACCACAGCCTCCCTGCTGACTAGTATAACCCAGCTGACTACCACAGCCTCCCTACTGACTAGTACAACCCAACTGACTACCACAGCCTCCCTGCTGACTAGTATAACCCGGCTGACTACCACAGCCTCCCAACTGACTAGTACAACCCAGCTGACTACCACAGCCTCCCTGTTGACTAGTACAACCCAGCTGACTACCACAGCCTCCCGACTGACTAGTACAACCCAGCTGACTACCACAGCCTCCCTGTTGACTAGTACAACCCAGCTGACTACCACAGCCTCCCTGTTGACTAGTACAACCCAGCTGACTACCACAGCCTCCCTACTGACTAGTACAACCCAGCTGACTACCACAGCCTCCCTGTTGACTAGTACAACCCAGCTGACTACCACAGCCTCCCTGTTGACTAGTACAACCCAGCTGACTACCACAGCCTCCCTACTGACTAGTACAACCCAGCTGACTACCACAGCCTCCCTGTTGACTAGTACAACCCAGCTGACTACCACAGCCTCCCTACTGACTAGTACAACCCAGCTGACTACCACAGCCTCCCTACTGACTAGTACAACCAGCTGACTACCAGAGCCTCCCTACTGACTAGTACAACCCAGCTGACTACCAGAGCTCCTTAATAACTAGTACAACCCAGCTGACTACCACTGCTCCCTACTGACTAGTACAACCCAGCTGACTATCAAGGCCTCCCTACTGACTAGCACAACCCAGCTGACTACCACAGCTCCCTACTGACTAGTCCAACCCAACTGACTACCACAGCCTCCCTACTGACTAGTACAACAAGCTGACTACCAGAGCCTCCCTACGGACTAGTACAACCCAGCTGACGACCACAGCCTTCTGTTGACTAGTACAACCCAGCTGACTACCAGAGCTCCCTACTGACTAGCACAACCCAGCTGACTACCAGAGCTCCCTACTGACGAGTGCAACCCAGCTAACTACTACAGCTCCCTACTAACTAGCACAACCCAGCTGACTACCAGAGCTCCCTACTGACTAGTACAACCCAGCTGACTACCACAGCCTCCCTGTTGACTAGTACAACCCAGCTGACTACCACAGCCTCCCTGTTGACTAGTACAACCCAGCTGACTACCACAGCCTCCCTACTGACTAGTACAACCCAGCTGACTACCACAGCCTCCCTGTTGACTAGTACAACCCAGCTGACTACCACAGCCTCCCTACTGACTAGTACAACCCAGCTGACTACCACAGCCTCCCTACTGACTAGTACAACCAGCTGACTACCAGAGCCTCCCTACTGACTAGTACAACCCAGCTGACTACCAGAGCTCCTTAATAACTAGTACAACCCAGCTGACTACCACTGCTCCCTACTGACTAGTACAACCCAGCTGACTATCAAGGCCTCCCTACTGACTAGCACAACCCAGCTGACTACCACAGCTCCCTACTGACTAGTCCAACCCAACTGACTACCACAGCCTCCCTACTGACTAGTACAACAAGCTGACTACCAGAGCCTCCCTACGGACTAGTACAACCCAGCTGACGACCACAGCCTTCTGTTGACTAGTACAACCCAGCTGACTACCAGAGCTCCCTACTGACTAGCACAACCCAGCTGACGACCACAGCCTTCTGTTGACTAGTACAACCCAGCTGACTACCAGAGCTCCCTACTGACTAGCACAACCCAGCTGACTACCAGAGCTCCCTACTGACGAGTGCAACCCAGCTAACTACTACAGCTCCCTACTAACTAGCACAACCCAGCTGACTACCAGAGCTCCCTACTGACTAGCACCACCCAACTGACTACCAGAGCTCCCTACTGACTAGCACAACCCAGCTGACTACCACAGCTCCCTGTTAACCAATACAGCTCAACTGACTACCACCACACCCCACTAATACAACCCAAATAACTACTACTCTACCCTACTAACTAATACAACCCAACTTACACTACGCCATACATCCTGATATAATCCAACTACCACTGCACCCTACTAACTAATGCAGCCCAGTTAACACACCACCCTACAAATACTACACAGCTAATGACCACTCTGCCATGCTAACTAATACAACTCAGCTAACTACCACAGCACCATACAAAATAATATAACTCAGTCAGCTAGCATTGCACCTCACTAACTAATAAAACCCAGCTAATCTTGCATCTCACTAACTAATAAAACCCAACAAAATACCTCATAACTAATAAGATCCAACCAGCTAAAATTTGACCAAGTAACTAAGAAAGAAATAATTTACATAGCGCCTTTCACAACCTCGCGATGTCCCAAGGTGCCTTGCAGCCAATGAAGTACTTGTGAAGTGTTGCTGGCTGCCTCAAACAGCAATGACATCAATAATCTGCCTGAGCTTTATTGGTTACGGGGTCAATGTTATTTAGCTGGCAGTGTTTAGTTAGCGAGGTAGTGTTTAGTTAGTGAGGTATAGTGCTAGCTAGATGCTAGTTTTGGCTCATTGGGTATCACTGTCACCTCTCTGTTGAAGGTTGCGGGTTTAAGTCCCACTCCAGAGATTTAGTATGTAATGTAGGCTGACACTCCCAGTCGGTACTGAGAGGGCTCTGCACTGTCAGAGGTGCTGTCTTTTAGATGAGACATTAAACTGAGGCCCCATCTGCCCTCTTAGGTAGATGTAAAAAAAAAACCAAGGCACGATTCTGAAGAGCAGGGCAGTTTTCTTCCCAGTGTCCTGGCCAATATTCATCCCTCAAGCAACATCACTAAAACAGATGATCTGGTCATTATGACATTGTTGTTAGTGGGATCTGGCTGTGTACAAATTGCCTGCTACATTACAACAGTGACTACATTTTAAAATGTTCTTCACTGACTGTAAAATGCTTTGGGATGTTGTGAGGCCCTGAAAGGCGCTATATAAACATAATTTTTTCCTTTATATCTGATCTCAATCAGCCCACATTGGAGGCAATATGATTGAATTGCAAGTTCGACAATCAGTTGCCATGTGATATTTTTGTGACATTCTAAGCAACTGCTTCCAGGGGTTGGTTGCCACCCTGGTCTCCTCTCAGGCCCACTGAGGCAGGAAAGGTGCGAGGATGAGAACATAAAGAAATAGGAACAAGCAAACTTACTGATCATTCATTAAACGCACAGCAAAATCCCACTGATTCTTGTGAACTAAAAAATCTTATCGATTGTGATGAACCACATAGGGTTAATATTATCCCAGTCAGCTACTGCATTCCCTCCCCCCCAAACACACACACACAGACACAGACAGACACACACACTCGCCTGCTGACCAACAACCAGCAAACTTCCCCGTATGTATCACCCACACCCTGCACAGCCACCAGGCATTGTCTCATTCGTTCTTTCTCTTGCAAATATGAAGCACATTAATTCTAGCCTCTGTAAAGAGCACCTCAGCCTGAACTGAAGCACAATCCTGTGCTTTTTTTTTTAGCTGCTGTATAATTAACAATGAATATATTCCCCTTCAAAGGGATTCCCACTGCTCAGAAATTTACATCCTCAGTTCCTAAAACAATCTCCGGCCCACTCACAAAGTCTGTGATTATGATTCAAATCCCTTGCACACATCAGCTCACACAGAAATACAGAAGCTGGTGTTGGTGAAATGCTAAACTCCCCCACATTGCTGAGATCTCAGAGCAGAGATGAGCAGCTCTAACATAATGATTCCTTTCCAATATATTTCCATTCCAGTATATTTTCTTTAAAGTCCTCCTTGCTTTTTAATCTCTATCTTTTCAGCTCATCTCTCTATGAAACATTGAACTGAAAAATCTAGAAGGCTGAATTAGTTGTTTTCCCCAAACTATGCAGCTATGTTAACTCTTTGAACTACTGTGTGATAGTTCCTCTTTAAAACTGTTCTGAAATAAACACCACGCCAAACTTTTTGGGGTTATCATTGTGAAGTGCAGAGAACCTTTCACTAGCATACTCAGTGATCTCCCTTGACATTGAACATGGCCAGGCAGGGTCAGGTGAAGGGGAGTTAGTTGGCAGACCAAGGCAGAACTGTAAACCACCACAATCTGTAACTTCATGGCCCAGGCATGCTCCTCAATCTGTGATCAGCATCAAGCCAGGAGATGAAGACTGCCTGAATATGGAGGGAGCCTGAGGAGCATCAAACATACCTGAGAATGAGCTAGAACCCAGTGAAACTACTCCGGGCTTCCTGTATATTAAACACCCAAAGCAATGGAGCTAAATGGATCCAAAAACAACAGATTGTGCCTCTGTAGCTCTATTACACCTGGTCAAGATTGTTGGTGGACAATTCATTGAGTATCAGTACGGTATCTATATAGAAAGCATTTCTGTCTTCTTATCACTACAGGAATTGTACATTTGGTATTGCATTTCACATCCACTTGAAAGGACAAATGGGGCCTTGGTTTTAACATAAAATCGAAAAGACAAAAGCTCTGACAGTGCGGCACTCCCTCAGTACTGACCCTCCGACAGTGCAGCACTCCCTCAGTGCTGACCCTCCGACAGTGCAGCACTCCCTCAATACTGACCCTTCGACAGTGCAGCACTCCCTCAGCACTGACCCTCCAACAGTGCAGCACTCCCTCAGTACTGACCCTCCGACAGTGCAGCACTCCCTCAGTACTGACCCTCCGACAGTGCAGCACTCCCTCAATACTGACCCCTCGACAGTGCAGCACTCCCTCAGTACTGACCCTCCGACAGTGCAGCACTCCCTCAGTACTGACCCTCCGACAGTGCAGCACTCCCTCAGTGCTGACCCTCTGACAGTGCAGCACTCCCTCAGTGCTGACACTCTGACAGTGCAGCACTCCCTCAGTATTGACCCTCTGACAATGTAGCGCTCCCTCAGTACTGACCCTCCGACAGTGCAGCACTCCCTCAGTACTGACCCTCCGACAGTGCAGCACTCCCTCAGTACTGACCCTCCGAAAGTGCCCTGCTCCCTCAGTACTGACTCTCCGACAGTACAGTGCTCCCTCAGTATTGACCCTCTGACAATGTAAGCTCCCTCAGTACTGACCCTCCGACAGTGCAGCGCTCCCTCAGTACTGACCCTCTGACAATGGAGCACTCCCTCAGTACTGACCCTCTGCGAGTGTAGCATTCCTTCAGTACTGACCCTCTGACAATGTAATGCTCCCTCAGTACTGACCCTCCAACAGTGCAGCACTCCCTCAGTACTGACCCTCCGACAGTACAGCACTCCCTCAGTACTGACCCTCTGACAGTGCAGCACTCCCTCAGTACTGACCCTCCGACAATGTAGCGCTCCCTCAGTACGGACCCTCTGACTGTGCAGCACTCCCTATGTATTGACCCTCTGACAATGTAGTGCTCCCTCAGTACTGACCCTCCGACAGTGCAGCTCTCCCTCAGTACTGACCCTCCGACAGTGCAGCACTCCCTCAGTACTGACCCTCCGACAGTGCAGCACTCCCTCAGTACTGACCCTCTGACAGTGCAGCACTCCCTCAGTACTGACCCTCCGACAGTGCAGCACTCCCTCAGTACTGACCCTCTGACAGTGCAGCACTCCCTCAGTACTGACCCTCCGAAAGTGCAGCACTCCCTCAGTACTGACCCTCTGACAATGGACCACTCCCTCAGTACTGACCCTCCGAAAGTGCAGCACTCCCTCAGTACTGACCCTCTGACAATGGACCACTCCCTCAGTACTGACCATCCGACAGTGCAGCACTCCCTCAGTACTGATCCTCCGACAGTGCAGCATTCCCTCAGTACTGACCCTCCGAAAGTGCCCTGCTCCCTCAGTACTGACTCTCCGACAGTACAGTACTCCCTCAGTATTGACCCACTGACAACGTAGCGTTCCCTCAGTACTGACCCTCCGACAGTGCAGCACTCCCTCAGTACTGACCCTCCGACAGTGCAGCACTCCCTCAGTACTGACCCTCCGACAGTGCAGCACTCCCTCAGTACTGACCCTCTGACAGTGCAGCACTCCCTCAGGACTGACCCTCTGAAAGTGTAGCACTCCCTCAGTACTGACCCTCTGACAATGGACCACTCCCTCAGTACTGACCCTCTGACAGTGCAGCACTCCCTCAGTATTGACCCTCTGACAATGTAGCGCTCCCTCAGTACTGACCCTCCGACAGTGCAGCATTCCCTCAGTACTGACCCTCCGAAAGTGCCCTGCTCCCTCAGTACTGACTCTCCGACAGTACAGTGCTCCCTCAGTATTGACCCTCTGACAATGTAGCGTTCCCTCAGTACTGACCCTCCGACAGTGCAGCACTCCCTCAGTACTGACCCTCCGACAGTGCAGCACTCCCTCAGTACTGACCCTCTGACAGTGCAGCACTCCCTAAGTACTGACCCTCTGACAATGTAGTGCTCCCTCAGTACTGACCCTCCGACAGTGCAGCTCTCCCTCGGTACTGACCCTCCGACAATGCAGCTCTCCCTCAGTACTGACCCATCCGACAATGTAGCGCTCCCTCAGTACTGACCCTCTGACTGTGCTGCACTCCCCAAGTACTGACCCTCCGACAGTGCAGCTCTCCCTCAGTACTGACCCTCTGACTGTGCAGCTCTCCTTCGGTACTGACCCTCCGACAATGCAGCTCTCCCTCAGTACTGACCCATCCGACAATGTAGCACTCCCTCAGTACTGACCCTCCGACAGTGCAGCTCTCCCTCAGTACTGACCCTCTGACTGTGCAGCACTCCCTAAGTACTGACCCTCTGACAATGTAGTGCTCCCTCAGTACTGACCCTCTGACAGTGCAGCTCTCCTTCGGTACTGACCCTCCGACAGTGCAGCTCTCCCTCAGTACTGACCCTCCGACTCAGAGGTGAGAAAGCCACAGCAAAAAGCTCTAAGTAGAGAGACAAGTAACATGTGACAATATCTGGCAGTGGAAGATGTCCCATTGAACAGAATCCATTCCTCTCATTGTTTATTTCACTTCCCAACTCGGATTAACCCAGTTTCCTCTTTCAGATACCGACACACCTGCAGTTTCAGAATTTTTATCTCTCGTACTCAATTAGTGACATTGATAAATAAACTTCCTCCCTGCAGTGATGTTTTCAAGTTTTGTTTCCATTGCACAGGAATTATTACAGATTAAATTTACTCGTCCTGCAGTGGTTATCCAGTCTGCTCTAACATACCGGGAGTTCTCAAAGCGAGCAGCCATAGTTTTCCATCTTTAAGAGAGAATCACAGGCACCTTTTTTAATGCAACAAATGATGGCAGGACAAGGATGAACAGCAATCAGTGTTGAGGATCCCAAATCCTGGATCACCCAGCACTTGAGATGGAGTTTGGTAGCTGCTGGGTCCTGATTGATGGTTAACCTACCCTGAATTTAGAGATTAAATCTGGAATATTATATTATATTATATTATAATATTATTACTAATATTATATTAGTCACACAGTTTTGGCTGTTTTTGCATCATGTTGTGAATTTCCTGTTCCTCCGGTTGTGAAGATGAAATTGCCAGGAGGTGTTACATGTGAATCGGGAATGTATTAAAACCGCTGATTAAAATTATCAATGGGAAAATCTTGGAACAACAGTCCAACTAATCAAACAGCAATTCAATGTGAACAATAACAGAAAATTCTAAAACAATCATCTGTATAGAAGCAATTCGATTCTGAAATATATTGCTGTCGCAGCTTGAATTTGGCAGTGTTTGCTGTCTTAAGGATATAAAATTTTAAACAGGTGAGCATTGTCTTTGTGTCACAGCATGCTATCTTTGATTGAGCTGATGTCGGAGGCCTGACACTATGTTGAAAAGTCTCCACATTAGGTGACTGAGAAATCTACCCAAGTAGGAGTTGCATTCCCTCTCCTCAGGGACAGACCCTGCTGGCTCGGTCAGACACTTTAGGGGCAGGTTGGCTGAGCCCCGGTTTATGAAGATGTCAGTTTGCTATTGCATCCTGCTGAAAATTAACCAGCTAAAATCCCACAGCCTACCAGCACAGAGCTCTGGCATGTTTCCCACTACCTGTTCAGCCAAGGCCCCACCATTGTTAAACTAACAACAAGTTGCATTTACTTAGCACCTTTAATATAATAATACATCAACAAGTGGCCTCACAGGAGCTATCTCAAACAAAATTTGAGACTCAGCCAAATGAGCCATTAGGAGAGGTGACCAAAACCTTGGTCACAGGTAGGTTTTAAGGAAGGAGAGAGAGGTGGAGAGGGTTAGGGAGGGAATTCCACAGCTTAGGGCCCAGGGAGTTCCAGGCACAGCAGCCACTGTTGCAGGAGTGGAAATTGGGGATGCGCCAGAGAGCTGGAATTAGAGAAGCGCAGATATCTTTGGGGATTGTGGGGCTGGAGGAGATTACAGAGATAGGGAGGGGCGAGGCCAACGGGGGATTTGCACATAAGAATGAGAATTTTAAAATTGAGGTGTTGCTTGACTGGGAGCCAATGTAGATCAGCGAGCAGAGGGGAGATGGGTGAGCGGGACTGCAAGTGCAGAGAATTTGAGGTTACAATGACTGGTCTTCTCTTCCAGATTGTCTTTGTGAGCCAAGCTTTTTTTTATTGCGCCTGGGATGTGGGAAACGCTGACAGCAATTATTCCCTAATCCCTTGTTGCCCAGAGGGTATAAAGTTTCAACCAAGTAGTTGACCAACTGCAGTGCCCCGGACTACCCAGTCCAGGCTGGACAGATTCGCCTCCATGGGCCGACTGACTTTCTATATTTCTGTTATTGGCTGCCCACTTCCACATGGACAGGTCGATAAACCCAACGTAGCTTCAATTCACCAAGTAGGGCAATGAGCGCTGACATTGTGAATCGAGTTCACCTTTGCACCATGTTTCAAATTCAAGTCCGAAATCATAAGTCGAGAATGTGATCATGTGACCATGGCTTCAATCTCGAGCGCTTATTCTACAAGAGCAATTCAGTGCAGTACTGAGGGAGGGTCAGCACTGAGGGAGTGCCGCACTGTCAGAGGGTCAGTACTGAGGGAGTGCCGCACTGTCGGAGGGTCAGTACTGAGGGAGTGCCGCACTGTCGGAGGGTCAGTACTGAGGGAGCGCCGCACTGTCGGAGGGTCAGCACTGAGGGAGCGCCGCACTGTGAGAGGGTCAGTACTGAGGGAGCGCCGCACTGTCGGAGGGTCAGTACTGAGGGAGTGATGCACTGTCGGAGGGTCAGTACTGAGGGAGTGCCGCACTGTCAGAGGGTCAGTACTGAGGGAGTGCTGCAGTGTCGGAGGGACGGTACTGAGGGAGTGCCGCACTGTCAGAGGGTCAGTACTGAGGGAGTGCTGCAGTGTCGGAGGGTCAGTGCTGACGGAGTGCTGCACTGTCGGAGGGTCAGTACTGAGGGAGTGCTGCAGTGTCGGAGGGTCAGTACTGAGGGAGTGCCGCACTGTCAGAGGGTCAGTACTGAGGGAGTGCTGCACTGTCGGAGGGTCAGTGCTGACGGAGTGCTGCACTGTCAGAGGGTCAGTACTGAGGGAGCGCCGCACTGTCGGAGGGTCAGTGCTGACGGAGTGCTGCACTGTCGGAGGGACGGTAGTGAGGGAGTGCTGCACTGTCAGAGGGTCAGTGCTGAGGGAGTGCCGCACTGTCGGAGGGTCAGTACTGAGGGAGTGCTGCACTGTCGGAGGGTCAGTACTGAGGGAGTGCTGCACTGTCAGAGGGTCAGTACTGAGGGAGTGCTGCACTGTCGGAGGGTCAGTACTGAGGGAGTGCCGCACTGTCGGAGGGTCAGTACTGACGGAGTGCTGCACTGTCAGAGGGTCAGTACTGACGGAGTGCTGCACTGTCGGAGGGTCAGTGCTGACGGAGTGCTGCACTGTCGGAGGGACGGTAGTGAGGGAGTGCTGCACTGTCAGAGGGTCAGTGCTGAGGGAGTGCTGCAGTGTCGGAGGGTCAGTACTGAGGGAGTGCCGCACTGTCAGAGGGTCAGTACTGAGGGAGTGCTGCAGTGTCGGAGGGTCAGTGCTGACGGAGTGCTGCACTGTCGGAGGGTCAGTACTGAGGGAGTGCCGCACTGTCAGAGGGTCAGTACTGAGGGAGTGCTGCAGTGTCGGAGGGACGGTACTGAGGGAATGCCGCACTGTCAGAGGGTCAGTACTGAGGGAGTGCTGCACTGTCGGAGGGTCAGTACTGAGGGAGTGCTGCACTGTCGGAGGGTCAGTACTGAGGGAGTGCTGCACTGTCAGAGGGTCAGTACTGACGGAGTGCTGCACTGTAAGAGGGTCAGTGCTGACGGAGTGCTGCACTGTCGGAGGGACGGTAGTGAGGGAGTGCTGCACTGTCAGAGGGTCAGTGCTGAGGGAGTGCAGCAGTGTCGGAGGGTCAGTACTGAGGGAGTGCCGCACTGTCAGAGGGTCAGTACTGAGGGAGTGCTGCAGTGTCGGAGGGTCAGTGCTGACGGAGTGCTGCACTGTCGGAGGGTCAGTACTGAGGGAGTGCTGCAGTGTCGGAGGGTCAGTACTGAGGGAGTGCCGCACTGTCAGAGGGTCAGTACTGAGGGAGTGCTGCACTGTCGGAGGGTCAGTGCTGACGGAGTGCTGCACTGTCACAGGGTCAGTACTGAGGGAGCGCCGCACTGTCGGAGGGTCAGTGCTGACGGAGTGCTGCACTGTCGGAGGGACGGTAGTGAGGGAGTGCTGCACTGTCAGAGGGTCAGTGCTGAGGGAGTGCCGCACTGTCGGAGGGTCAGTACTGAGGGAGTGCTGCACTGTCGGAGGGTCAGTACTGAGGGAGTGCTGCACTGTCAGAGGGTCAGTACTGAGGGAGTGCTGCACTGTCGGAGGGTCAGTACTGAGGGAGTGCCGCACTGTCGGAGGGTCAGTACTGACGGAGTGCTGCACTGTCGGAGGGTCAGTACTGACGGAGTGCTGCACTGTCAGAGGGTCAGTACTGAGGGAGTGCTGCACTGTCGGAGGGTCAGTACTGAGGGAGTGCTGCACTGTCGGAGGGTCAGTACTGACGGAGTGCTGCACTGTCGGAGGGTCAGTACTGACGGAGTGCTGCACTGTCAGAGGGTCAGTACTGAGGGAGTGCTGCACTGTCGGAGGGTCAGTACTGAGGGAGTGCTGCACTGTCGGAGGGTCAGTACTGACGGAGTGCTGCAGTCAGAGGGTCAGTACTGAGGGAGTGCTGCACTGTCGGAGGGTCAGTACTGACGGAGTGCTGCACTGTCGGAGGGTCAGTACTGACGGAGTGCTGCACTGTCGGAGGGTCAGTACTGAGGGAGTGCTGCACTGTCGGAGGGTCAGTACTGAGGGAGTGCTGCACTGTCAGAGGGTCAGTACTGAGGGAGTGCCGCACTGTCGGAGGGTCAGTACTGACGGAGTGCTGCACTGTCAGAGGGTCAGTACTGACGGAGTGCTGCACTGTCGGAGGGTCAGTACTGAGGGAGTGCTGCACTGTCGGAGGGACGGTAGTGAGGGAGTGCTGCAGTGTCGGAGGGACGGTACTGAGGGAATGCCGCACTGTCAGAGGGTCAGTACTGAGGGAGTGCTGCACTGTCGGAGGGTCAGTACTGAGGGAGTGCTGCACTGTCGGAGGGTCAGTACTGAGGGAGTGCTGCAGTGTCGGAGGGTCAGTGCTGACGGAGTGCTGCACTGTCGGAGGGTCAGTACTGAGGGAGTGCTGCAGTGTCGGAGGGTCAGTACTGAGGGAGTGCCGCACTGTCAGAGGGTCAGTACTGAGGGAGTGCTGCACTGTCGGAGGGTCAGTGCTGAGGGAGTGCTGCACTGTCAGAGGGTCAGTACTGAGGGAGTGCTGCACTGTCAGAGGGTCAGTACTGAGGGAGTGCTGCAGTGTCGGAGGGACGGTACTGAGGGAATGCCGCACTGTCAGAGGGTCAGTACTGAGGGAGTGCTGCACTGTCAGAGGGTCAGTACTGAGGGAGTGCTGCAGTGTCGGAGGGACGGTACTGAGGGAATGCCGCACTGTCAGAGGGTCAGTACTGAGGGAGTGCTGCACTGTCGGAGGGTCAGTACTGAGGGAGTGCTGCACTGTCGGAGGGTCAGTACTGAGGGAGTGCTGCAGTGTCGGAGGGTCAGTGCTGACGGAGTGCTGCACTGTCGGAGGGTCAGTACTGAGGGAGTGCTGCAGTGTCGGAGGGTCAGTACTGAGGGAGTGCCGCACTGTCAGAGGGTCAGTACTGAGGGAGTGCTGCACTGTCGGAGGGTCAGTACTGAGGGAGTGCTGCACTGTCAGAGGGTCAGTACTGACGGAGTGCTGCACTGTCGGAGGGTCAGTGCTGACGGAGTGCTGCACTGTCGGAGGGACGGTAGTGAGGGAGTGCTGCACTGTCAGAGGGTCAGTGCTGAGGGAGTGCTGCAGTGTCGGAGGGTCAGTACTGAGGGAGTGCCGCACTGTCAGAGGGTCAGTACTGAGGGAGTGCTGCAGTGTCGGAGGGTCAGTGCTGACGGAGTGCTGCACTGTCGGAGGGTCAGTACTGAGGGAGTGCTGCAATGTCGGAGGGTCAGTACTGAGGGAGTGCCGCACTGTCAGAGGGTCAGTACTGAGGGAGTGCTGCACTGTCGGAGGGTCAGTGCTGAGGGAGTGCTGCTGAGGGAGTGCTGCACTGTCAGAGGGTCAGTACTGAGGGAGTGCTGCACTGTCGGAGGGTCAGTGCTGAGGGAGTGCTGCACTGTCAGAGGGTCAGTACTGAGGGAGTGCTGCACTGTCGGAGGGTCAGTACTGAGGGAGTGCCGCACTGTCAGAGGGTCAGTACTGAGGGAGTGCTGCACTGTCGGAGGGTCAGTGCTGAGGGAGTGCTGCAGTGTCGGAGGGTCAGTACTGAGGGAGTGCCGCACTGTCAGAGGGTCAGTACTGAGGGAGTGCTGCAGTGTCGGAGGGTCAGTGCTGACGGAGTGCTGCACTGTCGGAGGGTCAGTACTGAGGGAGTGCTGCAGTGTCGGAGGGTCAGTACTGAGGGAGTGCCGCACTGTCAGAGGGTCAGTACTGAGGGAGTGCTGCACTGTCGGAGGGTCAGTGCTGAGGGAGTGCCGCACTGTCAGAGGGTCAGTACTGAGGGAGTGCTGCACTGTCGGAGGGTCAGTGCTGAGGGAGTGCTGCACTGTCAGAGGGTCAGTACTGAGGGAGTGCTGCACTGTCGGAGGGTCAGTACTGAGGGAGTGCCGCACTGTCAGAGGGTCAGTACTGAGGGAGTGCTGCACTGTCGGAGGGTCAGTGCTGAGGGAGTGCTGCACTGTCGGAGGGTCAGTACTGAGGGAGTGCTGCACTGTCGGAGGGTCAGTACTGAGGGAGTGCTGCACTGTCGGAGGGTCAGTGCTGACGGAGTGCTGCACTGTCGGAGGGACGGTAGTGAGGGAGTGCTGCACTGTCAGAGGGTCAGTACTGAGGGAGTGCTGCACTGTCGGAGGGTCAGTGCTGAGGGAGTGCTGCAGTGTCGGAGGGTCAGTACTGAGGGAGTGCCGCACTGTCAGAGGGTCAGTACTGAGGGAGTGCTGCAGTGTCGGAGGGTCAGTGCTGACGGAGTGCTGCACTGTCGGAGGGTCAGTACTGAGGGAGTGCTGCAGTGTCGGAGGGTCAGTACTGAGGGAGTGCCGCACTGTCAGAGGGTCAGTACTGAGGGAGTGCTGCACTGTCGGAGGGTCAGTGCTGAGGGAGTGCTGCACTGTCAGAGGGTCAGTACTGAGGGAGTGCTGCACTGTCGGAGGGTCAGTGCTGAGGGAGTGCTGCACTGTCAGAGGGTCAGTACTGAGGGAGTGCTGCACTGTCGGAGGGTCAGTACTGAGGGAGTGCCGCACTGTCAGAGGGTCAGTACTGAGGGAGTGCTGCACTGTCGGAGGGTCAGTGCTGAGGGAGTGCTGCAATGTCGGAGGGTCAGTACTGAGGGAGTGCCGCACTGTCAGAGGGTCAGTACTGAGGGAGTGCTGCAGTGTCGGAGGGACGGTACTGAGGGAATGCCGCACTGTCAGAGGGTCAGTACTGAGGGAGTGCTGCACTGTCGGAGGGTCAGTACTGAGGGAGTGCTACACTGTCGGAGGGTCAGTACTGAGGGAGTGCTGCAGTGTCGGAGGGTCAGTGCTGACGGAGTGCTGCACTGTCGGAGGGTCAGTACTGAGGGAGTGCTGCAGTGTCGGAGGGTCAGTACTGAGGGAGTGCCGCACTGTCAGAGGGTCAGAACTGAGGGAGTGCTGCACTGTCGGAGGGTCAGTGCTGAGGGAGTGCTGCACTGTCAGAGGGTCAGTACTGAGGGAGTGCTGCACTGTCGGAGGGTCAGTGCTGAGGGACTGCTGCACTGTCAGAGGGTCAGTACTGAGGGAGTGCTGCACTGTCGGAGGGTCAGTACTGAGGGAGTGCCGCACTGTCAGAGGGTCAGTACTGAGGGAGTGCTGCACTGTCGGAGGGTCAGTGCTGAGGGAGTGCTGCAGTGTCGGAGGGTCAGTACTGAGGGAGTGCCGCACTGTCAGAGGGTCAGTACTGAGGGAGTGCTGCAGTGTCGGAGGGTCAGTGCTGACGGAGTGCTGCACTGTCGGAGGGTCAGTACTGAGGGAGTGCTGCAGTGTCGGAGGGTCAGTACTGAGGGAGTGCCGCACTGTCAGAGGGTCAGTACTGAGGGAGTGCTGCACTGTCGGAGGGTCAGTGCTGAGGGAGTGCTGCACTGTCAGAGGGTCAGTACTGAGGGAGTGCTGCACTGTCGGAGGGTCAGTGCTGAGGGAGTGCTGCACTGTCAGAGGGTCAGTACTGAGGGAGTGCTGCACTGTCGGAGGGTCAGTACTGAGGGAGTGCCGCACTGTCAGAGGGTCAGTACTGAGGGAGTGCTGCACTGTCGGAGGGTCAGTGCTGAGGGAGTGTTGCACTGTCGGAGGGTCAGTACTGAGGGAGTGCTGCACTGTCGGAGGGTCAGTACTGAGGGAGTGCTGCACTGTCAGAGGGTCAGTACTGAGGGAGTGCTGCACTGTCAGAGGGTCAGTACTGACGGAGTGCTGCACTGTCGGAGGGTCAGTGCTGACGGAGTGCTGCACTGTCGGAGGGACGGTAGTGAGGGAGTGCTGCACTGTCAGAGGGTCAGTACTGAGGGAGTGCTGCACTGTCGGAGGGTCAGTGCTGAGGGAGTGCTGCAGTGTCGGAGGGTCAGTACTGAGGGAGTGCCGCACTGTCAGAGGGTCAGTACTGAGGGAGTGCTGCAGTGTCGGAGGGTCAGTGCTGACGGAGTGCTGCACTGTCGGAGGGTCAGTACTGAGGGAGTGCTGCACTGTCGGAGGGTCAGTGCTGAGGGAGTGCCGCACTGTCAGAGGGTCAGTACTGAGGGAGTGCTGCACTGTCGGAGGGTCAGTGCTGAGGGAGTGCCGCACTGTCAGAGGGTCAGTACTGAGGGAGTGCTGCACTGTCGGAGGGTCAGTGCTGAGGGAGTGCTGCACTGTCAGAGGGTCAGTACTGAGGGAGTGCTGCACTGTCGGAGGGTCAGTGCTGAGGGAGTGCTGCACTGTCAGAGGGTCAGTACTGAGGGAGTGCTGCACTGTCAGAGGGTCAGTACTGAGGGAGTGCTGCACTGTCGGAGGGTCAGTGCTGAGGGAGTGCTGCACTGTCGGAGGGTCAGTACTGAGGGAATGCTGCACTGTCGGAGGGTCAGTACTGAGGGAATGCTGCACTGTCAGAGGGTCAGTACTGAGGGAGTGCTGCACTGTCGGAGGGTCAGTGCTGAGGGAGTGCTGCACTGTCAGAGGGTCAGTACTGAGGGAGTGCTGCACTGTCGGAGGGTCAGTGCTGAGGGAGTGCTGCACTGTCAGAGGGTCAGTACTGAGGGAGTGCTGCACTGTCGGAGGGTCAGTACTGAGGGAGTGCCGCACTGTCAGAGGGTCAGTACTGAGGGAGTGCTGCACTGTCGGAGGGTCAGTGCTGAGGGAGTGCTGCACTGTCGGAGGGTCAGTACTGAGGGAGTGCTGCACTGTCAGAGGGTCAGTACTGAGGGAGTGCTGCACTGTCAGAGGGTCAGTACTGACGGAGTGCTGCACTGTCGGAGGGTCAGTGCTGACGGAGTGCTGCACTGTCGGAGGGACGGTAGTGAGGGAGTGCTGCACTGTCAGAGGGTCAGTACTGAGGGAGTGCTGCACTGTCGGAGGGTCAGTAATGAGGGAGTGCTGCACTGTCAGAGGGTCAGTACTGAGGGAGTGCTGCAGTGTCGGAGGGTCAGTACTGACTGAGTGCTGCACTGTCAGAGGGTCAGTACTGAGGGAGTGCCGCACTGTCGGAGGGTCAGTACTGAGGGAGTGCCGCACTGTCGGAGGGTCAGTACTGAGGGAGTGCTGCACTGTCAGAGGGTCAGTACTGAGGGAGTGCCGCACTGTCGGAGGGTCAGTACTGAGGGAGTGCCGCACTGTCGGAGGGTCAGTACTGAGGGAGTGCTGCACTGTCGGAGGGTCAGTACTGAGGGAGTGCTGCACTGTCAGAGGGTCAGTACTGAGGGAGTGCTGCACTGTCAGAGGGTCAGTACTGACGGAGTGCTGCACTGTCGGAGGGTCAGTGCTGACGGAGTGCTGCACTGTCGGAGGGACGGTAGTGAGGGAGTGCTGCACTGTCAGAGGGTCAGTACTGAGGGAGTGCTGCACTGTCGGAGGGTCAGTAATGAGGGAGTGCTGCACTGTCAGAGGGTCAGTACTGAGGGAGTGCTGCAGTGTCGGAGGGTCAGTACTGACGGAGTGCTGCACTGTCAGAGGGTCAGTACTGAGGGAGTGCCGCACTGTCGGAGGGTCAGTACTGAGGGAGTGCCGCACTGTCGGAGGGTCAGTACTGAGGGAGTGCTGCACTGTCAGAGGGTCAGTACTGAGGGAGTGCCGCACTGTCGGAGGGTCAGTACTGAGGGAGTGCCGCACTGTCGGAGGGTCAGTACTGAGGGAGTGCTGCACTGTCGGAGGGTCAGTACTGAGGGAGTGCCGCACTGTCGGAGGGTCAGTACTGAGGGAGTGCTGCACTGTCAGAGGGTCAGTACTGAGGGAGTGCCGCACTGTCGGAGGGTCAGTACTGAGGGAGTGCCGCACTGTCGGAGGGTCAGTACTGAGGGAGTGCTGCACTGTCGGAGGGTCAGTACTGAGGGAGTGCTGCACTGTCGGAGGGTCAGTACTGAGGGAGTGCTGCACTGTCGGCGGGTCAGTACTGAGAGAGTGCTGCACTGTCGGAGGGTCAGTACTGAGGGAGTGCTGCACTGTCGGAGGGTCAGTGCTGAGGGAGTGCTGCACTGTCGAAGGGTCAGTATTGAGGGAGTGCTGCACTGTCGGAGGGTCAGCACTGAGGGAGTGCTGCACTGTCGGAGGGTCAGTACTGAGGGAGTGCTGCACTGTCCGAGGGTCAGCACTGAGGGAGTGCTGCACTGTCGGAGGGTCAGCACTGAGGGAGTGCTGCACTGTCGGAGGGTCAGTACTGAGGGAGTGCTGCACTGTCCGAGGGTCAGCACTGAGGGAGTGCTGCACTGTCGGAGGGTCAGTACTGAGGGAGTGCTGCACTGTCCGAGGGTCAGTACTGAGGGAGTGCTGCACTGTCGGAGGGTCAGTACTGAGGGAGTGCTGCACTGTCCGAGGGTCAGTACTGAGGGAGTGCTGCACTGTCGGAGGGTCAGTACTGAGGGAGTGCTGCACTGTCCGAGGGTCAGTACTGAGGGAGTGCTGCACTGTCCGAGGGTCAGTACTGAGGGAGTGCTGCACTGTCAGAGGGTCAGTACTGAGGGAGTGCTGCACTGTCGGAGGGTCAGTACTGAGGGAGTGCTGCACTGTCAGAGGGTCAGTACTGAGGGAGTGCTGCACTGTCAGAGGGTCAGTACTGACGGAGTGCTGCACTGTCGGAGGGTCAGTGCTGACGGAGTGCTGCACTGTCGGAGGGACGGTAGTGAGGGAGTGCTGCACTGTCAGAGGGTCAGTACTGAGGGAGTGCTGCACTGTCGGAGGGTCAGTAATGAGGGAGTGCTGCACTGTCAGAGGGTCAGTACTGAGGGAGTGCTGCAGTGTCGGAGGGTCAGTACTGACTGAGTGCTGCACTGTCAGAGGGTCAGTACTGAGGGAGTGCCGCACTGTCGGACGGTCAGTACTGAGGGAGTGCCGCACTGTCGGAGGGTCAGTACTGAGGGAGTGCTGCACTGTCAGAGGGTCAGTACTGAGGGAGTGCCGCACTGTCGGAGGGTCAGTACTGAGGGAGTGCCGCACTGTCGGAGGGTCAGTACTGAGGGAGTGCTGCACTGTCGGAGGGTCAGTACTGAGGGAGTGCTGCACTGTCAGAGGGTCAGTACTGAGGGAGTGCTGCACTGTCAGAGGGTCAGTACTGACGGAGTGCTGCACTGTCGGAGGGTCAGTGCTGACGGAGTGCTGCACTGTCGGAGGGACGGTAGTGAGGGAGTGCTGCACTGTCAGAGGGTCAGTACTGAGGGAGTGCTGCACTGTCGGAGGGTCAGTAATGAGGGAGTGCTGCACTGTCAGAGGGTCAGTACTGAGGGAGTGCTGCAGTGTCGGAGGGTCAGTACTGACGGAGTGCTGCACTGTCAGAGGGTCAGTACTGAGGGAGTGCCGCACTGTCGGAGGGTCAGTACTGAGGGAGTGCCGCACTGTCGGAGGGTCAGTACTGAGGGAGTGCTGCACTGTCAGAGGGTCAGTACTGAGGGAGTGCCGCACTGTCGGAGGGTCAGTACTGAGGGAGTGCCGCACTGTCGGAGGGTCAGTACTGAGGGAGTGCTGCACTGTCGGAGGGTCAGTACTGAGGGAGTGCCGCACTGTCGGAGGGTCAGTACAGAGGGAGTGCTGCACTGTCAGAGGGTCAGTACTGAGGGAGTGCCGCACTGTCGGAGGGTCAGTACTGAGGGAGTGCCGCACTGTCGGAGGGTCAGTACTGAGGGAGTGCTGCACTGTCGGAGGGTCAGTACTGAGGGAGTGCTGCACTGTCGGAGGGTCAGTACTGAGGGAGTGCTGCACTGTCGGAGGGTCAGTACTGAGGGAGTGCTGCACTGTCGGAGGGTCAGTACTGAGGGAGTGCTGCACTGTCGGAGGGTCAGTGCTGAGGGAGTGCTGCACTGTCGAAGGGTCAGTATTGAGGGAGTGCTGCACTGTCGGAGGGTCAGCACTGAGGGAGTGCTGCACTGTCGGAGGGTCAGTACTGAGGGAGTGCTGCACTGTCCGAGGGTCAGTACTGAGGGAGTGCTGCACTGTCGGAGGGTCAGCACTGAGGGAGTGCTGCACTGTCGGATGGTCAGCACTGAGGGAGTGCTGCACTGTCGGAGGGTCAGTACTGAGGGAGTGCTGCACTGTCCGAGGGTCAGTACTGAGGGAGTGCTGCACTGTCGGAGGGTCAGCACTGAGGGAGTGCTGCACTGTCGGAGGGTCAGTACTGAGGGAGTGCTGCACTGTCGGAGGGTCAGTACTGAGGGAGTGCTGCACTGTCCGAGGGTCAGTACTGAGGGAGTGCTGCACTGTCCGAGGGTCAGTCCTGAGGGAGTGCTGCACTGTCAGAGGGTCAGTACTGAGGGAGTGCCGCACTGTCGGAGGGTCAGTACTGAGGGAGTGCTGCACTGTCGGAGGGTCAGTACTGAGGGAGTGCCGCACTGTCGGAGGGTCAGTACTGAGGGAGTGCTGCACTGTCAGAGGGTCAGTACTGAGGGAGTGCCGCACTGTCGGAGGGTCAGTACTGAGGGAGTGCCGCACTGTCGGAGGGTCAGTACTGAGGGAGTGCTGCACTGTCGGAGGGTCAGTACTGAGGGAGTGCTGCACTGTCGGAGGGTCAGTACTGAGGGAGTGCTGCACTGTCGGAGGGTCAGTACTGAGGGAGTGCTGCACTGTCGGAGGGTCAGTACTGAGGGAGTGCTGCACTGTCGGAGGGTCAGTGCTGAGGGAGTGCTGCACTGTCGAAGGGTCAGTATTGAGGGAGTGCTGCACTGTTGGAGGGTCAGCACTGAGGGAGTGCTGCACTGTCGGAGGGTCAGTACTGAGGGAGTGCTGCACTGTCCGAGGGTCAGCACTGAGGGAGTGCTGCACTGTCGGAGGGTCAGCACTGAGGGAGTGCTGCACTGTCGGAGGGTCAGTACTGAGGGAGTGCTGCACTGTCCGAGGGTCAGCACTGAGGGAGTGCTGCACTGTCGGAGGGTCAGTACTGAGGGAGTGCTGCACTGTCCGAGGGTCAGTACTGAGGGAGTGCTGCACTGTCGGAGGGTCAGTACTGAGGGAGTGCTGCACTGTCCGAGGGTCAGTACTGAGGGAGTGCTGCACTGTCGGAGGGTCAGTACTGAGGGAGTGCTGCACTGTCCGAGGGTCAGTACTGAGGGAGTGCTGCACTGTCCGAGGGTCAGTACTGAGGGAGTGCTGCACTGTCAGAGGGTCAGTACTGAGGGAGTGCTGCACTGTCGGAGGGTCAGTACTGAGGGAGTGCTGCACTGTCAGAGGGTCAGTACTGAGGGAGTGCTGCACTGTCAGAGGGTCAGTACTGACGGAGTGCTGCACTGTCGGAGGGTCAGTGCTGACGGAATGCTGCACTGTCGGAGGGACGGTAGTGAGGGAGTGCTGCACTGTCAGAGGGTCAGTACTGAGGGAGTGCTGCACTGTCGGAGGGTCAGTAATGAGGGAGTGCTGCACTGTCAGAGGGTCAGTACTGAGGGAGTGCTGCAGTGTCGGAGGGTCAGTACTGACTGAGTGCTGCACTGTCAGAGGGTCAGTACTGAGGGAGTGCCGCACTGTCGGAGGGTCAGTACTGAGGGAGTGCCGCACTGTCGGAGGGTCAGTACTGAGGGAGTGCTGCACTGTCAGAGGGTCAGTACTGAGGGAGTGCCGCACTGTCGGAGGGTCAGTACTGAGGGAGTGCCGCACTGTCGGAGGGTCAGTACTGAGGGAGTGCTGCACTGTCGGAGGGTCAGTACTGAGGGAGTGCTGCACTGTCAGAGGGTCAGTACTGAGGGAGTGCTGCACTGTCAGAGGGTCAGTACTGACGGAGTGCTGCACTGTCGGAGGGTCAGTGCTGACGGAGTGCTGCACTGTCGGAGGGACGGTAGTGAGGGAGTGCTGCACTGTCAGAGGGTCAGTACTGAGGGAGTGCTGCACTGTCGGAGGGTCAGTAATGAGGGAGTGCTGCACTGTCAGAGGGTCAGTACTGAGGGAGTGCTGCAGTGTCGGAGGGTCAGTACTGACGGAGTGCTGCACTGTCAGAGGGTCAGTACTGAGGGAGTGCCGCACTGTCGGAGGGTCAGTACTGAGGGAGTGCCGCACTGTCGGAGGGTCAGTACTGAGGGAGTGCTGCACTGTCAGAGGGTCAGTACTGAGGGAGTGCCGCACTGTCGGAGGGTCAGTACTGAGGGAGTGCCGCACTGTCGGAGGGTCAGTACTGAGGGAGTGCTGCACTGTCGGAGGGTCAGTACTGAGGGAGTGCCGCACTGTCGGAGGGTCAGTACTGAGGGAGTGCTGCACTGTCAGAGGGTCAGTACTGAGGGAGTGCCGCACTGTCGGAGGGTCAGTACTGAGGGAGTGCCGCACTGTCGGAGGGTCAGTACTGAGGGAGTGCTGCACTGTCAGAGGGTCAGTACTGAGGGAGTGCTGCACTGTCAGAGGGTCAGTACTGAGGGAGTGCCGCACTGTCGGAGGGTCAGTACTGAGGGAGTGCCGCACTGTCGGAGGGTCAGTACTGAGGGAGTGCTGCACTGTCGGAGGGTCAGTACTGAGGGAGTGCTGCACTGTCGGAGGGTCAGTGCTGAGGGAGTGCTGCACTGTCGAAGGGTCAGTATTGAGGGAGTGCTGCACTGTCGGAGGGTCAGCACTGAGGGAGTGCTGCACTGTCGGAGGGTCAGTACTGAGGGAGTGCTGCACTGTCCGAGGGTCAGCACTGAGGGAGTGCTGCACTGTCGGAGGGTCAGCACTGAGGGAGTGCTGCACTGTCGGAGGGTCAGTACTGAGGGAGTGCTGCACTGTCCGAGGGTCAGCACTGAGGGAGTGCTGCACTGTCGGAGGGTCAGTACTGAGGGAGTGCTGCACTGTCCGAGGGTCAGTACTGAGGGAGTGCTGCACTGTCGGAGGGTCAGTACTGAGGGAGTGCTGCACTGTCCGAGGGTCAGTACTGAGGGAGTGCTGCACTGTCGGAGGGTCAGTACTGAGGGAGTGCTGCACTGTCCGAGGGTCAGTACTGAGGGAGTGCTGCACTGTCCGAGGGTCAGTACTGAGGGAGTGCTGCACTGTCAGAGGGTCAGTACTGAGGGAGTGCTGCACTGTCGGAGGGTCAGTACTGAGGGAGTGCTGCACTGTCAGAGGGTCAGTACTGAGGGAGTGCTGCACTGTCAGAGGGTCAGTACTGACGGAGTGCTGCACTGTCGGAGGGTCAGTGCTGACGGAATGCTGCACTGTCGGAGGGACGGTAGTGAGGGAGTGCTGCACTGTCAGAGGGTCAGTACTGAGGGAGTGCTGCACTGTCGGAGGGTCAGTAATGAGGGAGTGCTGCACTGTCAGAGGGTCAGTACTGAGGGAGTGCTGCAGTGTCGGAGGGTCAGTACTGACTGAGTGCTGCACTGTCAGAGGGTCAGTACTGAGGGAGTGCCGCACTGTCGGAGGGTCAGTACTGAGGGAGTGCCGCACTGTCGGAGGGTCAGTACTGAGGGAGTGCTGCACTGTCAGAGGGTCAGTACTGAGGGAGTGCCGCACTGTCGGAGGGTCAGTACTGAGGGAGTGCCGCACTGTCGGAGGGTCAGTACTGAGGGAGTGCTGCACTGTCGGAGGGTCAGTACTGAGGGAGTGCTGCACTGTCAGAGGGTCAGTACTGAGGGAGTGCTGCACTGTCAGAGGGTCAGTACTGACGGAGTGCTGCACTGTCGGAGGGTCAGTGCTGACGGAGTGCTGCACTGTCGGAGGGACGGTAGTGAGGGAGTGCTGCACTGTCAGAGGGTCAGTACTGAGGGAGTGCTGCACTGTCGGAGGGTCAGTAATGAGGGAGTGCTGCACTGTCAGAGGGTCAGTACTGAGGGAGTGCTGCAGTGTCGGAGGGTCAGTACTGACGGAGTGCTGCACTGTCGGAGGGTCAGTACTGAGGGAGTGCCGCACTGTCGGAGGGTCAGTACTGAGGGAGTGCTGCACTGTCAGAGGGTCAGTACTGAGGGAGTGCCGCACTGTCGGAGGGTCAGTACTGAGGGAGTGCCGCACTGTCGGAGGGTCAGTACTGAGGGAGTGCTGCACTGTCGGAGGGTCAGTACTGAGGGAGTGCCGCACTGTCGGAGGGTCAGTACTGAGGGAGTGCTGCACTGTCAGAGGGTCAGTACTGAGGGAGTGCCGCACTGTCGGAGGGTCAGTACTGAGGGAGTGCCGCACTGTCGGAGGGTCAGTACTGAGGGAGTGCTGCACTGTCAGAGGGTCAGTACTGAGGGAGTGCCGCACTGTCGGAGGGTCAGTACTGAGGGAGTGCTGCACTGTCGGAGGGTCAGTACTGAGTGTTTTGCGGATTCCTCTCCCTCGCTTCATGTTGTGTTTTTATTTTCCAACCAATGGGAGCACGGCTTTAATATTGTTCCTTTTTTAACCGGAACGGTTATTTCCGCCGGAATTCTTGAGGGACCGGAAGTGCCCAGGGACGATGTTAGCTGCTGCACCCGGAAGAAGTTGTATATTGGCCGCCCGAAGAGGAGGTGAGTCACCCCCCCCCCCCCCCCGGTTACCGGGTCCTCTCCCCCTCCCCCCCCCCCCCCCGTTACCGGGTCCTCTCCCCCTCCCCCCCCCCCCGTTACCGGGTCCTCTCCCCCTCCCCCTCCCCCCCCCCCCCCCCGTTACCGGGTCCTCTCCCCCTCCCCCCCCCCCCCCGTTACCGGGTCCTCTCCCCCTCCCCCCCCCCCCCCGTTACCGGGTCCTCTCCCCCTCCCCCCCCCCCCCCGTTACCGGGTCCTCTCCCCCTCCCCCCCCCCCCCGTTACCGGGTCCTCTCCCCCTCCCCCCCCCCCGTTACTGGGTCCTCTCCCCCTCCCCCCCCCCCCCCCCCGTTACCGGGTCCTCTCCCCCTCCCCCCGTTACCGGGTCCTCTCCCCCTCCCCCCCCCCCCCCCGTTACCGGGTCCTCTCCCCCTCCCCCCCCCCGGTTACCGGGTCCTCTCCCCCTCCCCCCCCCCGTTACCGGGTCCTCTCCCCCTCCCCCCCCCCCCCCCCCGTTACCGGGTCCTCTCCCCCCCCCCCCCCCCCTGTTACCGGGTCCTCTCCCCCCCCCCCCCCCCCTGTTACCGGGTCCTCTCCCCCCCCCCCCCCCCCGTTACCGGGTCCTCTCCCCCTCCCCCCTGCACAGTCTAGATTTCATACACAAGTGTCTGGAGTGGGATTTGCGGGAGTGAACTTCAGATTCATGAATGCGAATTCTCCCATTTGAGCCGTGTCTGTTGGTAAACTGTTGTTTTATGGTCTGTCCAGTTTTATTTGAATGTGAAGGCCATTCAGCCCAGTTATTCTGTTCCTCCCACAATGCCAACCCTCCGCCTTTGAGGTTGCGATGTATGTTTATTACAAAAGCAAGATACTGTGAATGCTGTAAATACTCAGCTCAGGCAGGAGAGGAAAACAGAGATAGAGTTTCAGATCTAGAAACATAGCAGGAGTAGGCCATTCAGCCCGTCAAGCCTGCTCCGCTATTCAATTAGATCATAGCTGATCATCTACTTCAACTCCACTTTCCCGTGCTATCCCCATATTCCTTGAAGCATTAGTATCCGGATATCTATCGATTCCTGTCTTGAACATGCTCAATGATTGAGCTTCCACAGGCCTCTGGGGTAGAGAATTCCAAAGATTCACCACCCTCTGAATAAAGAAATTCCTCCTCATCTCTGTCTTAAATGGCCTGCCCTTATACTGAGACTGTGTCCCCTAGTTCTAGACTCACCAGCCAGGGGACATCTGTGTGACTTTTCATGGCAGTCACTGGCCCAGGATCAGGTCTGGGGCCCTTCCTGGTTACCCCCAACCCACTAGTTCTGGAACTAATTGCCATGCTCCCAGCTGCCTGAGATATGATTGAATGCAGAAGTTGGGACCTTCTGGTTTTTGTGGCTGAGTGTTACATGAGAGGAACCCTTCATCCACAGCCTTCACGTGAGCTAGGTCTTGTGTTAAAGCTGATGGAATCTGTCTCTCTTGTAAAGTTTATCTGGTCTCTCATTGCCCAGAATGTCCAGCGAAGCAGAAACTGCTCCAAACTACCAGGAAATGTTTGCTCATCGGTTCACAGCAGCCGATGAGGAGTATCAGGAGATGGTGAAGTGTCCGGCTGATCCGCCACCGATTGTCGAGGATTGGAGGGTCCAAGCTGGTGGTAACCGCAGGTATGTAAACAGCAGCTGCACACCCTTGCCAGACTTTATACCAGAAATCAACAAAGCAAAATTATTACTATTACAGAACTGGAGTGTGGGAAATAGTTGGGGAGTTAGAAACTATTATTTCAGAGGAAGATACAGATTTAACAGCACAAACATCTCATCAAAATGGGCAGGCCAAATATCTCAGATTAAAATATTTTATAGAAGGTGCAGAATAGGTAAGAAAGAAGGAGATTGTGTGGCAATATTGGTGACGGAGGAAATAGCTAGTGAAGTGATGGACTTGGATACAAAAAAGGTTCAGACAGTAACAATATGGTTAGAGATGAACAAGGGATTGTTTCATTTGTGGAGACACACTACAGACCCCGGGAGGGAAATGGAAGAGGAAATCTTGAGGCAGATCAGAGAGATGAAAAGGAATAACAGAGTTATTGTTCCCAGAGATTTTTATCAGCCTCATTGTGATTGGGATGGGGAGGGAGTGAATGAAAAAAAATTCCTGAAATGTGTGCAGGCTTTCCATCCTCAAACAGCCTATTCATGTACCTGAAGAAAGAGGTGCTGCTAAATCTGGTCATGAGTAAGGAGATAGTTCATAAGGTGAGAAAAATGTGAGCATGCAACTTGGGAGGTAGTGATTCTAATGTATGTTTGGAAAAGTTAAA
This sequence comes from Heterodontus francisci, assembly GCF_036365525.1. NCBI lineage: Eukaryota > Metazoa > Chordata > Chondrichthyes > Heterodontiformes > Heterodontidae > Heterodontus > Heterodontus francisci. The sequence continues at coordinate 44,241,960 of NC_090408.1, read as the reverse complement.
ACAGCAGCAAGTACAGCATTTAGAAATGCTCTTCATTTACAGTCACAGCTTTAACTAATTCCGTGGTGTAAACCTCCAAGTCAGTAAAGTCAGATTCAACATCAGTTTAAGATTTTTGTCATTTTATTTTTAGGTCGCAAGACTGCCGACCATACAGAGGACGGGATAACAATCGCAACTGGTCAAATAACCGCCAGTGGCATGGGAGAGCTCGTGGCTACAATCAGTCTCCAGTTCAGCTCCAGGGGCCGTACGGGTCATATAGTCAAGGCTCTAATTCACACTGGCAGTCCAACCACCACCGCTACTGATTCTGAGCCATGATTGGATGACTCAGCTGTGTGAAACACCACTGTAATTAACGTCAGACAGGGAAACGGATTCTAATTTTAAAGAGGGGCTTCTCGTCATCAGTCTTCTTGCCATTAGTTAGGTTGGTGGTTTAGGTGGGTTATAATCAGCATGTGGCAGCAGAGGGTGAATCTCACCTAGTGCTGTCAAGGGAACTTGTGGATTGTGGCTCTCAGTTAACTAATCCTTATATATTTGAAAATGTGCTGTCATGGAATGGTGTTGGAACGTGCAGTGCCATTGACAGGGAGACACTGATCACAGGCTAGACCCCCTCTTGCTCCCAGAGTTAAAGTGAGAGGGATCTGCTGATGCCCTGTCTGCGGGGAAACACTGGGAGAGGCTGAGCAGCAAGTTGCTTGTTTGGAGAATGGTCCGAAGACAACTCGAGGCAAAGAGAATCAAATGTCGACAAGAATTAACTTCAAAATCCATTTTACTTTCTCTTGGTGTGTTTAAGACCTCAGTGCTGTGGAATTGGCTCGACTGAACCCAATTTTGAATAAAAATCAGTGGAGATCTCCTCGGGTAGGATGCTGCAATTAAACAAAATTGCTGCATTCTTCCTGAGTCGATCTCCACTGGGGCTAGTTATTCCAAAAAAAGACTGCCAGCTCCCTGTGCACTTCAGACAGCTCGTAATCCAGTTATATGGCACAGTATGAGGAGAAACACAGGCAAAGAGAATCAAATGTGTGCAAGAATTAATTGTTCTTGATTCTTATATTTCTCTAAATGCAATATGGAGATAACTCTGTGAGGTGAGAGGAAGATTCCTAGTTATTTCAAAGCCTCCGGTGGCGAAAACCCCTCTTCAATTCAACTTTGTCTTGTGTTACTTGTGTTGAAAGTTTAATATTAGTTTGCTTTGGTGTTTGACAGAAATGCTTAAATAGTTTGGAACTCTGCTGTGGTGATCTGATTTCTGGATATTCAGTTGTTACAAATTACAAAAGTTTCCAGGAGCAAACTGCACCAGGAGCCTCTGCACATTCTCCATAGGTTCCATGGAGTGAGGGGGTGACCTGTGTGTGAAGTCTTGTCTCTAAATCCATCGTCACCCTGATATAATGAGACGTCTGTTACCACTTCAAACCATGGCTTCTAGCTCCCTCCCTGCAATTACAGTTTCCTTACTTGTAGGTGATGCGAGGGTGTCTAATTTATTTTGAGACAGTTTCTACCTGTTGTAGACAGTTTTGATGTTCAGTTGTTTGGAGCACGGTTGATTTTAGCAGTGTGTGGTGTGTGTTTGCAATGCTGAGCTCTGCTGTCTGTGTAGGGGGCTGTGATTGGCAGGAGTGGGTCAGCGAGTGCGAATATACAGAATGACTCACTGAAATTGATCTCTGTTGAGAGAATGGAAATCTCGATGGGATGCACTCAGGATGATAAGGCAACTCTTTGCGTCCCACCTGAATATTAGCAGACAGTTTAAAATGGAGCAAGTGTTCAGCATTCTCACTGTCTAATGGGCAGCAATATGGTAGATTTCAACTGTTGGGACATTGGAATCCTGGAGCTCTTATAGTCCAGGATCTCTCCCTCTGGCCTCGCCTGTTGCTTTGAAGCTGGTGTTTAAATCCAGGATAATTTCTAGTTGGATGGACTGACCATGTTGATATTTGCTCAAAGCAGTGTGTGATTGAAGGCTGTTATTGTGAAACTCCCAGTAACAGGAGCTGAAAGTTTGTTTCTTTTTAAGTGTCTTTTTTTAAATTATCTTTAAGTTCAGTTTGTGTTTACATTTTCTTTGTCTGTTACCTGGAAACATAGCTCTGTAATCCACTGAAATGTCACAGTTAGTGTCACTTAGTTAGAAATGTCACGAGACTGCGATGGGTTCACAGGGCAGCAGTCACTCACCATCACTGGAACTCTGTGCTAATAATTGTGGACTTTTAACAATTATTAATTAACCTCACTGTTCCTTCAGGGTTACCAGACCATCCCATCATGCTGTGACACTGATACATCTTAAAAGTCTCCATTTTAAGATATCGGTTCAGGCAGTTTGACCAGGCGGTAGGTATCACTGTGAGACACAAACCCTACTGATCTCCACCTGTCTGCATTTCCAGCCAGGATAATGACCAGCTGTGGAAAGCTTGGCTACTGATTCCCAATTATGCCCCAGCTACATCCATGACTGAGAGCAGCTACCAGCACAGTCTGGGGCGTATACTCGCCCTGTGCTGGCTGAATGCCTCAGTCCATGCAGCTGGTGCACTGACCCTCCGAGACCTGACAGAGACACTGAAAGATGAAGTTTACACTGAGTATTCCCTATTGAGCTAATTTCCAGGTTTATGTCTATTTTTATACACTTCAATCTTTGAAATATGAACATAATACAAATAAACATCCTGAGTCTGCATCTAAAGTCTGATTCTATTTAATGTACACAGTTGTAAAAGTTCAGAATCAGTCAAATGTTGATAACAAAACTGGCTTCAGGATAACATGAGGTCCACTCAGTTCAATAGTGCCAAGGTTAGAAAGAGTTGAGATAAATCAGTAATTAGTGCTAAGTGATACCATCTGTTTTCAGAGCCTGAAACTATTAAATTTTAGTGTTGAGAGGGGTGTCATTGTACACAACATACAAAGTTAACATGCAGGTACAGCAAGTAATTAGGAAGGCAAATTGTATGTTCGACTTTATTGCAAGGGGGTTTGAGTAGAAGAGTAAGGAAATCTTGCTGTGATTATACAGGGCTTTGGTAAGACCACACCCTGAGTACTGTGTGTAGTTTTGGTCTCCTTACGTAACTAAGGATGTACTTGACTTAGAGGGGGTACAACAAAGGTTCACTAGATTAATTCCTGGGATGAGAGGGTTGTCCTATGAGGAGAATGGGCCTATACTCTCTGCAGTTTAGAAAAATGAGAGGTGATCTCATTGAAATGTTTAAGATTCTGAGGGTAGATGCTGAGAGGCTGGAGAGTCTAGAATGAGAGAGCGTAATCTCAACGGATGGGCATTTCGAGTTGAGGAAAAATTTCTTCACTGAGAATTGTGAATCTTTGGAATCCTTGACTCCAGAAGGTTGTGGATGGTCAGTCGTTGAGTATATTCAAGGCTGAAACCAATAGATTTTTGGACACTAAGGGAATTGAGATACGGGGATTGCTTGGGAAAGTGGAGTTGAATTCAAGTATCACCATTATTTTATGAAATGGCGGAGCAGGTTTGGTTGGGGGTGGGGGGGAGCTGTATGGTCTACTAGTTCTGATATTGTAATTTCCTGGCATTCTCCCCAGCTTCTGTAAAGATTATCTGATCGAGTGAAGTCTTGTATTTGCATCGCGCATTTCACAGCCTCAGGGTGTCCCAAAGCACCTTCCATCTAATGGAATGCTTTTGAAGTGTAGTCACTGTTGTAATGTAGGAAATGAGGCTGCTAATGTCACACAGCAAGATCCCACAAACAGCAATGAAATTATTTTGACAGCATTGGTTAAGGGATGAATATTGGTCAAGATACTGGGAGAACTCCTTTTCCTCTTCCATGAAATGCCGTGGGATCTTTAACACCCACCTGAGCAGGGAGATGGGTCCAAAGGATAGTGCTTCTGAATGCAGCACTCCCTCAGAACCGCCCCCTCCAACAGTGCAGCACTCCCTCAGTACTGACCCTCTGACAGTGCAGCACTCCCTCAGAACCACCCCCTCCGGTGGTGTCGCACTCCAGCGGTGCCGCACTCCCTCCGTACTGACCACATCATAAGCTCGTGTCTGTAAAGGGGTTTGAACTGATTTGGAGGTGAGATTGCCAGCAACTGAGCTAAACTGACTGCAGAAAATATTTTAATCTCTGCACACACACTTTTTAGTTTAGTTTCTCCAAGGTTCCTTTGAGGGAATGGACACGAAATAGACCAGGCACTTTGCTAAAGGTGGTGTGTTATATTCCACAGCAGGCTGAGAGAGCTGCTTTAACATCCCAGTACAGATAATCCATCTGAATTAGAGGAAGGAATCAACAAACTACAGCTTCACAAATCCCTTACAGCAAAACATCAGGATTGAAAACAAACAGGGCAGTTCCGAAGAAGGGTCACTGACCCGAAACGTTAACTCTGCTTCTCTTTCCACAGAGGCTGCCAGACCTGCTGAGTGGTTCCAGCATTTCTTGTTTTTATTTTATATTAGGGCAGGATCTTTATTGTGCAAACCCCCAGAGTGGGTGAGGTCAGGCTGTAAGCATCTTGACGGAGAGGACTAGACACAGATAGAACCAGGTAACAAGATAATGGTTAAAAAGGAATCTAAGAAATCTAAAATACAGAAAGGATGAGCGAAAGATAGCATAGGATGGATAGAGTCAAGAATCATTAGAGGGATCAGGGATGAAAGTGTGGGGACTGGAGGAAGCATTCAATTAGTGTTAAGAATGAATTGTAAAGGAAAAAGCAGAATTCCTCAGATCCTGCAAATCTGAAATAAAACCACAAAATGCTGGAAGCTAGCAGTGCAATTTAAACCCTACCTATGTGGAGTGAGTTGGACAGTTTCAGTCCAATTCCTAGTGAGCACAGGTCCACAAGACAAACTGCTCCTAATGTGGTAAAAAGCTGACCATCTCAGAGGTTGATGTGGGAAATGTAAAACTGGTTCAGGAGGGAGTGCTGAGTCCTGGATGGTGTTGAGCTTTTTCAGTGTTATTGTGACCAACTATCCAGCACATTCCTGGCCTGAGCCTTCTAGGTGAAGAGGATTTGAGGAGTCTGGAGATGAGCCACTCACTGCAGAATACCCAGTCTCTGACCTGCACTCATAGCCATGCTGTTAATATGGCTGGTCCACTTCAGCTGCTGGTCAATGGTGACCCCTCAGGATGGGGGAGAGGGTGCTTGGAGACACTGGTGCCACTGACCATTGGGGGGCACGATGGTCATTGCCTGGCATTGATGGGAAAAGTGTTATAACTTCAAACACTAACTGATTATTTTGATCAGCACAAAATGCATGTTCTTGAAGCAGAGAAGGTTAAGGGCAGATTTGATAGCAGTGTTCAAAATCAGGAAGGTTTTGTTAGAGTAAATAATGGGGAACTATTTCTAGAGGCCGGAGGGTCGATGACCACAGGACACAGATTTAAGATCATTAGCAAAAGAACCAGAGGGGAGATGAGAAGTTTTTTTTACCCCGCAAGTTGCTGTGATCTGGAATGTGCTGCCTGAAGGGAGGCGGAAATAGATTCAATAGTAACTTTCAGAAGGGAATTGGATAAATACTTGAAAAGGACATTTGCAGGACTAACGGGATAGAGTCAGGGAGTGGAACTAATTGGGCAGTCCTTACAAAGAGCTAGCATAGGCATGATGGACTGAATGGCCTGTGCTTATCATTCTATGCAAAATTAACTTTTCTTGATACTGTGCAAACGACAAGGAGTGAAAGTGAACACAACACGACTGACTCGAGCTGTAATTTGATGGCTATTGTAGTCTTTGGCTGTGGCCCTGATCTCAGGCATTGCTGGGAGCAGGAATGGGTTAACACTGAGCTGCTTTTAAGCCACTTCCTCTGATTCAGCCCGTGTGTAATCAACTGAGAGAAATGTAGAGGAAGAGGTGGGATTGACGTATAAAACAGTTCATTAGTACCAGTCAGAGTTTATAAATATGCAGCCCAGCTGTTAACTCTCATTCATGATGATTTCATGAACAGAATTTGCATCCTTTCTGGGACTATTCAGCATCAGAAGCCCTGCTATTAAAACAACCCTTTCCTTTCCCCCTCCTCTCCAGTTTTCTCTGGTTTTTGCAAATCCCTTCAGATATCACTCAGCTCTTAACCAAGTGGTCATCCTTCATATGTGAACTTAGGTGGCGCTAATCAACCAATGGGGGCATCACAGCTGAGTTCAACTGTCGCTCACACGCAGGCTGTGCTATGGCACATCATCACCGGAAAGGAGGTAAATATTGGGGAGGGGGAAGGACAAAAGGGAGAATGGCAAGGCTCCTCTTTAAAACTGTCCTTGTCAGAAATGCAGGTGTTTCAATGGCCTAATCTCAGGCTCTGTCAGTGGCCTGAGAAGATGATTGGATCACTGTCTCGCTGGCTGATTGTCCTCCTGGTGTCTGTATCTGGAACCTACATTTAACTGAACTGAGACCAGGAAGACACTGTGTAAAGAACTGTAGCAACAGGACCGGAACAGGACTACCTGAGTAATCCTGTGTGGGAATCTAAAAGTTTAACTAAAAAGGAAGCTGCTGTTTAATCAGATTCTTAGTTTGGCTCTATAGGACACTCTATCAAGGGCTGTTGTGTTGATTTAATAAAGACAATTACTCAGATATGCTGCTAAAAGTACTGGCATTTTTCCCCAATGGAAACTTCATTCCCAGTCTGGGACAAGAACAACTGCAACAGACAAGCCTCAGTTTGATCCCTGGTCTGTGTTGAGTTAGCTGCTCTCAGTCACATGCAATAATAGCCCAGGAGAGGGGAAAGGTGGGTCAGTCAGGGTTGATGTATCCGATGGTTACTGAGCGACTGTTTCTGGCCTCGCATGCAGGGAGATGTGGGATAAGGCCAAGATTGGGTTGAAGTTTGAGGACATTCATGACCTATTCTCACACTTGACCTGGGATGTCAGTGGTTGTGGAACAGGATCCCATTACGGAGAAGAGAGGATATTGGAGAAATAAGTAATGTAAGAACTAAAGTCTACCAAATTTTAAATAACCGCTATGAAGAGGATTTCTGTGTGGCTTTGTTTAACCTTGGCAAATGATTAAAACAGTGTTTAAACATCACGAGTATATTAACAGCAGTTAAACAATCAGTAATTTTGTCACTCAATGTCCTTTCAATGTATGAGCTGCCTGCTTAACACTTGCCAAGGCACAGTCCCCTTTTAAATTGGCAGGAAGCTATTGCCAATCTTTAGATGCCAATTACTGTACAATTGAGTACTGATTTAACACAGCCACTTGAAGGGATAAACTGCACGCAAGGGAGTCCTGTAGTGCTCAGAAAGCATTAGTATTCAACTGACCCAGACATTTGTGCAGAAAAAAAATATTTTTATACAGAGGTGAAGGTGCTTTTGTATTTTCCAGAGACTAAAATGAGTGTTATTGATTGACTTGTCTTTTACAGTTTTACAGTTCATTTAATCTGTAAGAATTATATGACAGAGTTGTGCACGATAATAGAGACATCATTACTCAGGGTCTCTCAGAAGGCTTTTAGATTCTGATTCTTCCACCTCACTGAGTAAGGGGCTGGATTCTGGCAATCAGTTCGCTATCAACAACATCCAATTCTCCCTCATGGTTAAACCTGGGAGAGCTTCCCAGTGTTCCCACAGCTCCTCTAGCTTTTTGTTGAGGGATTTGGGTCCCGGCGTAAGGAGAAAATTAACTAAAAACAATCAGGTCCTTGAGGGAAGGAAATCTGCTGTCCTTACCTGGTCTGGCCTACATGTGACTCCAGACCCACAGCAATGTGGTTAACTCTTACATCCCCTCAAATGGCCTAGCAAGCCACTCAGTTGTACCTAACCACTACTAAGTCAATAGAAAGGAATGAAACTGGACGGACCACCCAGCATCGACCTAGGCACCAGAAACGACAAATGCAAACCCAGCCCTGTCGACCCTGCAAAGTCCTCACTAACATCTGGGGGCTTGTGCCAAAGTTGGGAGAGCTGTCCCACAGACGAGTCAAGCAACAGCCTGACATAGTCATACTCACAGAATCATACCTTACAGACAATGTCCGTGACACTGCAATCACTATCCCTGGGTATGTCCTGTCCCACCAGGACAGACCCAGCAGAGGTGGCGGGGACAGTGGTCTACAGTAGGGAGGCAGTTTGCTCTGGGAGTCCTCAACATCGACTCTGGACCCCATGAAGTCTCATGGCATCAGGTCAAACATGGGCAAGGTAACCTCCAACTGATTACCACCTACCGCCCTCCCTCAGCTGATGCTTCAGTACTCCTCCATGTTGAACACCATTTGGAGGAAGCACTGAGGGTGGCAAGGGCACGAAACGTACTCTGGGTGGGGGACTTCAATGTCCATCACCAAGAGTGGCTAGGTAGCACCACTACTGACCGAGCTGGCCGAGTTCTAAAGGACATAGCTGCTAGACTGGGTCTGCGGCAGCTGGTGAGAGAACCAACACGAGGGAAAAACATACTTGACCTTGTTCTCACCAATCTGCCTGCCGCAGATGCTTCTGTCCATGACAGTATTGATAGGAATGACCACCGCACAGTCCTTGTGCAGACGAAGTCCCGCCTTCACATTGAGGATACTGTTCATCGTGTTGTGTGGCACTATCACTGTGCTAAATGGGATAGATTTCGAACAGATCCAGCAATGCAAAACTGGGCATCCATGAGGCGCTGTGGGCCATCAGCAGCAGCAGAATTGTGCTCAACCACAATCTGTAACCTCATGGCCCGGCATATCCCCCACTCTACCATTATCATCAAGCCAGGAGACCAACCCTGGTTCAATGAAGAGTACAGGAGGGCATGCCAGGAGCAGCACCAGGCATACCTCAAAATGAGGTGTCAACCTGGTGAAGCTACAACCCAGGACTACTTGCATGCCAAACTGCATAAGCAGCATGCAATAGACAGAGCTAAGCGATCCCATAACCAACAGATCAGATCTAAGCTCTGCAGTCCTGCCACATCCAGCTGTGAATGGTGGTGGACAATTAAACAACTAACTGGAGGAGGTGGCTCCACAAATATCCCCATCCTCAATGATGGGGGAGCCCAGCACATCAGTGCGAAAGATAAGGCTGAAGCATTTGCAACAATCTTCAGCCAGAAGTGCTGAGTTGATGATCCATCTCGGCCTCCTCCTGAAGTCCCCAGCATTACAGATGCCAGACTTCAGCCAATTCGATTCACTCCACGTGATATCAAGAAACGACTGAAGGCACCGGATACTGCAAAAGCTATGGGCCCTGACAATATTCCGGCAATAGTACTGAAGACCTGTGCTCCTGAACTTGCTGCATCCCTAGCCAAACGGTTCCAGTACAGCTACAACACTGGCATCTAACTGGCAATGTGGAAAATTGCCCAGGTATGTCCTGTACACACAAAGTAGGACAAGTCCAACCCGGCCAATTACCGCCCCATCAGTCTACTCTCAATCATCAGCAACGTGATGGAAGGTGTCATCAACAGTGCCATCAAGCAGCACTTGCTAAGCAATAACCTGCTCAGTGATGCTCAGTTTGGGTTCCGCCAGGGCCACTCAGCTCCTGACCTCATTACAGCCTTATTTCAAACATGGACTCAAGAGGTGAGGTGAGAGTGACTGCCCTTGACATCAAGGCAGCATCTGACCGAGTATGGCATCAAGGAGCCCGAGCAAAACTGAAGTCAATGGGAATCAGGGGAAAACTCTCTGCTGGTTAGAGTCATATCTAGCACAAAGTAAGATGGTCGTGGTTGTTGGAGGTCAATCATCTGAGCTCCAGGACACCACTGCAGGAGTTCCTCAGGGTAGTGTCCTAGGCCCAACCATCTTCAGCTGCTTCATCAATGACCTTCCTTCAATCATAAGGTCAGAAGTGGGGATGTTCGTTGATGATTGCGCAATGTTCAGCACCATTTGCGACTCCTCAAATACTGAAGCAGTCCATCTGGAAATGCAGCAAGACCTGGACAATATCTAGGCTTGGGCTGATAAGTGGCAAGTAACATTTGCGCCACATAAGTGCCAGGCAATGACCATCTCCAACAAGAGAGAATCTAACCATCTCCCCTTGACATTCAATGGCATTACCATCGCTGAATCCCCTATCAACATCCTGGGGGCTACCATTGACCAGAAACTGAACTGGTGTAATCATATAAATACCATGGCGACAAGAGCAGGTCCGAGGCTAGGAATCCTGCGGCAAGTAACTCACCTCCTGACTCCCCAAAGCCTGTCCACCACCTACAAGGCACAAGTCAGGAGTGTGATGGAATACTCTCCACTTGCCTGGATGGGTGCAGCTCCAACTAAACTCGAGAAGCTCGACACCATTCAGGACAAAGCAGCCCGCTTGATTGGCACACCATCCACAAACATTCACTCCCTCCACCACCGACGCACAGTGGCAGCAGTGTGTACCATCTACAAGATGCACTGCAGCAACGCACCAAGGCTCCTTAGACAGCACCTTCCAAACCCGCAACCTCTACCACCTCGAAGGACAAGGGCAGCAGATGCATGGGAACATCACCATCTGCAAATTCCCCCCCAAGTCACACACCATCCTGACTTGGAACTATATCGCCGTTCCTTCACTGTCGCTGGGTCAAAATCCTGGAACTCCCTTCCTAACAGCACTGTAAGGTATACCTACCCCAAATGGACTGCAGCGGTTCAAGAAGGCAGCTCACCACCACCTTCTCAAGGGCAATTAGGGATGGGCAATAAATGCTGGCCTGGCCAGTGATGCCCACATCCCATGAATGAATTTTTTAAAAAAGGTGGAGTTTATTTGCAACGTGTACTCTGACCATTCTATGATTCTACCGCTATGATTCACAGATGCTGCCAGACCTGCTGAGTGGTTCCAGCATTTCTTGTTTTTATTTCAGATTTCCAGCATCCGCAGTATTTTGCTTTTATGATTCTATCTCCCTGTGTTTTACTTCATTTCTGAAATTGATCTTCCCCTTGCACACCAGGATGCTTTTAGATGAAGAAAACAGAAGTCTGTTAAAAATTCTGCATTTTGTCACCAGATTAAAATTAGAATGACTTCACAATAGTGACTACACTTCAAAAGTAATTCATTGGCTGTAAAACGTTTTGAGACATCCAGTGTCGTGAAAAGTGCTATATAAATGCAGGACTTTTTTAATGTTTCTGATGATGCTCAAACTAAAACAAATTAACAGTTTGAGATAAACAGATGAGACGGGAACTGAAAGTTATTTCTGGAAGTAAAGCAGTCCCAGTGGGCATCCCATCACTGTTGGAATTTGAAAGGATGAATAAAGTCTCAGTTTGTTATTCAAATTGCAATTCATTGCTTCTTCTGTATAACGCACAATAGGATATTTTTTGAAAAATAAGTTTGAGGGTAACGACAATGAAAATGCAGAAAGAAAAAGACTTGTGCCTTGTTGATGGTGGACAAGCTTTGGGGAGTCAGGAGGTGAGTTACTCGCTGCAGGATTCCTAGCCTCTTGTGGTCACAGCATTTATTTATATGCCTACTCCAGTTCAGTTTCTGGTCAATGGTAACCCCCCAGGATGTTGATAGGGGATTCAGTGATGGTAATGCTGTTGAATGTCACGGGGGAGATGGTTAGATTCTCTCTTGTTGGAGATGGTCATTGCCTGGCACTTGTGTGGCGCCAGTGTTACTTGCCACTTATCAGCCCAAGCCTGAATATTGTCCAGGCCTTGCTGCATTTCTACACGCACGCTTCAGTATCTGAGGAGTCGCGAATGCTGCTGAGCATTGTGCAATCATCAGCGAACATCCCCACTTCTGACTTTATGATGGAGGGAAGGTCATTGATGAAGCAGCTGAAGATGGTTGGGCCTAGGACACTACCCTGTGGAACTCCTGCAGTGATGTCCTGCAGCTGAGATGATTGACCTCCAACAACCACAACCATCTTCCTTTGTGCTAGATATGACTCCAACCAGTGGAGAGCTTCACCCATGAATCCCCTTGACTTCAGTTTTGCTAGGGCTCCTTGATGGCATACTCGGTCAAATGCTGCCTTGATCTCAAGGGCAGTCACTCTCACCTTACCTCTGGAGTTCAGCTCTTTCATCCATGTTTGGACTAAGGCTGTAATTCATCAGATAGTGAATGGGAACCTGGCTGAATTCCCTCTCACTGGTCCAGAATTATAGAATTCCCAAAACACATCCAGCTCAGCACAGACCAAGGATTGCAGCTGGGATCTTGCTGTTCCATAATAGCTCAGTCTCACAGAATATGCATTTACCAATTCAGCTATTAGCACAGCCTAGCATGAATTTTATTCAAACCTGTTTCAATGAGGCAGTACATTAGGGAGCAATGTAATATTTTTAAATGTGCAATGATTGGGCTGTCTAGGGTTTAAGGAATCCAGTATCAGATGGTGCAGCAGGTTCCAGATTGTATAAATGGCAGCTTCTTATTTTAATTACTGTACTCTGCAAAATGTCATCGTGCAATATTCTTCTGGAAGAAATGAAACTTTTAATGGAATTAAACCTCAGTTTAATGACTCATGAACCTGTGATACTGAGGTCAGATTGTTACACTTGGAGCCACACTGAGTGTGTGACGCCACATCCCCAATGACTGCTGTGACGGTGCTGAGTTGTACTATATAATTAATGCTACAATGAGTATTATGACAGAGAAAGGGGCTGAAAGATCAGACAGAATCTAATCCACCCCTCAATAAAGAGCAAAAAAAACTCAACTTTTAATTATGTGAAAGGTCTAATTTTGCCATTTGATTATTAACCTCTCTTTGGGCCTTTTGTAATCTAGTTTTCCAAAATATATGTATAATTTCTCACAACAAAAAAAGGTGTGGGACTCCAGATTGCACTGTTGAATCTACCCACATCACCAGCTTGTCACCAAATGTTACACTTGAATCATTGTTTCTATAAAGTGCAGATAAAAATAACCAATTGCCAACTCACTTAGTCACTCACTCAGATAGTCAACTCAAGGATAAATAGAAAACCTTTCAAATGTTTCATGCAAACGTGATTAGATTTCTGAGGAGTTCTGGGTCAGGTTTCACTGTCCCTCCCCATCCTGTGTTGCGAAGCATGGTGAGATCCAGTAGCCCAGGTGGGGGTGGCAGTTGTGGGGGGAACGGGTATTGGGGTAGATGGGTTGCAGGGTAGAGATTGAATGGGGGGCAGTTCAATGCAGCAAAATGTGAAATAATGTGATTTTAGAAGGAATTTATCTTGTGACAAAATTTTGAATGTAGAAGGGAAGCTGAATTGCAGATACACAGGTGATAAAAGGTGGCAACATAAGTAGATAATGCCACAAATAAGCAAACCATACCTCGGAGAGGCACAGAATAAAAAAGTAAAGAGGTGATATTGGATTTACACATCCACCTGAGGGTTTAAAGTTTCCTCCAACAGTGTAGCACTCCCTCGGTATTGTACTGAAATACCAGCTGAGATTATTTCCTCCAGTCCTGGAGTGAGGCTTGAACCCATAACCTGATGAAATGAACGTGTTACTAATTAAATCAAGCTAAATAATCGGTGACTGCAAACTGCTCTGGAATTTATTATAGCAGTGAGAACACAAATTAACCACATGTTGAATGTGGGTTGGAAACCTAGTCTTGTGCAATGGCTCCACCATGACACCCTGTCATAAGCAATGTTACAAAACAGCTCCCACATCTGCTGTATTAAACACCTTTGACCACCGGTCCATCAGGCAGTGGTCTGCACGGAATGTCCTCAAGGCCCTACGGGAAAAGGAGACGGTGGATCCTGTCGGATGGTTCCCCGAGCAGACCGTCAAAGTCATTTGGCGGAATGCCTCATCACCAGAACTTTCAAACAAGCACCAAGACGTAGCTTGGCTGGTGGTGAGAAGGGCCCTTCCCGTCAGATCCTTCATGCACACCCGAAGTCTCGCCCCCTCCGCACAGTGCCCCCGCGTTGGCTGTGGTGGGGAAGAGACGGTCGCCCACCTCCTCCTGGAATGTGCCTTTGCAAAGCAGGTGTGGAAAGAGATGCAGTGGTTTTTGTCGAGGTTCATCCCAAGCAGCTCTGTAACATAGGAGTCTGTGCTCTACGGGCTGTTCCCAGGGACGCACACCGAGACAAACATCAACTGCTGCTGGAGGACTATCAATTCGGTGAAAGACGCCCTTTGGTCTGCCCGAAACTTGCTGGTCTTCCAGCGCAAAGAGTTGTCCACCACCGAATGTTGCAGACTGGCACATTCCAAGGTCCAGGACTACGTGCTGAGGGACGCACTAAAGCTTGGGGCAGCCGCAGCAAAGGCTCAATGGGGAAAGACCACAGTGTAAGGTCCCCCCACCAAGCTGAACTGAGGGGCTGGATCCATGGGAAACCACTCGACCTGTATCGTTGATATTTTCATTTGCTGTAAATGTAAAACTGTAATTGACATGACAATAGTGAAATGGAAGGGTTGGGAAGAAACTCATGATAGTATTGAAGGAAACTAATCTCCCTTGCAATGTTTGTATTTTTTGGTGCTGTTTGAAACTGGCAATGTAATTTTTACAGATTTTTATGAATAAAGTATATTTTGGATATAAAAAAAAAATCTGCTGTATTGAACCCTTTGCTGAGTCTATTAGGAAGGATGCGAGCATAAGAGGGGTGACAATCCCAGGCAGCAGAGGCACTCAGGTTAAAACCTCCCTGTACATGGATGACGTCGCCGTCTTCTGCTCGGATCCGCTGTCCGTGCGCAAACTGATGAGCATCTGCAAACAGTTCGAACTGGCCTCAGGAGCCAAAGTTAACCACAGCAAGAGCGAGGCCATGTTCTTTGGGAACTGGGCTGACCGATCCTTTGTCCCCTTCACCGTCAGGTCAGATTACCTGAAGGTGCTGGGGATATGGTTCGGAAGGGACAGGACGTGCACCAAAACCTGGGAGGAGCGAGTAGCCAAGTTACGACAAAAGTTGTGGGGGCAGCGATCTCTCTCCATTGTGGGTAAGAACCTGGTCATCAGGTGCGAGGCGCTCACGTTGTTGCTGTACGTGGCGCAGGTCTGGCCCATACCCCACTCCTGTGCTGTGGCGGTCACCCGAGCCATTTTCCGCTTCATCTGGGGATCTAAAATGGACTGGGTCCGGAGGGACACGATGTTCAAATCTCTGGACAAGGGAGGGAAAAATGTACCCAACGTGGCCCTCATCCTGATGACCACCTTCATGTGCAGCTGCATCAAGCTGTGTGTAGACCTCCAGTACGCAAACTCCAAGTGTCACTATGTGCTGAGGTTCTATCTGTCCCCGGTGTTGCGAAGGATGGGTCTGGTCACATTGCCGCGGAACGCACCATGCAGTTGGACCGTGCCGTACCACCTATCCTTCGTGGAGCAGTTTCTGAGGGAAAACACCTTCGACCACCGATCCATCAGGCAGTGGTCTGCACGGAACGTCCTCAAGGCACTACGGGAAAAGGAGACGGGGGATCCTGTCGGATGGTTCCCCGAGCAGACCGTCAGTCATTTGGCGGAATGCCTCATCACCAGAACTTTCAAACAAGCACCAAGACATAGCTTGGCTGGTGGTGAGAAGGGCCCTCCCCGTCAGATCCTTCATGCACACCCGAAGTCTCGCCCCCTCCACACAGTGCCCCCGCGGTGGCTGTGGTGAGGAAGAGACGGTCGCCCACCTCCTCCTGGAATGTGTCTTCGCAAAGTAGGTGTGGAAAGAGATGCAGTGGTTTTTGTCAAGGTTCATCCCAAGCAGCTCTGTAACACAGGAGTCTGTGCTCTACGGGCTGTTCCCAGGGACGCACACCGAGACAAACATCAACTGCTGCTGGAGGACTATCAATTCGGTGAAAGACGCCCTTTGGTCTGCCCGAAACCTGCTGGTCTTCCAGCGCAAAGAGTTGTCCACCACCGAATGTTGCAGACTGGCACATTCCAAGGTCCAGGACTACGTGCTGAGGGACGCACTAATACTTGGGGCAGCCGCAGCAAAGGCTCAATGAGGAAAGACCACAGTGTGAGGTTCCCCCACCAAGCTGAACTGAGGGGCTGGATTCATGGGAAACCCCTCGAACTGTATTGGGAAAATTTTGTGTGCTGTAAATGTAAAAATGTATATGGCATGAGAATGAAATGGAAGGGTTGTGAGGCAACTCATGATTGTATAGAAGGAAACTGATCACCTTTGCACTGTTTGTATTTTTTGATTTGATGCTGTTTTAAACTGTTTGGGAATGTAATTTTTACAGATTTTTATGAATAAAGTATATTTTGGAAAAGAAAAAATCTACACTGAATTATTGGAGACTTTGATTTAATTATTTGCATCATGTGATTTTACTCACACATTTCCTGATCTTTGAAAGGCTTCTGCACAGCAACAAGGCCAAGAATGGGAATGCACCAGAGTATTAAATGTGCTTTCTGTCACTGTTGTTCAGTCATCCTTTGTTACTCTAGTCTGTTATGTAACTGTTTTGTTCTCTTTGATTGTTTTGAGGTGATTCACTGTCCAACCTTCCCTCACACACTTTGTTGAGAATTCCATCTATATCCTCCCAGATGCAAAGTCAAAGGAATTGAGTGGAACAAAACAATGGAACAGAACATTAAGCGAGTGATTTGTCACTACTATGTCCCTAGAATATCCTCCACAGCAAATGGAAAGCACAGTATCAGGAGACAAAGCTCCTTAACACCTCACTGAGTTTGTCCAACACACAGCAATAGGTACAGCCTGAATTTGTACGCACCTTTAACATAACAACCCAAGATACTTCATGTATGAGAGAATGAGTGGTAATGGAAAAATCAGATCACCTGACTAGTTGAAGGGATAGATTTTTAGGAGGAAGTACAGGCAAAGAGGTTTAAGGAGGAAGGTCCAGAGTGTGGGACAAAATAGCTCACCACCAAGTGAGGAATAACCAGAGGAAAGAGGTGTTGGGCGAGTGAGATCCAAATCTGAGACAAGGTTTGGGTGGTGGGATCTTGGAGAACTTTGAGTTGATGTAAGGAAGAACTCAGCAAGTTAATAAGGAGACCATATAAAAGGTCGAGTGATGAGGCAATATGATTAATGGATACAGCAGCAAGGATGGAGAGGAGAAAGGGCAGGAAATGTTGCAGAGGTGAAAGTGTGCAGTCTTAGTGATGGAAGAGAAGTAGGATATGTAGCTCAATGCCAATGGAATAGCTCAGTGAGGCTAAAAAGTACCTTAACCAACGGGTGGAAATAGGGGAAAGGGCATGGAGTTTGGACAGGATTAGACTTGGCTGTGATACTTCTCCAAGATTAAATCAGACCCAACACTCAAAAAGAGTCATGCGTGAGTAGCAGTTACTCAAGTGAAGGACCCAGCAGTTTGGAACAAGACACTGGCAAGGAGTCAATACTTTCAGGACAAGGGAAAGAGGGGAAGAAAACTGGGGTGAACACCTCAGATCAATAAAACCTATGAACTTTTTACAAAAAATATTGTACCACTTCAGGTGTCAGAATTGCAAAAGGTCATGGATTCAAATCTTAATCCAGAGACTTAAGCACAAAATCTAGGCCAGCCTCTAGTGCTGTACTGAGGGAGGGCGGTACATACAAACATATGAATTAGGAGCAGGAGTTGCCCATTCAGCCCCTTCGAGTCTGCTCTGCCATATAATAAGATCACGGCTGATCTGATTGTGGCCTCAACTCCATTCTCCCGCTGACCCCCGATACCCTCTGACTCCCTTGTTAATCAAGAATTTATCTACCTCTGCCTTAAAAATATTCAGTGACCCTGTCTCCACTGCTCTCTGGGGAATAGAGTTCCAAAGATTCATAACCTTCTGAGAAAAAATTTCTCCTGATCTCGGTCTTAACTGGGAGATCCCTTATTTTTAAACTGTGTCCCCTAGTTCTAGTCTCTCCCACAAGGGGAAACATCCTCTCAGCATCAACCCTGTCAAGACCCCTCAAGATCTTATATGTTTCAATAAGATCAATGCTTATTCTTCTAAACTCCAAGAGATACAGACCCAACCTGTCCAACCTTTCTTCAACCCCCCCCACCCTGCCATCCCAGGTATCAGTTGAGTGAACTTGTCAGAGGTGCTGTCTTTCAGATGAGGTATTAAACCAAGGCTCCAAGATCCCCTAGCACTATTTCGAAGATGATCAGGAAACATCTACAGAATAAGTGGGGTAATTGCGACCATCTAAAAGTGAACCTAAGAGAAGTAAAAGCAGCCATTAAATCCCCAGCACATTTTAGTTGCACCTCACACCACTGGCACCTGGTTGAGTCTTCACATTATAAACAATTGCAATCAGAATGCAAGTCCCATGTGTGAAACATTTTTGCCAGTTAATTACAACAGGGAACTTTCTCAGGAAGATGGGGTCGATTTCAAGTGTTACACACCACAGACTCTCGAGGAGTTAAAGCTCAGAGTGCAAACAGCACATATTTGTCATGATAGTCTACGTTCAGAAGCTCTTCAGTCTGTAAAGCTTCCTCTGAAGTAATCCAATTGTACGTTTGTTACGGAAAGGATCAATTTTACTCACTATCGGCTGCCATCTCTCACCATTAGATCTGTGGAGCACTTTCTTTCCATATCTGGTGTACAATCAGCCACAAATTACATAGAAACAGGAGGAGGCCATTCAGCCCCTCATGTCTGTTCTGCCATTTAATTAGATCATGGTTGATCTCTACCTCTAACCCATTTACCCACCTTTAATTCATTCCCTTGATGCCCTTACCTAATAAGTAAGAGGGTAAAAGGTTATCAGGGTAGGGTGGAAATGTGGAGTAATCAGTTCAGCCATGAACTTATAGAATGGTAGAGCAGGCTCGAAGGGCCGAGTGGCCTACTCCTGCTCCTAATTCGTATGTTCATAATAAAAACCTGTTGAACACATTCTTGAAATTTTCAATTGATTCCCAGGATCCACAGCCTTTTGGGGAAAAAGTTCCAGATTTCCACTCCCCTGTGAAATAGTCCTTCCTGATCTCACTCCTGAACAGCCCAGCTCTAACTTTAAGGTTGTGCCCCCTTGTTCTGGATTCCTCCACCAGAGCATATAGTTTCCCGGTATCTACCCTATCGAATCTCTTTATCAAATCTAAACACTTAAACCTTCTCACCCACTAAACTTCTATCAGGAGACGTCAGCACCATCCATGAAGTAAGATCAGAAGAGGAACACAGCAACAGAAGGAGGCCATTCAGCCCCTCGAGTCTGTTCTGCCATTCAATTAGATCATGGCTAATACGAGCCTTGAGTTAAGAGTGTGATTTACATCTGACCTTCACATTTCTCGAAAGTTAAATGTTCCAACTTGGCAACATCTCAACTATTGACAAGTTGTGATCGCCAGGGCAACAGCGGAGACCTGAGGGCCAATCTGTGACAGTGAATACTGAAACACCAATGTTACTTTGGCTCACAGCTCTCTGGGAATGAAATCTTTCATCTGCAGCCCGATTCCAGGAAGCATTAATCATGTAATGCCTCTTTTCTTGTCTACCCAAGGCCTCTTTGTCCTTTAGCAAAGTTAGATATTGCAATTTCTAGGTCAGCCTTCAAACAAAGATTGTGCAACAATGTGTTTATACCAAAAGATTCACCAATGATTAACCCAACGTGTTGTGTTTATTAGTTTCTCCTTGAGTTCTGAGGGATCAGTAAAAGCAGCCACTTTCCCCAGCTGCAATAAAGATTGATGCGTGATGCGCTGATTGCCTGCCTTCCTTATGGAGGCTCTTCATCCCGACCCATTAGAGCCCACTCGGTAACACAGCAGGGTGGCAAAGATCGAACTTTCAATTTGCTAAAATTGCTTTGTAATTCCCTTATAATGTATAGTACAATGTTTCACAAAACTACCTTCAGAGTTTTTCATGATAACAATGCATGTCTTACATTATTACATTTACAATGGATTTAATAAAATGAGCTGTGATTGGCATTCTGGAGAAAGACCTTTGTAGATGGGTAGATATTGAATACAAAACTAAGGGGTGCAGCGGCTCCAGGCCAGACCAGTGTTGGTCAGAGAGAGTCCAGACCAGTGTTGGTCAGAGAGAGAGTCCAGCTCGAGCCAGTGTTGGTCAGAGAGTGTCCAGGCCAGTGTTGGTCCTCGAGAGAGTCCAGCTCAAGCCAGTGTTGGTCAGAGAGTGTCCAGGCCAGTGTTGGTCAGTGAGAGAGTCCAGCTCGAGCCAGTGTTGGTCAGAGAGTGTCCAGGCCAGTGTTGGTCAGTGAGAGAGTCCAGCTCGAGCCAGTGTTGGTCAGAGAGTGTCCAGGCCAGTGTTGGTCCTCGAGAGAGTCCAGCTCAAGCCAGTGTTGGTCAGTGAGAGAGTCCAGGCCAGTGAATGTGAGGTTTTGAAGCATCACCATAGAAATCAGGGAATAGAATTCTGGCACTTAATCATTTTCCAAACTTGACACTGCTGTGATCATAATTACTGTCCTCTGCATTAATGACCTGGTCTCAGGTCAGAAGAAGCCACACAGAGTGTTTCTCAGCACAAGGCACAGAACAGAAAATCAGAAAGCATGAGTGGAATTTGTCCTGAACTTGCGGTCACAATGCTCACTACAGATGTCACTTTTTCCAGGTCAGTTTATGACAGAGATGATTATAATCGCACACAGGACATGGCCAAACTCACACATTGGAGACACATGCTGGTGAGCAGTGTTCATGTTTTACTAACTCTGGGCTGCTAACCACTCCTCCCACCATCTGTAATCGCATCCTTAGAGGTTAATTTTTAAAAATGGGAATTAACGGAAACATGTAAAATCACAAAGGAATGGTGGAAAAATGATTAACTCCTTGATTCACTTAAAGGCATTCCTTGTTGACTATTTTTCCAAGGAGTGCTAGGTGCCATTGATCCTTCTATATTGTAGAAGTGTATAAGTCAGAGAGAATTCAGAGAGACAGGTTTATCAGGACCTGCAACATTACAGGACCAGAGAAATGAGAGTCCACAAATCTATTGTCAGGTTAAAGCCACCAGTTGCTGAGGATTTGCATTTGGATAGCACCTTTCACAACTTCAGGATGTTCCATATGCTTTACAGCCAATGAAGTACTTTAGAATTGCAAACACCACAGCCAATTTTCACTTTGCAATGAGATCAGTTAATCTGCGTGTTTGGCTGTTCCTCCTCACAGGATCTCTGACGTGGAACTGAGCTGCAGACTATAAACACAGGCACAAATAAGCAATTGGATTACACAGGCCATTCAGCCCAACTGGTCTGTGCCATTGTTCATGCTCCACATGTGCCTCCTCCCACCCTACAATCTCACCATATCAACATGACCTTCCATTCCTTTCTCCCACATGTGCTTATCTAGCTTCCTCTTAAATGCATCTCTGCCATTAACAGCAGAGCCCAGCATGTCTGTCCGGCTTGGAAAGGTAAAGGGAGATCGAGATGCCCAGGAAACACAAACCCCGCACAGCAGCGCAGGTTCCAGCTGGGCAAACACTGGGCAGACTTCTTTCCTTTCAGAATACAGTTCAAACAAAAGTAATTTATTTCCATTTTGTCACACATTACAGTAAGATTAACCAGCTCAATTGCTGCCTCTGTCACTAACCCCCCAAGGGTGATCTTTACCTGCAGCTGTTCCAAGACATGAAGAGCCTCTTGAGTTGCTTCGTACAGTCGCTGCTCTTCAATCCCTCTCCTGGACTCGGCTCCAAGTTCTTCAGTGTGACTCTGGCCCCCTCTGCAGCTGCTGCCAGGAAATGCAGCAAAAAACAGCCCTAGTTATATCTTTAGTTGCTGATATTGATTCATCTGATGGACAGCCCATAAAAACACATCGGCTGATGTAACGATGGTCATGGCCATGGAGGGACTGGCGACGTCACGGTCTGTCAGACAGCTGATCAGCCTCCAAATCCTTTCACTGCTTCACAATATTCTCACAGGAAAGAACGTGAAGTGACTAAAACAACAGCCATATATTTTTGAAGTAATCGCAGGAGGTGTAACACCTGCCCATTTACCTCCTCTCTCCTCACTATCCAAGGCCCCAAACACTTTCAGGTGAAGCAGCGATTTACTTGTACTTCTTTCAATGTAGTATACTGTATTCGCTGCGCACAATGTGGTCTCCATTACATTGGGGAGACCAAACACAGACTGGGTGACCGCTTTGCGGAACATCTCCGCTCAGTCCAAAAGCAGGACCCTGAGCTTCCGGTTGCTTATCATTTCAACACATCCCCTGCTCTCATCTCTGTCCTGGGATTGCTGCAGCGTTCCAGTGAACATCAACGCAAGCTCCAGGAACAGTATCTCATTTACCGATTAGGCACACTACAGCCTGCCAGACTGAACATTGAGTTCAATAATTTCAGGGCATGACAGGCCCACCACTTTACTTTTTTTTTAAAGTTATTTTTTTATTATTGTTTTTTTTTGTATTTATTTTATTTTAGTTTGTTTCTATTGTGCCTACCCACTGTTTTTTTTTCATGTTTGTGGCTGTTCAGTTTCAGTCCATTAACACCCTATCTGTACTAATGCTTTGTCTTTCAACACACTATTAACATATTGTTTGCTTTTGCTCCATGACCTTCTGGTCAGCTATTCTGTGACCTTGTCCCATCAATACCTTCTCTTTTGTTATCTCTTGCCCATCCCCCACTTTACTTGCTTAAAATCTTTTACATTTCTAATATTTGCCAGCTCTGAAGAAGGGTCACTGACCTGAAACATTAATTCTGCTTCTCTCTCCACAGATGCTGCCAGACCTGCTGAGTATTTCCAGTGTTTCTTGTTTTTATTTCAGATTTCCAGCATCCACAGTATTTTGCTTTTATATATTTTTGGAGTCTTGCTCATAAAGTTGAAGCTTGCACCAATGACCAACCAACACTCAAACCTCTGATTGATTCCACCTGATTGCAGGCTGAAGAGTCATTATGACACAGAGGGAGGCCTGAATCCATGCTGGTTCTGTACAGCAATCTGGTCAGTCCCATTCCCTGGCTCTATCGCCACAGCCCTGTAGGTCCAATTCCTTCAAGTGCCCATCCAATTGCATTTTGAAGTCACTGATCGACTCTGCTTCCACCACCCTTGTGGGCAGCGGGTTCCAGGTAAAGGCTGGCTCGGGTCTGCAAATGAAACTTGACCCGAGCCCGACAGAACCACATCTGACCCCGAGCCCGACCCGAATTCTTTCTTTTCCCGCGCCCAACTTGACCATCTGTTAACCTAACCTACCCTCCGTTTTTCACTTTGTTGCTTATCTGCACAAGCTTAAAATAACTAACAAAACCACCTTTCAAGTCCAAAACGTACATTAACAGTGGAGCCACTTACCGGAAGTGGTGATAGAGTGTCCCTGAACTGGCCCGACCAGAGCCCAAATGCCGGATCCGGAAGTGCAACCCGACCCAAACCTGACACACGTTGTCAGATCCAGTTGGTTCGGGTCGGGTAGCCAGCCTCTAGTTCCAGGTCATTACCACTCGCTGCACAAATGTTCTTCCCCACATCTCTTGGCCAAAACCTTAAATCTGAGTCCGTTCAGCTAATAGGAACGGATTTTCTTTGTCTACCTTATCTACATCTGTCATAATCTTGTACACTTCTATCAAATCTCCCCTCAACCTCCTTTGCTCCGAGAATAATGCCAGCTTTTCCAGCCTAACCTTGTAGCTAAAATCCCCCATCCCTGGACCCATTCTGGTAAATCTCCTCTGCACCCTCTCAAAGACCCTCACTTCCATCCCTGTGGTGACCAGAACTGGATGCAATAATCTAGTTGTGGCCTAACCAGATCTTTATAAAGGTTCAGCATAATTTCCCTGCTTTTATACTCAATGCCTCTATTTATGAAGCCCAAGATCCCAAATGCTTTGTCTCCCAGAGTCTGTGAGCTGAATGTACATCCTGTAGCATTTAACAAAGCAACACTCTAATGATGGAGACTCTCAGACAGACTAAAGTTGTTATATGAAATATTTAATGAAATCTGCCAATTCCTATTTTACGGAGTAAAAGGTTAATCATATTCACCAGATTATGATATTAGGTGAATTTCAACAGCCCCACGATAATCCTGGAATTTCAACCCATTTCTAATTGAATCAAATCTTGATTCCACTCGCCTAACTGCCTGGGGCTGAGCACTGGCTCAATGATTCCTACAGCTGTGTCCTTGAATCAGCTGGCCTACTCTTAATTCCCCAACAAATCAATGCTCATTGAAGAAAATACTTGTACTTATATGATGCCTTATCATATTTAAATGCCAGAACAGATGACTTAAAGTGCAATAACTTGCTTTGGAGGCAGAAACCACAGTCATTCTGCAGCAACAATTTCTCACAAACAGCAAGATCATCGCACTGTTAATATTTTTTGGGAGAATTAGTTGAGGATGGAATATTGGCCAGCAGAGAACTCCCTGCTCTTCTTATACTGGCATGGGCTCTTTAACATGCAGCTGAACCATTGGATCAGGAAGACAGGACACAGGCTCACAACGCACCCCAGGGATGCATTATCCAAACCGAATGTTGACCTTACTAAAAATAATGTAATGCTGACATAATTGAGGTCTGTGTAAATGAGTTTTCACGCAATTTAACCCTTAGCAACACAAGAATTAATGTACAGACAGGAGCAGTTCTCAATCCCTGTAGTTCCAAATATATAAACTGACAAATCAGCTGCACCTGGACAGTTTTGCACTTGGATTTGATGCAAAATGTGACAGCTATCCAAGGTTCTTTGAATGCAACGACTGATGAGACACATTGTTCACAGCAATCTCCTGTAGTCTGAAACACTGAAGTTTTCATTTACTATTCTGGTACCAAGGTCATTGTCGAGGTTGCTCCTAGCTCATGGCAGCTGCGGTTTTGAGTTTTTCTTGCACCTCTCCTGCGGTCAGTGAGGCCAGAATCTTCACCACCTTCTCACGTGATCTACAACCCTTCAAAAGGTCAGGTGTTTGGGAATAGCATTATGCAGGAGAAAAGCAGAGAATCCACCGTCAACAGGGAACATTAAACATCAAGTCCCTACTTAACTAAACACTAAAAAACCAGCTACTTAATCAAATAATATTGAAAATATAACAAGAAATAGCAGCAAGTGTCGACCTCAATATCCAAAGAAAAATTAAATCAATCAAACGTAAGGTCAAATTAGGCCATTTCTCACCCATTATCTTTCAATTGAGTGGAGACTGCGAAAACATGTGAATGCTGGAAATATACAATGCATCTATCAGTGTCTGGAAACACAGGTAATCAGCCCGGGCAGTCACTTATCATCAGAGGGACTGCATGTTAAAGGTGGAATGTGCCACAGTTCAAGAACATCAGCTCTGACTCAGCCTTCCTTTCACAAGTGGAGGATCTGGAACGCGCTGCCTGAAAGGATGTTGGAAGCAGATTCAATAGTAACTTTCAAAAGGGAACTGACTTGAAGGGGAGAAATCTGCAGGGCTATGGGGGAACAGCAGGACTAATTGGATACCTCTTTCAAAGAGCTGGCACAGGCATGATGGGCTGAATGGCCTCCTGCACTGTAAGATTCCATAATTCTAAGTACCCAAAGTTGGCCTGTAGCATTAGAGGAATGTGGAGGTCAAGTGAAGGTCAGGGATTTTTATGCAAAAAGGAACAAAGTGCCTCTAGTTGTTGGCATCACCCAGTTTTCTCTCCTTTCAGAGTTAAAGAATCTGCTGCATAGTTTCAAGTTTCTGTTTTTACTGAGTGGTGATTGGGACTAGGTCACCTACCTAGCCTCCTGTTCACTGTGACACAGGAAGACCACAGACAAGGGAACAAAAGTGTGCGATGGTGCAGAAATACACACAGATTTTTTTTTAAAAAGAACCATGCAATGAATCTATTACAATATACCCAATTAAAGCTAATGTGTGAGAGACAATACAATGGGCCACACAGTTTAACAACATGACCTTCTGTCCATCATGCACCACACAGAGAGTCCCCCAATCTCACAATCTGAGAAAGGTGGCAAATGGAGCTGGTGCTTCACCACAAGTGGAGGGGGCTGAACGCTGGTTAAATCATCACAAGAAACCTTCTAGCAGTGAGTTATTGAAGCTTCCTTGGCAAAGCCTGGATACAAACTGAGCTGACAACATACCTTGTCCAGAACAACTTCACTTTTTTTTAATTCTAGCACCTTGGCCAGGTAGCGAATCAGTTCTGCATTGGCCTCCCCATCAGATGGAGGGGCTGCAATGGCCACAGCCACTGCTTCTTCTGACACATCTACAGAATAAAAGATACATAAGTGTCACCATCACTGGTACTCACCCATTGTTTGTCAGTAGACAAGGACCAGGGAAACACTGCATGGTTTTACTATATTGATAGGTTCTGACAAGGTCACAAACCACAACAACAGAACTCAAACAAACTCCAAAAGATCAACTGAGCTCAAGATTGTGTTACACGGTATAAAATGTAAAGAGCAGTGTTTAGCAGCTACTCCAGCTGATTTTTTTACTTCTTATGATCCAAAATGAGGTTAGCTTTGCAGTGCAAGTGATTAGTGTGCTGTAAAATTAACTCTCAGGTGCTAGCTGGTTGACAGTATAAAAGGTACAGCGCAGAGGAAATCCCTCCGATACATCCTGCCCGTGACCCGTAGACTCGCCAACTTTAAGGGCATTTAAGTGGTCATTGGATAGACATATGGATGTAAATGGAATAGTGTAGGTCAGATGATCGGCGCAACATCGAGGGCCGAAGGGCCTGTACTGCGCTGTAATATTCTAATTCTAATTCTAAATAAAGGCCATTGTTAACAGGATCTTTTTTGCAGCTGTGATGCAGATGTGTAATGTGAATATTGGAAGCGAGTGATTTATTCTATATTCCTTACCTGTTACGGCATTTTGCTTGGCTCCAGGTTTAGCGTGAATGGCAACCAAAATAGCACCACTCTTATCAAGCTTCACAGGTCCCCGAGATGACGGTGCTAGTTTTGCAGAGTCCTTAACTTTCATCTTATTCTGAGACAAAATAACATTTAATTGTCATTACAGCTGTTACAAAATGAGATTCCATCTGGTGGTGGAATCACGGTCCTTTCAATTTGGGACACACAAATTACTGGGATAAGACTCCTTTCTGCAAATTATACAGGTTCGAACTGAAATTAGATGTATTAGGTTTTGAAATAGTGGCTGCTGTAAGTGGACAAACAATCTACAGTAAAGTATGACCAGGTTTGCCATCTAA
The DNA here is from genome assembly GCF_036365525.1 of Heterodontus francisci. Taxonomy (NCBI): domain Eukaryota; kingdom Metazoa; phylum Chordata; class Chondrichthyes; order Heterodontiformes; family Heterodontidae; genus Heterodontus; species Heterodontus francisci. Next base: position 44,214,663 of record NC_090408.1, on the reverse strand, counting down.
TGCCAAGTCTTCTACCAAGGGCATGGCACTAGGAAAAAACATGTGTAAACTTATGATAAAGAACAAAAACAAAGATAATTACAGCACAGGAACAGGCCCTTCGGCCCTCCAAGCCTGCGCCGATCCAGATCCTCTCTCTAAACATGTCGCCTATTTTCTAAGGTTCTGTATCTCTTTTCTTCCTGCCCATTCATGTATCTGTCTAGATACATCTTAAAAGACGCTATCGTGCCCGCATCTACCACCTCCGCTGGCAACGCGTTCCAGGCACCCACCACCCTCTGCGTAAAGAACTTTCCACGCATATCCCCCCTAAACTTTTCCCCTTTCACTTTGAACTCGTGTCCTCTAGTAATTGAATCCCCCACTCTGGGAAAAAGCCTCTTGCTATCCACCCTGTCTATACCTCTCATGATTTTGTACACCTCAATCAGGTCTCCCCTCAACCTCAGTCTTTCTAATGAAAATAATCCTAATCTACTCAACCTCTCTTCATAGCTAGCGCCCTCCATACCAGGCAACATCCTGGTGAACCTCCTCTGCACCCTCTCCAAAGCATCCACATCCTTTTGGTAATGTGGCGACCAGAACTGTATGCAGTATTCCAAATGTGGCCGAACCAAAGTCCTATACAACTGTAACATGACCTGCCAACTCTTGTACTCAATACCCCGTCCGATGAAGGAAAGCATGCCGTATGCCTTCTTGACCACTCTATTTACCTGCGTTTCCACCTTCAGGGAACAGTGGACCTGAACACCCAAATCTCTCTGTACATCAATTTTCCCCAGGACTTTTCCATTTACTGTATAGTTCACTCTTGAATTGGATCTTCCAAAATGCATCACCTCGCATTTGCCCTGATTGAACTCCATCTGCCATTTCTCTGCCCAACTCTCCAATCTATCTATATTCTGCTGTATTCTCTGACAGTCCCCTTCGCTATCTGCTACTCCACCAATCTTAGTGTCGTCTGCAAACTTGCTAATCAGACCACCTATACTTCCCTCCAAATCATTTATGTATATCACAAACAACAGTGGTCCCAGCACGGATCCCTGTGGAACACCACTGGTCACACGTCTCCATTTTGAGAAACTCCCTTCCACTGCTACTCTGTCTCCTGTTGCCCAGCCAGTTCTTTATCCATCTAGCTAGTACACCTTGGACCCCATGCGCCTTCACTTTCTCCATCAGCCTACCATGGGGAACCTTATCAAACGCCTTACTGAAGTCCATGTATATGACATCGACAGCCCTTCCCTCATCAATCAACTTTGTCACTTCCTCAAAGAATTCTATTAAGTTGGTAAGACATGACCTTCTCTGCACAAAACCATGTTGCCTATCACTGATAAGCCCATTTTCTTCCAAATGGGAATAGATCCTATCCCTCAGTATCTTCTCCAGCAGCTTCCCTACCACTGAAGTCAGGCTCACCGGTCTATAATTACCTGGATTATCCCTGCTACCCTTCTTAAACAAGGGGACAACATTAGCAATTCTCCAGTCCTCCGGGACCTCACCCGTGTTTAAGGATGCTGCAAAGATATCTGTTAAGGCCCCAGCTATTTCCTCTCTCGCTTCCCTCAGTAACCTGGGATAGATCCCATCCGGACCTGGGGACTTGTCCACCTTAATGCCCTTTAGAATACCCAACACTTCCTCCCTCCTTATGCCGACTTGACCTAGTGTAATCAAACATCTGTTCCTAACCTCAACATCCGTCATGTCCCTCTCCTCGGTGAATACCGATGCAAAGTACTCGTTTAGAATCTCACCCATTTTCTCTGAGTCCAAGCATAACATTCCTCCTTTGTCCTTTAGTGGGCCAATCCTTTCTCTAGTTACCCTCTTTCTCCTTATATATGAATAAAAGGCTGTGGGATTTTCTTTAACCCTGTTTGCTAAAGATATTTCATGACCCCTTTTAGCCCTCTTAATTCTTGATGTGCAAATTATTTCAACCTCGAGTGCAGGAGGCACTTCCCTTTCTCTCTCTGTGTTAGAAATTTCCTGGCTCCAGCCCATTTGCCAACTTCTGGTTTTGATGCTACAACAATAACTTGTGCTGCTCCAGGTACTATGGTGGCATGACCAGCACAACTACATGTTTTTCTAAAGCCACACACTCAGATTACAAGCATCATCACTTCTAGATTCAAACTTAAAGGTATCATATTATTTTACAATTACCAACATGCAACACCAGGATGCTCATAATCAGCACCTGACAGTAACTGAAGGTAAATTGGATTGCTTTACATGGGATATTTACTGGTGTTAGAGGAATCATTATTCCAGAATTTTATTTATAATTAAGCTGACTGTTTTATGGAATATCAAATTCTGATTTTATATTACTAGTCACTCTCCTGTAGCCAAAAACTGAAAATCAAGACCAAGGTGAAGCAGAGTTAGAGAGCTAAGGATAATTGGACAAAGGCAAACTTAAAAATGATAACTTGCATTAATATAGTGCCTTTAACATAGAAAAATATCCCAATGTACATCACAGGAACGATAAACAAAACCGACACTGAGCTGCAATAGGAGATAATAGGACAGGTGACCAAAAGTTTTGTCAAAGAGGTAGGTTTTAAGGAGTCAGCAGAGGTAGAGAGATGTAGGTCAGGAATTCAGAACTTAGGGCCCAGACAGCTGAAGGCATGCCCGTGAATGGTGGAGCAAAGGAAAATGGGGATGCTCAAGATGCCAGAATTAGAGGAGTGCAGAGATCTTGGCAGGTTGGAGGTTACAGAAATAGGAAGGGGAGGCAATGAGGGCATTGAACACGAGGAGGAAAATTTTAACTTTAAGACATTGCTGGATTGGGAGCGATGTAGGTCCATGAGCACAAGGGTGACGGATGAGTAAGACTGAATACACCATTTGCAATTTAGTCCCCGATCTCAAACATTCTGTCCTTAATGCAATTTGTCCCTGAATAATTCCTATATTCAGTTCTAATAGATATGTGAACAGTCGCACTACAGCACCACCACTGCTGAAAGGGTGTAATGACAGTGTGACATGTTTACATAAGAGATTCCTGTTATAAATGGGGTCACTAGTTGACCTGAACAGATTGCTCATAGATGAAAGATTGATGGTTTTAGATTGTGTTACAATGTTCTGCCCATCTACCTGTGGAAACTCAGCCCCTCAAACCCACTGATCCCCCACTGCCCCCCGGCCGTTACCATTGAGGATTCTCCTGAGCTTTTCGACAGGTTTCTCTCCCTGATGCCTCCTGTCTGCGCTCGCCCGCGGACAGCCCACATCCCCTAGGCCCCAGCGGGGCGCAGGAAAAAGCCCTGGAAGCCTGGGCCTGCAGTGGAACCAGGAGCCGTTAGCTTGAGCAAATGAACCGAAGCCGAGTCCTTCTCAAAGACGAAGCCACTCTGTGAGTCTCCAAACCCGGCTCAAGTGACCGGGCGATCCAGTCGCCAGGCAACGGAACCAGGCCCAAACTCCCAGAATTCACAGCCCGGTCACGCATGCGCACTGCCCAAGCCCAGGCCCCGCCCCCGGCTGTCAATCACCGCTGTTACAATGTGGAGCTTGGGAACAATATTAAACCCAATCATTGAATGTGTGTTTAATGAGTTTCCATTAATTCAAGCTGGTCAGTTCATCAATTAAACCAAAGGTCTTTACTCCCCCTGTGCCCCTGGCTCTGCTATTGTTCAAAAACTGTTAGATCTCTAACTTTTCTAATGAAAGGTCACAGAGCTGAAAAATTAACTCAGTTTCTCTCTCCACAGATGCTGAACATTTCCAACAATTTCTATTTTTAATATTAAAAAGCCACGTTGAGTGTAGATTTACAACCGAGGTGTCTCGAAAGATTTCCTTTTTCTATAACAGGGAATTACTTTGACTCCACTGCCACCTCTGTCAGTGGAGTTTGAGACTTGGTTGAAATTGCAGAAGCAGTTTATCCTAATACAGGTTAATGTCTTTAGTTCTAACTTCAATGTTTTATTTCTGCCAAACATGAAAAATAAATTAATGTTTAATCATCCCTGCACTTGATAAATTCTCTTATCTATAAACATTTATAAATCCTAATTGGAGTACCGTGGACTTTATAATTGAGTGTTTGTTTGGCACTTGCTTGTTCCAGTTTAAGTTTTTCTTTTAAACTTATTTATTTCAACGTGTGTGTGATTAATGTAGAGTGCTGATATCCTAGTGTTAGCTTAGTCCTAGGAGTTAATAAAAGGAAACACCTTATCCGTCTTTGGTTATTTCTAAATCAGTTTCTAAGACGGCAGCAGTGGTTTAGTTGGTACTACTCGTGCCCGAGTCAGAAATTTGTTGGTTTAACTCCAGAGATTTAAGCACATAATGTAAGCTGAGGGAGTGCTGCACGGTCAAAGATGCCATCTTTTGGCTGAAGGAGAGAGGGACTCCATTCATTCACTGAGCAAAAAGCACAGTAAGCAGACAGGGAACACAGGACAGGGCTACAAGAAAGGATACAGTGCCAAGGGCAGGTAACAAGTTATGGGAGATGATGCAGGACTATCAGCAGAAACTTGGATACAGGTTCATATGAACTGGAATGAGGAAAGTACAAAGGGATTATTCATAAAATATGGAAACAGAATTTGGAAATTACTGAGAAAGGAGGCAGAGCTGGGGAGTGAGTCCTGAGCTTAAGTCACTGCAGTCTGAAATGAGCTGGTAGGAAACACATGAGCAAGACAGAGACGAAGGAATGACATCCTTTAAATTTAGTGAACATACATACAAATTAGGAGGAGGAGTAGCCCACTCGACCCTTCGAGCCTGCTCCGCCATTCAATAAGTTCAGGGTAGAACGGATTACTCCACATTTCCACCTACTCCCGATAACCTTTAACCCCCTTGCTTATCAAGAATCTATCTACCTCTGCCTTAAAAATATTCAAAGACTCTGCTTCCACCACCTTTAGAGGAAGAGAGTTCCAAAGACTCACGACCCTCTGAGAGAAAAAAGTTTCTCCTCATCTCTGTCTTAAATGGACGACCCCATATTTTTAAACAGTGACCCCTAGTTCTAGATTCTCCCACAAGAGGAAACATCCTTTCCATATCTACCCTGTCAAGACCCCTCAGGATCTTATATTTTTCAATCAAGTCACCTCTTACTCTTCTAAATTCCACTGGATACAAGCCTAGCCTGTCCAATCTTTCCTCATACGACAGCCCACCCATTCCAGATATTAGTCTAGTAAACCTTCTCTGAACTGCTGCCAATGCATTTACATACTTCCTTAAATAAGGAGACCAATACTGTACACAGTACTCCAGATGTGGTGTCACAAATGCCCTGTATAGCTGAAGCATAACAGCCCTACTTTTGTATTCAATTCCCCTCATGATAAATTATAACCTATTAGTTTTTCTAATTACGTGCTGTACCTGCATACTAATCTTTTGCGATTCATGCACTAGGACACCCAGATTCTTCTGCATCTCAGAGCTCTGCAATCTCTCACCATTTAGATAATATGCTCCTTTTTTTAATTCTTCCTGCCAAAGTGAACAATTTCACTCTTTCCCACATTATAATCCATTTACCAGGTCTTTGCCCACTCACAACATATCTATCTCCCTTTGTAGCCCTCTTCTGTCCTCTTCACAAGCTACTTTCCTACCTTTGTGTCATCCGCAAATTAGCAACCATACCTTTGGTCCCTTCGTCTAAGTCATTGGCATAAATTGTAAAAATCTGAGGCCCCAACACTGATCCCTGTGGCACACCGCTTGTTACATCTTGCCAACCAGGAAATTACCCATTTATGCCTACTCTCTGTTTCCTGTTAGCTAGCCAATCTTCTATCCATGCCAATATGTTATCCCCTACACCATGAGCTTTTATTTTGTGCAATAACCTTTGATGTGGCACCTTATCAAATGCTTTCTGGAAATCTAAGTACAATCCATCCACTGGTTCCCCTTTATCCACAGCACATCCAACTCCCTCAAGGAACTCCAATAAATTGGTTAAACATGATTTCCCTTTCACAAAACCATGTTGACTCTGCCTTGAATTTTTCTAAATGCCCTGCTATAACGTCTATTAATAGCTTCTAACATTTTCCCTAAGACAGATGTTAAGCTAACTGACCTGTAGTTTCCTGCTCTCTGTCTCCCTCCCTTTTTGAATAAAGGAGTTACATTCGCTATTTTCCAATCTAACGGAACCTTCCCCGAATCTAGGCAATTTTGGAAAATTAAAACTAACGCATCAACTATCTCACTGGACACTTCTTTTAACACCGTAGGATGAAGTCCATCAGGACTCGGGGACTTGTCAGCCCGCAGCTCCAACTATTGGTTCAGTACCACTTCCCTGGTGATTGTAATATTCTTGAGTTCCTCCCTCCCTTCCATTTCCTGACTTACAGCTAATACAGGGATGTTATTTCTATCCTCAATAGTGAAGACCGATGCAAAATATCTGTTCAATTCATCTGCCATCTCCTTATTATCCATTATTAATTCCCCAGACTCACTTTCTATAGGGCCAATGCTCAATTTGTTAACTACATTCTTTTAAAAATATCTATAGAAACTCTTACTGCCTTTATATTTCTAGTTAACCTTTCTCTTGTACTCTAATTTTACCTTCCTTATCAATCTTTGCTGGTTTTTATATTCTGTCCAACCTTCTGACCTGCCTCCCATCTTTGTGCAATTATAGGCTTTTTCTTCAAGTTTGATACTACCTTTAACTGTTTTAGTTAACCACGGGTAGCTAGTCCCACCCTTGGAATTTTTCTTTCTCATTGAAATATTCTGTGTATTCTGAAATATCCCCTTAAATGTGTGCCACTGCATCTCTATTGACCTATCCCTTAACCTGATTTGCCAGTTCACTTTAGCTAGCTCTGCTTTCATGCCCTCATAATTGCCCTTATTTTAGTTTAAAATACTTGTCTTGGACCCACTCTTCTCTCCCTCAAACTGAATGTAAAATTCAATCATATTATGATCGCTGCTACCTAGGGATGCCTTAACTATGAGGTCATTAATTAATCCCATCTTGTTGAACAATACCAGGTCTAGTACAGCCTGTTCTCTGGTTGGCTCCAGAACATATTGTTCCAAGAAATTATCCCGAAAACATTCTATGTATTCTTCATCTAGGCTACCTCTGCTCATCTGATTTTTCCAGTCTGTATGTAGGTTAAAATCCCCCATAATTATTGCTGTACCTTTCTGACAAGCTGCCATTATTTCTTGCTTTATATCCTGTACTACAGTGTGGTTATTAGGTGGCCTGTACACCACTCCCACAAGTGACTTCTTGCCTTTTAGGATTTCTCATCTCTACCCAAACGACTTCTACATCTTGGTCTCCTGAACTTAGGTCATCCCTCTCTATTGTGCTAATACCATCATTAATTAACAGAGCTACCCCTCCACCTTTTCCTAGCTTCTTGTCCTTCCTAAATGCCATGTACCCTTCAATATTCAGGTCCCAATCAATGTCATCCTGCAGCCATGTCTCTGTAATGGCTATCAGACCGTACTTATTTGTTTCTATTTGCGCTCTCAATTCATCTGTTTTGTTTCAAATGCTATATGCATTCAGATACAGAGCCTTTGTTTTTGTCCTTTTATTATTTTTGTTACCTCTAGCCTTATCTGCTGATTTACTCTTAGATTTGTACGTTCTGTCCCTTCCTGTCACGGTCTGTTTAACATTTCCCATATTAATACCTTTCTCTCTTGCCTTGTCTCTACTCCTTGATTTACCATATCTTCCCAAATTTGATCCCTTGCCCCCACTATTCAGTTTAAAACCCTCTCTACTTCCCTTGTTATACGGCTCACTAGAACACCGGCCCCAGCACGGTTCAGGTGTAGACCGTCCCAATGGTACAGCCACCATTTTCCCCAGTACTGGTACCAATGGCCCGCGAACCAGAACCCACTTCTACCCCACCAGTCTTTGAGCCATGCATTAATTTCTCCAATCTTATTTGCCCTATGCTAATTTGCATGTGGCTCAGGTAATAATCCAGAGATTATTACCTTTGAAGTTCTGCTTCTTAATTTGGTGTCTAGTTCCTCATACTGACTATGCAGAACCTCTTTCCTTGTTCTGCCTATGTCGTTGGTACCTACATGAACCACAACGACTGGATCCTCCCCCTCCCACTGTAAGTTTCTCTCCAGCCCTGAGCAGATTTCCCGAACCCTGGCACCGGGCAGGCAACACAGCCTTCTGGACTCTCGCTCTTTGCTGCAGAGAACAGTGTCAACACTGGAGTGCTGACTTGGGTTGCATTTGAGTGCTATAGTGGAAGTTTGGTAACTGAGGATAATTAAGGGTTAATTTTATCTTAAGTCTAATCTGTCTTTTATTTAGCAGATTAATTTAACAGTTGCTGTTTGGGTTGGAGAAGGTGAGTTTTAGACCAGCTTTAAACAGGGTTCACTCAGGCTCTGCTTGCAGTTGCACCTTGTTAATTAGAGAATTGGCTTAAACCAGTTTTCAGGGGCTAGAGTCACTCAGTATAAAAGTGGATCATCTTACAGTGCTGACTTTGTTTGAACTTGAATGCTATAGTGGAAGTTTGGTAACTGAGGAAGTTTGGTAACTGAGGAAGTTCGGTGAGGAGGGAGCGAGGAGCTCCTTTCATTTCCTCCCTGTCCTCAGAGTGAGGGGAGCTGAGAGCTTCCAAACAGCACAGCTGACTGGTGAGGAAGTCCTGGTGGGTATTTTTCAAAATTGGATTGAATTGTAAGTCATTGTTTTAGCAAGACTTAATTGTTTTTTTAAATTATAATCTTCCATCGTTTTAAATTTAAAGGGTTTAGTCATGGCAGGAGAGCTTGAAGCTGTGGTTTGCTCCTCTTGCTGCATGTGGGAATCCGGGAACATTTCCAGTCCCCGGGACCAGCATGCGTGCAGGAAATGTGTCCAACTGCAGCTCCTGGAAGCTCGGATTTCAGAGCTGGAACGGCGGCTGGAAACACTGTGGAGCATCCGCGAGTCTGAGAGCATTGTGGATAGCACGTATAGAGAGGTGGTCACACCGCAGCTGAAGGGACTTGAGGAAGGAAGGGAATGGGTGACCACCAGGCAGTCCAAGAGAATCAGGCAGGTAGTTCAGGAGTCCCCTGGAGTCCCGCTTGCAAATCGGTATTCCATTTTGGAGGCTGATGAGGCTGGTTCCTCCAGGGAGTGCGGACAGAGCCAAGCTTCTGGCACTGCAAACAGCCTGTCTGCACAGGAAGGGGGAAAGAGAGGAAGAGCAATAGTAATAGGGGATTCTATAGTCAGGGGAACAGATAGGCTCTACTGTGACCATCACCGTGACTCCAGGATGGTGTGTTGCCTCCCTGGTGCCAGGATCCGGGATGTCACTGAACGGCTGCAGGGCATCCTGAATGGGGAGGATGATAAGGCAGAGGTCATGGTACATGTTGGTACCAATGACATAGGTAGAAAGAGGGATGAGGTCTTGTATCAAGAATTCAGTGAGTTAGGCAGCAGACTAAAAAGCAGGATCTCTCGGGTTGTAATCTCTGGAATACTCCCAGTGCCACATGCTAGCAAGTATTCTTCTTTCTTTTCTTCTTTTGGGCCTCCTTATCTCGAGAGACAATGGATACGCGCCTGGAGGTGGTCAGTGGTTTGTGAAGCAGCGTTGTTTAAATAGGAGAATAGCACAGATGAATGCGTGGCTTAAGAGTTGGTACAGGAGGGAGGGTTTTAGATTCCTGGACCACTGAGACCGTTTCTGGGGAAGGTGGGACCTGTACAAGCGGGACGGTCTACATCTGAACCAGAGGGGGACTAACATCCTTGCTGGCGGGTTTGCTAGTGCTGTTGGGAGGAGTTTAAACTAATTTGGCAGGGGGAGGGGACGCAGACTCCTAGCAGAATAGGGACACAGCTAAACACAGGAAAGCAAACAAGTCAGAGGAAATACAGCGGAAGTAAGTTTCAAGGGAGTAAGAGCAGGATGGAAGGCCTCTACTTTAATGCCAGGAGTATTGCAGGTAAAACGGATGAGTTAAGGGCAAGGATTGACATGTGGAATTGTGATATAGTAGCCATCACGGAGACATGGTTGAGGGAGGGGCAGGATTGGTAGCTCAATATCCCGGGATATAGAATCTTCAGGCGAGACAGAGGAGGGGGTAAAAGAGGAGGGGGCATTGCAATATTAGTTAAGGAGTCAGTTACTGCAGTAAGGAGAGATGATATCTTGGAGGGGGCATCAAATGAAGCTTTATGGGTAGTGTTTAGGAATAAAAAAGGGACAGCCACATTGCTAGGTGTTTATTATAGACCCCCAGATAGTCAGCGGGAAATTGAGGAGCAAATATGTGCGCAATTTGCAGAGGTGTGTAAAAATAATAGGGTAATTATATTAGGTGATTTCATTTTCCCAACATGAATTGGGATAGTCATCGTGTTAAGGGCTTAGATGGAGTGGAGTTCTTAAAATGTATATCGGAGAACCTTTTAGCTCAATATGTAGAGGATCCAACAAGGAAGGGTGCAGTGCTGGACCTAATTCTGGGGAATGAAGCCGGACAGGTGGTTGATGTGTTGGTGGGGGAGCATTTTGGTGATAGCGACCACAACATGGTATAATTTAAGCTTGTTATGGAGAAAGAAATAGACAAGTCGCAAAAAAAGGTTTTGGATTGGGGGAGAGCGAATTTTAGTAAAATAAGGCAGGATCTGGCCAAGGTAGACTGGAAATCTACAGAAGAGCAGTGGGGGGCATTCAAAAAGGAAATGGGGAGGGTACAGGGCCAACATGTTCCCTCTAGGGTAATAGGTAGGAGCAACAAGCCCAGAGAACCATGGATGACCAGAAACATTCAGGGTACGATGAGAAGGAAAAGAGAGGCTTTTAGCAAGTACAAGGAGAGCAAATCAATGGAAGCATTAGTGGAGTACAGAAAGTGTAGGATGGAGCTTAAGAAAGCAATTAGGAGAGCAAAGAGGGGATATGAGAAAGCTCTGGCTGGTAAAAGTAGGGAAAATCCCAAGATATTCTCTAAGTATATCAATGGGAAGAGGATAACCAGGGAAAGATAAGGACCCATTAGGGACCAAGGGGGAAATCTGTGGGTGGAGCCAGAGGACATTGGTAGGGTGTTGAATGAATATTCACATCTGTCTTCACCCAAGAGAATGAGGATGTAGATATGGAATTCAGAGAGAGAGACTGTGAGGTTCTTGAGCAAATTGTCATATGGAGTGACAAGCTATTGGAAGTTTTGGCAGGCTTAAAAGTAAACAAATCTCCAGGTCTGGATGATTTGTGTCCCAGGATGCTGTGGGAGGCGAGGGTGGCGATTGCAGGGGCTCTGACCCTAATTTTTAATTCCTCTCTGGCCATGGGGGAGGTGCCGGAGGACTGGAGAACAGCTAATGTGGTCCCACTATTTAAGAAAGGTTGTAGAGATAAGCCAGGGAACTACAGAGCAGTGAGTCTCACGTCAGTGGTAGGGAAACTATTGGAGAAAATTCTGAAGGAGAGGATCTATCTCCACTTCGAGAGGCAAAATTTGATTAGGAATAGTCAGCATGGCTTTGTCAGAGGGAGGTCATGCCTAACAAACTTGATTGAATTTTATGAGCATGTGACCAGGTGTGTAGATGAGGGTAGTGCAGTTGATGTAGTTTACATGGATTTCAGAAAAGCCTTTGACAAGGTCCCACATGGGAGACTTATCAAGAAAGCAAATGCACATGGGATACAAGGTAACTTGATAAGGTGGATTCAAAATTGGCTTCTCTGTAGGAGACAGGGAGTGATGACAGACAGCTGTTTTAGTGACTGGAAGCCAGTGTCCAGTGGCGTACCACAGGGATCTGTGCTGGGTCCCCTATTGTTTGTCATTTATATAAACGACATAGATGACTATGTGGGGGGTAGGATCAGTAAGTTCGTGGATGACACAAAGATTGGCCGAGTGGTTAACAGTGAGGTGGAGTGTCTTAGGTGATAGGAAGATATAGACGGGATGGTCAAATGGGCAGAAAAGTGGCAGATGGAATTTAACGCTGAAAAGTGTGAGGTGATACACTTGGGAAGGAGTAATGTGACACGGAAGTATTCAATGAATGGCCTGACACTGGGAAGTTCCGAGGAACAAAGGGATCTTGGCATGTTTGTCCATAGATCTCTGAAGGCATAAGGGCAGGTTAACAGGGTGGTGAAAAAGGCATATGGGACATTTGCCTTTATCAATCGAGGCATAGATTACAAAAGCAGGGAGGTCATGTTGGAATTGTATAGAACTTTGGTAAGGCCACAGCTGGAGTATTGTGTGCAATTCTGATCGCCACATTATAGGAAGGAAGTGATTGCACTGGAGGGGGTGCAGAGACGATTCACCAGGATATTGCCTGGGATGGAACATTTAAGCTATGAAGAGAGGTTGGATAGGCTTGGGTTGTTTTCACTGGAGCAGAGAAGACTGAGGGGTGATCTGATCGAGGTGTACAAGATTATGAGGGGCATGGACAGGGTGGATAGGGAGCAGCTGTTCCCCTTAGTTGAAGGGTCAGTTACGAGGGGTCACAAGTTTAAGGGGTGGGAAGTTTAAGGGGGATTTGAGGAAGAACTTTTTTACCCAGAGGGTGGTGACGGTCTGGAATGCCCTGCCTGGGAGGGTGGTAGAGGCAGGTTGCTTCACATCCTTTAAAAAGTACCTGGATGAGCACTTGGCACGTCATAACATTCAAGGCTATGGGCCAAGTGCTGGCAAATGGGATTAGGTAGACAGGTCAGGTGTTTTAATGTATCGGTGCAGACTTGATGGGCTGAAGGGCCTCTTCTGCACTGTATTATTCTGTGAATCCCCACCCCCCCCCCCCCCCACCACCACCCCGGCACAGTGGCGCAGTGGTTAGCACCGCAGCCTCACAGCTCCAGGGACCCGGGTTCGATTCTGGGTAATGCCTGTGCGGAGTTTGCAAGTTCTCCCTGTGACCGCGTGGGTTTTCGCCGGGTGCTCCGGTTTCCTCCCACAGCCAAAGACTTGCAGGTTGACAGGTAAATTGGCCATTGTAAATTACCCCTAGTGTAGGTAGGTGGTAGGAGAATGGGATTACTGCAGGGTGAGTATAAATGGGTGGTTGTTGGTCGGCACAGACTCGGTGGGCCAAAGGGCCTGTTTCAGTGCTGTATCTCTAAATAAAAATAAAATATACTGTCCCCTACTGCCACTACATTCCTTTTTTCTCCTTCCACTTGAATGGCTTCCTGTACCATGGTCAGGTTGCTCATCCACCCTGCAGCCCCCACTCTCATCCAAACTATCTGAAAGAACCTCAAACCTATTGGACAATCGCAAAGGCTGAGGCTCCTGCACTCCTACCCTCTGGGTCCCCTTACCTGCCTCAGCTGCAGCCACACTCTCCTGTCCCTGACCACTGACCAAATCAGAAAACCCTAAGCTAAATGGGTGTGACCGCCTCCGAGTGCAAAATGTCCAGGTAACATTCCCCCTCCCTGACGTGTTGCAGTGTCTGCAGCTCGGACTCCAGTTCAATGACTCTGAGCCGAATCTCTTTGAGCCAGAAGAATCCAGAAACAGGGGTCATAGTCTAAGGATACGGGGTAGACTTTTCAGGACTGAGGAGAAATTTCTTCACCCAGAGAGTGGTGAGCCTGTGGAATTCACTACCACAGAAAGCAGTTGAGGCAAAAACATTGTATGTTTTGAAGGAGTTAGATATAGCTCTTGGGTCTAAAGGGATCAAAAGATATGGGGCGAAAGCGGGAACAGGTTACGGAGTTGGATGCTCAGCCATGATCATAATGAATGGCGGAGCAGGCTCGAAGGGCCGAATGGCCTACTCCTGCTCCAATTTTCTATGTTTCTTTGACCCGCCACCACTTACTGCAGACGTGTTTGCCCTGGGTCACACTGGCATCCAGGAGCTCCCGCATGCTGCAGCTGTGACTCATCACCTGTTCTAACATCCTTAATGTGTTTTAATTAACTATTTAATTATTTTATTCAATTATTTAATGTATTTTCCTTTTTTAAATATATTTTATTAAGCTTACCATGATGTTAAATGTTAGGATTAGAATGGACCTTAATCACTTGCCAGATACTCACCAAACAGGTAGCTTCTTCCCAAACCAATCAGCTACCTGCTTGCCTGTGATGTTTGATGCTATGTTTGATATAAATTAAACTAAAAAGCTGACTTGTATATTCATCCCGGCAGCTCCCTGCTTCCCTGCTCTCACTGTCGATTGTGATGTCACGATGATGTCACTTTGATTATTCCCTGCTCCGCTCCTGCTGCTCCCGCCGTGCTCCTCTCTCTCTCTCGCTCTCTCTGCTCCCGCCGTGCTCCTCTCTCACTCTCTCTCCGCTCACGCCGTGCTCCTCTCTCTCTCTCTCTCCGCTCACGCCGTGCTCCTCTCTCTCTCTCTCTCTCCGCTCCCACCGTGCTCCTCTCTCTCTTCGCTCCCGCCGTGCTCCTCTCTCTCTCTCGCTCTCTCTGCTCCCGCCGTGCTCCTCTCTCTCTCTCTCTCTGCTCCCGCCGTGCTCCTCTCTCACTCTCTCTCCGCTCACGCCGTGCTCCTCTCTCTCTCTCTCTCCGCTCCCACCGTGCTCCTCTCTCTCTTCGCTCCCGCCGTGCTCCTCTCTCTCTCTCTTCTCCCGCCGTGCTCCTCTCTCTCTCTCGCTCTCTCTGCTCCCGCCGTGCTCCTCTCTCTCTCTTCTCCCGCCGTGCTCCTCTCTCTCTCTCGCTCTCTCTGCTCCCGCCGTGCTCCTCCCTCTCTCTCGCTCTCTCTGCTCCCGCCGTGCTCCTCTCTCTCTCTCGCTCTCTCTGCTCCTGCCGTGCTCCTCTCTCTCTCTCGCTCTCTCTGCTCCCGCCGTGCTCCTCTCTCTCTCTCGCTCTCTCTGCTCCCGCCGTGCTCCTCTCTCTCTCCCTCGCTCTCTCTGCTCCCGCCGTGCTCCTCTCTCTCTCCCTCTCGGCTCCCGCCGTGCTCCCTCCTCTCTGCTCCCGCCGTGCTCCCCTCTCTCTCTGCTCCCGCCGTGCTCCCCTCTCTCTCTGCTCCTGCCGTGCTCCTCTCTCTCTCTCGCTCTCTCTGCTCCCGCCGTGCTCCTCCCTCTCTCTCTCTCTGCTCCCGCCGTGCTCCTCTCTCTCTCTCTCTCTCTCTGCACCCGCCATGCTCCTCTCCCTCTCCGCTCCCGCCATGCTCCTCTCTCTCTCTCTCTCTCTCTCTGCTCCCGCCGTGCTCCTCTCTCTCTCTCTCTCTCTGCTCCCGCCGTGCTCCTCTCTCTCTCTCTGCTCCCGCCGTGCTCCTCCCTCTCTCTCTGCTCCCGCCGTGCTCCTCTCTCTCTCTCTCTGCTCCCGCCGTGCTCCTCTCTCTCTCTCCGCTCCCGCCGTGCTCCTCTCTCTCTCTCCGCTCCCGCCGTGCTCCTCTCTCTCTCTGCTCCCGCCGTGCTCCTCTCTCTCTCTCCGCTCCCGCCGTGCTCCTCTCTCTCTCTCTCCGCTCCCGCCGTGCTCCTCTCTCTCTCTCCGCTCCCGCCGTGCTCCTCTCTCTCTCTCTCTGCTCCCGCCGTGCTCCTCTCTCTCTCTCTCTGCTCCCGCCGTGCTCCTCCCTCTCGGCTCCCGCCGTGCTCCTCCCTCTCGGCTCCCGGCCCGCTCCCGCCGTGCTCCTCTCTCTCTCCCTCTCTGCTCCCGCCGTGCATCTCCCTCTCTGCTCCCGCCGTGCTCCTCTCTCTCTCTCTCCGCTCCCGCCGTGCACCTCTCTCTCTCTCTCCCTCTCCGCTCCCGCCGTGCACCTCTCTTTCTCTCGCTCTCTGCTCCCGCCGTGCACCTCTCTCTCTCGCTCTCTGCTCCCGCCGTGCTCCTCTCTCTCTCGCTCTCTGCTCCCGTCGCGCTCCTCTCTCTCTCGCTCTCTGCTCCCGCCGCGCTCCTCTCTCTCTCTCTGCTCCCGCCACGCTCCTCTCTCTCTCTGCTCCCGCCGCGCTCCTCTCTCTCTCTCTCTGCTCCCCTCTCTCTCTGCTCCCGCCGCGCTCCTCTCTCTCTCTCTCTCTCTCTGCTCCCGCCGCGCTCCTCTCTCTCTCTCTCTCTGCTCCCGCCGCGCTCCTCTCTCTCTCTCTCTCTGCTCCCGCCGCGCTCCTCTCTCTCTCTCTGCTCCCGCCGCGCTCCTCTCTCTCTCTCTCTGCTCCCGCCGCGCTCCTCTCTCTCTCTCTCTGCTTCCGCCGCGCTCCTCTCTCTCTCTCTCTGCTCCCGCCGCGCTCCTCTCTCTCTCTCTCTGCTCCCGCCGTGCACCTCTCTCTCGCTCTCTGCTCCCGCCGTGCACCTCTCTCTCTCGCTCTCTGCTCCCGCCGCGCTCCTCTCTCTCTCGCTCTCTGCTCCCGCCGCGCTCCTCTCTCTCTCGCTCTCTGCTCCCGCCGCGCTCCTCTCTCTCTCGCTCTCTGCTCCCGCCGCGCTCCTCTCTCTCTCTCTGCTCCCGCCGCGCTCCTCTCTCTCTCTCTCTGCTCCCCTCTCTCTCTGCTCCCGCCGCGCTCCTCTCTCTCTCTGCTCCCGCCGCGCTCCTCTCTCTCTCTCTCTCTCTCTCTCTGCTCCCGCCGCGCTCCTCTCTCTCTCTCTCTGCTCCCGCGCGCTCCTCTCTCTCTCTCTCTGCTCCCGCCGCGCTCCTCTCTCTCTCTCTCTCTCTCTGCTCCCGCCGCGCTCCTCTCTCTCTCTCTCTGCTCCCGCCGCGCTCCTCTCTCTCTCTCTCTCTCTCTGCTCCCGCCGCGCTCCTCTCTCTCTCTCTCTCTCTCTGCTCCCGCCGCGCTCCTCTCTCTCTCTCTCTCTCTGCTCCCGCCGCGCTCCTCTCTCTCTCTCTGCTCCCGCCGCGCTCCTCTCTCTCTCTCTGCTCCCGCCGCGCTCCTCTCTCTCTCTCTGCTCCCGCCGCGCTCCTCTCTCTCTCGCTCTCCGCTCCCGCCGTGCTCCTCTCTCTCTCGCTCTCCGCTCCCGCCGTGCTCCTCTCTCTCTCTCTCTGCTCCCGCCGTGCTCCTCCCTCTCGGCTCCCGGCCCGCTCCCGCCGTGCTCCTCTCTCTCTCCCTCTCTGCTCCCGCCGTGCATCTCCCTCTCTGCTCCCGCCGTGCTCCTCTCTCTCTCTCTCCGCTCCCGCCGTGCACCTCTCTCTCTCTCTCTCGCTCTCTGCTCCCGCCGTGCACCTCTCTTTCTCTTGCTCTCTGCTCCCGCCGTGCACCTCTCTCTCTCGCTCTCTGCTCCCGTCGCGCTCCTCTCTCTCTCGCTCTCTGCTCCCGCCGCGCTCCTCTCTCTCTCTCTGCTCCCGCCACGCTCCTCTCTCTCTCTCTGCTCCCCTCTCTCTCTGCTCCCGCCGCGCTCCTCTCTCTCTCTCTCTGCTCCCGCCGCGCTCCTCTCTCTCTGTCTCTCTCTCTGCTCCCGCCGCGCTCCTCTCTCTCTCTCTCTCTGCTCCCGCCGCGCTCCTCTCTCTCTCTCTCTGCTCCCGCCGCGCTCCTCTCTCTCTCTCTCTGCTCCCGTCGCGCTCCTCTCTCTCTCTCTCTCTGCTCCCGCCGCGCTCCTCTCTCTCTCTCTCTGCTCCCGCCGCGCACCTCTCTCTCTCGCTCTCTGCTCCCGCCGCGCACCTCTCTCTCTCGCTCTCTGCTCCCGCCGCGCTCCTCTCTCTCTCGCTCTCTGCTCCCGCCGCGCTCCTCTCTCTCTCGCTCTCTGCTCCCGCCGCGCTCCTCTCTCTGTCGCTCTCTGCTCCCGCCGCGCTCCTCTCTCTCTCTCTCTCTGCTCCCGCCGCGCTCCTCTCTCTCTCTCTCTCTCTGCTCCCGCCGCGCTCCTCTCTCTCTCTCTGCTCCCGCCGCGCTCCTCTCTCTCTCTCTCTGCTCCCGCCGCGCTCCTCTCTCTCTCTCTCTGCTCCCGCCGCGCTCCTCTCTCTCTCTCTCTGCTCCCACCGCGCTCCTCTCTCTCTCTCTCTCTCTGCTCCCGCCGCGCTCCTCTCTCTCTCTCTCTCTCTGCTCCCGCCGCGCTCCTCTCTCTCTCTCTCTCTCTCTCTGCTCCCGCCGCGCTCCTCTCTCTCTCTCTCTCTGCTCCCGCCGCGCTCCTCTCCCTCTCTCTCTGCTCCCGCCGCGCTCCTCTCTCTCTCTCTCTCTGCTCCCGCCGCGCTCCTCTCTCTCTCTCTCTGCTCCCGCCGCGCTCCTCTCTCTCTCTCTCTGCTCCCGCCGCGCTCCTCTCTCTCTCTCTCTCTGCTCCCGCCGCGCTCCTCTCTCTCTCTCTCTCTCTGCTCCCGCCGCGCTCCTCTCTCTCTCTGCTCCCGCCGCGCTCCTCTCTCTCTCTGCTCCCGCCGCGCTCCTCTCTCTCTCTGCTCCCGCCGCGCTCCTCTCTCTCTCTCTCTCTCTGCTCCCGCCACGCTCCTCTCTCTCTCTCTCTCTCTCTGCTCCCGCCGCGCTCCTCTCTCTCTCTCTGCTCCCGCCGCGCTCCTCTCTCTCTCTCTCTCTGCTCCCGCCGCGCTCCTCTCTCTCTCTCTGCTCCCGCCGCGCTCCTCTCTCTCTCTCTCTCTGCTCCCGCCGCGCTCCTCTCTCTCTCTCTCTCTGCTCCCGCCGCGCTCCTCTCTCTCTCTCTCTCTGCTCCCGCCGCGCTCCTCTCTCTCTCTCTCTCTGCTCCCGCCGCGCTCCTCTCTCTCTCTCTCTCTGCTCCCGCCGCGCTCCTCTCTCTCTCTCTCTCTGCTCCCGCCGCGCTCCTCTCTCTCTCTCTCTCTCTGCTCCCGCCGCGCTCCTCTCTCTCTCTCTCTCTCTGCTCCCGCCGCGCTCCTCTCTCTCTCTCTCTCTGCTCCCGCCGCGCTCCTCTCTCTCTCTCTCTCTGCTCCCGCCGCGCCCCTCTCTCTCTCTCTCTCTGCTCCCGCTGCGCTCCTCTCTCTCTCTCTCTCTCTGCTCCCGCCGCGCCTCTCTCTCTCTCTCTCTCTCTGCTCCCGCCGCGCCTCTCTCTCTCTCTCTCTCTGCTCCCGCCGCGCCTCTCTCTCTCTCTCTCTCTCTCTCTGCTCCCGCCGCGCTCCTCTCTCTCTCTCTCTCTGCTCCCGCCACGCTCCTCTCTCTCTCTCTCTGCTCCCGCCGCGCTCCTCTCTCTCTCTCTCTGCTCCCGCCGCGCTCCTCTCTCTCTCTCTCTCTCTGCTCCCGCCGCGCTCCTCTCTCTCTCTCTCTGCTCCCGCCGCGCTCCTCTCTCTCTCTCTCTCTCTCTGCTCCCGCCGCGCCTCTCTCTCTCTCTCTCTGCTCCCGCCGCGCCTCTCTCTCTCTCTCTGCTCCCGCCGCGCCTCTTTCTCTCTCTCTCTCTCTCTGCTCCCGCCGCGCTCCTCTCTCTCTCTCTGCTCCCGCCGCGCTCCTCTCTCTCTCTCTCTCTCTGCTCCCGCCGCGCTCCTCTCTCTCTCTCTCTCTCTCTCTGCTCCCGCCGCGCTCCTCTCTCTCTCTCTCTGCTCCCGCCGCGCTCCTCTCTCTCTCTCTCTGCTCCCGCCGCGCTCCTCTCTCTCTCTCTCTCTGCTCCCGCCGCGCTCCTCTCTCTCTCTCTCTCTCTGCTCCCGCCGCGCTCCTCTCTCTCTCTCTCTCTCTGCTCCCGCCGCGCTCCTCTCTCTCTCTCTCTCTCTGCTCCCGCCGCGCTCCTCTCTCTCTCTCTCTGCTCCCGCCGCGCTCCTCTCTCTCTCTCTCTCTCTGCTCCCGCCGCGCTCCTCTCTCTCTCTCTCTCTCTGCTCCCGCCGCGCTCCTCTCTCTCTCTCTCTCTCTGCTCCCGCTGCGCTCCTCTCTCTCTCTCTCTCTCTCTGCTCCCGCTGCGCTCCTCTCTCTCTCTCTCTCTCTGCTCCCGCCGCGCTCCTCTCTCTCTCTCTCTGCTCCCGCCGCGCTCCTCTCTCTCTCTCTCTCTGCTCCCGCCGCGCTCCTCTCTCTCTCTCTCTCTCTCTCTCTGCTCCCGCCGCGCTCCTCTCTCTCTCTCTCTGCTCCCGCCGCGCTCCTCTCTCTCTCTCTCTCTCTCTCTCTGCTCCCGCCGCGCTCCTCTCTCTCTCTCTCTGCTCCCGCCGCGCTCCTCTCTCTCTCTCTCTGCTCCCGCCGCGCCTCTCTCTCTCTCTCTGCTCCCGCCGCGCCTCTCTCTCTCTCTCTCTCTCTCTCTGCTCCCGCCGCGCTCCTCTCTCTCTCTCGCTCTGCTCCCGCCGCGCTCCTCTCTCTCTCTCTCTCTCTGCTCCCGCCGCGCTCCTCTCTCTCTCTCTGCTCCCGCCGCGCTCCTCTCTCTCTGTCTCTCTGCTCCCGCCGCGCTCCTCTCTCTCTCTCTCTCTGCTCCCGCCGCGCTCCTCTCTCTCTCTCTCTCTCTGCTCCCGCCGCGCTCCTCTCTCTCTCTCTCTCTCTCTGCTCCCGCCGCGCTCCTCTCTCTCTCTCTCTCTCTCTGCTCCCGCCGCGCTCCTCTCTCTCTCTCTCTCTGCTCCCGCCGCGCTCCTCTCTCTCTCTCTCTGCTCCCGCCGCGCTCCTCTCTCTCTCTCTCTGCTCCCGCCGCGCTCCTCTCTCTCTCTCTCTCTCTCTGCTCCCGCCGCGCTCCTCTCTCTCTCTCTCTCTCTCTGCTCCCGCCGCGCTCCTCTCTCTCTCTCTCTCTCTCTGCTCCCGCCGCGCTCCTCTCTCTCTCTCTCTCTCTCTGCTCCCGCCGCGCTCCTCTCTCTCTCTCTCTCTCTCTGCTCCCGCCGCGCTCCTCTCTCTCTCTCTCTGCTCCCGCCGCGCTCCTCTCTCTCTCTCTCTCTCTCTCTGCTCCCGCCGCGCTCCTCTCTCTCTCTCTCTCTCTGCTCCCGCCGCGCTCCTCTCTCTCTCTCTCTGCTCCCGCCGCGCTCCTCTCTCTCTCTCTCTCTCTGCTCCCGCCGCGCTCCTCTCTCTCTCTCTCTCTCTGCTCCCGCCGCGCTCCTCTCTCTCTGCTCCCGCCGCGCTCCTCTCTCTCTCTCTCTGCTCCCGCCGCGCTCCTCTCTCTCTCTCTCTCTCTGCTCTCGCCGCGCTCCTCTCTCTCTCTCTCTGCTCCCGCCGCGCTCCTCTCTCTCTCTCTCTCTCTGCTCCCGCCGCGCTCCTCTCTCTCTCTCTCTGCTCCCGCCGCGCTCCTCTCTCTCTCTCTCTCTCTGCTCCCGCCGCGCTCCTCTCTCTCTCTCTCTCTCTGCTCCCGCCGCGCTCCTCTCTCTCTCTCTCTCTCTCTGCTCCCGCCGCGCTCCTCTCTCTCTCTCTCTGCTCCCGCCGCGCTCCTCTCTCTCTCTCTCTGCTCCCGCCGCGCTCCTCTCTCTCTCTGCTCCCGCCGCGCTCCTCTCTCTCTCTCTCTCTCTCTCTGCTCCCGCCGCGCTCCTCTCTCTCTCTGCTCCCGCCGCGCTCCTCTCTCTCTCTCTCTCTGCTCCCGCCGCGCTCCTCTCTCTCTCTCTGTTCACGCCGCGCTCCTCTCTCTCTCTGCTCACGCCGCGCTCCTCTCTCTCTCTCTCTCTGCTCACGCCGCGCTCCTCTCTCTCTCTCTCTCTGCTCACGCCGCGCTCCTCTCTCTCTCTCTCTCTCTGCTCACGCCGCGCTCCTCTCTCTCTCTCTCTCTGCTCACGCCGCGCTCCTCTCTCTCTCTCTCTCTCTCTCTGCTCACGCCGCGCTCCTCTCTCTCTCTCTCTCTGCTCATGCCGCGCTCCTCTCTCTCTCTCTCTCTCTCTGCTCACGCCGCGCTCCTCTCTCTCTCTCTCTCTGCTCACGCCGCGCTCCTCTCTCTCTCTCTCTCTGCTCACGCCGCGCTCCTCTCTCTCTCTCTCTCTGCTCACGCCGCGCTCCTCTCTCTCTCTCTCTCTGCTCACGCCGCGCTCCTCTCTCTCTCTCTCTCTGCTCACGCCGCGCTCCTCTCTCTCTCTCTCTGCTCACGCCGCGCTCCTCTCTCTCTCTCTCTGCTCACGCCGCGCTCCTCTCTCTCTCTCTGCTCACGCCGCGCTCCTCTCTCTCTCTCTGCTCACGCCGCGCTCCTCTCTCTCTCTGCTCACGCCGCGCTCCTCTCTCTCTCTCTCTCTCTGCTCACGCCGCGCTCCTCTCTCTCTCTGCTCACGCCGCGCTCCTCTCTCTCTCTCTCTCTCTGCTCACGCCGCGCTCCTCTCTCTCTCTCTCTCTCTGCTCACGCCGCGCTCCTCTCTCTCTCTCTCTGCTCACGCCGCGCTCCTCTCTCTCTCTCTCTCTCTCTCTGCTCACGCCGCGCTCCTCTCTCTCTCTGCTCACGCCGCGCTCCTCTCTCTCTGCTCACGCCGCGCTCCTCTCTCTCTCTGCTCACGCCGCGCTCCTCTCTCTCTCTCTCTGCTCACGCCGCGCTCCTCTCTCTCTCTCTTTCTGCTCACGCCGCGCTCCTCTCTCTCTCTCTCTCTGCTCACGCCGCGCTCCTCTCTCTCTCTCTCTCTGCTCACGCCGCGCTCCTCTCTCTCTCTCTCTCTCTGCTCACGCCGCGCTCCTCTCTCTCTCTCTCTCTCTGCTCACGCCGCGCTCCTCTCTCTCTCTCTCTCTGCTCACGCCGCGCTCCTCTCTCTCTCTCTCTCTGCTCACGCCGCGCTCCTCTCTCTCTCTCTCTCTGCTCACGCCGCGCTCCTCTCTCTCTCTCTCTCTGCTCACGCCGCGCTCCTCTCTCTCTCTCTCTCTCTGCTCACGCCGCGCTCCTCTCTCTCTCTCTCTCTGCTCACGCCGCGCTCCTCTCTCTCTCTCTCTCTGCTCACGCCGCGCTCCTCTCTCTCTCTCTCTCTGCTCACGCCGCGCTCCTCTCTCTCTCTCTCTCTGCTCACGCCGCGCTCCTCTCTCTCTCTCTCTCTGCTCACGCCGCGCTCCTCTCTCTCTCTCTCTCTGCTCACGCCGCGCTCCTCTCTCTCTCTCTCTCTGCTCACGCCGCGCTCCTCTCTCTCTCTCTCTCTGCTCACGCCGCGCTCCTCTCTCTCTCTCTCTCTGCTCACGCCGCGCTCCTCTCTCTCTCTCTCTCTGCTCACGCCGCGCTCCTCTCTCTCTCTCTGCTCCTGCCGCGCTCCCCTCTCTTTCTCTGCTCCCGCCGCGCTCCTCTCTCTCTCTCTCTGCTCCCGCCGCGCTCCTCTCTCTCTCTGCTCCCGCCGTGCTCCTCTCTCTCTTGTTCTGTCTCCGGTCTCCAACTCTGGGCTTTGGCTCTGCCTTGAATTGAATAATCAGGATTGTACTGTCTGCAGAAGCAGAATCACGAACAGGTGTGTTTGGTTCACCCTGCAGATGAGTTTACACCTGTGGCCTGGAGTGTATGTTTGCCTGCCCAATAGGGCGGCACAGTGGCGCAGTGGTTAGCACCGCAGCCTCACAGCTCCAGCAACCTGGGTTCAATTCTAGGTACTGCCTGTGTGGAGTTTGCAAGTTCTCCCTGTGTCTGCGTGGGTTTCCTCCGGGTGCTCTGGTTTCCTCCCACATGCCAAAGACTTGCAGGTTGATAGGTTAATTGGCCATTATAAATTGCCCCTAGTATAGCAAAGTGGTAGGGAAATATAGGGAAAGGTGGGGATATGGGATTAGTATAAATGGGTGGTTGATGGTCGGCACAGACTCACTGGGCCGAAGGGCCTGTTTCAGTGCTGTATCTCTA
Source organism: Heterodontus francisci (assembly GCF_036365525.1). Classification (NCBI taxonomy): domain Eukaryota; kingdom Metazoa; phylum Chordata; class Chondrichthyes; order Heterodontiformes; family Heterodontidae; genus Heterodontus; species Heterodontus francisci. The sequence goes on along the minus strand of NC_090408.1, from coordinate 44,191,094 downwards.
AACTAAACTAAAACTAAACAGCTGGGTCATCTGTGGCCAAGTCGAGGGCTCTAGTTATCTCAAGTGCCTTGGACTTCCGAAGATCATGGAATAAACATTCCCCTCCATGGAGGTTTGAGCTACACTTGCCAAACAGATTTATTAAACAGTAAATAGATAAACAAGGAGGAACAATATCATTGTAAATTTACAGTAATTACAAGCTGAAATATACCCCTGCAATAAAGATGAACAGACCACTGTGCTTGCTGAGGCAAACTTCAATCTGAGCCGCAACTACCTCAGGTTCCCTAACTATGTGCAGTTGGCTGCTGTGAGCTTAACAAGTCAGGCTGAGTGTAATATTCACCAGTTCACTGGGGCAAAGAACATTTTAAAAAAGGTACTCATTGCTGCCAGACATATTTAAACAACATCCATAGGATGTTTGTAGTTGAATTGAATGGCTCGACCTCTGCTCTGGGGTGAATGCATTTCAAAACGACCTGGGATACTTCCTGTGAATGAAGCCAGTTTTTAACTTCATGTACTGTGAGGCAAGAAGTCAGGATGCATCACTGATGAAAGCACTCATTATTTAGGTGTCCCCTCCATCCCCCTCTTGATACTCATGAAAGCAGCTGATCCGTCACTAGCGAGGCTGCGTTTATTCCTGGAGTGAGATTGATGTCTGTCTGCACTCCGGAAACATCACATGGAGAATTGTTTCCATCACTTGGCATTTCTTCTAATGAAACACAGGCAGACAAATGAACAACTAAATAAATCGCCCAACTAAGATTCTGACAGCCGAGAGCTAAAAATGAATTCCAGGCAGGTCAGCATTAGCGTAAAGGAATCTCAAGAATCAGAAGTCACTGCTTGTGGCACCGTTAGTTACTCCAGTACACTTTTACACTCCGTACTGAGCCTATCGGTTGATGTAGGATGCTGGTGTCGGATGTGGATATAAACACTGGACAATGATGGAAGCTTCACACTCCATGTTGCGGCAGCAAGTGAACATGTGGACATCACTGGGTTCTTGGTTAAAAATACAAAAGCAGACAACGTTCACAACAGAAAACTCACCTCTTGGAATAGTGGCAGTGCCCAGGATTGTAAATCTGAGGTCTGGGAGCAGTAACCTCAACATTAGGACCTCTTTATAGGGTGGCCAGGAGGGAATTTCAATGCTGCAAGTGGATTAAAAGATTGTCCCATAATTTCTGGGCTCCTGGGATTCAGAGACACAGTGAGGCAGAGAGATTTATTTTACATTAAACCTTCTTTGTGTGGCGGGTAAGGGGAGTTTCTCCCCTGTCCCTTAGAGCCCCAGCTCACAAGATAATCGATCTTGAGCAAGATCACTGTCCAGTTTCTCTCCTCCCTGATCGAAGTCAGTTGTAGATCCTTTACTGCCTGGATTCAGCAAACTGCACAGTGGCCGGGGTGAACTTGCAAAACTGGCAGAGAGGAAGCTCAAACAAAACGCTAAGCTCTTGCCACTGGTTTCCAACTGCATAAGGTCCGTGCTAGTTAATCATATTATTCACACAGTCTTCACAGAGGAGCACAGTTTCACATCGATCACAAAGCTGATCAGGTCTGAACAGAAAGGTGTCCAATCAAAAAATAAAATACAAGTCAGCGGGAAATAAATGCAGACAGTACAAAACAGGAGGTCATTCAGTCCCTCAGCCTGCTCCACCATTCAATTAAAATCATGGCTGATCTCTATCTCAGCTCCACTGGCTTGCCTTTGCTGCATATCCCTCAATACTCTTACCTAAAATCTATCAATCTTATTCTTGAAAGCTTTATTTAACCACCGCTCCCCCCCCCCCACCCCACCCCACCCCACCTCCTCTCCGTCTCAACAGCTTTTTGGGGAAGAGTGTTCCAGATTTCCATTATCCGTTGTGTGAAAAGTGTTTCCTAACATCCATCAAAGGCCTGACTCACTAAGGTTCTGCCCCTTTGTTCTGAACTCCCCCACCAGTGGGAATAACTGAATGGAGCAGATTATTTCCCCCCGCACCCCCCCACCCACCCCCCACCACCACCCAAAAGCTGCCTTTGATGGTTGGCATAATTATAAATGAGAGGATCTCTCAGGTGACCCTTCAATTTCCCAGCTCTCCAGTAACTGTTAAAAGTAAGCTTTATGCTGCCTGGTTGTACCTGGGTGGGCTGCTCATGGCTGCACTGACAGGCCCAGCCACAACTAGCATCAGGACTTGGCTTATTGTCACTAACTCCTGGTACACAGCAAAGCCCTAATGCAAGTTAATAAAGGGTGAATAAGGCACTTCCACTGTGGGGAGGGGAAAAAAAAAAAAAAGATAAAATGGGGCAAGTCAATGCACACTGGCACTGCCCAGGAAGGTCTATAGCAGCAGGCTGGCAGTGGTGGAAGACAGATTCACAACGGAGATTCTCCAGGCAGTGATTCCTAGCTTGGCCTAGGGTTCAGTGTTGAGAAGAGCATGGCCCTTGAGTGAGCACAAATAATGAAGCATCTTGGTCATTTCCCAGCACCTCCTCAAGAGGTGGCTTAAAATGGGAGATGATCAGTTCCCAATGGAAGTGTTGCAAGGGTGATGGGAATCAAAAAATATTTCAATCACTGTACTAAATATTTATGAACCCAACAGCGCCAATTCTACAATGAAAAACAGAAGCCCTGTAACCCAACACAGAAAGTACAACTCCTGCAGGATGTGGCACCCATTCAAAAGTTCTCCTAAATAAGTTATGTCCTGGTGGTGACTTTACTAGTTACTTGTATGGTTAGATTAGTTATCCTTAGTTTGGAACTGGTACTGGTTACCTCGCCATTGTGGTCTTCCCACTAAATGCTCTCTGCTAAACCGGACAAGTGCACACTCTTCCCAGCGTATTCTGAAAATCTCAGGAGGCTCAACTCACATCAAATTATCTCTGGCTTTAATCCCACTGCTCTTCACCTGTGCAGGCAAAAAAACCAGTGAAACAGAAAGCACCAAGCACAGTCTGAAACGGCTGTTTCCCTGTCAGCTGAGATGAACTCCAGTCCCGAGTTGGGCTATGTGTAGAAGATGATCTCTGGAATCTGCCCATCTTCTACAGACGTTCCGTTATTGTTTCCTGGCACATTGAAGAAGACGAAGTAAGTGTTAATCCCAGTTGTGGGGGACTCGTGAATGACCTTCCGCAATCCCTTGGTGCCGTAATGAGAATCAGGCCCCTAACAGAAGGCAGAAAAGGAAAAGTTGACAATGTATCGAAAGCAGCTAGAGTGAGAATAGCGACAGGGATCTGAGGGCAGTAATCACTAATCTCAGAAAGATTGAAACTTTGAAGTGTGTGTGGGAATGCTGACAGAGTAATCTATATATTAAACATCTTAACCACTTCCTGTCAACTTTTCCCCAATATAAATTCCTAAAGCCACATTTATAATGGGATCAGCCTATGTAAACTTTGCACAGCATTGTACAGCACCACATAATTGCAGCGTGACATTTACATACACAGTTCTCATTATAAATGTGAACACAGGAATTTATAATAGAAATACAAAACTAAGTTCAGAACTGAGGACTTTAAAATGTGACTGAATTAATTCTGTGCACTTTGGTCTAATTATCCCTCATCCTCTACACTTGTTCCAAACTCCCGTCTGTAACAATATGGGAATAAACTAAATAAAATTTAAATTATTTAGTAGCATTTTTAAATCACAAAATAACGACTATAATTTAGTTGAACATTTTTGTGCACTTCCCCTGATAGGTCAGATGGTACAAGTCACGAGCCACGGATCAGAAAGAGCTCAGATTTCACCACAGGTCTGTGCAGGTTTGCTGACCTCTACCCTGATGTAGGAAGTCAGCTCTGAATGGTAACGCCTGCTGGAAGAGCTCATGTGTCACCACTATGCAAGAACAAGGTAACAATGGTGGCGATGCCCCACTGTGGTTAAGCACATTGTGAACACTCTCAGGCTAGGCTCAGAAAGGGAGAATGACCTGGGCCCAGGGTACCTGTACCCAGTGAGGAACAACAACTTCAGGAGAGGATGGGAGAGCAGCAGGAGAAAGGAAAAAGCTCCTTGCTCGTGGAGCTGGCTTGGAGGAGTGATGGAAGAAAAGGTTCCAATGAGAATGGCTGAGTTTGGGGCTGTTTTGGAACTAGAGAGGGTCTTGAGGAAAAGGAACAGTACCTTGAGGGTCGCACAGGCGGTGTAGCCAACGTTTGGCAAAATCTCCACGGGCTCCTTGAACATGACCCTAAATGTATTTGCTGACCCATCACAACAAAACCCAGTGTCGTTTTGTCCAAGCGTTATGTTCTTGTCATTTTCAATGATCTGGAAAGAAAAGGATAAATCATCAATTCTTTCTAATGAGCACAATCACCAGCTCCCTTGGAGCTCAGTACTGCCTCCAGGGTAATGTAAAGCCCTGTGTAACATGCCGCCGTGACATCACACTGAAGAGGGACATTGGACAGCAAGGAACTATACTAGCAAATCATATCCAGTGTTACAACCAGGTGAGAAAGAGGTGTCAGGTTCCCTTTCAGCCTTCACCTGGTCTTACTGTAACAGGGTTTTGTTTTTAAACACAGTGTTTTGAGCTCTCACTTGGTGAATCCTTGTACACCACTTTCCAATTATAAGGCAAAGAAATGAGCCACAAACAGGCTTAGGTTTAAAGAAGAAAGGTGAGATTTTATTAAACTTAAACTCTAATTCGGTTAACGCCTACGGATCACGATGCTAGCACGCATACATGATACACCCATGCAAATAGGGACAGAAAGAGAAGAAAAATAAAGTGGTAAAGTTTGAGGCAATCTCTGAAGAGGGTTTTTTGTTACTTCGAGCTCGCTAAGTCCTTGATTGTAGGCAGATCTTTCTTTTCGTTGGGACCCAGTATTCTTCTTAAACCTTCTTCACTGTAGGAGACCTTTCTCTCTTGGGGTTCATGTGTCTTCAGGGGGTTTCAGTTCTGTGAGAAAGACGGGAGCAGATAGACAGACAGACGGGAGGTCTTCTTCAGTCCAGGAGCAAAGAGCTTTCTGCCAGTTCAAACACTGTCTCTACAATTTAAAACTCCCCAAGTTGGCCAGCAGGGTAGTCACGTGACTGGTCTAACCACTTCTGGCTTTGTGTATTGGATGGATCATGGGAAGAGTCCTTTGTCTACAAATACTGTGTTAATATGCAAAACTGTCTTTCTAGCCAGGGGCCTGGCAACCCACTGTATTAGGCCTTCTCTTCCCAGTAACAATTTGAAATTTAATGTCCATGTGACAAAATGAATATGCCTTAGTCTTGGCAGGTGGGGGCCTGACAGCAGCAATAGTGCAGCTTTGAGAGAGCAGGAAAAGACACTGCCAACAGGAATCTTTCCGGAGCTAGAAGCTTTAAAAAGAGAATTTATACTTCGTCTGGCAGCAGGTGGGAGAGCTGCGAGGGTGTCAATAAATTTCTTCTCATCTTGCATCAAGGACCAAGCAGCTCACTCAGCCACACTTCAAGACTCAAATTTAACATTTTTTACATCTGGTTGTTCAAAAAGATTTCAGCAAGTCCAAGAGTGTGAAGAAGTTGAATTAGGAGCAGTGACTGTTACTGACACAGGCCGTTTCCATCAGCAGATTATTCCAACAATTACAAACGGCATTTGAAGATATGAAGAGAGAGACAGGCAGTGGTTTGACCAGTGCTCACTCATTTCCTGCTTTCAACCTCGAAAAACACACCGACTGCTCATTCATTCACATGCTGTTTGTGAGAACGTCCTGTGTGCAAACTGGCTGTTGTATTTCCCTACATAGGGAGAGTGACTGCACTTGAATAAATAACGAAGGCCTTTGACAAGGTCCCGCATGGTAGGCTGGTCCAGAAGGTTCGAACACATGGGATCCAGGGTGAGCTAGCAAATTGGATACAAAATTGGCTTGGTGATAGGAGTCAGAGGGTGGTAGTAGAGGGTTGTTTTTCAGGTTGGAGGCCGGTGACCAGTGGTGTGCCACAGGGATCGGTGCTGGGCCCTCTGTTGTTTGTCATATATATTAATGACTTGGATGTGAATGTAAGGGGCATGATTAGTAAGTTTGCAGATGATACCAAAATTGGTGGTATTGTGGACAGTGAAGAAGGTTGTCTAAGGTTACAACAGGATATAGATCAACTGGGAAAGTGGGCAAGGGATTGGCAAATGGAATTTAACGCAGACAAGTGTGAAGTGATGCATTTTGGGAAGTTAAACCAGGGCAGGACATATACAGTGAATGGCAGGGCCCTGGGGAGTGTTGTTGAGCAGAGAGACCTTGGGGTGCAAGTACATAGTTCCCTGAAAGTGGCAACACAGGTAGACAGGGTGGTGAAGAAGGCATGTGGCATGCTTGCCTTCATCGGCCGAGGCATTGAGTACATGAGTTGGGACGTCATGTTACAGTTGTACATAACGTTGGTTAGGCCGCATTTGGAGTACTGCAGTTCTGGTCGCCGCACTACAGGAAAGATTAAGCTAGAGAGGGTGCAGAAAAGATTCACAAGGATGTTGCCTGGTTTGGAGGGCCTGAGTTATAAAGAGAGATTGGATAGGATGGGTCTGTTTTCCCTGGTGAAGGAGGCCGAGAGGGGACATGATAGAGGTACATAAAATTATGAGAGGCATGGATAGGGTAGATAGCCAGAGTCTGTTTCCCATGGTAGGGGTGACTAAAACTAGAGGGCATAGATTTAAGGTGAGAGGGAGGAGGTTTAAAGGGGATCAAAGGGGTAAATTTTTCACACAAAGAATAGTGGGTATCTGGAATGAGCTGCCTGAGGAGGTGGTGGAGGCAGGAACAGTAGCGACATTTAAGAGGCATCTGGACTGGTACTTGAATGAGTAAGGCAGAGAGGGATATGGAATTAATGCAGGCAGGTGGGATTAGTATAGATAGGCATTATGGTCGACATGGACGCGGTGGTCCGAAGGGCCTGTTTCTGTGCTGTACGACTATGACTGCAAAGTGCTTTAGGACAGCCCGAGCAAATGATCAGGGGCTGTGTAGTTGCAAGTCCTTCTGTTTACTATGAGGGACTCATCTCACTATGTCAAAAAAAATGACAAACTCTCATTTTGTAAACAGAGAATATTAGACAGTTGTACAAGTTTCACTCTTTGGAAATAAGGGGTCTTTTGCAGGGTAAACAGTTGTTGTTGCACTGCTTAGTACACTGCTTAGTAAGAGACTGACTAGCTGAGGAGGAACATTCACTCACCTGTATGTTGACCTGGTAATCTGTTGGGCCATGTATAGATCCATAGAGCCCGAAACCCACGACAGACACTCTCCTGGTCACTGAAAACCTTCACACAGGAGGAAAAGGAACAGTTAGCCTCCTGATGCCTTCCGAATTTAATCTTTCCCCATTTAAAAGCTATTAAATGTGCCATGATAAAATTCACATTACAAAACATTTTACTTAAATATACATGGTCCTCATACTTTTGCAGTATTTGAGAATCAGCCTCCCTCATCATGACCCAGGATATTCCGTGCTGGTCAAATAATGACAGAGGCCAGGTTCATTAACTCACAGGTGGGAGGGACGTGAGACTCTCCATATATTCACTAACTATGAGGTATTAGTGTGTGGGACACACTTCAGGAAAAAAGCCTCTAAAACAGACTCAAATTACTCTGACTTTCACAGGCTTATAAAACTCGATATGGGGAATGTTAACAAAGGGTTGCCACAGTAACCGAATGTTCTTTGCTTATTTCCCCTCCCCCCCCCCCCCCCCCCCGAGCACTTTTTTTCATCACAAACAGGGTCAGCCTGTTCCTGCTTTATGTATTCAGTGACAGGAATCTTTCAGAGAATGAGTCTGTTGTACAAAGGCTTGGACTCCTATTACTTAAGAGGATTTGTTAAGAATTCCGTGCAGTAGAGGTAAAGACTATCTACTCACTCCCTGTCACACGCACACTTCCTCCTGGAGTTCACAACAGCTCGTATCTGTTCCCCTTAAGCATCAGTCATAGCCACAGCACGTGTTCAGGAGCCTCCCCAGATCCACCACACCTGTCACCATATTAAATCCAGTCTTTTTAAGCTACTTCGGGTCTCAGTCTAGCGCAGTCCATCAGCAAACAGGAATACTGCAAGAAGCATTCCCTGGCAAACCAGGAGATTGTCAACTGAGACAAGACTCCTGGGATACTAACAGACTGCAGCATCCTCCTCCGGTGAACCTCACTGTTGGAACAATTTAGAATTGAGCAGTAATCTGATTAAATATCTCACTAACAAACCAGACTGACCCCCAGACATTATCAGGACAGAGCAGTCGAACAACGGATAGAGAGGAACACGGACAGCAGAGGGTTGGGTAAAGGTAGTTGAGGACAAGAAGTGAGTGATGCTTTTCTGAACAAGAGCACCACACTCGTTCACAAAAGGCAGCAAGGATATCAAGTTTATTTCCAACCACCCTCCCCTTGATGACGGGGCTTAAATGTTAGGAAAAAACAGGAAACAATGGAACATCGCCAACAGTTTACAGCACGATGCACAATCATGGTGAGATTTCTCTGTGCCTCGCCAGGCTCTGTTGCAACACCTCAACAGGCCAATGGCCTTCTCAGGACGGACATCAGTGCAACAGCTTGCAGCATAATTTATTGAGAGGAGATTCATTGCACCCAAGCTGTTCAAACCAGGGGAGTCTCAGGTTCAATCCCAACCCTGCTTGGAGTTAGTTGGTTAGAGCCTATGCAGTGATGGAGATGTTACAATCAGTCTCAGCAAGCTTGCATCAGCCAGGGTTCTGCTCCTGATGGAATCCCAGTGACCAGGTTGGAAGCCAGAGTGGACACACGGTGAGGACAGGGTCAGGCCTTGGCTGCAATAACCCGCTTCCCATGGTTGAATAGCCTGCCTACATGTTATTGAAGATAAATAATTGTCATTGGAGCAAGGCATGGTTCAATGGCTAATAAACAGCATCCAGAGAGGAGTGAACATTTACAGAGGTGTGAATGGCAAGACACATGCCAACCTGATTCTGTCACTGGTCCCGCTGTACCCCCAGCGACTCTCCACCTGCTGAAAGCGGGTGATGCTGCATTCCTTCCCTCTCAGGCAGCAGCGCGGCCGGTCAATATATTCCACCCGTGGCTTGGGATTCAAAGTAAAGTGTAAAAACAGATTAACAATCTCTCGGTCGGAGAGTATCCCAGATTGAGCAGGTCCTGAACAGGGAGGAAAAAAACATAGATCGGTTTGTGCCTTAAGAATTTTATCTTTGGACAATAAGCCACCTGCATCCCAAAGGAAATATATACAAAGAATCTTACAGCAAAGAGGCCATTCAGCCCATCTTCCCTGTGCCAGCTCTTTGTAAGAGCGATCCAATTAATCCCACAGCCCTGCTCTTTCCCTATAGCCCAGTAAATATTTTCCCTTTCAAGAGTTTTATCCAATTCCCTTTTAAAAGTTACTATTGAATTAATGTCTTTGTTGCTGCTGGGATTTTATTTCACTCCTTTAGCTTTCTCACTCACTAGTTAAAGGGGTCAAACCTGACTGCTCTCCCACACTAGCTCGTTAACCTAGTGTACTGGGAGCAGCAGCCCAAACCCCACACCTTAAACCCAGACACCCTCAGAAATTACAACAATTCACATCAGGTGGTTTTTAGGCATTAAACAAATGCATTTCTATTTCCTTACTTCATTAAATATAATAATATGCTTTAAAAAGTATTTACAACACAGAAACAGGCCATTTCAGCATAATTGGTCCATGTGGTATTTATGCTCCACACGAGCCTCCTCCCACCTCCTCTTCAGCTCACCCTATCCTCCCATTCTTTTCTCCCTCATGTCTTTATCTAGCTTCCCCTTACATTATCTGTGCTATTCCACCTCAACCATTGCATGTGGTTTTGTTCTTATATGAAGAGGTGGAAGTTCAGTTACACCTCACGACTCCACTCTAGGTATCCACCCAGTAAACAAATCTTACTAATGGAGATCATCCAGGGATCAATGAGATAGACAGATTATCCCGACAGCCCCTGTCCAACATGCCAATGGCCCACAGTCACTCTCAGTTACTCATTATTCAGTACATTATCGCTGATTAGATCACACTATTGGTGCAAACACCACAATTCTCCACATTTCTTCAACGTTTAACTTATTAAATGACTTGGGTAAACTCTCTCAAATCGATAGTAGCTTGATTAAATTCACTGACCCGCAGCAAACTCCTCGATGGTCATTAGCGGGAACCGGATGAGTGTGATGGCTTTTCCCAACACCTTCTGTTTGCTCCCAGGAGTGACTGGCAGCTGCTGCCTCTGGCATTCTACCTCTGCCCAGCGGACAACTCCAGTAAACAGCCGAATCTCCCGGATGCTCAGGGTGTCTCGTTCCAGCACCGCACACAGCGTATCTGTATGGAGGGGTAGGACGTCAAGTAAAGGCTCGCTAGCATTGAGCAAGTGATGTATCAAAGAAAGACTTGCATTTGTATAGCACCTTTCATGATCACAGGACATCCCAAAGCTCTTTACAGGAACCTTATAGTGAAGTGTGGTTACTGTTGTAATATAGGAAATGTTCCACAAACTTGCCAGATAATCTGTCTTTAGCAACACTGGTCGAGGAATAAATATCGGCCAGGACAATGGGGAGAACTCCCCTGCTCCTCTTTGAATAGTGCCATGGGATCTTTTACATCAGCCGGAGGGGGAAGACAGGGCCTCGATTTAACGTCTCGTCTGAAAGATGGCCCCTCCGACAGGGCAGCGGTCCCTCTGTGCTGCCCCCTCCGACAGGGCAGCGGTCCCTCTGTGCTGCCCCCTCCGACAGGGCAGCGGTCCCTCTGTGCTGCCCCCGCCCCGACCCCCCCCCCCCCCCGACAGGGCAGCGGTCCCTCTGTGCTGCCCCCCCCCACCCCGACAGGGCAGCGGTCCCTCTGTGATGCCCCCCCCACCCCGCCCCGACACCCCCCCACCCCGACAGGGCAGCGGTCCCTCTGTGATGCCCCCCCCACCCCGATAACTTTGAAAGAAGCATCCAGCTGTTTGCCAGAACAGCTGCCCTTATATCCCATGCCCAGCCTGTCCCGCACTCTATACCGTCAGAACTAAATTATCGTTTGGATTGCAACACCATCCCTGAAAACAGAACAACAGCCCCAAACAAAACCTCTGAACAAAATATCACAACAACTTAAGACACTCACCGAGATCCACATCAGTGAAGCCCTCAGCACTGATCGCATCCATGGTGTTTTTGTCGATTGTGTCCAAGCAGAGGCTGGCAAGCTGAGGCTCGTCAAACAAACGCGCCTAAAAGTATTTTAATAATGTGTAAAACAAGGAGAAAGAAAACAGATTTATCAAAACAATATCTGAAACCACACATCATAAAAATAGACTGAAAGGAAACTCAGCGACCAATGCTAATTATAAAAGTATCCTAACCGCTAGAAACTCAAGGCTCACTCACTACTGGCAGAAGGGGAACAAGACCCCGGACACTACGGGACCTTTCAGTACCTCACCAAGTGACAATTATTCAGCTCAGTTAAGCCTCCAGCATGACCAGTAGTAGGCTGCTGGACCTTAGCAAGGCTGGTTCTATTCTCACCCACTGTCCAGACACACAGATCTCCAGCATCTGATGGAGAGCAGGAAAGCTGGCTTTGTTTTCCTCTCCCTTGGTGCAGGGTTCTGAAAACTAGAGGAACATTCTATCTGTCTTGTATGTACAGATCTACACATGCTGCTCACAGTCATCAGTGTAAATAATCACCTGTGTAAGCAACATGAAGGCATTGTCAGCTCGCAGATGTTTGGTGAGAAACTCCACACAATGTGCCTCCAAGGCAGGCACCGCGTATTTCTTGGCCGTGTACAGGGTCGTCATCACCGTCTCAGGACCAATTTGCACCTCATCAGAATACAGAAATCTGCAAAATAAGGACAATACAGAGTCAGAGAAAAGGAGCACTGAAATTTAATTGGTCCTTGTTCTTAAAATAGAAAGTGAAGAATAACCCAAGATTAACCTCATCAACAAATCCTCAGCTATCCTAAAATACAAAACCCATTTCTCAACCCCTTAATCCATACTACAACACATATCCTATAGAATCCGTACCACAACACAGGTACACATGCATAGAAATAACTTGCATTTCTATAGAGTCTTTCATAACTTTGGCATGTCCCAAAGTGCTTCACAGCCACTGAACTACTTTTGAAGTTCAGTCACTGTTGTAATGTAGGAAACGCAGTAGCCAAATAGCACACAGCAAGCTCCCAAAAACTTGTTGGTGTAAGTTACTAATGTTTTAATTGTTGGTTGGGATAAATATTGGCGAGAACACCAGGAAGAATTCCACTGCTCTTCATCAAATAAAACCATGGGATGGTTCACATCCTTCTGCGAGGGCAGACAGGGGCTCAGCTGAATGTCTTATCTGAAAGACAGCATCTCCAACAGTGCAGCACTTCCTCAGTACTGCACTGCAGCATCAGCCTGGATTATGTGCTCGAACCTCTGGAGTGAGATTTGAACAGACACCACATTCTCCTCTAACCACTCACGTTAACACCCCTTCATCTGCCAACACCAGGAAGCCGCTCTCTTCCCTGTAAGTGTTTCACACCTTTGCCCCAATCTTACTCTCTCACCTGGCTGCCATTGCCTGTTTTTCACAGGTGTCCTGTACTGAACCACTGGTAGAGTGCAGCAGTGTTCTGAACAAACTACATACTTCTTTTGGGCCTCCTTATCTCGAGAGACAATGGATACGCGCCTGGAGGTGGTCAGTGGTTTGTGAAGCAGCGCCTGGAGTGGCTATAAAGACCAATTCTGGAGTGACAGGCTCTTCCACAGGTGCTGCAGAGAAATTTGTTTGTTGGGGCTGTTGCACAGTTGGCTCTCCCCTTGCGCCTCTGTCTTTTTTCCTGCCAACTACTAAGTCTCTTCGACTCGCCACAATTTAGCCCTGTCTTTATGGCTGCCCGCCAGCAACTACATACTATGGTTGACCAAAGCTTGTCTGAATTGGTGAGAGGACAAAAAGTCCCATTCAGTCTGACTCACTTTCGCTGGACAGTCAATTGTTAATACAATTCATGATCTCCAAAGATGATAAACTGATATTTATCTGAATGCATGAAGCTATAGACTTTTTTTTTTAAAAAGAGGCAAGCCTCAACATCGGGTTTAAAAATGTCACCTAACACATTGCTCCACCTATTCCCATATTCAAAAGCATCTTCTAAACATGGGAGTTGTCAACTCCACCGTACATAATCCAGTCTGCCGCCATGCTCCTGCTATTGGTTGTCCAACACATCCACCCTGGTGATGCGCTACCAACCCAGCCAATTGCAAATCAAAACACTCTTCTTACCCGATTGGATGTTTCTTGATTATCATTCTCCAATTTCATGACTGACAGAGTGCAGGAGGCCATTCAGCCCATCATGCCTGTACTGGCTCTGTGAAAGAACTATCCAATTAGTCCCACTCCCCTGCTCTTTCCCCATAGCCCTGCAAATTCTTTCCCTTCAAATATTGATCCAATTTAGCTATTTCCCCGCCTCTGATTTTTTTAATAACAAACTAAAGTGCTCAAAGTTAATTATAAACACATCTTTGTTAATGCCTCAATGACTTTTCTTCCGAGTTTGCTGGAAGCAGTGTCCTACAGATTAATCTTTAATTCCTCAGAGACTCCAGGGAGAGTTAGCGACCCTGTCTAAACCTGTTGTTTTGACCTTCAGTTCTGTCCTTTCTCTACACTTTTACTCAGTTCCATATGCAACTGTGGAACTTTTTGCTGTTTTCAAAACACAAGTTCTTATGGAAAGGCTCACTAAGTTTAGCACCGGAATCTGCTGCATTTTACTGTTAACAAAAATATACTCATTAAACGAATCCTTTATTGTGCAAACAGCCCGGAAACACACTACCCCAGACATTTCACTTGCATTAATAAACAGACTAGATTCAGCGATTAAATATAACACTGACCAATGCTGGGCCAAACCACAGCTTTAAAGAGGCTTTTCCGGTTGCATTTGATTTGCACCGACATTGATTCGCTGCATTAAATAACATTTCTTTGATTAATATTCACTGATTATTAGTAAGTAACGGGACATCGCTAGTTAGCAGTACTGCAGCAATATCGATACACTGCCTGCATCGCTGAGTTTTTATTTACTAAGAGTTGAGAAAAGCAAACCAACCAGACACACAATCGGTGCAGCTCTGACATGAAATAAAGCAGAGCTTGAGCAATGCTGAGTGACAGTGCGATGGGAAAGCAGCTGCTCGCCTTGTCCTCTCATCTGTGCAGCCACTTAGTCTCAATGCATCTTTGACATTTCCACCATTTAATAATAAATTCCAACAATTAATCAACACCAGCGGCAGCCGATGCTGTGTTATAATAGGAAGGGAATTCCTCGCTTTGCAAATGTTACTTACACCGAAACAAGCTGGTTCATTAGAGACCATTCCACCATTTATTATTAGTCATTGATTCTATTAATAAGCAGCGGCCTGGCAGGGTGAGGTTGCAATGCTGAAGAAGCTGTTAAAGGTGCGATTGCTCTTTGCATCTAAACAGACTCGCTGCATTAGTGAAATTTCCACCTTTTATTTAATTATTATAAAATTATATTAATTAACAAATGAAGCACAAGCAGCGGCCTAGCAATGCGAAGTTGCAATAGTGAGGAAGCTGCTGGCGGTGAAATTCTTCTTTGCACCAAAACAATCTCATTGCATTGGTGAAAGTTCCACCTTTTATTATTAATAAGACATGGATTTCATTGTGAAACAGAGCGGCCCCGGGATCCGGTCCCGGTGCACCGGATGATTGACATTTCCCATCCTGGGCCCAGCCTAGGGCTCGCGTTTGGCCTCTCACCTCAGCAGCGCCAGGAAGGCGGCGGGCTCCACGTCGGGCAGCTCGATCTCGGCCGAGCTGGTGGCCATGCCGCCGTTGAACATGGCGTCGAAGACGGCGCTGCCGACGGCCAGGACGAAGCGGTGAGCGGGGAGGCGGCGGGCGCCGCGGCCTTTCCCCACCGCGAAATGGACGTCGCTCAGCAGCTCGTTGTTGAACATGAAGGAGAAGCGCTCCCGCACCGAGCGCTGGGCCGCCTGCCAGTTATAGAGCGGCGGCGGCGGGGGCGCCGAGACCCGGGGCCCGGCGCCTGGACCCGGCACTAGGCCTCGGCCCGCGGCCGCCAGACCCCGGCTCTCTCCCGGCTCCGGCCCGGCACCCGGCTCGCTCCCCGCCGCCGCTCCGGCCGCCGCCTCCTCAGCCATCTTAACAGCGCTGCCCGGGGGCGGAGGCACCGGCCCGGCCTCTCCCTCCTCCCGGCCCAGCTCCCACTCCCCGGGGTGGGTAGGGACAGGGCTTGCCAACTCCTCCAGGATTGCCCTGGAGTCTCCAGGCATTAATGATGAATTTCCCCGACACTGTCAGCAAACCTGGGATAAAATGATCAGGAATGATACAGATTCTTGTTTGTTTTCTTTTTCTTCCAACACTTTTGTTTATTGAACATAAAAATTTTGGAGTCAAGAAAGATCCTGTTTCACTGCACGGGACAGTGAGATTGATTAAAACCTTCAGGAATCTGTCCAACCAGAGTTGGCAACCCCACTCCTTTCATTGCCTTCCCTTAACCCCAACCTTCCAAAGTGCAGAAATTTCACTCATTCGTTGGGAGTTTTTTTTTTAATTTATTGTATTTATTCTACATTATACAACTTCATGTTCAGTTTGTCCAGAGTTCTTGTTAGCAGAGGCTGCTTGCTGTTTAATCCATGCTGCCTCCATTCAGCAGTCCTTTTGCTTGTTTCCCCTCTATCTCACTCTCTTGCTTTCCTTGGCTAATTTCCTTGCGGCACATTCATAAGAACAGGAGGAGGTCATTCAATTAAACAGTGGCTGATCTGTATTTTTACTCCGTCTACCCACCTGGTTCTGTAACTCTTAATCCCCTTACCCAACAGAAATTTATCAATCTGAGTTTTGAAATTTTCAATTAATTTTCAACAGATTTTTGGGGAAGAGTTTTTCAGATTTCCACTAACCTTTGTGTGAAGATGTGCCTGCTGACATCACCCTTGAATGGCCTAGTTCTAATTTTATGGACCCCTGTTCTGGACCCCCGCACCAGATTTAATTGTTTTTCTCTACCTACCCATACCTAGTGGAATGGGCAGACATGTGACAGATGGTATTTAATACAGACAAGTGTGAGATGGCACATTTTGACAGAAGGGATAGGGTGAAGCAATATAGATTTAATGGCGCAGTTCTAAAGAGTGTGCAGCAACAGAGAGACCTGGGGCTGCAGGTACATGTAAATTGATCTTTGAAGATGGCAGGACATATCAAGAGAGGACATATCAAGTGAGACTGCTCTACGGCAGCGAGGCCTGGACAACGTATGCCAGCCAAGAGCGACGTCTCAATTCATTCCATCTTCGCTGCCTTCGGAGAATACTTGGCATCAGGTGGCAGGACTATATCTCCAACACAGAAGTCCTTGAAGCGGCCAACATCCCCAGCTTATACACACTACTGAGTCAGCGGCGCTTGAGATGGCTTGGCCATGTGAGCCGCATGGAAGATGGCAGGATCCCCAAAGACACATTGTACAGCGAGCTCGCCACTGGTATCAGACCCACCGGCCGTCCATGTCTCCGTTATAAAGACGTCTGCAAACGCGACATGAAATCGTGTGACATTGATCACAAGTCGTGGGAGTCAGTTGCCAGCATTCGCCAGAGCTGGCGGGCAGCCATAAAGACAGGGCTAAATTGTGGCGAGTCGAAGAGACTTAGTAGTTGGCAGGAAAAAAGACAGAGGCGCAAGGGGAGAGCCAACTGTGCAACAGCCCCAACAAACAAATTTCTCTGCAGCACCTGTGGAAGAGCCTGTCACTCCAGAATTGGCCTTTATAGCCACTCCAGGCGCTGCTTCACAAACCACTGACCACCTCCAGGCGCGTATCCATTGTCTCTCGAGATAAGGAGGCCCAAAAGAAGGTTAGTAAAGCATATGGAATCTTGGGCTTCATAAATAGAGGCATAGAGTTCAAAAGCAGGGAAGTTATACCGAACCTTTCTAAAACTCTGGTTAGGTGCCAAGTAGAGTATTACTTCCAGTTCTGATCACCACACTTTAAGAAGGATGTGAGGGTCCTAGAGAGGGTGCAGAGGAGATTTACCAGAATGGTTCCAGAGATGAGGGATTTTAGTTGCAAGTTTAGGTTGGAAAAGCTGGGTTTGTTCTCCCTGGAGCAAAATAGATTGAGGGGATGTTTGATAGAGGTGAACACAATTATGACAGGCTTAGATAAGTTAGACAAGGAAAAACTTCCAATTAACTGATGGTATAAGGTTTTGGGCAACAGATGCAGGGGGAGCGTGAGGAAGAACATTTTTACACAGCGAGTGGCAATGACCTGGAACTCACTGACCATGAGGGTGGTGGAAGTGAAGACAAAGATTTGAAAAGGAAATTGGATGGGCACTTGAAGGAAATAAATTTGCACGGCGACAGGGATCAAGTAGGATTGACTGGATTGGTTCATGGAGAGCTGGCATGGACTCTGGGCTGAATGGCCTCCTTCTATGCCACCAATGATTCTATGACTCTTTCAAATTCACTAATCATCTTAAGCACCTCAATTTGATCATGCTTTAGTCTTCTATGTTTGAGGGAATACAAGTCTATTCTATTCAATCTGTCCTCATAATTTAACTCTTTTAAGCCCTGACATTCTGGTGAATCTGTGCTGCACCCCCTCCAAGGCTAATCGATCCTTTCTGAGGTGCAGTGCCCAGATCTGAACATAGTTACTCCAAATGGGATCTGACTTTATAGAATTGCAGCATAACTTCCACAATTTCTATTCCAGCCCTTTTGAGATAAAGATTGCCATTCACCAGCCAAATCGATGCCACGGCTGCTTTGCTCCATTTGCAGTAAAACCTGCACCGTCTTCTGGTTTGCACTGGGCAAAGGTGATTGGAATTGACATTTGGGTTTGAGATGTTTGTAAGCAGTTAGGCCTAGGAGATGAGAAAAGGCTGCTCCCTGATTGTCTACATGTTTCGGTATGAGGGAGGAGTATTTTCAGCAGTGAGCAAGTGAAGGAATAGAAATGTTAATAAAATTTTAGCAGGTTGAGACCATGGAGGGAAGATAGGGTTGCCAACTCTGGTAGAATGAGGTTTTAATCAGATGAACTTTCACTGCACCACCCACTCACAAACCCTTTTTCCCTTCTCCAATATCTTTATAATGAACAAAACTGTTCAAAGACAATGAAAAAACACAACATTTAGTTTAATTTCCCTATGATGTTGGACTGAGTTTTTCTGCAGCAGTGTCCCGGAGATTTATCTTTAACTGTGGGAGGCTCCAGGGCAATCCTGGAGGGTTGGCAACTCCTCCTCCGGCTGGCCTTGCCGCCAGTTGTGCGCGCGCGTGCCCGGGTTGCGTGACGGCCGATGGCGCGCACGTCCGCCGTGCAGATTGTTCGAGCAAAAGCGGCAGCTCCGAGTTGCAGTTGAAGCTGTTCGTTCACCAGAGAGACGGTGTTTGGCGGCCTAGCCCAGCCCAGCCCAGCCCAGCCCAGCCCGAAGCCCGGTGACAGCGATAGCCGGACGGGGAGATGCGGGACCAGCACCAGGCCCAGACCCTGACCCCACATGTTTACTGGGCGCAGAGGCACCAGGAGTTGTTACTGAGGGTGGACCTGAGCGGCGTACAGGTGGGAATGGGGGCTGACTGGGATTGGGAACTGACATGGATTGGGAATGGGAGCTGACTGGGATTGGGAATGGGGGCTGACTGGGATTGGGAATGGGGGCTGACTGGGATTGGGAATGGGGGCTGACTGGGATTGGGAATGGGAACTGACATGGATTGGGAATGGGAGCTGATTGGGAATGGGGGCTGACTGGGATTGGGAATGGGAGCTGATTGGGAATGGGAACTGACATGGATTGGGAATGGGAGCTGATTGGGAATGGGAACTGACATGGATTGGGAATGGGAGCTGATTGGGAATGGGAACTGACATGGATTGGGAATGGGGGCTGATTGGGAATGGGGGCTGACTGGGATTGGGAACTGACGGATTGGGAATGGGGGCTGATTGGGAATGGGGGCTGACTGGGATTGGGAACTGACGGATTGGGAATGGGGGCTGACTGGGATTGGGAACTGACATGGATTGGGAATGGGGGCTGATTGGGAATGGGGCTGACTGGGATTGGGAGTGGGGGCTGATTGGGAATGGGGGCTCAGATTGGGAATTGGAGTTCTGGGAATAGGAGCTCGGATTGGGAATGAGTGAGCTGCAAAGAATGGATTGGGAATGATATGGGAGAAGTCAAATGATAGATTTGTAAAGAGCTGGTATCTGTTGGGGCTATGAGTGGCCAAGGGCTGGGATTAAAATGGGAAGTGTTAGGTATTGGGAATGGGAGTGTGAATAAGATGGGGTCTGTTAAGGAGTGGGAGCAGTCTGAACGTGGAAATGGGATGCAACTGACCAGGAGTGAGGGCATTTCTGGGAATCGGAATGCAAGTGAGAGCTGCTTGGGAGAGGGAGTAGATGGTTTGACAGGTGCTAATGGAATCAAATGGCTGTGTGAGAGCCAGTGAATTGGATTAAAGGAGGGGGCAGCGTAATGACAAGCCCTGAGGTGAGGTAGGCTATTTTTTTTTCTTTAGCCTCCTTATCTCGAGAGACAATGGATAAGCGCCTGGAGGTGGTCAGTGGTTTGTGAAGCAGTGCCTGGAGTGGCTATAAAGGCCAATTCTAGAGTGACAGGCTCTTCCACAGGTGCTGCAGAGAAATTTGTTTGTCGGGGCTGTTACACAGTTGGCTCTCCCCTTGCGCCTCTGTCTTTTTTCCTGCAAACTACTAAGTCTCATCGACTTGCCACACTTTAGCCCCGTCTTTATGGCTGCCCGCCAGCCTATGTTACTGGTAAAGTGCAGGACATGTTTATGCTTGTGGTGTTAGGTAGAATTGCAGTTTCAACTGCAAAGTGATTCCCAAAAGTTGATAATATATTATGTGGTATCTCTGGTGATGCACAGAGTAAGATAAGTTTGCAAATTGGCACTGTGCATATAATTTAGATAATGGCGTGGAGGTGGCTGATACTTATAATACAGAATTTGCTGATGGCACCAAATAATGTGGCAGATGATGAATGTAAGGAAGATTGATGGCATTAAATGGGATTTGTCCCAGTTCAATTGGTGAGCTAAAGAGTGGGAGATTAATTTTAATCTAAGGGTAATGTAGTGCACTTTGGAATATGAAATATGGGATATATACAGTGAGTGGCTTCCTTTAGTGAATGTGGGAAAAGAAGAGTGATATTATTGAATATTCACTGAAAGTTTCCAATCAGTGTGAAAGCATTGTCGACAAGGCTAATCACACTGGGCTGTATCACAAGGACAGCGGACTACAAGTTCACACAGTGTGTTCTGGTCCCATGTTTATCTGTGTGGTTGTATCTAATTTGTGACCTTGTATATCATTGTGTGGTCTTTCTTCATTATTATGTCCAATTGCGTACCCTCAAAATGATGATGCATTGTAGAGGGTTCAGAGAATAGTCACGAGGATGATTAAACATAAGCATCAAACTAATAAACAGGAGAAACTTTTTACTCGGGTTGGAATGCGATGGGATGCACGACTGAGAGTTGGTGATTGAAGCAGAGACCAGGTCAGCATTTAAGAATGGGTTGGAAAGGTACTTGAAGAAAAGGGGAATGCAGGGATGTGAGAGTAGGTAGGCACACAGGATTGGAACTATTGCTCATGTGGAGATAAACACCAACATGGACTTTCTTTCTTTCTTTTGGGCCTCCTTATCTCGAGAGACAATGGATACGCGCCTGGAGGTGGTCAGTGGTTTGTGAAGCAGCGCCTGGAGTGGCTATAAAGGCCAATTCTGGAGTGACAGGCTCTTCCACAGGTGCTGCAGAGAAATTTGTTTGTTGGGGCTGTTGCACAGTTGGCTCTCCCCTTGCGCCTCTGTCTTTTTTCCTGCCAACTACTAAGTCTCTTCGACTCGCCACAATTTAGCCCTGTCTTTATGGCTGCCCGCCAGCTCTGGCGAATGCTGGCAACTGACTCCCACGACTTGTGATCAATGTCACACGATTTCATGTCGAGTTTGCAGACGTCTTTATAACGGAGACATGGACGGCCGGTGGGTCTGATACCAGTGGCGAGCTCGCTGTACAATGTGTCTTTGGGGATCCTGCCATCTTCCATGCGGCTCACATGGCCAAGCCATCTCAAGCGCCGCTGACTCAGTAGTGTGTATAAGCTGGGGATGTTGGCCGCTTCAAGGACTTCTGTGTTGGAGATATAGTCCTGCCACCTGATGCCAAGTATTCTCCGAAGGCAGCGAAGATGGAATGAATTGAGACGTCGCTCTTGGCTGGCATACGTTGTCCAGGCCTCGCTGCCGTAGAGCAAGGTACTGAGGACACAGGCCTGATACACTCGGACTTTTGTGTTCCGTGTCAGTGCGCCATTTTCCCACACTCTCTTGGCCAGTCTGAACATAGCAGTGGAAGCCTTACCCATGCGCTTGTTGATTTCTGCATCTAGAGACAGGTTACTGGTGATAGTTGAGCCTAGGTAGGTGAACTCTTGAACCACTTCCAGAGCGTGGTCGCCAATATTGATGGATGGAGCATTTCTGACATCCTGCCCCATGATGTTCGTTTTCTTGAGGCTGATGGTTAGGCCAAATTCATTGCAGGCAGACGCAAACCTGTCGATGAGACTCTGCAGGCATTCTTCAGTGTGAGATGTTAAAGCAGCATCGTCAGCAAAGAGGAGTTCTCTGATGAGGACTTTCCGTACTTTGGACTTCGCTCTTAGACGGGCAAGGTTGAACAACCTGCCCCCTGATCTTGTGTGGAGGAAAATTCCTTCTTCAGAGGATTTGAACGCATGTGAAAGCAGCAGGGAGAAGAAAATCCCAAAAAGTGTGGGTGCGAGAACACAGCCCTGTTTCACACCACTCAGGATCGGAAAGGGCTCTGATGAGGAGCCACCATGTTGAATTGTGCCTTTCATATTGTCATAGAATGAGGTGATGATACTTAGTAGCTTTGGTGGACATCCGATCTTTTCTAGTAGTCTGAAGAGACCACGTCTGCTGACGAGGTCAAAGGCTTTGGTGAGATCAATGAAAGCAATGTAGAGGGGCATCTGTTGTTCACGGCATTTCTCCTGTATCTGACGAAGGGAGAACAGCATGTCAATAGTCGATCTCTCTGCACGAAAGCCACACTGTGCCTCAGGGTAGACGCGCTCGGCCAGCTTCTGGAGCCTGTTCAGAGCGACTCGAGCAAAGACTTTCCCCACTATGCTGAGCAGGGAGATTCCACGGTAGTTGTTGCAGTCACCGCGGTCACCTTTGTTTTTATAGAGGGTGATGATGTTGGCATCGCGCATGTCCTGGGGTACTGCTCCCTCGTCCCAGCACAGGCATAGCAGTTCATGTAGTGCTGAGAGTATAGCAGGTTTGGCACTCTTGATTATTTCAGGGGTAATGCTGTCCTTCCCAGGGGCTTTTCCGCTGGCTAGGGAATCAATGGCATCACTGAGTTCCGATTTGGTTGGCTGTATGTCCAGCTCATCCATGACTGGTAGAGGCTGGGCTGCATTGAGGGCAGTCTCAGTGACAGCATTCTCCCTGGAGTACAGTTCTAGGTAGTGCTCAAGTTGGGCCGAAAGGCCTGTTTCCATGTTATAACATTTATGTAAGATAAGCAAGCCAATTGAGCTATTCCTTCCTACTCTTCCTTGGATTTTTCCCTATCCATTTGTCACAAATTATGAAATACAGTTTTTATTTTTAGTGTGTTTAAAAATTACCAGCAATATCCTCTGGTTAAAATAACGACTGCTCTTGTGTTTAGTTCAGTTACTTTTTGTTTGTTCAGAACTGGAATATCTTGTTCATTTAAAATGCAAAGAACAAATAACAGGTTCTGTGTCTTGCAAGTGTTAGTGTAAAGCGACTGTAAATTGGGCTCTGCCAATTGAGAAGCAGAAATCGATTTAATGAATTTTGTCATTTAGTAATACCAGGCATAAGTGTGTCAAAGTGGCTGGGAATATGTTGCAGATCAATGGTTTTAACAGTGTTTCTGTACTTTTAAGAGGAGGCAGGTTCATAACATACAGCATTTTATATTGTGTTGCATTTGATTGAATTCCCTGATGGTTTTGAGAGTTCTGTCTGGCCAAGCGAGCTGCAAGATGTCAGGGATACAACCCATTGTGCTGCTGCAGATTGTTTCATCACTAGAATGACAACAATATGTATTTATACAGCACTTTTTAATGTGGAAAAATGCTCCAAGGTGCGTAACAGAGGTGTAATCAGACATAAATGGATATCATTCCAAAGAAAGAAATTGTAAGTGGGGTCAAAAACAGGGAGGTTTTAAGGAGGATCTTAAAAGTGGATAGGGAGGTGGATATGTGGAAGGGTTTAGGGAAGGAATTCCAGGCATGGGACCCAGCTGACCTCACGTCCCTGATAGTGAGTGGCAGGAGGGCTGATGCACATAAAGGCAGAGTTGGAGGAATGAGCATTCTGGGGGTAGGTGATTATAGGGCTTGAGATTACAGAGAGGGGGAGGGGTGCAGCCATGAAGGGAGTTAAACACAAGGATGAAATTTTAAATTTGAGGTGTTGGGAGCCAACATAGTTCAGGAAGGATAGGGGTGATGGGTGAGTGGGTCCTGGTGTGGGATAGGATGCAAGCAGTAGAGTTTTAGATGAGTTAAAGTTTATGGAGCATGGGAAGCCAGCCAGGAATAGTTGAGTCTGGAGATGGCAACAGCAATGGAATATTTTTGGCAGGAGTGGAGCTGGACAATATTAGGGAGGTGGGAGTAGATGGTCTTTGAGATGGCGAGGATGTGGAAAGTCACAGTATCAAGTCCCATTCCAGAGGTTTGAGTACATGGTTTATGCTGACACAGTACTGACAGATTGAAACCCTGTCAGAGGTGCTGTCTTTCAGGTGAATCAAGGCCCTATCTGTCCTCTTGGGTGGATGCAAAGAATCCTACAGCACTTCTTGAAGAAGAGTAGGAGTGACCCCTGGCCAACTTTTGTCCCTTGAATAACATCAGTAAAATAGATTATCTAGCCATTTATCTCATTGCTGTTTGTGGAACTTTTCTGTGCTTGTGCTCCTTACTTAAGGATATATTTGCATTAGAAGTAGTTCAGAGAAGGTTGACTCAACTGATTCTTGAGATGAAGGGGTATTCTTATGTGGGAAAGTTGGACAGCTTGGGCCTGTATACATTGGAGTTTAGAAGAATGAGAGGTGACATTTTTGAAACATATAAGATTGTGAGGGGACTTGACAGAGGATGCCGAGAGGATGTTTCCCCTTATGCTGCGTTTGCTGACAATGTGACCAATAGGTGGCGAAGTACTGGCACATGCGCAAATGCAGCCTCATTGACTGAAACGTCAGCAATGTTTCTGGCAGCTGCTAGTAATAAAGATGGCTCTGCTCAATTTGACACAAAAGAACGAATTGAACCCTGACACCCACCCCCACCCCCCCCCCCACCCCTCAATGGTTGCGATTGCCACTTCCATCACCCCCAACAACAGTACCTTGCTCCCTCCCGTGATCGCCGCTTTTCTTCACCGTTCCCTTCCGCCTTGTGCCACGCCGCCCGGTGAAGCGACAAGGTGGGAAGTGAGCGGCAAGAAGTCAGGAGTGAGAGAGAACGGTGGGATGGAGCAGCGAGCAGGCGGGTGTGGGAGGGAGCAGCGAGCAGTTGGGAGTGGCGGGATGGAGCAGGCAAAAGAAGCGGCGATTGCGGGAGGGAGTGTACTACTGTTAGAGGGGATGGAGGTGACGATCGTGGCCATGGAGGGAAGGGCAACATTTGGACATCATTATGTGGTGCATTGCCATGTGCATGCGTGGATTCATGCTGGCAAATATTCAGGCGCAGTGATGATGTTGGCGATTGCTCTGCACATTCTCTTCATTGTCAAGTCACCCTCTGTTCCCCTTATGTGAGAGACTAGAACTAGGGGACACAGTTTAAAAGTTAGGGGGTCTCCCTTTTTCTGACAAAGAAGAGGAGAAATATTTTAGTCTGTGGAATTCTCTTCCCTAGAGAGCAGTGGAGACTGGGTAACTGGATATTTTCAAGGCTGAGTTTAATAGATTCTTGATTGACAAGGGAGTCAAATGTTATAACAAGCAGACAGGAAAGTAGAGTTGAGGCTGCAATCTGATCAGCGATGATCTTGTCAAAGGGCCGAATGGCTGCCTCCTGTGTCATCCCATGAAAAGTAGCTACACTTCAAATGTAATTCAGTGTTTATGAAGCGTTTGAGATGTCTTGACATGAACGGTGCTATATAAATGTGAGTTCTTTGTTGTACCTTTAATATTAGTCTGAACAGATTTGAATTTTAACTAGATTAGTTGTTTAGTATGTCCAGTAGCTGGTCCGTGTGTCATGTTATTCAACCCCAATGTCAGGTGAAAACAGAAAATTACACTTAGCCCAGTAGCCATATCACTTTGTGCAATAGCTGTTACTTCCTAGATCCATGCACTCTGCAAGAGCAGAGTGAAGGGAAGTAGGGTTCCAATTGCAGGGAGCTGTCTGCTTCTCAAAACTTTAAACAGACTGTTGAATGAGAAAAGGAATAGAAGGGTATGCTGATAGGGTTAGATGAAGTACAGTGGAAGGAGGCTTGTGTGGAACATAAAGATGGCGTAGACCAGTTAGCCTGTTTCTGTGCTGTACACTGTTTAAGTGGAAGAGAACCCAAAACTGTAACATCATCCCATGTCTTGATGAAGGTTCATCAATTTCCTCCTGTATCCTTACCCTTTCTCTTTCAATCCACTTCCAAAGTTAGATCGTATCTACCTGGCACCCTGGACCAGCTGCCTTCCTTAGCATGACATTTCCAAACATCCACAGCTCTAGTTTGATATAATACCATAATCTTTAGCAAACAAAATCAGTCAATCACAAAGATGTCTCCTGCATTTATCTGATGACTAGGAGTGGCTCGTATGGTAGTTTTAGTGAAGATTGGGGTTTCGCTTTCGTACTGAACATTGATTGCTAGACAGTTGATTGTTACTTGAGTATGTGGCACCTGAGGGACACTGAATTTTGAAAGGGTAAATGTTGGCTGATTGATATATCGGACTGATCAGATGAATTATAATATTTTGCTGATGGACCTGCTACTGAGGTTAAATAACTGGCTCTTTTAAAACTTTCAGTGGACCTCGGACAAGGAATTAAATGCAAGAATTTTCCCAACAATAGGGGAGATCTTTCACCAAGAAGATCCTATATACGTTGAAAGTACTGTTCCAAATATGTAGAATCATATAGCACAGAAGGAGGCCATTCGGCCCATTATGCCTGTGCTGTTTTTTGAAGGAATTATCTGATTAATCCCACTCTCCTACTCTTTCCCCATAGCCCTGCAAATGTTTTCTTTTCAATTATTTATCCAGTTCCCTTTGAAAGTTACTATTGAATCTGCTTCCACGGCCCTTTCAGCACATACCTCTTCATAATGTCCTTTAGGGAAGGAAATCTACTGTCCTTACCTGGTCTGGCCTACATGTGACTCCAGACCCACAACAGTGTGGTTGACTCTTACATGTCCTCTGAAATGGCCTAGCAAGCCACTCAGTTGTATCTAACCGCTACAAAGCCAATAAAAAAGAATGAAACCGGACGGACCACCTGGCATTGACCTAGGCACTGGAAACGCCAATGGCAAACCCAGCCCTGTCGACGCTGCAAAGTCCTCCTTACTAACATCTGGGGGCTTGTGCCAAAGTCATATTCACGGAATCATACCTTACAGGCAATGTCCCAGACACTGCTATCCCCAGGTATGTTCTGTCCCACTGGCAGGATAGACCTAGCAGAGGTGGCGGCACAGTGGTATACAGTCGGGAGGGAGTTGCCTTGGGAGTCCTCAACATCGACTCCGGAGTCCATGAAGTCACATGGCATCAGGTCAAACATGAGCAAGGAAATCTCCTGCTGATTACCACTTACCGCCCTCCTTCAGCTGATGAATCAGTACTCCTCCATGTTGAACACCACTTGGAGGAAGCACTGAGGGTGGCAAGGGCACAGAATGTAATCTGGATGAGAGACTTCAATGTCCATCACCAAGAGTGGTTTGGTAGCACCACTACTGACTGAGCTGGCCGAGTTCTAAAGGACATAGCTGCTAGTCTGAGTATGCGGCAGGTGGTGAGGGAAAAACATACTTGACCTCGTCCTCACCAATCTGTCTGCCGCAGATGCATCTGTCCATGACAGTATTGGTAGGAGTGACCACCGCACAGTCCTAGTGGAGACGAAGTCCTGCCTTCACATTGAGGATACCTCCCATTGTGTTGTGTGGCACTACCACCATGCTAAATTGGATAGATTTTAAACAGATCTAGCATTGCAAAACTGGGCATTCATGAGGTGCTGTGGGCCATCAGCAGCAGCAGAACTGTACTCAACCACAATCTGTAACGTCATGGCCCAGCATATCCCCCACTCTACTATTACCATCAAGCCAGGAGACCAACCCTGGTTCAATGAAGAGTCCAGGAGCAGCACCAGGCATACCTCAAAATGAGGTGTCAACCTGGTGAAGCTACAACACAGGACTACTTGCGTGACAAACTGCGTAAGCAGCATGTGATAGACCGAGCTAAGCAATCCCATAATCAATGGATCAGATCTAAGCTTTGCAGTCCTGCCACATCCAGCCGTGAATGGTGGTGGACAATTAAACAACTACCTGGAGGAGGTGACTCCACAAATATCCCCATCCTCAATGATGGGGGAGCCCAGCACATCAGTGCAGAAGATAAGGGTGAAGCATTTTGCAACAATCTTCAGCCAGAAGTGCTGAGTGGATGATCCATCTGGGCCTCATCCTGAAGTCCCCAGCATCACAGATGCCAGACTTCAGCCAATTCGATTCACTCCGCGTGATATCAAGAAACGACAGAAGGCACTGGATACTGCAAAGGCTATGTGCCCTGACAACAGTCTGGCAATAGTACTGAGGACCTGTGCTCCAGAACTTGCCGCGCCCCTAGCCAAGCTGTTCCAGTACAGCTACAACACTGGCATCTACCGGGCAATGTGGAAAATTGCTCAGGTATGTCCTGTACACAAAAAGCAGGACAAGTCCAACCCGACCAATTACCGCCCCATCAGTCTACTCTCGATCATCAGTAAAGTGATGGAAGGTGTCATCAACAGTGCCATGAAGTGGCACTTGCTTAGCAATAACCTGCTCAGTGACGCTCCATTTGGGTTCTGCCAGGGCCACTCAGCTCCTGACCTCATTACAACCTTGGTTCAAACATGGACAAAAGAGCTGAACTCGAGATGAGGTGAGAGTGACTGCCCTTGACATCAAGGCAGCATTTGACCGAGTATGGCATCAAGGAACCCTAGCAAAACTGGAGTCAATGGGAATCGGGGACATCTCTCCACTGATTGGAGTCATACCTAGCGCAAAGGAAGATGGTTGTGGTTGTTGGAGGTCAATCATCTCAGCTCAAGGACACCACTGCAGGAGTTCCTCAGGGTAGTGTCCTAGGCCCAACCATCTTCAGCTGCTTCATCAATGACCTTCCTTCAGTCATAAGGTCAGAAGTGGGGATGTTCGCTGATGATTGCACAGTGTTCAGAACCATTCGTGTCTCCTCAAATACTGAAGCAGTCTTTGTAGAAATGCAGCAAGACCTGGACAATATCCAGGCTTGGGCTGATAAGTGGCAAGTAACATTTGCGCCACACAGGTGCCAGACAGTGACCATCTCCAACAAGAGAGAATCTAACCATCTCTCCTTGATATTCAATGACATTGCCATCGCTGAATCCCCCATTGTCAACATCCTAGGAGCTGCCATTGACCAGAAACTCAACTGGAGTAGCCATATAAATACCATGGCTACAAGAGCAGGTCAGAGGCTAGGAATCCTGCGGTGAGTAACTCACTTCTAACTCCCCAAAGCCTGTCCGCTATCGACAAGGCACAAGTTAGGAGTGTGATGGAATACTCCCCACTTGCCTGGATGGGTGCAGCTCCAACAACACTCAAGAAGCTTGACACCATCCAGAACAAAGCAGCCCACTTGATTGGCACCCCATCCACAAACAGTTCACTCCCTGCACCACCGACGCACAGTGGCAGCAGTGTACACCATCTACAAGATGCAATGCAGCATCTTCCAAACCTGCGACCTCTACAACTTAGAAGGACAAGGGCAGCAAATGCATGGGAACACCACCACCTGCAAGTTACACACCATCCTGACCTGGAGTATATCGCCGTTCCTTCACTGTCGCTGGGTCAAAATCCTGGAACTCCCTTCCTAACAGCACTGTGGGTGTACCTACCTCACATTGACTACAGCGGTTCAAGAAGGCAGCTCACCACCACCTTCTCAAGGGCAACTAGGGATGGGCAATAAATGCTGGCCTAGCCAGTGACGCCCACATCCCATGAATGAATTAAAAAAAATTAATTAATTGAGTTAATAGCACGTTTTCCATCTTCCCCTTGCAGGTTGTTCTCATTGCACATGCTCGGAGAAGCGTTGCCCTATGCCTACCTTCCATAGATCAACATGAGAATTGCGACTGTGACTGCATAGATGGTATTATTCCCAAGCCTGCCCACAGGTTACACTCTTAGTAAGCCACAGCTGAAATTGCAGCAGCCACTTGGTACAGGAATCTGGCCACTGAAAGGGCAGAGAGAGAGCAAAGTAATGTTCCACTTTAAAAATAAAAAAATGCTGGTAACTTTCGATATTTGATAGTGTGCTGTGTAAATTGTCTTTTTGCTCAATATTTTACTTGATATTAGTGGGTGATGGTTTTGGGACAAAGGAAGTTGGCAACCAAGGCTCTTAATGCTCAAGCCCACAACTTCACAGAGCAGAAGCAGAGCACTTGTTTAATGCACCAGTTTCTAAACTTCCTCAATGCTGTTTCCTTTGCATTAACTTAGTTAGCAAACTTGAAACTGACCCATATATTTTGAAAACCTATCTCTGGGTGGAATAAGTGGAAATAATGCTTTCTGCAACTCTAAAAATCCCTCACTTAACAGGAAATACATCAGAAATTGTTAGTCGAGGTGTGGATATCAACAGTTATCAAGCTGTTTTGTACTTGGTGTTCAGTTAATTCAAAAGGAGCATGAGGTGTAAAAATGATTTTACTCGTGAAATTGGAGACGAGGTTTGCAAGTTATGTAAATTTGACTGCCCAGTAACACTTGCAGACAGGACAGGTATTATGTGCTTTTTCATTTGATTATCACAGACTGAGCCTACAGTTATAGGAGAGGTAAAATATGCAAAGATTATTTTAATAGGAGACTGTATGAACACTAGCTAAGAGCATCAGCTTTGGGCGCAATTGACGATCCAGTCGCCAACTGCACTCAAAACTGGGTTAGTTTTCGAAAGTTTCTGCTCAAGCTCATTTGCATACCACTGAAAGTAAAATCTTCCATGTACCAGCGTAATTGAGCAGTGTTTTAGGATGTCATTAAAAAAAAAATGTATTAAATATTCCTTGATATATTTAAGTGTGGTAACTTGATGCAGTTTGCTACAGCTGAAAGTGGGTTTATTAGTGTTTAGTCCACCAACTGTGAGTAACCTGATTTTAAATAACTGAAAATTACTTCAGAAAACTAGACAGAACTATTTACTTAGGTACATTGGTGTACTGTGGTCAGTAATAAATTAAAAAGAATAATATTTAAAAGCTTTTTAAAATGTGCCTATTAGTGTCCTTACACCTTTTAAAAAAAAAAGACAATATTAAGAGCCTCCTTGAAGGCCTGCAAATTGGTGCAGTTAGCAGAAACTCACCATGGCGATTAATCTGACCTGGGGTTGTGGCCAGTTTTGTTGGTGGGGACAGCTTCCATTGCAATGCTTTTTACAGTGTGAAAGATCGCGGAGACAGGATTTGTGCTGGACGTAACTGGCACTTGAAATTCCGTAATCTTTCGCACTGGTTTGGCTGATTTTGGGTAAATTACTCTGGAAATATTAGCACATCCTAGCGGAAACTCCAGGCTACTGTTCTTAAAATAATGCAACGAATCACAGGAAATACGTATATTCAGGGCTGGCAGGGGGACAGTTTTGTTGGTCAGAACTTCAGTGCACTAAGTAAGAATAGGGGTGTTCCCAACACTGAGAGTCTTGACAATGAGGAAAGCCAGATGCTTCCCATCAGAAAAGGAGGAATAAGCAAGGCATGTTATAGAGTCATAAAGTTGTACAGTATAGAAACAGGCCCTTCGGCCCACCGCGTCCATGCCGACCACAATGCCTATCTATACTAATCCCACCTGCCTGCATTAATTCCATATCCCTCTATGCCTTGCTCATTCAAATACCTGTCCAGATGCCTCTTAAATGTCGCTACTGTTCCTGCCTCCATCACCTCCTCAGGCAGCTCATTCCAGATATCCACTATTCTTTGTATGAAAAATTTACCCCTTTGATCCCCTTTAAACCTCCTCCCTCTCACCTCAAATCTATGCCCCTCTAGTTTCAGTCACTCCTACCATGGGAAACAGACTCTGGCTATCTACCCTATCCATGCCTCTCATAATTTTATATACCTCTATCATGTCCCCTCTCGGCCTCCTTCGCTCCAGGGAAAACAGACCCAGCCTATCCAATCTCTCTTTATAACTCAAGCCCTCCAAACCAGGCAACATCCTTGTGAATCTTTTCTGCACCCTCTCTAGCTTAATCACATCTTTCCTGTAGTGCGGCGACCAGAACTGCACACAGTACTCCAAATGCGGCCTAACCAAGGTTATGTACAACTGTAATGTGACGTCCCAACTCTTGTACTCAGTGCCTCGGCTGATGAAGGCAAGCATGACATATGCCTTCTTCACCACCCTGTCTACCTGTGTTGCCACTTTCAGGGAACTATGTACTTGCACCCCAAGGTGTCTCTGCTCAAGAACACTCCCCAGGGCCCTGCCATTCACTGTATATGTCCTGCCCTGGTTTAACTTCCCAAAATGCATCACTTTACACTTGTCTGCGTTAAATTCCATTTGCCACTCCCTTGCCCACTTTCCCAGTTGATCTATATCCTGTTGTAACCTTAGACAACCTTCTTCACTGTCCACTATACCACCAATTTTGGTGTCATCTGCAAACTTACTAATCATGCCCCCTACATTCACATCCAAGTCATTAATATATATGACAAACAACAGAGGGCCCAGCAGCGATCCCTGCGGCACACCACTGATCACCGGCCTCCAACCTGAAAAACAACCCTGCACTACCACCCTCTGCCTCCTATCACCAAGCCAATTTTGTATCCAATTTGCGAGCTCACCCTGGATCCCATGTGTTTGAACCTTCTGGACCAGCCTACCATGCGGGACCTTGTCAAAGGCCTTGCTAAAGTCCATGTAGACAACGTCCATCGCCCTGCCCTCGTCAATCCTCTTGGACACCTCCTCGAAAAACTCAATTAAATTTGTGAGACATGATTTCCCACACACAAAGCCATGCTGACTATCCCTAATCAGACCATGCCTTTCCAGATGCATATAAATCCTGTCTCTCAGAATCCCTTCCAATAACTTTCCCACCACTGATGTAAGGCTCACCAGCCTGTAGTTCCCTGGCTTATCCCTGCTGCCCTTCTTAAATAAAGGCGCAACATTAGCTATCCTCCAGTCTTCCAGTACCTCACCCATGGCTAACGATGATACAGAAATCTCTGCCAGGGCCCCAGCAATCTCCTCCCTTGCTTCCCATAGCATCCTAGGATACACCTGGTCAGGCTCTGGGGATTTATCCACCTTGATGCATTTCAAAACCTCCAACACCTCCTCCTTTGTAATGTTGATATGCTCCAGGATATCGGTGTTCCCTCCCTTGAACTCACTAGCTTCCATGGCCTTCTCCACGGTAAATATTCATTTAAGACCGTGCCCATTTCCTGTGGCTCCACACATAGATTGCCACACTGATCCTTAAGGGGACCTACTCTCTCCCTAGCTACCCTTTTATTCTTAATATACTTATAGAATCTTGTCCAGGCCCACACTTGCATTGCTGCACAGTAGGGAGATTTTTCTATTATATTTCATATAACTTCAGATAAATCCAGTTTAAAGTTGGGTTCAGCTGATTCTTTAAAGGAATCGTTTTGTCTCTGTGTTGAATACCGTAACTAACTGGGTCCCCCAACATCTAACTCAGATGATGTCGGTGTATTCAGAAATTAATTCACTCAAATGGTTGATATGTGGGTAACTATCCTTTAAGATGCCAATGCATGAATTGTGGGAGGGGAGGATAAGCAAACTAATTCATTATCTATGATGGTTGAATAATGAATTGGGGGGCGGGGAATTCCGAGAAGGCACTTGAGACTCAACATTAACATTTATGACATGAAAGATTTCTTTTTGGCATAAGCCACTGCCCTAACTGCTCAACTTTAGTTCTGTTCTGAATTTTTGTCTGGATTCTGCTCATTTGATGAGGAGTCATTGTGGTCTCAAGGTTTACAGTTGTTTTACCCAAAATTTTGGTCTGAAACTGACTGCATATGAAATACCTTTTGGAAAAGGATATTTTAACTCCTTGTGGACTGATTCTATTTTTAAAAAATATTGTCATATTGTCCACCCGAGTGTTGTGGGTTGAGTATATTGAGTATGTTGAGTATATTCAAGAATGAGATCGATAGATTTTTGATCTTTCGGAATCGAGGGATATGGGGAGCAGGCAGGCAAGTGGAGTTGACATAAAAGATCAGCTATGATCGTATTGAATGTCGGAGCAGGCTCGAAGGGCTGAAAAGTCTACTTCTGCTCTTGTTTATGTTCTAATTTCTTGCTGTCTTACTGCTGTGGGCCCTGCGCCCTCTCGTCCCTTCAGCGGTGAAACGGGAATGCAGGCACCTTATAATGGCATTGATAAACCTTATTGTGAAGCATTGGCGTGTTGCTGGTCCTGTCCTGATTTATATAAGCTTTGCTTTAAATATTTTTTGTTTGCTTGCAGAAAACCTTGAATAATTTATTTTAAAAAAAGAGAAATTTATAATATATTTGATTTTTTTTTAAAGAACTTCAGTAGAAATGTAAGCAGCAGCAAACCTTAGAAAATCCTGTCTGTCTAACTGGTAACGTTTGCGCTCTGTCAACAGAAACCTGATATCAAGATTACTGAAAACACTCTCTCGTTCAAAGGTGGGATTGTAATGTTCATCCTTTTCTGTTGTGTAAATAGGAGTCAAAACTAAAATGCCTGGAATTATAAATACATTTTACCTGACTAAAAAACAATGGCACTTTTTTTTTGTACTTCTAATCGTGGCGACCTTGTTGTAAACAAACTGCTCTGATAAATTGAGATTATGCATAAATAGTTGAATTAGAAAAAAACTACCCCACGAAGATTTGAAAAAAAATTAAAAATTGCACAAGGGGAATCGAGTTAGAATGGTGAAGCGGGGTTGGAGAATGGGGATGAACATAGCACAGATGTAATTCAGTTTTTAGGCTGTACATTCTTTCCTTTTTTATGTAATGTATTGTTTTTTGATAGTTATAGTTAAATGGCAAAACTTACTGCAATTTGGGAAACATATGCAAAACTGAGTCACTACAAGCCACAACTGGCAAAAGGGTGTAATTACAGCGTGACAAGTTTACATAGGCAATTTCCATTATAAATGTTGATGTAGGAATTTATAATGGTAAAATTATACAGTGTGACAAGAAGTCATCAGGATTTATAGATGGGACCTGCATGTAATAGTAAGATTTTTAATGTTATAGATTATAAAGAAGTACAGTCTTGTTACCTTTCTAGCTAGAACATTTCAACGGTTTGTGAAAAAGTCCAATATAATCATCTTTTGTGAAGTTGTGGTTTGTTAAAGCTTACAATTCTTGCCAAATTATGGGCCTTTTAGTGCTCTTGAGTCCTAGGAATGTAGAAAGCCTTTGAGTTGACCTTGGGTCATCCAACTGGACAAACTTATAGTTGACTTCCTCTCCCCATCACTGCTTCCAAATGTGTTGTAAATGATTAAAAGAACTTCAACTCGAGCCTACCTGGATGTTCATCGCTTGGTGTGAAGAAAAACTTACTGACATTGATCCTATCTTCCCAAGGGAAATTTTTACATAAATTTTCTCTGATTCCCAAAGGTAATTTGAGAAGAATGTTTGGATTGGTATTCTGAAATTTATCCCCAGTTTTAGTCACTGCCTTCCAATTGGCAGTTCCCCTGCTCTGCCACCCAAATAGCCTTGTTATGGGTTCTGTGAGGTTTATGATTGTCTCAATGTATACTTGCCATTACCAATCCTCTTCCTGGGATAGGAGCTCCTCTAGTTGCCACATGCAGTGGCACTACAAATGTGCCTGAAGAAACTGCTCCTGTGGGCCACCTCTCATTTCATTTCAGACTCTTGCACTCAATATATAAAGCCTGTAACCTGAATCAAATTCAGACCTGTTTCTGAGTGGTGAAAGGAAAATGTTTGAATTCAATGTACCAAGTAGTCTATTACCAGAATTTTTAAAGGAATAAAATAGCACAGTAATGTAGAACACATCAACCCAATTGAATTAGAATCGCAACATCCTACCAATCCACAACAAGCATGTAGATTTGGAATCTGGGCAGTCTTTCTTCCAAATAGCATTCTCTTGGTTTGTCTTGCTACAGTTAAATCTACACTGGTGTTCTTAACCAGGTGGGTTATAAAAAGAGAAGGGTAAAAGTACATTAATGTTACTTTTAAACGGCACCAAATAAAGTAGCACTAGCTGTATTTCCATAGTAACAGCAGTCTGTTTTCATCGTCACTGTAGTAGGGGATGAGAAGAAATATGCTAGCTCCTGCCCTGCAAAATATTCTGAGATATCTCTTTATATGATTAGGGCGGCACAGTGGCGCAGTGGTTAGCACCGCAGCCTCACAGCTCCAGGGACCCGGGTTCGATTCCGGGTACTGCCTGTGTGGAGTTTGCAAGTTCTCCCTGTGTCTGCGTGGGTTTTCTCCGGGTGCTCCGGTTTCCTCCCACAAGCCAAAAGACTTGCAGGTTGATAGGTAAATTGGCCATTATAAATTGTCACTAGTATAGGTAGGTGGTAGGGAAATATAGGGACAGGTGGGAATGTTTGTTGGGAATATGGGATTAGTGTAGGATTAGTATAAAATGGGTGGTTGATGTTCGGCACAGACTCGGTGGGCCAAAGGGCCTGTTTCAGTGCTGTATCTCTAATCTAATCTAATCATGATGAGCACTGTAAAACTGTAAGTTCTTAACAGAACTCCACAGATGTACATCTTTAGAGTTGCTGATAAGATACTATGCCCAGTACAGTCATTTTTACTGATCCTAAGACAGCAATATATAATTTCTTAGCCCTGAGGAAGGTGTTTGAATGTGATGTCTAATGTGTTATATAATGTTTTCTAATATACTTCATATCTATCTTCAGCACACGGCCATGGTGCAAAAGGAGACAATGCATATGAATTCCACCTTGCATTCTTGGAACCAGTGAATCCTGAGGTATGTCACTAATTGCTGATAGTATAACACTTTGACAGCAATTGCATTTCAGCGACATACCAAATGAAAGTTGATTGTTTTCAGTTGACCTAATTGTCACTAGTATAGGTAGGTGGTCGGGAAATATAGGGACAGGTGGGGATGTTTGGTAGGAATATGGGATTAGTGTAGGATTAGTATAAATGGGTGGTTGATGGTCGGCACAGACTCGGTGGGCTGAAGGGCCTGTTTCAGTGCTGTATCTCTAATCTAATCTAATCTAATCTAACTGTTACAGCAGGGAGACATTTAGGATTCTTTTGATAATTATTTCCTCGTAGTCAGAAACACATGCTACCATTCTAGTGTAATCAGCTGGGGCTCCAGGGAACCTCACTGCTAAACATTGACTGTGGAGGTGCTGCTCTAACAACATGATATAGTCAGAGAGATTTATAGGCAACCTTTCTGATACTGTAGCCTTATTCACAGTTGTCATTATCCAGCATGCCTCTGATGGTTACAGCTAATTTTAATATGGATTTGTAATGCAGGCAGCCATCAATCAATATAAAGATCAGGATCAGTGTTTGAGACTGTTAAAATATTACTAATAATCTGGAGACCTGATCTCTTCATGTGTTTCTTTTTTTGCTCATTGGCTATGGATAATGGTAGCAAGGCTGGCTTTATTGCGCAATCCTGGTTACCGAGGTTGCTGAGTCATGCCATGGAATGGAGTTACATAACTGCCGGGTTATGTAGAGGTGGAAGACTCCCATTCCTGAAGGAAATTTGTAAACCAGTTTGTTTTTTGTAAAATTTAGAAGTTTTGGCTATTCTCACTTGTGAAAGCTCAAGAATTAGTAGATGGAAACATAGAAAATAGGAGCAGGAGTAGGCCATTCGCCCTTTGGGCCTGCTCCGCCATTCAAAAAAGATCATGGCTGATTGTCTAATTCAGTACCCCGTTCCAGCTTTATCCCCAAATCCCTTGATCCCTTTGGCATTAAGAAATATATCTATCTCCTTCTTGAATATATTTAATGATTTGGCCTCGACTGCCTTCTGCAGTAGAGAATTCCACAGGTTCACCACCCTCTGAGTGAAGAAATTTCTCCTCATCTTGGTTCTAAATGGCATACCCCGTATCCTGAGACTGATCCCTGGTTCTGGACTCCCCAGCCATCGGGAACGTCCTCCCTGCATCTAACCTGTCTAGTCCTGTAGGTATCTATGAGATCCCCTCTCATTCTTCTAAACTCAAGTGAATATAGGCCTAGTCGACCCAATCTATCCTCATGCGTCAATCCTGCTATCCCAGGAATGATGCTGGATATGTGATCACTGACCAAACAATGTGTGAATCGTTGCACTTCAAATGGTGCCACAAACAAGATGCTCTATTGAGATTCTGAAAATGCTTCTGTCATTTTGGTTTCTGTAAACAGTTTATCATATCAGGGACAGTTAAGTTCACTTTTACTATTTTATATATTTATTTTGCTTCAATATAAATGTATGCTGTGCAATAAGTATATCTTGTAGTTTTAGCCCAAATGATGAAGCAAATAACCTTGCTGGCAGGAAATTTACACCCCAAAATTTTTGTGTTGATAGCCACTATTCAAGGCTACTGAAAGACAAGTAAATATAACAGTGAAGAAAATGAAGAACAGATGGTGGGACAGGCTGACCAAACAAGAAAAGAAACCAATATTCCTGGCTCCTGATTTTGATCGCTGGCTGGACGAGTCAGATGCTGAAATGGAACTTCAGGCAAAGGTAAGCTCAGTGAGGAGGCTCTAAGTGTGGTATTGGGCTGAAGAATTGCCCTTGCGTTTCTGTACTTTTGCTTCAAAACGAACCAGTGTTGGAGAATCTATGTTGAACAGTCTCCATCAAACCTGGTACATGTCCTTAGCAGAAACCCAACTACATTATGAACATATGAACTGGGAGCAGGAGTAGGTCATTCGGCACCTCGAGCCTGTCTCGCCATTTGATAAGATCATGGTTGATCTGAATGTGGCCTCAACTCCACTTTCCTGTCTGCCCCCCCATAACACTTGACTCCCTTTTCTATCAAGAATTCATCTAATTCTATTGGGGCTCTTTCTGGGGTAGGTGGGACCTTTACAAACAGGATGGTCTTCACCTGAACCAGAGGGGTACCAATATCCTGGGGGGGAGATTTGTTAGTGCTCTTCGGGGGGGTTTAAACTAAATCAGCAGGGGAATGGGAACCTAAATTGTAGTTCCAGTGTACGGGCTGTTGAGAGTAGTGAGGTAGGGGATAAGGTTACAGGGACGCAAGAGGGCACTGGCATGGAGGAACTTGGTTTATAGTGTGTCTACTTCAACGCCAGGAGCATCCGGAATAAGGTGGGTGAGCTTGCTGCATGGGTTGTTACCTGGGATCCTGATGTTGTGGCCATTTCAGAGACATGGGTAGAGCAGGGGCAGGAATGGATGTTGCAGGTTCCAGGATTTAGATGTTTCAGTAAGAACAGAGAAGAGGGTAAAAGAGGGGGGGTGTGGCATTGTTAATCAAGGAAAGTATTACAGCGGCAGAAAGGACGTTTGAGGACTCGTCTACTGAGGTAGTATGGGCCGAGGTTAGAAACAGGAGAGGAGAGGTCACCCTGTTGGGAGTTTTCTATAGACCTCCGAATAGTTCCAGAGATGTAGAGGAAAGGATAGCGAAGATGATTCTCGACAGGAGCGAGAGTAACAGGGTAGTGGTTATGGGGGACTTTAACTTTCCAAATATTGACTGGAAATACTATAGTTCGAGTACTTTAGATGGGTCTGTTTTTGTCCAGTGTGTGCAGGAGGGTTTTCTGACACAGTATGTGGACAGGCCAACCAGGGGCGATGCCACATTGGATTTGGTACTGGGTAATGAACCCGGCCAGGTGTTCGATTTAGATGTAGGTGAGCACTTTGGCGATAGTGATCACAATTCGGTTAGGTTTACCTTAGCGATGGGCAGGGACAGGTATATACCGCAGGGCAAGAATTATAGCTGGGGGAAAGGAAATTATGACGCGATTAGGCAAGATTTAGGATGTGTAGGATGGGGAAGGAAACTGCAGGGGATGGGCACAAACGAAATGTGGAGCTTATTCAAGGAGCAGCTAATGCGTGTCCTTGATAAGTATGTACCTGTCAGGTAGGGAGGAAGTTGTCGAGCGAGGGAGCCGTGGTTTACTCAAGAAGTTGAAGCGCTTGTCAAGAGGAAGAGGGCGGCTTATGTTCGGATGAGACGTGAAGGCTCAGTTAGGGCACTTGAGAGTTACAAGCTAGCCAGGAAGGATCTAAAGGGAGGGCTAAGAAGAGCAAGGAGAGGACACGAGAGGTCATTGGCGGATAGGATCAAAGAAAACCCTAAGGCTTTCTATAGGTATATCAGGAATAAACGAATGATAAGAGTTAGAACAGGGCCAATCAAGGATAGCAGTGGGAAGTTGTGTGCGGAATCACAGGAGATAGGGGAAGCGTTAAATGAATATTTTTCGTCAGTATTTACAGTAGAAAAAGAAAATGTTGCCGAGGAGATTACTGAGATACAGCCTACTAGGCTAGATGGGATTGAGATTCACAAGGAGGAGGTGTTAGCAATTTTGGAAAGAGTGAAAATAGATAAGTCCCCTGGGCCAGATGGGATTTATCCTAGGATTCTCTGGGAAGCCAGGGAGGAGATTGCAGAGCCGTTGTTGTTGATCTTTATGTCGTCATTGTCGTCAGGAGTAGTGCCGGAGGACTGGAGGATAGCAAATGTTGTCCCCTTGTTCAAGAAGGGGAGTAGAGACAGCCCTGGTAATTATAGACCTGTGAGCCTTACTTCGGTTGTGGGTAAAATGTTGGAAAAGGTTATAAGAGACAGGATTTATAATCATCTTGAAAAGAATAAGTTCATTTGCGATAGTCAGCACGGTTTTGTGAAAGGTAGGTCGTGCCTCACAAACCTTATTGAGTTTTTCGAGAAGGTGACCAAACAGGTGGATGAGGGTAAAGCCGTGGATGTGGTGTATATGGATTTCAGTAAGGCGTTTGATAAGGTTCCCCACGGTAGGCTATTGCAGAAAATACGGAAGTATGGGGTTGAAGGTGATTTAGAGCTTTGGATCAGAAATTGGCTAGCTGAAAGAAGACAGAGGGTGGTGGTTGATGGCAAATGTTCATCCTGGAGTTTAGTTACTAGTGGTGTACCGCAAGGATCTGTTTTGGGGCCACTGCTGTTTGTCATTTTTATAAATGACCTGGAAGAGGGTGTAGAAGGGTGGGTTAGTAAATT
The DNA here is from genome assembly GCF_036365525.1 of Heterodontus francisci. Lineage (NCBI taxonomy): Eukaryota > Metazoa > Chordata > Chondrichthyes > Heterodontiformes > Heterodontidae > Heterodontus > Heterodontus francisci. The sequence continues at coordinate 44,150,064 of NC_090408.1, read as the reverse complement.
TGCGGATGACACTAAGGTCGGTGGAGTTGTGGATAGTGCCGAAGGATGTTGTAGGGTACAGAGGGACATAGATAGGCTGTAGAGCTGGGCTGAGAGATGGCAAATGGAGTTTAATGCGGAGAAGTGTGAGGTGATTCACTTTGGAAGGAGTAACAGCAATGCAGAGTACTGGGCTAATGGGAAGATTCTTGGTAGTGTCGATGAGCAGAGAGATCTTGGTATCCAGGTACATAAATCCCTGAAAGTTGCTACCCAGGTTAATAGGGCTGTTAAGAAGGCATATGGTGTGTTAGCTTTTATTAGTAGGGGGATCGAGTTTCGGAGCCACGAGGTCATGATGCAGCTGTACAAAACTCTGGTGAGGCCGCACCTTGAGTATTGCGTTCAGTTCTGGTCACCGCATTATAGGAAGGATGTGGAAGCTTTGGAAAGGGTGCAGAGGAGATTTACTAGGATGTTGCCTGGTATGGAAGGAAGGTCTTACGAGGAAAGGCTGAGGGACTTGGGGTTGTTTTCGTTAGAGAGAAGGAGGAGGAGAGGTGACTTAATAGAGACATACAAGATAATCAGAGGGTTAGATAGGGTGGATAGTGAGAGTCTTTTTCCTCGGATGAGGATGGCAAACACGAGGGGACATAGCTTTAAGTTGAGGGGTGAAAGATATAGGACAGATGTCAGAGGTAGTTTCTTTACGCAGAGAGTAGTAGGGGCGTGGAACGCCCTGCCTGCAACAGTAGTAGACTCGCCAACTTTAAGGGCATTTAAGTGGTCATTGGATAGACATATGGATGTAAATGGAATAGTGTAGGTCAGATGATCGGCGCAACATCGAGGGCCGAAGGGCCTGTACTGCGCTGTAATATTCTAATTCTAATTCAGCCTTAAATATACCCAGCCTCTACTGTCTGAGGAAGTGAATTCCACAGGCTAACTGCCCTCCGAGAGAAAAAAAATTGTCCTCATCTCCGCCTTAAATGAGAGACCCCTGATTTTTAAACTGTGTCCCCGAGTTCTAGTCTCACCCATTAGTGGAAACAACCTTTCAGCATCCACCCTGTCAAGTCCCCTCAGGATCTTGCATGTTTCAATAAGATCACTTCTCATTCTTCTAAACTCCAATGGGTATAGGTCCAAAATGTTCAACCTTTCCTCATAAGATAACCCCTTCATCCCAGGAATCAATCAAGTAAACCTTCTCTGAACTGCTGATGCAATTTTATCCTTTCGTAAGTAAGGAGACCAAAATTGGACACAGCACTCCAGATGTGGCCCTTCGAGCCTGCTCCGCCATTCAACGGCTGATCTTCTACATCAACTCCACTTTCCCACCCTATCCCCATATCCCTTCGTGTCCAAATATCTACCGAGCTCGGTCTTGAATATACTCAACGACTGAGCATCCACAGCTCTCTGGGGTAGAGAATTCCAAAGACTCTCAACCCTCTGAGTGAAGAAGTTTCTCATCTCAGTCCGACATGGCTGCTGCCACGTCCTCAGACTGTGACCCCAGCTTCTCAGCTCTGCAGCCAAAGGAAACATCCTCCCAGCATCTATTCTGTCAACGCCCTCAAGAATTTTATATATTTTAACGAGGAGTGCTCATTCTTCGAAACACCAACCAAATGGCCACGATTGAGATTGAACCTGTGACGCAGGCAGTTTTAGTAATTCACGCTAACCAGCCTTCACAGTCAGGCTGTTTTACATAACACTGACTTGGAGTCACAAGTTGGCGTATGGCCCAGGGGCTGGCAGATTCCCTTCCCTGAAGGATTATTGTGAACCTGTTGGAGTTTTACAACAATATGACAGATTCCATTGTCTCTTTTTTTTTTGCTTTCTTGCCATACCAAAATTAGAATCATAGAATCACACAGCACAGAAGGAGCACATTCGGCCCATCATGCCTGTGCTGGCTTTTTGAAAGAGCTATCCAATTAGTCCCATTCTCCTCCCCCCCCCCCCCCTCACCCCCTGCTCTTTCCCCCATATCCCTGCACATTTTTCCCCATCAAGTATTTATCCAACTCCCTTTTGAAAGTTACTGTTGAATCTGCTTCCACCGCCCTTTCAGGCAGCGCGTTCCAGATCACAACAACTCGCGTTAAAAAAAATTCTCCTCATCTCCCCCTCTGGTTCTTTTTACCAATTCTCCTCAATCTGTGTCCCTCTGGTCACCAAGCTGCCCACCAGTGTAAACAGATTCTCCTTATTTACTCTTTGACGATTTTGATCACCAAAATGATCTGATGTTATTCGATTTCCCAGCTTGCTACACTGGGATTTGATCCGACATTTTCTGTGTTGCAGTAAGAACTGCACCCGTCTGCACCCTTTACTTTTATTGGACTTAGTCAAGATTAAGCATATTTACAACATCCTGATCATTCCATTGTAACAGTCACCCTCCACCAGATTCCAGAAACTGAAACATGCAAGTACATAGTTCCCTGAAAGTGGCAACACAGGTAGACAGATTGTGAAGAAGGCATATGGCATGCTTGCCTTCATCGGCCAAGGCATTGAGTACGAGAGTTGGGACGTCATGTTACGGTTGTACATAATGTTGGTTAAGCCGCACTTGGAGTGCTGTGTGTAGTTCTGGTCGCCGCACTACAGGAAAGATGTGATTAAGCTAGAGAGGGTGCAGAAAAGATTCACAAGGATGTTGCCTGGTTTGGAGAGCTTGAGTTATAAAGAGAGATTGGATAGGATGGGTCTGTTTTCCCTGGAGCGAAGGAGGCTGAGAGGGGACATGATAGAGGTATGTAAAATTATGAGAGGCATAGATAGGGTAGATAGCCAGAGTCTGTTTCCCATGGTAGGGGTGACTAAAACTAGAGGGCATAGATTTAAGGTGAGAGGGAGGAGGTTTAAAGGGGATCAAAGGGGTAAATTTTTCACACAAAGAATAATGGGTATCTGGGATAAGCTGCCTGAGGAGGTGGTGGTATAGATAGGCATTGTGGTCGGCATGGACGCGGTGGGCCGAAGGGCCTGTTTCTATGCTGTATGACTCTATGTGGTGTCACTAAGGCCCTGTACAGCTGTAGCAAAACTTCCCTATTTTTATATTCTATTCCCCTTGCAATAAACAACAACATTTCCATTTGCCTTCCTAATTGCATGCTGTACCTGCACACTACCGTTTTGTGATTCATGTGCTAGGACACCCAGATCCCTCTGTACCGTAGAGTTCTGCAGTCTATCCATTTAAATAATCTGCTTTTTCATTCTTCTTGCCAAAGTGAACAAGTTTACATTTTCTCACATACTCCATCTGCCAAATGTTCGCCCAATCACTATGTCCTGTTGACAACTTACCTTCCTACCTATGATGCAGCTTAACCAGCAAAAGGAAATTGGATGGACTCTTGAAAATAGACTTGCAGGGCTATGGGGATCGAGCAGAGGAGTGGAACTGACAGAATAGCTCCATGGAGAGCTGGCATGGACTTGATGGGCTGAATGGCCTCCTGTGCTGTACATGACTCTATGACCATCTTTGTGTCATCTGCAAATTTAGCTACCATGCATTCAGTCCCTTCATCCAAGTCATTGATGTAGATTGTAAATAGTTGAGGCCCCAGCACTGATCCCTGTGGCATTCCACTAGTCACATCCTGCCAACCCAAAAAAGACCTATTTATTCCTACCCACTGCTTCCTGTTAACTAATCAATCCTTTATCCATGCTAATATGTTACCCCCTACACCATGAACTCTTAGTTTGTGTAGTAACATTTGATGTGACACGTTTTTTGAAAATCCAATTACACCACATTTACAGGTTCCCCTTTATCCATGTTACTTCCTCAAAGAACTCTAATAAATTAGTCAAACACGATTTCCCTTTCACAAAACCATGTTGACTCTGCCTGATCACATTATGGTTTTCTAAATGTCCTGCTATAACCTCCTTAATAATGGATTCTAGCATTTTCTCTATGACAGATGTTAGGTTAGCTGGCCTATAGTTTCCTGCTTTCTATCTTCCTCCTTTCTTGAATAGAGGTGTTACATTAGTTATTGCCAAATAACCAACAAATTGGCATTGCTGTTAAGACAGGTCATAGGAACAATTGATGTGGAACTGGCAATAGTCTGGTGCAGTTGGGTACAACATTTTGGGGCAAAAATAAGGAAAACTATTGTACATCACCCAGAGTTGGCGATGTTGACACTGGGAATGACTGTCAAAAAAAACACCTGGAAAAACATTCAATTCCTCAGCAGTGTCGTGAAATGCAGTGAAAATCTGATTGGATCATATGGTCAAGGCAGAATGATGTTTTCTTTTGCTTCAAGGCAGAGAGGATAAAATAAGAAGTTACCCTATGACTTCATGGAATAGACACGGAGATCAGATTGCAGCGTATGAACTGTGTGCTTGTGTCAGCTTCTGACTGAAGCAATTGATTTTACATTTTTTGCTGTCTCATTCAGAATTAAAGTGAGCTTTAGGCCTTTTCCCATTGTCCAGCAGAGATGTAGAGCTAATGCCATACTCAAAGAAGTTTCACTTTCTGCTCACTTCAAATTAATTGTGATTAATAACACCATATTATTTCCATGTATTTATTCCATGTTTTATCTTGCTTTAGGAACTTAGGAATATAGGAACAGGAGTAGGCCATTCAGCCCTTCGAGCCTGCTCCGCCATTCAATACGATTATGGCTGATCATTCACTTAAATGCCTTTTTCCCACACTATCCTTGTATCTCTTTTATGTCATTGGTATTTAGAAATCTGTCAATCTCTACTTGAAACATACTCAATGACTGAGCTTCCACAGCCTTCTGGGGTACAGAATTCCAAAGATTCACAACCCTCTGAGTAAAGAAATTTCTCCTCACCCTAAGTGGCTTCCCCCTTATTTTGAATATTGCTGAAAATAGAGACATTTTGTCGAAGCTTTTCATCTTGCACTCATCAGGACAATCGCAAGAATAACCAATGTAAGGGAAAACAACAACTTCTACTGCATGAGAAGAGAGTGTTGATTGGTTGGCAAATGAACTCTGGTAGAGGCATTGCCATGGAGAATACACCAGTTTATGGTGACTGACAGTTAGCTGCCAAACTGTTTGAAATTTAAATCAGGCAGCTTGAGTCTGATTGGTCGAGGCATTGCCCTGAGGAATGAACCAGAAAATGGCTGTCACTTATTTTGTTCAGCTGAAATATGTTTGTGCATATTCTTTCTGTCTGCAAAGAACAGGGCCCTGTGTATTCTATTTAGCTTCCAGTACGTGCAAATGTGCCACACTGCGAGCCCAGCTGACAATCTTAAATTGGTTGTCAGCATAATTCTTAGCACACTGGACTATTTAGCAAATGTTGTCCAATCGTGGAATCACATCTAATGTCGGACACTGTGTTTTGAGTATTGCAAGCACGGGCTGGTTGGGTACGGCCCATACCTTGCCCGTTGGGAACAGCAGAAGGGACATGTTGTTTGATACGATCCGCCAATCTTTGGGAGTATGGCTTATATACCTAGCATCACACTGGAATTGAAATTCATATATCACATTACTCATTTGTGAGATGGGCAGGACGTCTTTTTGGCTTGACGGTAGCATCCTGTTCGTGGCGAACACCACACGTGTTACTACTGCATAGTAACCGTGAAACAGCTAGCTTTACCTGTTGCTCAAATTTTGAAATCACTGAAAGCTACCATGCAGGTGCAGTAAGCAATAATGGATTTGAGTACAGGAATAGTGAAGTCTTGCTTCAATTGTATAGAACCTTGGTTAGACCGCATCTGGAATACTGTGTGCACTTTTGGTCTGTAACCAGGGAAACATCTTTCCTGCATCTACCCTGTCTATCCCTTTAAGTATTTTCAATGTTTCAATGAGATCACCTCTCGTTCTTCAAAACTCCTAGAGAATACAGGCCCAGTTTCCCCAATCTCTCTTCATAGGACAGTCCCACCATCCCGGGAACAAGTCTGGTGAACCTTCGTTGCACTCCCTCTATGGTAATAATATCCTTCCTAAGGTAAGGGGACCAAAGTACTCCATGTGCGGTCTAACCAAGGTTCTGTACAATTGAAACAAGACTTCACTACTCCTGTACTCAAATCCTCTTGTGATAAGGGCTAACATACCATTATTGCTTGCTGCACCTGCATGTTAGCTTTCAGTGACTTGTTGAATGACTAATACTGCTAACCTCAGTGGGTAACTTGTTTTGGAGCTACTCCTATATGAAGAGATTTAAACATATAATTTATATTATATAATGGCTGCAGTTCCCTAGTTATTGTTAGATATATTCAGCTGCCCCATTATAAACACTGAAACTCTCAGTACTGAGCTTTAATAGACAGTCTTCAATTCTTCTTTGTAGTTTTTGCATGTCCCCTCCCTGTTGGTGGTGACTTGTGCTCGAGACAAACCCTTGATCTCTGGCTGCCTTTGGTATCTTGTCGAGGTGGCCATTATTTCAGTGTGTCTCTGGACTGTGAATATCAGTAGGCTATTTGACTCTTGGGTGCATCATGGGTGAACCTGATCCCTTCAGCACCTGATGTTTAAGCACAGATTGTAATCACCAACAGCTGATTTTTCTGCCTAGCTCAGCAATTGTAAGATCAATCATAACACCCTATTACTTTATGGCTGACAGCACAGGTGAAGCACCAAGCTTGGGAACTACCTGGTCATGTAGCTCAGTACTACATCTATTGTGTAAGAACACAAGTATTTATTTTTATAAAAATTTATAAAAGCAGATGACTTTTCCTCCTTGATCGCCCTGGCAAAGATTCTGTTAAGGTGTTTGAGAGTAATTGATGGTGAGGTCTCTGGCATATCGCTCCTCTTTACACACTGGTTGTTTCTTGGACATCTGTCCAGCCTGTACCTTTTAACCATTTTACTGAACAAACAGGAGTTGTACTTTCTAATAAGCTGGATGATATTTCTGTACTATAGCTATGAGCCTTTCACTCTAGAATTGGCCTTTATAGCCACTCCAGGCACTGCTTCACAAACCACTGACCACCTCCAGGCGCGTATCCATTGTCTCTCGAGATAAGGAGGCCCAAAAAAAAAGAAGCTATGATTGTACTTATACCCTTTCTGTGCTTCATTGGTAGGAAGAAGAGAAAGAAATTAATAGAATGAGTTTGGAGTCAAGAGTTGGGAAGAATTGTAAGTATAGCACGTTGGCCACGTTGTGACTTGCTCAGGTGTTGCTATATGCATTGTCTAATACTGTAACACTAAGTATTCAAATAAACCTAGAGATCACAACAAATCTCAATAAACAAGGCACTTGGATGGCCTGTGGACACTAGAGCTTCACCATCAGGCCCTGTTATGTAAAAACAGTCACAAACATTTAATTTTCAACATCCTCTGTATTTGTGTACATTTGTTTTTCTGTTGGTAACAATATCTTTAGCATACCACCTATTTTAAATGGGATGGCTCCCTTTATGGGTACTCTAGCTGAGGCCTAACCAGTGTTTCATAAAAGTTTAGCGTAACTTACTTACCTTTGCATTCTATTACCCTATTAATAAGGCCAAGGATCACATATGCTAAGCAATGATAGCAGTACTTGTAATTGTAGCAGTAACAGTGTGCCAAGTTGCTCTGTATATTTTCAACAAATTAGTCTTTCTAAGCTGATTGATAACTGAGTAGATTCCTGACCTTGTTTCCTGGACAGGGAAGGGCTCTGTGGCACGTGACAGGCTCATTTTCTATCACTTTACTTGATCTGGGGTTGGATGGTGGAAAATGGGATTGGTTTGATTAAAAGAGTGTTGCTAAGGTGTACCTACCCAACATGGACTGCAGTGGTTCAAGAAGGCAGCTAACTAGCACCACCTCAAGGGCAATTAGGGATGGGCAATAAATGCTGGCCTAGCCAGCGATGCCCACGTCCCATGAATAAGTAAAAACAAACTAAAAAGAGATTAATTATTTTGCAGTCCTTTTAAGTTTCAGTTTGAATGGGATCAGGTAATTATAGTGAATTATTTCTGAAGTGAGAGCAATTTGGCCTCCATTACATTTTGAGCACAAGTAAAAGAACCTACTTTTGACGCCCAGTGTCATCATGTGTTTTTGTACCAATGATGCACTTTTGTGCCCACGATTCCCTGCACACTGACCCAGATATCTGCAATGTTGGATATGATGTAACAGAGTGACTGCAAGGAGAGAGAATCTGAGAGTGAATGACGCCAGAGCTTCATGGGCAAGGAGCAGGGTGCAGGGCAGCTGTCTGCCCTCTTGGCTAGGGAATGGTGCAAGGCACAGAGGGAACGTGTGAGAAAATAACTTCGGAAACAGGAGGGTGGGAAGGGGCAAAAGTAATGTATTAGATTAAAATTTCAAAATGCTCTGCAGTACACAAGCGCACCACATCTTAAAACACAGTTTGTCCAATGTGGTTAAGCTGTACTCTTGGCCGAAACAGGTTTTCCATCCTATTGTAGTAGAAACATAGAAAACTAGGAGCAGGAGTAGGCCATTCGGCCCCTCAAGCCTGCACCGGCATTCAATATGATCATGGCTGATCATCCAAACTCAGTACCCTGTTCCCGCTTTCTCCCCGTATCCGTTGATCCCTTTAGCCCTAAGAACTATATCTAGTAGAGCATGACCAGCTTGCAGACTGAACCCAAGCAATCTGACCAGAGAGATCAATCCTCTTTATACTTGCGTTTCATATTCACTAGTTTGTTCTGATAGTAATTTGTAGACCTGGAGGTTTGGGAAGGGTTTTTAATATTGTTGCATGTTTAATATTATACGTTCTTAACTGAGGTAATTAAAATATTTACATTGTGGAATATTTTCTTTCCAGCAGCATTATCTTTATTTTATTTATTTCTTAACAGCTTTAGTCACCATGAGGAAAGGTTACTTATTTATGTACAATCTGGTGCAGTTTCTGGGCTTCTCCTGGATCTTTGTCAATATGACAGTGCGACTCTTTGTGTTGGGCCAAGGTGAGTGACTCTTAAGCAGCCTATAACATCGTGTGAAATTCTGAGTTAGCAGCCTGCCTCTATTACAGTGAAATCCTTTTATAATGAATCTTCTCTTGCTGTTAGGAGACAGTTAATTGTTAGATTAGTTTCTTGGAATTGAGATTGTGATTCTGAAGCTGATTCCATTCTCCCACTGCATAGTTACACAAAGCTTTCCGCCCTGACTGATGATACAGATAAACTGTACTTGGATGTGGAATTGAACATTTAGACTTTTTTTAAAAGGCAAAACATGCAATTTTCAAAATTAAAATCTCCACAGTTTCTCTGAGTCCGAAACCAGGCTGGACTGCCAGCTTAGAGCTGCTGTGAGAATGGCCCCTCTCTGTAGACAGGAGCTTTTACATTCAGTGTCACAATAAACTGCTGGAGGTTGGAAATAATGGCTTTCATTATTGCTGAGCATTCCACCCATCCATGGAACAGTTTTTAAACTTGCTGATCTTAAGCTTGCTGTGTTCTGAACTGCTGCTAGTCCTCGTGTCTTGAAACTATGCAAAAAGGTCCTGAGTCCCATTCTTATAAATGAACTCAAGTGACAAAGTGTAATTAATTCAGAGAATTAGTCAGTGTGTAGATGCTGGTTGAACTAGGACTATAAATTCTGTGGATTTTTTGATTGATAACTTGTACATTAGATTTGAAAAGCTGTTTGGCAGTCTGTTGTAACAAACTGTATTTCCACATCTCATTTATCCCTCGAGTCTATGATATTCTTCACCTGATACAAAATGAGATATAACTCAGCACAGGAACAAAGTAATCAATTCCCAACTATTTGTTCACATACATTTAGATGTTCATTCAGTAATTTGATAAAGAAAATAATATAACAAAGACTTAACCAGAAGTAACGAGGTTTGAAATGTGCCCCTGTGAAACTTGATCAACATGCTGAATGTTTAAAAACAAGATAATTTGAAAACATTGATAGATCGGCTCCTGAAGTTTGACGCGACTGCGTTCTTCCAGGCGAGTGGTGCGTAATGCATCACAGTCCTGACTGGAGTCTTGTAGATGGTGGAGAGACATTGAGGGGTCAAGAGGTGAGCTGCTTGTCGCAGAGTACCCAGCACATGACCTGCACCTCTAGCCACAGTGTAGACAAAGTTGGTCAAGTTCATCTTCTGACTGATGATTCCCAGATGTTGATGGTACAATATGTTCCTTATATAGGGGAACAGCTGAAATGAAGAGACTTCACAACACTGAAAATATATAAAATTTAGACTCTTTCTACCAACTTGGAAATTTTTGCATTTTGCTTACACAAGGATGGAGTACATCACTGCACATTCCAGTGCTATCCCATCTCACCATATCAAATCCATCTGGGGATTTTGTGCAGTGATTATACAGAATGGGTTTGGCTCAATCTGTTTTTATTTGGATTGGGCATGCGTTTAATTGGCAGTGAGCAGTACTGGCTTTACTGTTTGCATTGCTAATTATTTTATTTCATTTCTATTGTATCTGCAGATTCTTTATTTGATACTTTCCATGCAGTTGGTGATGTGATGAATTTTTGCCAGATATTTGCAATTTTGGAGGTTATAAACCCATTGCTGGGTTTGGTGAAAACCGGATTGGTGCCTACAGTGATCCAGGTACAGTAGGGCCCTCGGGTCAGGACAGCTATGAGTGAGTAGAGGGGAAGGAAGGTAAAGACACATCAAATCACACTCCTTTTTTTCTGGAGAATATTTTTGTGGGAAAAGGTACAGTCCTAGCCTTTCCTCCTTCCTGAGTTCGTCTGTGTGTGTATTTTCCTCCTCAGATGAAGAAAGCTTCAGAATCTGTGATTTAAGCATATATTCTGTTTTATTTACAACAGAATTACCATTTTCAAAGCTGTTTCTCCCTTCAAGGCATGAGTCACTTTTTTTTAATAGATCAGCTTCCATTCCTCTGCTACTTTTATGATGTGGATTTAATTGTTTTAACAGGTAATTGGGAGGAATATGGTCCTGTTTGTGGTGATTGGAAGTCAGGTGGAAATGCAGAATAAAGCAGCAGTTTTTGCAGTCTTTTACCTGTGGAGCATCATCGAAATGTTCCGGTTTGTATCTCCTTTCTTGTGCTCAGTTTTCAGTGTGATAACAGTCTAAGGAACCTGATCCTGGGGATCATTCCCAGTGACATCTTAACACAAACAAAACTCTATGCTAGGTGACTCTGAGAAACGTTAGAACATCAGGCCACTAATTCAATAGGATCAGTAAGACCCAAAGAAACAAAGCGCTTCATTTAGCACCTTATTAAAATGTCATAACATCCCATGCATTGAATTATTTTTGGAATGCAGTGACTGTTACAGAACCAGTGACATTACAGCACAGAAGCCATTCAGCGTATTTTACCTCTTGTCAGCTATTCCACTGGAGCTTTGTACTCTAATCCCACTCCCTTGGATCCTTTTATGTGCCATTTGCTTTATCAATTGTCTCATAGTCAGAGCCTCAATGGCCACTTCTGGTAAAACATCCCAGTATTTTAACCAGCTATTAAAACGTGTGTAAGACTAACCTCCCTCTGCTGAAGTGCATTGCAATAATTCAGTATCACTCCTTCCTCCCTCTCTCTTCTGTCCCTCCCCCATATTAGTTAAGATTGGTGACTTGAGTGAGCAACTGTAGGTGAAATCCTACACTCTTAACAGTGGATAAACTGTATGTAACACGTCCCAAGATAGTTCACATCCAATCCATTACTTTTTGAAATGCAATTACTGTTATGAGTCAAAGTGATACTTACCACACTGTACATCCTATCCACCTCCAGGATAGTTAAACTATGTAATTTCTTGGTTAGTGAATGAGTCTTACACTGAGTATTACGACAGAGGGTCATTGAATACAAACCAAAGTAATTTTGCAGAAATTTCAATCCATTTTGACCCTTTTTTGCAAGGTGCTGATGGTGGCTCTCACTTTGTTTAATTTGCATTTTAGCAATCACAAGCACAACCACACAGCCTAGGCTAATTCACTGTACTAATGGTTTTCCTGCCAACTCTTATCTATACAGAACTCTCAGCCTGGTATTCTGCAGCACCATCATCTTTTACTTTGCATGTGTAGTGCACAGTGAGGATAACTGAGCTCATTCTGTTGGGCTATTGCCAGGGAACCAGTAATTCACATAGATCTCTGGGTAATGGTGGAGCACTTACTGCATTTAAGAATAGGATACGTTTCAATGAGGGAACAGTATTTAGCTGTGAAATGGTATACTTCTATACATGCATGGATTGTGTTTTACGCTGTATTCATAGTAGCTGTTACATTAAGAGAACGTACATAAAGCATTGTTCTGTTTCTGAAATAGGTACCCATACTACATGCTGTCCTGTATAGGCACAGAGTGGAGAATACTGACGTGGATTCGATATACCATTTGGATTCCTCTTTATCCACTTGGAGTCATTGCAGAAGGTTAGTTGTGAACTTTGTATATACTTTTACACTATTGCCGAATTATGACATCGGTTGAGCTGTCAGAATAACAGTTTGCAGGCACAACATGCTTTTTTGAGAGGAATGTGAAGTTGCTCTGTCTTGCAGAATTTCTCTATATATCTAGCAGTTTGCGCTCTACAAAGTTCCACATGTGTTAACTACAGTTCTCTCGCTCCTCTCCACAGCGGTGTGTGTGGTTCAGTCTATTCCATACTTCCATGAAACAGGAAGATTTAGTATCCTACTGCCCAACCCACTCAACATCTCATTCAGCTTCTCCTACTTCCTGCGAGGTTACCTTATTGCTATGTTCTTGGGTAAGTTCCAGCCTCTGGTCTCTGGAGCACTTGGGTCTAATTGCTCTGATTTTTGTTCAATATATTCTGTTTTATCAACATAGCTGATACACTGACATAAAAGATAAGTGTTTTAGTTAGGTACAGGGCCTAATCTTAAATGAGGTCCAGTCATGACCGATACTTCAGCGTAATGGGGTTTAGGTGCAGTGTCTTCTTGCACTGGAGCTCTGTTCTCTCTGCACCCACACTCGCAGCACAGGGCTCAAGGGAGGAAGCTTTTAGAGTAACATGTAGAAACAAAATACACGTGTGTTATAGGGAGTAATAAATAGCTGACAGTGATTGTAAGGCAGCAATGTTATTGAAAGGTTTAGTGTAATCCCAAAATAGATTACACCTTGAAATTACTCCCATGGGTATTTTTTGTAATAGTGTGGGGATTATTGTGTTTGCCTTTTGTTGTAAGCACAAATTAGAGACAGCACAAGCCACATTTACTCTGTGCCATTCACTCTTATGGTAATGTAATCACTGCAGTGTTATCAGCAACTACTGGAAAATAATGCTCTTGCACAAACTATAATGCCTTTTATCACTATCCTGGCTGAGATTCACTAACACAGCCCATGGATCAAACCTGGAACTGTCCTGCTGTGTGTGGCCACTGAAAGCTGCACTTACTTCTGGGTCATTTGAGTTAGTGTTAACTCGCTTTTGCCTTAAAGTTGGGCTCTTCAAATACTAATCTGTGAAATTCTTTTGACCACTATTTTAATGACAGTTAACTCATTTACTTCAAACAGGTCAGTGTCTCTGTTAACTTAGCAGTGAAAGGAATTTCATAGGATTGTGTGGTTTTATGTACAATATTGGAAGAGCTCAGCTTGTAGCTCCTTGTTTTATCAGGTACCTGAGTCTGTTATGATGTGACTTTTTTTCCAGGTTTGTTCATTAATTTCCGACATCTCTACAAACAAAGTAACAAGCATCTCCGCCCAAAGAAACGCAAGCTGCGCTAGAAAGGATGTGTCTGAGTTGGTGAAGAATCACTTCAAATATTTTGATTAAATGTAAACTCGATGCCTTTATATAAACACTGTACTTTTCAGGAGGCGAGAAAAGCCATGGCAAAAGTGTCAATAAATCTTCAGTGACCTGTCGTTCTTTTGTACAGTAATACCATCTTCGCGAGTATAACCATTTGCGCCTCACTAGTCAGCCTTGCTGCCATTGTGAGGAGGATTTTTCAATAACCAAACACGTTCTTTAGCACTCATGGAAATATTCACTTTGCCTATTTAACTTTTTCCCTCATAAATGTACATATTTGAAGAAATGCAAACTATTGTGGGAGGAATATTGATAAGTTATTTTGCACCCTTGGTAAAAGTGTATTTTTCCAATTACAGCAGAATAATTTTATTAATTAAAACAGGTTTTATATTGCCATATAACTTTGATTTATCCAAGGTGACTGAGCAATGAATGGCATTTCAGAATGATTAATGGGCATTGTTAGACAGATTAATGATTTTCCCGTTTCACAGTCTTTCTGGAATTTGGAAAATTAATTTTAAATTGGCTACTTTAATCTCTGTTCTTTTCGCCTCTCCCCCACTATTATTCTGTGTGAGAGCAGGAGCCATATTTCAGGTCTCTGCTGCTTCCTTGTAACCAGCACAAGGTCTGTTGGGGGTGGGGATGGGTGGTGATCCGTGGGGGTGGGTGGCCCATTCCATTACTTCCATTAGACCGCTCCTCCAATAGAGAATTGCAATACAGATCTAAGGTGCGTTCCTTGGTGCAAAGTTACGCTGCAGTCATGTTTATGAATATTAATGTCACAAACTACTAATTAAATGTAGTGAGGTTGGGGTATCTTAAGGTAAATTATGAAGCATTAATCCATTGTGAGAGGCAGATGGCCACGAAAACTACAAGAGTGACGCTGGGCTGGGTCCTGTCTCAGTTAAGCCCCCAAGGTTGGATCATTGCCAGCCATTCACACTAAGATATCTGATCACATATGCAAGCTGGTGAATTTTCATTTTTGTTAGTTTGTGTTTTTTAATGTAGACAATTTCAATGCATTTAGACGCAGTACCAAATTTCTTAGACCAGAATATTCCCTTTTGGTGAAGAGGTTAAAGTATGTTGGGGTGAGCAGGCCTTCCTGAGGGACAGATAGAGATGGAGAACTGCTGTTAGCATTGGAAAGGACTCACTGTGATTTGAATAAACTGTGAACATTAGTGAAAATCAATGATTATACCTTAGTTTCCCTCATATAATGAGGTTTAAATGAGACTTGGCTGCTACATCTTCTCCCATGTATTCTGGTGTCCCCACTTACAGTTCTAATTGTTCTACTTTTACATATTGTGAATCCTGTGTCACTTAAGGTGAATTGAAATGTGATGAAACTTGATGAAAAGAGTTCCTTGGCAGGGGGAGTTGCTCTCTGATGTAAGATTGTATAGGCTAATGAAGTAATGACAAGACTAGCTCAAACAGTCTCAAATATTATCACAAACTGCTGATGTAGTTTGTGACAAATGAATAAGTCAAACTGTACTGTAATCACATGGGATTCCAGGGTTTTAGCCAGTGCCTCAAGGATCACAAACAGCAATTCCAACCCTTTCTCCAAGATAATGGAAAATCGGTGGCCTTGTTCATCAATTTCAAGAGTTTTGTCACTTGGTCCACGAGGTGAGATTTCTGTCTTCGTGCATTAATTATTTCTACGTGTGGTGCTGACAAGATGCACTTTGACCTGACATTACTATGTTGTGCTGTCTGGGGAAGGGAATGCTTTTAGTGGCAGGTGTCACTGCAGAATTTGGCTTGTTGCCTGCATTGAGTTAATATGTGATGACATTGTGATACATCACTGGAATTACATTTTCAGTGGATTATTAGAAAATAACACACTGATGTATAAAATATACATAGAATAATGGATACTACAGAGATGATTTCATGGTGCTGTTTGATACAGGAGTTCAGATAATGGCGTGTTATCTGAATTCTGACATGAGTGCAAAGCCTTGAAATCAGCCTCTGGTACCTGTCTGGTTGGTGTCATAGGGTCATTGCAGCACAGAAGGAGGCTTTTCAGCCCGAGTCCATGCGGGCTGTCTGTAGAGCAATGCAGTTAGTCCCATTCCGCCACTCTATCCCTGTAGCCCTGCAAATTTATTCCCCTCAATTCTCCATTCAATTTCCTTTTGAAATCATGAATTGTCATCGCTTCCACCACGCTTGTAGACGGCGAGTTCCAGGTCATTACCACTTGCTGCATAAAAAAGTTCTTCCTCACATTCTGCCTGCATCTCTTGCCCAAAACCTTCAATCTGTGTTACCCAATCCTCGCACCATCAGTTAATGGGAACAGCTTTTCTTTGCTACTTTAAATCTGTCATAATCTTGTAAACCTCTATCAAAACTTCCCTCAATCTCCTTTGCTGCAAGGAGAACAACCCCAGTGTCTCCAACCTAACCTTGCAGCTAAATTCCCTCATCCCTGGAACCATTTGGCATTTCTCCTCAAAAAAACAAGAAATGCTGGAAATACTCAGCAGGTCTGGCAGCATCTGTGGAGAAGCAGTTAACGTTTCAGGTCAGTGACCCTTCTTCAGAACCCCTTCTGAAGAAGGGTCACTGACCTGAAACGTTAACTCTGCTTCTCTCTCCACAGATGCTGCCAGACCTGCTGAGTATTTCCAGCATTTCTTGTTTTTTTTTCAGAGTTCGAGCATCTGCAGTATTTTGCTTTTATTTTGGTATTTCTCCTCTGCACCCTGTCAAGGAACTGCACATCCCTCCTAAAGTGTGGTGACCAGAACTAGACACAATACTGTAGTTGGCCAAAGTAGAGCTTGATAAAGGTTCAGCATAACTTCCCCGCTTCAGTACTCAATTCCTCTATTTATGAAGCCCAAGATCCCATATGCTTTGCCAACTACTCTGTCAATATGTCCTGCCATCTTCAAAGATAAATGCACATGAACCCCCAGGTCCCTCTGTCCCTGCACACACTTTAGAACTGTGCCATTAAGTATATATTGTCTCTTCCTATCCCTTCTGCCAAAATGCATCACCTCACACTTCTCTGTATTAAATTCGATCTGCCACTTGTCTTAAACCCTGGATTGACTAACTCCTTTACATTCCCTTCAGCTAGTTACTCTTTAATAAGTGGATGGTGTTTGCTTTTGGTTTTACTTACTGTAACATGATGGTTGGAGGAAACTGCATAAGATAGGTGATGAATGGGTTCAAGAAAGATCTGAAGGTATATGTTATTGAATGATTAGATTTACACTCAATGGATTTCTGTATTGCGTAGTATTTACAGCAAAGAAACAGACCCTTTGACCCAACAGATCCATGCTGGTGCTTATGCTGCACACGAGCCTTCTCCCACCCTACTTCATCTCACCCCATTCTGCTAGCCTGTCTATGTCCTATTGCAGTCATTGATATTAGTAAATTTTGAAATTTTACTCTGTATTCCACTCTTCAGGTCATTTACATCTATCAAAAAAAGCAGTGGTCCTAGCACTGACCCTTGGGAAACACCACTGTCTACCATCCTCCAGTCTGAAAAACAGCCATTTACCACAGCTTGCTGTTTTCTGTCCTTAAGCCAATTTTTTATCTAAGCTGACACTCCCATTGCATGAGCCTCAATTTTGTTAACAGCCTTTTAATGGTGTATAATATAAACTTAAATGTGTGCTTTGATTCCGTTAATTGAATTACATGAACTGAACTGCCACTGTATAACATAATTTGAACTGCACTGATAAATCAGTTTTATACATTAAAAATTATAATTTCATTGCATATTAAGGAGTGCTAGATACCCTGAATTGAGTAACTTTTTTACATTCCCTCCAGCTTGCTACTCTTTAATAAGTGTATAGTGCCTGCTTTTGGTTTTATGTACTATAACATGATGGTTGGAGGAAACTGCATTTGGTAGGTGAATGGGTTAAAGGAAGAACTGATCTGAAGGTATATGTTATTGAATGATTAGATTTACACTCTGGATTTCTGTATTGCATAGTATTTATAGCAAGAAAATAGACCCTTTACCCCAACAGGTCCTTGCTGGTATAAAAACAAGCAGTCTAAATTAGTCCACTGGGCGGCACAGTGGTTAGCACCGCAGCCTCACAGCTCCAGCGACCCGGGTTCAATTCTGGGTACTGCCTGTGTGGAGTTTGCAAGTTCTCCCTATGTCTGCGTGGGTTTCCTCCCACATGCCAAAGACTTGCAGGTTGATCGGTAAATTGGCCATTATAAATTGCCCCTAGTATAGGTAGGTGGTAGGAATATGGAATTAGTGTAGGATTAGTATAAATGGGTGGTTGATGGTCGGCATAGACGCGGTGGGCC
Organism: Heterodontus francisci; assembly: GCF_036365525.1. NCBI lineage: Eukaryota > Metazoa > Chordata > Chondrichthyes > Heterodontiformes > Heterodontidae > Heterodontus > Heterodontus francisci. Next base: position 44,131,879 of record NC_090408.1, on the reverse strand, counting down.
GAAGGGCCTGTTTGAGTGCTGTATCTCTAAATATAAAAAAAATTAAAAATAACTTCAATTACTAAGCCCTGGTGTGTGAGGTACCAGGATTGTCAGCAACACCAATAGAAATTAAAGAAACCAACATCTCTGGAATATCAGTGGCCTGAGTTTCAAGTATGTACCTTTCTTGTGTGCTTTCAATGAAGTTGATAAACTGCTTGATCTTTGCTGTTGCAGCTTAGGGTATGATGTAAATAGTTAGCTTCCTGCTTTACAGTCTACGTTAGTACTTTAAGTACACAGTTGTGGATCATACCTGTTTTGTCTCTAGTCTCCACCACAGAAATGTTCAACACTAATTCAGAATTTTAATCCTGGATTCTTGTAAATGCTATTTTAAAAAACTTGAGGCTTTTATTCTTTCTGTCACTCACATTACACATTTCTAAACATCCTCTCACTTGTGCCTCTGAATGTTGTAAGATTCTTAACAGTCCACACATAGCTAAAGATAGTTGTTACATTGTGACACAGCTGTGCCCAAATAAGTTAACATGCAAACCAAATGCTGAGCGAATCACATTAGGGTTTGAGGCATCACTGTCACATCTTTCTCTTTATTCTGTCTAAGCTAAGAATTGTGGATTGAGTACTTGCAGTGGTAAACAGTGTTAGTCCCATCCACAACATTACACCTGGACCCAAATATTGGCTCCCCTACAATCAGGTACAACACCCAGGCACATGAGACAGTGTGAGCGAATTGTTTCATTCTGGCTGGTTGGTATTGTACATGTAGCGGTATTCGAGAAAGTACAAGTCCAGGACCAGATATCCTTTTACCTAGGCTGTGTGATGAAAAGGCAAAGAAATTATGGAGGTTTTAATTTTCATTAACAGTAACAAAAAAGACAGCTTATTAAAAATAGATTTTGTAGAAAGATTTTCTTTTCATGCTACAAAATCCCAGGTAGATTTTTATAACAATTTTTCACAGCCTCATGTCCCTCGCTGTATCCTTGTGCACAGCACTTCCAGTAGAACATTGCTTTTTAAAAGTAAGGTCCTCAAAAGTGAACCAAATACAGTCTCCATTCCGATCATATTCTGTCAGTGCTGCTGCTAGAGAAATCTGTCTGCAGAGGGGTAATGTTGTGCTCGTAAGCTGCATACTCTGAGTTCCCAGTGCTGGCCAACTTGAGCTGCTGGGCTGCGTGGGAGAGCTGAAATGCAGCATCGGGATGGGCTGTGTCTGGGAGGAGAGTGCATTCACGGTCCAGCATATCCGCCACACCTTTCAGTAAGTCCAAAAATCCAAATGCAAGGGCTGCCTTTCTCAACCGATTCAGTTCCTGTAAAAGGAAACACACAGGCTGAAGGACAGTTTGCTTTTAAAATGTGAAAGATGTGCTCGTTAAGTTGAAGGTACCAATGCCAAGGAATAGATAGTCAGAAACCAGCTCCTATCAGCCTCAATGTGACTAAACCTTTCTGTACCAGGTTGCAGCTTCACTGAGAGCCTAACAATTCGTGCCATATATTGGCGTTTTTGGGGTCATTCCCCATCAGCTAATAGAAATTTTATTAAAACTTTCCTAATCTCATTTCACAAAGACCCTTTCAGCCATTAGAACGAGATGCTAATTCCAATTAAGATTAAGCTGGATTTGGATCCTGGTCTCAGAAGTGGAAGGGCACTGAACTAAGCTTGTCACTTCACCCAGTCCCAAGTTGTATTTTTCTGGGTGCCTGGTTTTCATCACAAATTGCTGACTGGATGGCATGTACCAAGGGCAGAGGCTGGAGGGGGATTCACTGTCAGACTGAGGCGAGACTGTGAGGGGATCTGAAAATGAGGACAAAGACTTTGAAATCAATTCCCTGGCATACATATTTACAAGAAAACCTGAGCTCAACTTCTAAAAGAAAAAAAATCTGGATGTTTTTGGGATGGAAAAATTCTGATAGTTATTTGCAATATTAGAATTGCTGGATGGCACAGGGAGAGAGATAGAAAGATAATCTTGGCAATATTCAGCTAGGCTGCACATGAAAGGAGAAGTAGGTCAATGTTTTAGGTGCAATTTCTGTGTCAGAAGCTGATGAACCTCCTGTGTATTTCCAATGGCTTCTATTCCCAACATAGTAAGAGCTATGAATTCTTTAACAGGAAGTACAGTACTTTCAGTTCAGGACAAGCAAAGGAGTGTCTCTACAACTGCTCAAAGATTCAAAGGGTTTTGTTGGAATTTTAATCAAGATTTTCCCCAAGCTTTGAATTGCTTATTCCATCCATTACTGAAATATAAAGTCAGGGACACCTCCCAGGATGCAGACTGCCTTTATATCATATTTGCACTCAGACAGCTTCTCCGTTAATGCTGCACATTATCAAGGATCAGATGCCAAAATGGTAAATCCCAGATCAGCAGGGAGAAAATTAACTATCAACTTTTCCCCACCTGGTAGACGTGGCTTAACAGGGATTGCACAATGAATATAGTCCCTGGCAGGCACTATCCTACCCTTCAGTTTCAGATTGTTACTCTTTAATTTTAGATTTGATTGCCTGCATAGTTTTTTTATTCATTTGATAATGCAAATTCACTGAGAATCAACCTATTTACCTTGTAGAATGTCTGTGTTTTTTCTGGAAGTTTCCGAGCATTTCTTAAGATCTTCTGAACATCAGTCTAAAGGCAAAAGAGAAAATATTAGGGGCAAGCAAGAGACCATCTAATAGCTACATTCCCCTCTGAATATGTTAACTCATTCAGTTTATGGAAATAGTAAGCTGCTTAATTGTTTAAAGTTTATCTAGGATGGCTATACAATAAACATCAGCTGCTCCTTCAGATATGCTGTGAACTACAGAACCACAAGCTCAGCACGCAGCCACAATTGAATGGAGAGCTGCATAGGGCAAGGCAACAATTGCTCTTTAACTGGTATATATTTTGATGCATGTATTAAGCAGCATACTTCAGACATGTGGAGAGGGAACTAACATAGACTTGATGCATTGTGCTATTAAATTAATCAAATGGTGTCAAAGTGAAGGGGCAAGTTCTGGTGTTGACTGGATTGGATGAAATGCTTAAAGTGAACTGTACATTCTTTGAAATGTCCAATTATCAATCAGTGCAGTGAGCAAGGAGCTCGAGTAGAGATAGGCTAATATCACAATGACCCAGTACCAACCATACCTGCAGTCCACTGGGCTTAATCCACACAGTCACGTTCTGTGCATAACTGCGCTTTGTCCTAGGTTGTAGGGGGAAGGGGCTTTTGCTGTCATCTTCGCCATAGGGATTTTCCTCAGCATCTGAAATTCACCAAAATAGGATTTTACATTTAGAAACAAACATGGAGATGTTAGTTCGGGACACAGGGAAATAGAACCATGCTCACCCAAAATGGGCCCCAACTGCGACATCTTTCCAAGCCAAGGAAGAGGCTCTGGACCAGGCTCAAACAAGGACATCATCAGATTGGATTTCTTTTTGCTGTCAGCCTGAGAGTACAGCATCCCATACCAGTCTGGTCTGATCAAATCGAAGAAGCAAAAAGTAAGTGTACAACATTGTCAAACCAGATTAATGAATCACATTTCCCAGAATCCAACAACTGATTGTAGGGATGGGGAAGGAGTGGCGGGATTGAGGCAAAAAAAAAAGGTTTGGAGAGTGAAAAGCCTCCCATTTACAGTCAATTGCTCACTATTTACTTCCCAGAGAAAGTGGTAGATTTTATGCTCTGTGTTACCCTCTCTTTGTAGTGAGGTGACCCTGAGCCCCGTATAATTTCTTGAATGGGGCCATGTTTATAGGTCCAGCATTAGTATCCTAAGTATTCAGCTGTTACTAGCGGTTTTCTTCTGCACTCAGACCTCGCAAGCTGCTCAGATACGTGGCCTACAAACAATTAGAGATACAGCACTGAAACAGGCCCTTCGGCCCACCGAGTCTGTGCCAAACATCAACCACCCATTTATACTAATCCTACACTAATCCCATATTCCTACCAAACATCCCCACCTGTCCCTAAATTTCCCTACCACCTACCTATACTAGTGACAATTTATAATGGCCAATTTACCTATCAACCTGCAAGTATTTTGGCTTGTGGGAGGAAACCGGAGCACCCGGAGAAAACCCACGCAGACACAGGGAGAACTTGCAAACTCCACACAGGCAGTACCCGGAATCGAACCCAGGTCCCTGGAGCTGTGAGGCTGCGGTGCTAACCACTGCGCCGCCCTGAATTCTCGGGCTGCTGCTGAATGAAGGACTGACTGCTTGAAGCAAACTGTAAAGAGGCCAAGCTCCCTGTGTATCGAGCAAGTGTGGGGAGAGGGAATGGCAGAGATTAACTAAGCATCTTCTAGTACACGCTGCTTCTGGCTGATGTTGTCCAGCCAGGGCATCCAGGAAAGGGGAGAAATTATGTGACATCCTTCTGTGGCATTGTGGGGGGGGAGGGGGGAGGTCATTAGACCTGTGCCATGAGTGAATCACTAGGGCACTGCTGAGATCTGGGTGCTTCAGAGCTTTGCTGCACCAAGGCAGCAGCAGAGCTCAAGGGCTCTGACCAGAACCTCAATCCAAAACATAGCCCTGGAAGGTATGAACAGTTAGGGAAATACATTATGGTTTGTCAGTAATAATCATTTGTTATTAATGTCCTTAGGGTTTTAGCCAGTGTGGATCCCTCTCAGTATGAATTAGACACAGAGACTAGATGTTACACAAAAGATGCTTGGCTAATTTCAGGGCATGTTAGCGTACAGCTCCTCACCCGAGCAGCACTATAGCCACCATCCCTTCTACTTTGAGACTGCCATGCAGTAAGACACAAAATGACGGCAATTTTCCAGCAATCTGAGAAGCAGAGGTCTCATCTTCAGTTTCTTCAGGTAATCCACTCCCCATGTCATCACCTTCTACCAAAGCAAAGGAAAAGAAACACTTAGTGTCGGTACATTCAGCCCTCTGCTCTCCAATAGCAGCACCATACTAAAAAATGACTCCATTGTAACAGCACCACCTTCACCCTCCCCCAGGGAGACTTCAACTTCGCAGGACACCAACTTCTACACACACCTCTCTCCTGTTACATTCCCACCTTTACAAACTGACAGAAGGCAAATTCATATCAGAAAGCTCAACTTCACTCAGTGATCGGCGTGAGGTGAAGTTTGCATAGAGCGATGGAGGCAAGAACCCAGGAATTCTAGAAAGAGTTGGTTGGTTTGACGAGGGGACAATTGTTTCTAGATGAATTAGCCAAAGCGATCCCTCCACATTACCTGCCTTGTGATAAGTGGGGTACTGCTCTCCAGTGTCTCCCTCGTGAGTAGATCCACTTCTACCCAAAGCCTCCAATTAGCACAAGGAAAGGCTGCATTTTACCCAAGGACAGAAACCCTGGTTCAAGAAGGCACCTCATCATCATCTTCTCGAGGGCAATTAGCGATGGGCAATAAATGCTGGTCTAGCCAGCGATGCCAACATAAAATAAATTTTTAAAAAGCTGCATCTTTCTTTATCTTCTGGATGTTTTTGAAGTCACAGAATCACAGAATAATACAGTGCAGAAGAGGCCCTTCGGCCCATCGAGTGCACCGATGCATTAAAACACCTGACCTGTCTACCTAATCCCATTTGCCAGCACTTGGCCCATAGCCTTGAATGTTATGACGTGCCAAGTGCTCATCCAGGTACTTTTTAAAGGATGTGAGGCAACCCGCCTCTACCACCCTCCCAGGCAGGGCATTCCAGACCGTCACCACCCTCTGGGTAAAAAAGTTCTTCCTCAAATCCTTAAACCTCCCGCCCCTCACCTTAAACTTGTGACTCCTCATAACTGACCCTTCAACTAAGGGGAACAGCTGCTCCCTATCCACCCTGTCCATGCCCCTCATAATCTTGTACACCTCGATCAGGTCACCCCTCAGTCTTCTCTGCTCCAGCGAAAACAACCCAACCCTATCCAACCTCTCTTCATGGCTTAAATGTTCCATCCCAGGCAACATCCTGGTGAATTGCCTCTGCACCCCCTCCAATGCAATCACATCCTTCCTATAATGTGGCGACCAGAATTGCACACAGTACTCCAGCTGTGGCCTTACCAAAGTTCTGTACAACTCCAACATGACCTCCCTGCTTTTGTAATCTATGCCTCGATTGATAAAGGCAAGGGTCCCCTATGCCTTTTTCACCATCCTATAAACCTGCCCTTCTGCCTTCAGAGATCTATGGACAAACACGCCAAGGTCCCTTTGTTCCTCGGAACTTCCCAGTGTCAGGCCATTCATTGAATACTTCCGTGTCACATTACTCCTTCCAAAGTGTATCACCTCACACTTTTCAGGGTTAAATTCCATCTGCCACTTTTCTGCCCATTTGACCATCCCGTCTATATCTTCCTGTAACCCAAGACACTCCACCTCACTGTTAACCACTCGGCCAATCTTTGTGTCATCTCTGAACTTACTGATCCTACCCCCCACATAGTCATCTATGTCGTTTATATAAATGACAAACAATAGGGGACCCAGCACAGATCCCTGTGGTACGCCACTGGACACTGGCTTCCAGTCACTACAACAGCCGTCTGTCATCACTCTCTGTCTCCTACAGCTAAGCCAATTTTGAATCCACCTTATCAAGTTACCTTGTATCCCATGTGCATTTGCTTTCTTGATAAGTCTCGCATGTGGGACCTTGTCAAAGGCTTTACTGAAATCCATGTAAACTACATCAACTGCACTACCCTCATCTACACACCTGGTCACATGCTCAAAAAATTCAATCAAATTTGTTAGACATGACCTCCCTCTGACAAAGCCATGCTGACTATTCCTAATCAAATTTTGCCTCTCCAAGTGGTGACAGATTCTCTTCTTCAGAATTTTCTCCAATAGTTTCCCTACCACTGATGTGAGACTCACTGGTCTGTAGTTCCCTGGCTTATCTCTACAACCTTTCTTAAATAGTGGGGCCACATTAGCTGTTCTCCAGTCCTCTAGCATCTCCCCTGTGGCCAGAGAGGAATTAAAAATTACGGTTCTTGAAATTGTGCCATGGGATGTTTAATGTCCAACTGAAACACCAGAAGCAAGCAAGACTTGGGACCAGGGGACGGCAACATGTCTGTGATAAAACATTTTGAGGTCCGTGACTGGTAATTTCAGGGATGAGAAATTTTCCACTGGCTTCTTCTTTCAGAAGATTTGTTTTAAAAAAAAAAAACTCACAGCTGTTATTTTCACTGACAGGTGCTTAGAGCAGGAACAACGCTTCCAATTCGGGCAAGTTCGGAATTTTCTGGCGGGTTTCAATTTTTTTTTTAAAGCTTGCCGAAAAGACTGAACCTGTCCGTGGGGGGAAAGAGAGAGGGAGAAAGTGGGGGGGGGGGAAGAGAGAGAGAGAGAGAGAGAGAAAGTGGGGAGGGTCGAGAGAGAGATGGACGGAGGGGAAGGAGGGGGGCGGGAGAGGGGGGGGGGGGACAAAGAGGAGAGTCTTGGCTCTCTCCCATTAATCTCTTTGTCCCTTCCTATCCCACTCTGCTTTTCTGTTGTACATGACTCTTCTGAACTATCTGCTTCATCCTGTAAAATTCTCCTGATTTGGAGATCACTGCCCTTCTGTTGGCTGCCCCGTCTTCAGCTACGTATGACAAGCAGGTGAAAAAGTTGCAAACAGAGACCATCACAAGTTAAATTGTTTTGTGACAACAGCAGTGTGAGAAATGGTCCGTCTGCCTATTGCTGATTTTTTCTAGTGCCCCACCTCAATAGCCACAATAACAATCCTCTCCTTGAGTTTTATGGTTTACTGGATGAATTTTCACTCCTGACACAGTGTAAATCCACAGAGGTCATTCGATAATGTCCATCTACCACCCGTGATATGATGTAGCTAGCTCTATTCCGTCAATAAAAGTAATTCGCATTGGCATTGCATACTATTTTGCTAGCTAATACAGTTGTGCGGCTCTCCATTGATGTTTGTATGTGTAGCTACTTTATTTATAGTGAGAAATGTGTTTTAAATCGGATTGTGTTTTGATGGCATTAGATTGGCTATACACTTTATACACAGCTTAACTGCCCCCATGTCTGTGGCGGAGTCAATAATTTTGTCAAATGTCCATGGTGCAACATGTCGGTGCCTATCCCTGCATGGGATCATAGTTTAAGATTTCATCTAAAGCATGAGACCTCCAGCAACGTAGCATTCCTGGAGTACTGCACTGAAATTTTAGCCTAGATTATGTACTCAAATCCTACAGTGGAACTTGAACCCATAACCTGCTGAATTACAGCTAAGAGTACGAACAGTTCAGCTAAACTAATTCTCCTTCCAAAGACATGGGACATCATTGTCATGGAGAGGCAGAACATGGCCGTGAGCTTTTCTCGGAGCTGGAAGGTACATGGGCCCAACAAGCCTAAACCTTTTTTTAATTGATAAATTTCCATCTCAACCAGCTTCTCAACATATCCTTCTTCTCTCGCTAAGAACTGAATTCTGTCATGAGCACATTTATCTGCCTCAGTTTGTTCCAAGGTCGTGTATTCCGCAGGTCTATTACCCAATGGGCTTTTTTTTTTTAAAATGCCTTAGTCATAATAAAATTGATATTGCGCAATAATACTAATGAATTAATCTTTTTGAAATTATGATGGACAATCTATTTCTCAATCTACTGTTGCAAGGTGTCAACAGACTGGTGCTAAAATGTACTCTCTCTTTCAGTGGTAGCCACGTGTGTGTGTGATTGTTCCAGTGGGTGAGTGGGACTGACTGCATTGCTCCATGGAGAGCCAGCATGGACTTGATGGGCTGAATGGCCTCCTTCGTATAAATGACTAAGTTCACTTCACACAAGTCATGATCAACACACAGGAGAGAAAAAAACTTGCATTTTATTGCACCTTTCATGTCGAGCCGTCCCAAAACGTTTCACAGCCAATTACATTTTGTTTGAAGTGCAGTTACTGTTGTAATGTAGGAACTGTTACAGCCAACTTGCCCACAGCAAGATCCCACAAACATCAATGTGATAATGACCAGAGAATCTGTTTTAGTGACTGAGAGATAAATATTGGCCAGGACACCGGGGAGAACCCCCCCCCCCCTCCCCGCTCTTTCTCAAACAGTGCCATGGGACCTTTTACGTCCATCTGAAAGACGGCATCAGCAACAGTGCAGCACTCCCTCAGTACTGCACTGGGGTGTCAGCCTAGATTTTGTGCTCAAGTCTCTAGAGTCAAACTTGAACTCACAACCATCTGACTCAGACGAGAGGTCTCCCACTAAGCCACAACTGACACTTAGAATGGACTTAGGGTAGACTAGTGGAAACAGAAACATCACACCATATCACAACGATAACCTTACAGCCCCCATTCACAGCACCCAAAGCTCAATGACAGGTTGGTACTGTGTGACTGACACTTGCAAGACACTAAGCAATACACAAAAAGATCAAGGACCCACCTTTATTCAGGGCGATGGGTAAAACCAAGTGTCGCGACAGGACTGGTGGGCTGGCTATATCAGCAATCTTTATAAATCCCACTATGTCCAGCTCTGTGAAAGTAAAACAAAATCAAATCAAAAAGATAAAACCATATCAGACTCTCCCCCTTCCTCCCAAACCTGGAATATAACCTGGTGCGTAGAGGTCACTGATCCCAAGCTCAGACATGTTTAATCAATAGAAGCTTATATCTGGGCTGGTCAGAAAACACACAGCTCTCCGTATACCATGGGATATACACAGACCACATGCCCTAGCTACCACCACATGCAAGCAAGACTCCCCTGTTTGGAGTGTAGGACAAATGTAGGGATGGATTTTCTGTTTACAACAAGGAGCAAATAATGTGAGAAAGTTTCTCCACTCTGGGGTTCTGCAGTTTGACAATCTGCCTGTTATAAATACAATAGCGAATTCAGGAGAAACATCTTCACCCAGAAAATGGCAAGAACATGGAATTCACTACCACAGGGAGCAATTGTGGTGAATAGCATAGATGCATTTAAGGGGAAGCTAGATAAATACATGGGGAAGAAAGGAATAGAAGGCTGTATTGATGGGGTGAGATGAAGTAGGGTGGAAGGAGGCTCCTGTGTGGCATAAACACCGTTATAGACTAGTTGGGCCGAATGGCCTGTTTCTTTGCTATAGAATCCTATGTAATTCTATTGGGTGATGTAATCTCATGTATCCCCTCCCCCACTGCCAGTAATCCAGGGAGACAAAAATAACCAATGGCCATTTTCAGGAAGAACTCTGGGAAATGCCTTCCCAAAACAAATGAATGCAAGGAGAGTGGGGATCTAATGATGTAACACTAGATAGATGTAAACACCCTCGTGTTCCACATTCCCTAAGAACAACAGACTCACAGGAGGCCATTCAGCCCATCATTCCTCTTTGAAAGTTATCTAATTGGTCCCACTCTGCTGCTCTTTCTCCATAGCCCTGCAAATTTCCTCCCTTCAAGTATTTAACCATTTCCTTTTGAAAGTTGGTCTCAAGTACAGTCCATACTAGGTGAGGACAGCAATTTCCTTCCCTCAAGGACTTTTAATTATATTTCCAGATTTAAAAAAAATGAATTTAAATTCTCAAATTACCCTGGTGAGATTTGAGCTCATGTCCTCTTACCCAGTAACATAACCATTGCACTGCTCTACCAATCTAGATGAGATACAACTGAGTAATGGTCAGCATAAATCCACAGTATTAAATGGCCCATAGTTACAACCTCACTGGCACTAACCTAACTGTGTCACACAAACACCAGATAGCTACCACATCAGACATGTTCTTCCAGAGCTGAGACTAAGCACTACTGGGACAGGGTAAAGGGAGCTGTGCTCTGCTTATACCATGTCTGAGCTTCAAAATCCTGGCACTAACACCAATACAAAAAGTAGCAGTGTTTGATTCTCTCCCACCAAGATTATTTACATTGATAAACACAAAGATTCACACAAAGAATCAAAAGCTAAACTAAGGAATGAGACTGCCCGTCAACTGGTAGATTTACCTGAGCACACTCACCTGTGTTGATAGTTTTTGGAACAGGCTCCAGTTCTTCATCAATGATGACAGGTTCTGGTCTCGGGAACATCTGCATGTCAGACACCAGGTGCCCACATTTCAGCACAGCATGGAAAGGCGAGTAGGCTTGATCAATCAGTTTGCTGCAACACGAGAGAAAGACACAACAGTGTGATCCAAGCTGCACACTGGAGACATTCTACTCTCCCAAAATCTCCCTGGATATTTAATGGTCTCTAATGTCTACTCATGGATATTTAATATTGTCTGCTAGCTTCCCGCACCACCAACCCTCCCTCACCCCGCCTCAATTCCTGGATATTTAATGCTTTGTACTATCCCCACCTGTATAATAATTGTACGGAGTGACAGTGTCTGGATTCCTCTCTCTGTCTATTAGACAAGAGGAACTCCCTGTGCAGGGAACTGCAGACAAACTCATATCGCTAGGCCTCTGTACACCAAACTACAATCCCGATTCCATGCTCTCGTACACGGTGAATACCATCACAAACATTTCAATAAACTTTTTGTGTGTTTGGAAACCTGATTTTTGACATACACCATGTTAACTGTATTTAACTGTATGCCGGTGGTGGACACTAACCGGGGATTCACTTGAGCCCCCTTTAAATGGACACAGACTGAAACTGTGGTTGTTGGGTTAGGAGGTGTATGCTTGTAATGTGCAACTCTGTAAATAAAAATAGAAAAGTGTATAAAGATTGGCTCCAGTTCTATCTTTCACCAACTGGTTTTCTGAGAAAGATATCAATTCTGGAAAAGACTGTTTTTAATGTCGATTTCCTGTGAGAGTCCACAGTTGGATAGTTCCAACCAATTAATTACACAGAATGAATGCAAATATTCAAAATGATTAATTTCTAGATTATAGAAAGTGTTATTTCTTGCTGCACTGCCAGGAAATCCGGGGTGCAAGGGGCGGGGGGGGGGGTTGGTGGGGAGAGGGTCAAAGAGAATGCCAAGCTCTACCATCCTGCTGTGTATTCGGAGCATGATACCTGCTGTAATTAGCTCATATTCTGGAGCTGGAACATACGACACCCTCACAGACTTGGCTCATGGAAGTCACTATCAGAATATAACCCCCTTAAAGTGACGATACAGTCACCCCACTTCACCGCAAACAGATCTGCATCACATTCACAGCAATCACGTACCCAAACATGGACTGCACATTTTTCAGGCACAGAGGACCATCAATAGTGAAGATCTGTCCCTCACCATTGTTTAAATCTATCAGACGTTCCAGAATGTCTAGTGTGTCTGTGGTCTGTAGCTGGAAGAGAGAAGTTAGCGTTGGTCAGCAGTTGACCAGTTTGGAAAACATGGACCCCAACTGGTTCACACAAAATTAACCTCTTACATATACATACTCCTTCATTCTTGTTGCAGTAATGCACATACTATTCCTCATATCTCACACTCTCCATCTCCAATTCACTGACTCCTGTCCTCTTATTGTAGTTTCACACACCCGCTTCACGTTTCAGATAAATGTTTCCATCAAGCTCACACTGGAGAAAAAATCTCCGCATGGCAACAATTACAATTCTAACTGAAATTTGCTCAGGACAGTATCAAGTTAATTTTACAATAAATATGTATCTAAACACACACACACACACACACACACACACACACACACACACAGAGTGTAAGCGCACAAGAACGCAGGGACAAGCTGCCCCGTGGAGAGAGCTGGGGCTCTGCTACTGAAAGTAAATGTCTAATTGTCTTGCAGATGTGTCGTACCTCTTCCAAGTTAGCGATGCACATAACGTACAACTTTGAAGGAAATGGGAAGGGAAGTGGGAACTTGCTGTCCTCGGAGCGCTGACTGAGGACAGAGAGGGAGTGTCGGAGTGATCCGCGGCCTATTCCCAGGCTCCCATCCGTTACAAGGATCACCTGAGAAAAAGAAAAGCTTACAATCAGACGCCAATGTCAACAGGATAGAGGCTGGTGTCAATAAATTACAAATGAGTTGAGTTTTCATTTTTTACAAGGAGGGAAATCATTTTTATTACAACATTCGTTCACTTTGAAGATATTCCATATTTTTACAGCTGAATTGCTGCTCATCCAGCTTCCACCCAAATCCCCAGGCTCTCAGTTTTAAATGGTACCAATCCAGAGCCAATTGAGAGTCCATTTCTGCCACGGGGAGCTAGAACAGATGGAGTCTAAGCTGCACTTTTATGCCAGGCCTGAAGGAAGGAACTTGCATTTATATAGCACCTTTCACAACCCCAGGATGTCCAAAAGCACTTTACAGACAATGAAGTACTTTTTGAAGTGTAATCACTGTTGCAATGTAGTAAATGCAGCAGCCAATTTTCACACAGCAAGATCCCACAAACAGCAATGTGATAATGACCAGATAATTTGTTTGTGAGTTGTGGGATAAATACTGGCCCGGACAGCAGGGAGAACTCCCCTGCTCTTCTTCAAAATAGTGCCGTGGGATATTTAACATCCATGTGACAGGGCAGATGGGTCCCCAGTTTAATGTCTCATCTGAAACACTCACTGGGAGTGTCAGCTTGGACTTTGTGCTCAAGTCCCCAGAGTGGGACTTGAACCCACAACTTTCTGGCTCAGAGGTGAGAGTGCCAGTAACTGAGTCATGGTTTAAAGATAGTGTCAGTGGTCATCAATCACACTCACCCTCTCTCAGGCCATAAGATCATGGTTAATGTGTAATGACCAACATTCCAGACAGCACAAAGGCAATAAATTCATGATGACAAAGCCTGAAGGGAAAACAACCGGGTGAGCAGTCATTATATTAAAAGGTTCCATACTATACAGAAGCAGTCAAATGTAATGGGATCCAATGAACAAATTAAACTTTTGGCAAAGACACCGCTGTCCACAAATGTACAAGTTCCAAATATGGACTTCCCTAAACTTCAGTACGAATGCTACACATTCTCCGCATCCCTCCATAACCCGGGGGTGAGGGACCCTAACCAATCCCTAAATCTATTGATAAAGACACCCAATATCAAGAATTATTCCCAAACAGAACAGCAAGAGCCAAAACAACACTGCAGGGACATAGACCCAGGAGATGGATAGTCAAATCTAAACTCCAAGCCAGCAGATACATGTTTATTTAAATCCAGTTACCTGACAGGGGATGCAGATACCCCACTCATCCTGCACAATGTTGCTGATCCCTGTAAGTGCAGACTCGAGGCAAGTCTTGTCATAGTCATCTACTGTGCTCAGTGCCTCCTGGAAAAGATTCAATGTGGTCAAGTGCGGGGCTGTGAGAATCACACAGAAGGTTTCATACCTCAAAGAACAGCAGCAACTTGTATTTATATAGAGCTTTTAACATAGTGAAACATCCAAGACACTTTACAAGAGGGTTATAAAACAAAATTTGACAGCCACAAAAGGAAATATTAGGGATGATCACAGCACAGGAGGCCATTCGGCCTGTCAAGTCTGTGCCAGTTCTCTACAAGAGCAATTTAGTCCCACTCTCGCCCTTTCCCTATAACCCTGCAAACGTTTTTCTCTCAGATAATTATCCAATTTCCTTCTGAAAGCCACAATTGAATCTGCCTCCATCACACTTTCAGGCAACACATTCCAGATCCTAACCACTCGCTGTGTATAAAAGCTTTTCCTCCTGTCACTGTTAGCTCTTTTGCCAATCACCTTCAATTGGGGTCCTCTGGTTCTCGATCCTCCACCAATGGGAACAGTTTCTTCCAATCTACTCTGTCTAGATCCCTCATGATTTTGATCACTTCTATCAAATCTCTTCTCAACTTCCTCTTCTCTAAGGTGAACAACCTCAGCTTCTCTAATCTATCCACGTAACTGAAGTCTATTAGCTCCAGAACCATTCTTGTAAATCTTTTCTGCATCCTATCTAAAGCCTTCACATCCTTCCTAAAGTGGAGAGAGAGTTAGAAAGGCAGGAGGTGTTTAGGGAGGCAATTCCAAAGCTCGGGGCTTCGGCAGTTGAAGCACAGCTGCTAATGGTGCAGCAATTAAAATCAGGGGTGCACGAGAGGCCAAAAGTGCAGAAGCGCAGATATCTCAGAGGGTTGTGGGGCTGGAGGAGATTACAGAAATAGGCAGAGGTAAGGAGGGATTTAAAAACAAAGATCAGAATTTTAAAGGGCCACAGCAGGAATCCTGCATTACTCATTAGAATATCAAATCCCTTCTATTTCTGTTCACTTTATAATAAAGTAGTGGGGAACACAATCATTTCTATTATAAATATAAAGATGAATAATGTCATAAATACACACCTAACCTCCAGCTGTCTCTCCTGAAAGCGCTGACTGTTATGATTCCTGCTGCTGCCTCAAGCAAGTGACTGTTCTTCACGTGTGAGCCTTGGCAGCAAGTGTCCAATGGCCATTCCATTAAGAGGCTTGACACAATCCTATCTGCGTTTGAGGTTCAGTCACAAGCACTTTCCCGCTCTGGCTACTGGACAGTGATCTGGTGCAGGAATCCTGGCTTAAAATCTTGCTTAGATTAACTTTAAAAGCCCAGGGCTGGCCTGACTGAGATAACTAACTTGGCACATACCATATAGTCTGTACAGTTTAGCATTACACCAGGCAGTTCTTTTACCCACTCATAGGATGTTACATTACCTGATATTACAAATCATCACTCCAACCATAGTGTGATTCTTCTAGAAATAACAGATTAAAGTTTATATGATTGCATTTTTGTTAAAATACATTATCATGGCTGTCTGTAGTTTGCTGATCTTCCTTCTCAAACTTCTGTGTCAAAGAATAGCTGAATGAGAAAGAGCAGCCCCCACCTGCAGAGTGTTGTAGTCCCTGGTGAAGGGAACCATGAGCTCCCAGAGTGAGGAGAAAGCCACGAGACACGTGAACTCCAGTTTGTAATTGGTTGCCATATGTTCAAACAGCATGCTGAGCCCATGGGCAGCCAAGTGCTTGCGCTGGTATTCCTCTGTGCCTTCCAGAGAGACAGGGCGCGTCATGGAGAGAGAAACATCTAACAGGACCACAGTCGGCATGGCTGGTGACACAACCTCTCACCTCTCCACTTGAACAAGTGTAAACAGATTTGCTGTAATTAAATAAAAAACATTATTGTGAAATATGTTGCTGTGTGAAGCATCCACATCTGATCTGCTCAATCTATTCAAACCCAGCAGCTGACCGACACCATCTGGATGACTTGCCGCAACTTCTGTGTCTCACAGCTAAGGGACCAATAATTTGTGTTCCTAGACCTACACAGACTAGAATGTAGGAAATGAGACATTTAGTTCATCCAACTTACTCCTTCATAAAAGTCCTGTTCCATAAAACAATACAACCGTTAAACCAGTTCCTACTTCATATCCACATTCCCCAAACTCCCTGCTGAGTTAAGAACCAAAATCCATCGAATTTGCTTTGACAATCTTCCTAGTCGCACGATAAAATAATAGAGTTGTTGACTAATCACAGCAATCTACCCATTAGAATCACAGAATGATAGAGAAAGAGGCTATTCGGCCCATTGTGCCTGTGCTGGTTGTCCACTTAGTCCCAATCTCCATGGCCCTGCAAATATTTATTCTTTTGAGTTTACAACAGAGCTGGAGATGCGGTGAGAAAAGTCCCGGTGCTGCAGCTCTTTGGGAAGCAATGGGATAAATCCCTGCTTCATTTGTTGTGCTGATGTTGTTTATGGGGATATTGTCCAGGATGTGGAGGGAGCTCCTCCTCCCGGCTCAGCTCACACTTTCTAAACCAGAAGTCTGGGGTAAATGCAGGGAAGGAGTTCAAGAATTAACTTTTATTATTTATTGTGCTAGAAGTTTCTCCCCATTCTCCATCACTAAGGCCGGGGAATCAGCAATGGAAAATAACGCCGCCACAACACCTACCCGAGCCCGAAGAGCCGAGCTCCACTTCCGGCCTGAGTCCTCCGAGTCCGCCGCCGCCTCCCGCTCCGGGCTGCCCGCACTCCGAGTCCGCCGCCTCAGGCTCCGGGCTGCCCGCACTCCCCACAACATCCGTCAGCAGACACATAGATTCCCCAACTCCAGCTCTTTAAAATGGTGGATCACATCCATATGTATCTAACTGGATGATTATATATATAATTGTATATAATATACAATAGGTCACTAATATGTATAATATATATAAAACCTGTCACATAATTTCTTATAGGTCTGCGCACATTTCAAAATTATAATGACCTAGATCCACATTTATAATGGAAACAGTCTGTAAACTCATCACATTCTCGCTTCCCTGGTACAGGTCAGGTTTATATAGACAGTTTCCATTACAAATGTGGAGGTAGAAATTATAACGGAAATATAAAAATGTGGACTGAATGTGTGATTTTAAAATGGGGAGCGAATTATGCTGCCTGCCCTAGTCAAATAGCCCTCACCCTCTAACCTTGCTCCACCTGGTGACTGCACTTGCTGTTGACTCCCCTGTGTGCCCTTCCATGGGAGCATGTTATTCAAAAAAAAAGTCTTGTCATGATTCTGGTCACACCTTTCATAGAAAACAGAATCATAGAAATAGCACAGAAGGAGGCCATTTGGCCCATCGAGTCTACACCAGCTCTCGACAAGAGAAATTTAACTAGTCCCACTTCTCGTCATTCCCCACATCCCTGCAAATTCTTTCTGTCAGATAATTATCCAATTCCCTTCTGGAAGCCATGATTGAATCTGCCTCCACCACACTCACAGGCAGCACATTTCAGATCCTAACCACTCGCTCTGTAAAAAAGCTTTTTGTCATGTCGCTGTTAGCTCTTTTGTCATTCACCTTAAAACCAGTGTCCTCTAGCTCTCAACCGTCCAACAATGGGAACAGTTTTTCCCTATTGTCTAGATCCCTCACGATTTTGAACACCTCCATCAAATCTCCTCATAACTTCCTGTTCTCTAAGGAGAACAACCCAGCTTCTCCAATCTATCCATAAATTGCTATGTCATCATTTCCCATTTAATTTTCCTGTCAACTGTCACCATTTAGTTGCAGGCTGCAGTAAATAGCCTAGGTGGGAGAGCAGAGTTTTTTTATTCGTTCGTGGGATGTGGGTATCGCTGGCTAGGCCAGCATTTATTACCCATCTCTAATTGCCCTTGAGAAGGTGGTGGTGAGCTGCCTTCTTGAACCATTGCAGTCCTTGGGGTGTTGGTACACCAACAGTGCTGTAGGAAGGAGGTCCAGGATTTTGATCCAGCGACAGTGAAGAAACAGTGGGAGAGGTGGTTGTGTAGTGGTAATGTCACTGGATCAGTAATCCTGATGCTTAGGCTAATGCTGTAGCGACATGGGTTCAAATCTGACCAGGGTAGGTAGTGATATTTGAATTCAATTCATTACTCTGGCATTAAAAACTAGTCTAATGGTAACCACGAAGCCAATGCCGATGGTTATAAAAACCCATCTATCATTAATATCCTTTAGGGAAGCCAATCTTCCATCCTTACCTGGTCTGGCCTACATCTGACTCCAGACCAACAGCAAAGTGGTTGACTCTGAAATACTTTTAGTGGGCAATAAGGGATGGATAATAAATGCTGGCCTAGACAGCGATGCCCACATCCCATGAACAAATTTTTAAAATATATATTGTTCCAAGTCAGGATGGTGTGTGACTTGGAGGGGAACTTGCAGGTGGTGGTGTTCCCATGTATCTGCTGCCCTTGTCCTTCTAGGTGGTAGAGGTCGTGGGTTTGGAAGGTGCTGTCGAAGGAGTCTTGGTGTATTTCTGCAGATGGTGCACACTGCTACCACTGTACGTCAGTGGTGGAGGGAGTGAATGTTCGTAGATGGGGTGCCAATCAAGCGGGCTGCCTTGTCCTGGATGGTGTCGAGCTTCTTGAGTGTTGTTGGAGCTGCACCCATCCAGGCAAGTGGAGAGTATTCCATCACACTCCTGATTTGTAGATGGTGGGCAGGCTTTGGGGAGTCAGGAGGTGAGTTACTAGTCACAGGATTCCCAGCCTCTGACCTGCTCTTTTAGCCACAGTATTTACGTGGCTGATCCATTTCAGTTTCTGGTCAATGGTAACCCCCATAGTGGAGGATTCAGCGATGGTAATGCCATTGAATGTCAAGGGGAGATGGTTAGATTCTCTCTTGTTGGAAATGATCCTTGTGTGGCACAAATGTTACTTGCCACTTATCAGCCCAAGCCTGGATATTGTCCAGGTCTTGCTTCATATGAACATGGGCTGCTTCAAGAAACAAAGAGTAGGCATAATTAGGTCATTTTCTGGTTGGCAAGATGTAACGAGTGGTGTGCCATCGGGATCAGCGCTGGCCTCAACCTTTTACATTTATATAGATGACTTGGATGAAGGGACCAAAGATATGGTTGCTATGGTGACACAAAGATAGGTAGGAAAGTAAGTTGTGAAGAGGACATAAGGAGGCTACAAAGGGATATAGATAGGTTAAGTGAGTGGGCAAAGATCTGACAAATGGAGTATAATGTGGGAAAGTGTGTAATTGCCCACTTTGGCAGGAAGAGTAAAAAATAAGCATTTTTATCTAAATGGTGAGAGATTGCAGAGCTCTGAGATGCAGAGGGATCTGGGTGTCCTAGTGCATGAATCGCAAAAGGTTAGTATGCAGGTGCAGCAAGTAATTAGGAAATCGAATAGAATGTTATTGTTTATCGCGAGGGGAATTGAATACAAAAGTAGGGAGGTTATGCTTCAGCTATACAGGGCACATCTGGGGTACTGTGTACAGTATTGGTCTCCTTATTTAAGGAAGGTTGTAAATGTGTTGGAGGCAGCACAGAGAAGGTTTACTAGACTAATACCTGGTTTGGGTGGGCTGTCTTACAAGGAAAGATTGGACAGGCTAGACTTGTATCCATCCGCTGGAACTTAGAAGAGTAAGAGGTGACTTGATTAAAACATATAAGATCCTGAGGGGTTGTGACATGGTGGATGTGGAAAGGATGTTTCCCCTTGTGAGAGAATCTCAAACTGGGGGTCACTGTTTAAAAACATTGATGACAGAGATGAGGAGAGGGTCTTGAGTCTTTGGAATTCTCTTCCTCAAAAGGTAGTGGAAGCAGAGTCTTTGAATATTTTTAAGGAAGAGGTAGAGAGATTCTTGATAAGCAAGGGGGTGGAAGGTTATCGGGGGTAGGTGGAAATGTGGAGCAATCAGTTCAGCCATGAACTTATTAAATGGTGGAGCAGACTCAAGGGGTCGGGTGGCCTACTCCTGCTCCTAATTCGTATGTTCAGTATCTGAAGAGTCGTGAATGGTGCTAAACATTGTGCAATCATCAGTGAACATCCCCACTTCTGACCTTATGATGGAGGGAAAGTCAATGATGGAGCAGCTGAAGATGGTTGGGCCTGGGCCTAAGACACTACCCTGAGGAACTCCTGCAGTGATGTCCAGGAGCTCAGATGATTGACCTCCAACAACCACAATCATCTTCCTTTGTGCTAGGTATGACTCCAGCCAGCAGAGAATTTTCCCCGATTCCCATTGACTCCAGTTTTGCTAGGGCTCCTTGATGCCATACTCGGTCAAATGCTACCTTGATGTCAAGGGCAGTCACTCTCACCTCACCTCTTGAGTTCAGCTCTTTTGACCATGTTTGAACCAAGGCTGTAATGAGATCTGGAGCTGAGTGGTCCTGGCAGAACCATAACTGAGCATCACTGAGCAGGTTATTGCTGGGCAAGTGCCGCTTGATTGCACTGTTGATGACAACTTCCATCACTTTACTGATGATTGAGAGTAGACTGATGAGGTGGTAATAAGCCAGGTTGGACTTGTCCTGCTTTTTGTGTACAGGGCATACCTGGGCTATTTTCTACATTGCAGGGTAGATGCCAGTGTTGTAGCTGTACTGGAACAGCTTGGCTAGGGGTGCAGCAAGTTCTGGAGCACAGGTCTTCAGTACTATTGCCGGAATATTGTCAGGGCCCATAGCCTTTGCAGTATCCAGTGCCTTCAGTCATTTCTTGATATCATGTGGAGTGAATCGAATTGTCTGATGTCTGACATCTGTAATGCTGGGGACTTCAGGAGGAGGACAAGCTGGATCATCAACCCGGCACTTCTGGCTGAAGATGGATGCAAATGCTTCAGCCTTATCTTTTGCACTGATGTGCTGGGCTCCCCCATCATTGAGGATGGGGATATTTATGGAGGCACCCCCTTCTGTCAGTTGTTTAATTATCCACCACCATTCACGACTGGATGTGGCAGGACTGCAGAGCTTAGCTGTTATCCGTTGGTTATGGGATCGCTTAGCTCTGTCTATCACATGCTGCTTATGCAGTTTGGCATGCAAGTAGTCCTGGGTTGTAGCTTCACCAGGTTGACACCTCATTTTGAGGTATGCCTGGTGCTGCTCCTGGCATGCCCTCCTGCACTCTTCATGAGAGTCATAGAGTTATAGAGTTTGAACCAGGGTTGGCCTCCTGGCTTGATGGTAGTGGTAGAGTGGGGGATATGCCAGACCATGAGGTTACAGATTGTGGTTGAGTACAATTCTGCTGCTGCTGATGGCCCACAGCACCTCATGGATGCCCAGTTTTGTATTGCTAGATCTGTTCAAAATCTATCCCATTTAGCACAGTGGTAGTGCCACACAACATGATGAACAGTATCCTCAATGTGAAGGCGGGACTTCGTCTCCACAAGGACTGTGCGGTGGTCACTCCTCCCAATACTGTCATGGACAGATGCATCTGCAACAGGTAGATGTGTGAGGACGAGGTCAAGTATGTTTTTCCCTCTTGTTGTTTCCCTCAACATCTGCCACAGACAAAGTCTAGCAGTTATGTCCTTTAGGACTCGGCCAGCTCAGTCCGTAGTGGTGCTACCGAGCCACTCTTGGTGATGAACATTGAAGTCCCCCACCCAGAGTACATTCTGTGCCCTTGTCACCCTCAGTTCTCCTTCCAATTGGTGTTCAACATGGAGGAGTTCTGATTCATCAGCCGAGGTGGGTGGAGGGGTGGGGGAGGCGGTAGGTGGTAATCAGCAGCAGGTTTTTTGGCTCATATTTGCCTTGATGCCATGAGACTTCATGGAGTTTGAAGTCGATGTTGAGGACTTCCAGGGCAACTCCCTCCCTACTGTACACCACTGTGCCGCCACCTCTGCTAGATCTATCCTGCCAGTGGGACAGGACATACCCAGGGATGGTGATGGCAGTGTCTGGGACATTGTCAGCAAGTTATGATTCCGTGAGTATGACTATGTCAGGCTGTTGTTTGACTAGTCTGTGGGACAGCTCTCCCAACTTTGGCACAAGCCCCCAGATGTCAGTAAGGAGGACTTTGCAGGGTCGACAGGGCTGGGTTTGTCGTTGTCATTTCCAGGTCGATGCCGGATGGTCCGTCTGGTTTCATTCCTTTTCTT
The DNA here is from genome assembly GCF_036365525.1 of Heterodontus francisci. Classification (NCBI taxonomy): domain Eukaryota; kingdom Metazoa; phylum Chordata; class Chondrichthyes; order Heterodontiformes; family Heterodontidae; genus Heterodontus; species Heterodontus francisci. The sequence goes on along the minus strand of NC_090408.1, from coordinate 44,109,404 downwards.
TGATTTCGTAGCGGTTTGATAAAACTGAGTGGCTTGCTAGGCCATTTCAGAGGGCATTTAAGAGTCAACCACATTGCTGTGGGTCTGGAGTCACATGTAGGCCAGACCAGGTAAGGACAGCAGGTTTCCTTCCCTCAAGGACATTAGTGAATCAAATGGGTTATTACAACAATCAACAATGGTTTCATGGCCATCATTAGACTAGCTTTTTAATTCCAGATTTATTAATTGAATTCAAATTCCACCATCTGCCGTGGTGGGATTCGAACCCATGTCCCCAGAACATTAGCCTGGGACCCTGTGTTGCTAATCTAGTGTGTAACGGGTTTGATACTGCACCCTCCAACATTATCACTATCTTGCCCAAACTCCCAGTAACATCACAACAAACAAAAGTAATTCTCCGTCTGCATTTGCTACATTCATGTGACCATCCTCAGGTCTGAATTGGATGCAGCTACTGGAGACAGAGTCACTCTGGCTGCCTGACACTTATTTGCAGCCTTATCTGTACCTGGGTAGGCCTCAATAGGGAGCATGCAGTGTCCGCCCATACACCTGAAGACTTCCACGACTGGTGGGCATCGCAAGAACTGGAATGTTTGGTGGATATGGGCAACTCATTGTCTCCTACTGAAAGGTCATCAAACCTGAAGTGTTAACTCCATTTCTCTCTCCACAGATACTGCCAGACCTGCTGAGTATTTCCAGCATTTACTGTTTTTATTCTCTCAGGCTCATCAGTCGTTGACCAGAATCCATCAGTATTGAGCAATGCCACGGAAGAGGCACCAGTCGGAAATGAGTTGCTGGAGCTGGTTGCAGGCAGCAGGTGGCACTTTTGCAGTAGCCAATGGGGAGTTTGCTCAGTTCTGCTCCCTTCCTCTGTTACATTAAAATATTAACATGTGAGGCAAAAATAAGGAATAAAGACTGAATAAATGCAAGAAAATAAAAAAGATACTGTAATGCTATGGAATTGTAGTGTTGGAAATGATTTTCCTCTTGTCTCCTCACTCTGTTTTCTAAGTTTAAGTACACTTTAGTAACTTGCTCCACTGAGGGTCTAGTAGAATTCGGCCATGGGTGGCATCACAATTGGGTCCAATCGTGTCTCCCACACGATCCACACACACACAGAGTTTGCCAAAGCATCAGAAACGGTCGTGCAGGGAACATAGAGACAAGTTGTAGTTTAAGCTCCCACTGGGGTATTGTGCCCAATACCAGACACTGCACTGTATGATTTACTAGAATGGTACCAAGGAGGAGGGCCTTTAGCTGTGTGAAGAGACTGCAGAAGCTAGAGTTGTTCTCCTTAAGGAGAAGGTTAAGAGGAGATTAGATAGAAGTGTTCAAAATTATGAAGAGTTTGCTGGAGTAAATAAGGGGAATCTGTTTCCAGTGGCAGAACATTCGGTAACCAGAGGACACAGATTTAAGGTAATTGGTAAAAGGACCAGAGGTGACACGAGGAATTATAATTTTATGCAGCAAGTTGTTGTGATCTGGAATATCCTTCCTGAAAGGGCGGTGGAAGCAGATTCAATAGTAACTTTCAAAAGGGAAATTGGATAAATACTCAAAGGGAAAAAATACAGGGCTTTGAGGAAAGAGCAGGGGGGTGGAACTAATTGGATAACTCTTGCACAGACACAATGGGCTGAATGGCCTATCTCTGTGCTGTATCTTGCTACGATTCTATGCTTGAAAGGTTTTTCAAGTTGATGTTCAGTATTGGGAATTGGAGCCAATGCAGATCCCCAGGGTCTGGCTGATAGATGATTGGGATCAGTGCAGGATAGAGCAGCAGAGTTCCAGGTGAATGTGAACGTAAGCAGGACAGAGTGTGAAAAGTTGGTGAGAAGATTGCGAAATGAAACTGAGAGGATGCAAAAGCAGTGACGTGTAAATAAGGGTCAGTCGCAAGCAGGCAATGCTGCAAATATCTAACGTCTTGGCAATGGATTTAATGTAGGCCTGTGGTCAGGTGGGACATCAATACAACAACAGAATTATAGATCAGCCTGGGAAAGTCTCAGCAGAGGTATTCAACACATGACACATGCGGCTGTTTGATGAGAGCCGGACAGGGCAGCTATATTCTCGCTGATGTTGAACTGATGAAAATCTGCCTCTTCCATTACTCGAGAACACAGCGACAGACTGGGGCGTTCAGAGAGATGATGCAAAGTAAAGTTTTATCCTTGACAGACGCATGGAAGATGATAAATGCTTGTGTTAATGCCACTGACTCCTGCCTTCTGTCCTCTGTTATAGAGCCACTTTGGATCATCCAGTGAGAGTACTGACCCACTCCCTGCGAGGCTTCTTTACCCAGTCCAGAGTTATTCAGAGTCAAATATCTGCAGGGCATACATCAATTTTATCAGAATGAAATCTTCTAAAGTCAATGATGAGAGCTCCCGCTCTGGTGCCTGGCCTCTGTTCTGTGAGGGAGGAAGGGCACTGTAGTGACAGCTGGAAATGTTCTGCCGATTATTAGGGCTGTTATGCCTTCCTCACTCTCAGTCATGACATCCTCGAGAAATGACTTGTCCCTGTGAATCGATTAACTGTTTGAGTCCTGCAGCCTCCTGAAGCTTGTCTGTGTTACATTTCAGTGATCTCGAGGGAGCCCGGTGCTGGATTCTATTTTACACTTCCCACATTCCAGGAGATGGGCTGATATCTTCAAGATATAACTAGCATCAATCAGATACCAGGGAGAACCCAAACTGAAATATTCAAATTATATATCTAAACAATGATTCCAAAGCAAAAAAAACTCAATAAAGAAATTAGAAGTTATAAAAAGCAAAAGTGAAATTTGAACAGAATTAACTGTGACTGAATTTGAGAGATCGAGAGGGCAGGCAATATTTTGAATTATAGAAACTGCTGATGGACGTTCTTGTTCTGGTTTTGTGCTCACCCTATCTTCCCAGGACTGTAATGAGTGTTTACCCTGCTCTTCCCGGGTCTGTAATGAGTGTTTACTCCTATCATCCCAGGACTGTAATGAGTGTTCACCCCATCTTCCCAAGTCTGTAAAGAGTATTTGCACTTTTCTTCCAGGGTCTGTAATGAGTGTTCATCCCTTTCTTCCCGGGTCTGTAATGAGTGTTCACCCCTATCTTCCCAGAACTGTAATGAGTGTTCACCTCATCTTCCCAAGTCTGTAAAGAGTATTTGCACTTTTCTTCCAGGGTCTGTAATGAGTGTTCATCCCTTTCTTCCCGGGTCTGTAATGAGTGTTCACCCCTATCTTCCCAGAACTGTAATGAGTGTTCACCCCTATCTTCCTGGGTCTGTAATGAGTGTTCACCCCATCTTTCCAAGTCTGTAATGAGTGTTCACACCTTTCTTCCCAGGTCTGTAATGACTGTTCACCCCTATCTTCCCTGGTCTGTAATTCGGTGCAGAGGTGGAAGGAGGTGCTGCTTTTTACTCTTTTTGCTTTACCTCCTGTAGCTGGTGAGTTTTCATCTTTTGTCTCCACCCTAGGAGACTGTAACTTGCTATTACTTTACTTTACTAAGTTAGTAACTAGTTAACTAATTAAATAAATAAATAAGATTAGACAGACATGGCAGGTGGTGTGCCATGACTGCAACATATGGGACTTTGTGGATTGCACTGCAGTCCCAGACAACAATATCTGCTTTAACTGTCTGCAGCTTGAGCAACTTTGACTCAAAGTTGTTGAGCTGGAGTCTGAGCTGCAGACATTGTGGGGCATCGGGGAGGGGGAGAGTTGCCTGGACACCTTCTTCCAGGAGGAAGTCACACCCCTTAGGTTAAGTAGAACTTTAGAGTTAGTGAATGGTCAGGGACAGGAGGGTATGACTGTGAGTCAGGCAGGTCTGGGGATCGAACATGTAATGCTGGAGGAGTCTCAGCCCTTGACTTTGAGCAACAGGTAGGAGGTACTTTCTGCCTGTGGATGAGAACAAGGACTGCAGGATGGATGGGCAAACTGACCCTGGCACCATGGTGCAGGAGGCCATTCTAGTGAGGCAGTGAAGAGGAATGTGATAGTGATAGGGGACAGTATAGTCAGGGGGAGAGATACTGTTCACTGCAGCCGCACCGGGAGCTCCGAAGGTTGTGTTGCCTGCTCCGTGTCGGGGTTAAGGACATCTCCTCGCAGCTAGAAACAAACTTGGAGTGGGAGGGGGAGGATCCAATTGTCATAGTCCACGTGGGAACCAATGACATAGGGAGAACAAGGAATGATGTTCTACTGAGAGAGTTTGAGGAGTTAGGGTTCAAATTAAAGTGCAGAACCTCAAAGGTAATAATCTCTGTATTGTTACCTGAACCTTGCACCAATTGGCATAGGGTCTGGCAGATTAGAGTTAAACACATGGTGGGGGAAGAAGGGGTTTTGATTCATGGGGCACTGGCACCAGTACTCGGGAAAGAGGGAACTGTTTCATTGGGATGGGCTCCACTAAAACTGGGCTGGGATCAGAGTCCTAGAGAATTGTATAACTAGGGCTGTGGACAGGGCTTTAAACTAACAGAGTGGGGGAGGAGTCAGGTGAAGGAGAGTTAGAAATCTAAAGACAAAAGTTGAGGCAATAGAGCAGTGTAGCGGTTTGGGTAAAAACAAGCAGCGTGGGACAGGAAGGGACTGACGTTTAACGGCAATAGTGCATCAACAAATAAGGTTCATGCAAAGAATAGCAGTAAGAAACAATTAAGGGTTCTTTGTCTGAATGCATGAAGCATCTGCAATAAGGAAGATGAAGTAACGGTACAAATAGAGATAAATGGTTTAGATTTAATCGCCATTACAGAGACATGGTTACAAGATGACCATGGTTGGGAAATAAATATTCCAGGGTACACAACATTTTTCAAAATCAGACAGAATGGAAAAGGAGGAGGAGTAGCCCTGGTAGTAAAGGATGACATATGTGAGAAAGGATCCTGGCTCCAAAGATCAGGAATTAGAATCAGTATGAGTGGAGATTAGGAATAAAAAGGGTCAGAAAATGCTGATGGGAGTAGTTTATAGGCCCCTTAACAGTAGTTATATCATTGGACAGAGCATTAAGCAAGAAATAATTGGAGCTTGTAACAAAAGCAATGTAATGATTGTGGGGGATTTTAATTTTCATATAGACTGTACAAATCAAATTGGCAAAGGTAGTCTGAAAGATGAATTGGTAGAATGTTTTCACAACAGTTTCCAGGAACAATATATTGTGGAACCAATTAGAGATAAAGCTTTTTTAGATTTAGTTTGTGCAATGAGGCAGGTTTAATTATAATCTCATAGTAAAATATCCTCTGGGAATAAGTGATCATAATACCACTGAATTCCATATTAAGTTTGAAAGCGACACACTCCAGTCACAACAAGAATTTTGAATTTAAAGAAAGTCACATGCACAGGTATGATGGGAGAGCTGGCTATGGTTGGTTGGATAAATAATCTAAAAGGTACAGCAGTAAATAAATAGTGGGAAACATTTAAAGAAATAATTCAAAATGTTCAACAAAATACATTCCATTAAGAAACAAAACCTCAGCAAGAAAGATCCATCCATGGCTTACTAGGGAAGTTAAGGATAGTATTACATTAAAAGAAGAGACTTATAATGTTGCAAAGAATAGTGGTAAGCCTGAGGATTGGGAGAGTTTCAGAAAGAAACAAATCGTGATCAAAAATTAATTAAAAAGGGGAAAATAGAATATAAGAATAATCTAGACAGGAATATAAAAACAGATTGTAAGAGCTTTTACAAGTATATAAAAAGGAAGCGATTAACTAAAATAAAGATTGGTCCATTAGAGGCAGAGACAGGATAAATTATCATGGGGAATGAGGAAATGGCAGATGTTGAACAAATATTTTATGTCTGTTTTCCCAGTAGAAGACACAAATTACATATCAGAAGTAAAGGGTAACCAAGGGGCTAAATAGTGAGGAACTTAAGGTAATTAATATCAGCAGAGAAAAAGTATTGTAGCTACTTAAAGGGCTAAAACTGTCAAATCCCCAGGATCTGATGCCTTACATCCTAGCATTCTAAAAGAGGTAGCTGCAGAGATAATGGATGCGCTGGTGATGATTTTCCAGAATTGCTTAGATTCTAAAATGGTCCCATTGGATTGGACATTAGCAAATGTAACAATGTTATTCAAGAAAGCAGGGAGAAGGAAACTGGGGAACTACAGGCCAGCTAGCCTGACATCAGTCCTTAGGAAAATGCTTGAATCTGTTATCAAGGAAATCTTAACAATGCATTTAGAAAATCATAGCATGATCAGAACAAGTCAACATGGGTTTACGAAAGGGAAATCGTGTTTGATAAATTTACTAGTGTTTTTTGACGATGTAACTAGTAGGGTAGATAAAGGGGAACCAGTAAATATAATATACTTGGATTTCCAAAAGGCATTCGATAAGATGCCAGACAAAAGGTTAATATGCAAGATAAAGGCTCATGAAGTTGAGTTTAATATATTAGCATGATAGAGAATTGGTTAACAGACAGGAAGCAAAGAGTAGGGATAAACAGGGCATTTTCAAGTTGGCGGGCTGTAGCTAATGGAGTGCCACCAGGTTTGGTGCTGGGGTCTCAGCTATTTACAATCTACATTAATGACTTAGATGAAGAAACTGAGAGTAATGTATCTAAGTTTGCTGATGATACAAAGCTAGGTGGGAATGTAAGCTGTGAGGAGGACTCAAAGAGGCTGCAAAGAGATATAGACAGATTGAGTGAATGGGCAACAAGGTGGCTGATGTAGTATATGGGAAGTGTGAAGTAATTCACTTTGGTAAAATGAACAGAAAAGCAGAATATTTTTAAAAAGCTAAATGTTGATGTTCAGAGATACTTGGGTGTACTCATATAAGGAACACAGAAAATTAGCATGCAGGTACAGCAAGCAATTAGGAAGGTAAGTGGCATGTTGGCCTTTATTGCAAGGGGATTGGAATCTTGTAACAATTGTACAGGGCTTTGGTGAGACCACTGCTTGGAGTTTTGGTCTCCATATTTCAGGAAGGATATATTCACATTGGACGCAGTGCAGCGAATCTTCATTGGATTTGTTCCCAAAATGAATGGGTTGTCCTGTGATGAGAGGCTGGGTAAATTAGAACTATACGCTCTGGAGTTTTGAAGAATGAGAGATTATCTAATTGAAACATACTAGATTCTGAAAGGGTGTGACAGGGAAGACATTGGCTGGGGAATCTAGAATAAGGGGGAACAATCTTAGGATGAGAGGTCAATAATTTAGGAGTGAGATATTGAGTAGAAGCCTCTTCACTCAAAGGGTTTGGAATTCTCTACCTCAGAGAATTGTGGATGCTCCATTATTGAGTATATTTAATTCTGAGATAGACGGATTCTTGATCTCAGGGAATGTAGGAATATGGGGAGCTGGCAGGAAAGTAGATTTGAGGTTGAGGTTCAGCCATGATCATATTGAATGGCAGAGGGGCCGAATGGTCTAGCACTGCTCATATTTCTTGTGCTCTTATGAGTGTTCACACTCTCTCCCCGGGTCTGTAATGAGTGTTCACACCCTCTCCCCGGGTCTGTAATGAGTGTTCACATCCTCTCCCCGGCTCTGTAATGAATGTTCACACTCTCTCCCCGGGTCTGGAATGAGTGTTCACACCCTCTCCCTGGCTCTGTAATGAGTGTTCACACCCTCTCCCCGGGTCTGTAATGAGTGTTCACACCCTTTCCCCGGCTCTGTAATGAGTGTTCACACTCTCTCCCCGGGTCTGTAATGAGTGATCACACCCTCTCCCCGGCTCTGTAATGAGTGTTCACACTCTCTCCCCGGCTCTGTAATGAGTGTTCACACCCTCTCTCCGGCTCTGTAATGAGTGTTCACACTCTCTCACTAGCTCTGTAATGAGTGTTCACACTCTCTCCCCGGCTCTGTAATGAGTGTTCACACCCTCCGCCCGGGTCTGTAATGAGTGTTCATACTCTCTCCCCGGCTCTGTAATGAGTGTTCACACCCTCTCCCCGGCTCTGTAATGAGTGTTCACACCCTCCTCCCGGGTCTGTAATGAGTGTTCACACTCTCTCCCCGGCTATGTAATGAGTGTTCACCCTCTCCCCGGGTCTGTAATGAGTGTTCACACCCTCTCCCCGGCTCTGTAATGAGTGTTCACACTCTCTCCCCGGGTCTGTAATGAGTGTTCACACTCTCTCCCCGGCTCTGTAATGAGTGTTCACACCCTCTCCCCGGCTCTGTAATGAGTGTTCACACCCTCTCCCCGGCTCTGTAATGAGTGTTCACACCCTCTCCCCGGGTCTGTAATGTGTTCACACCCTCTCCCTGGCTCTGTAATGAGTGTTCACACCCTCTCCCCGGGTCTGTAATGAGTGTTCACACCCTCTCCCTGGCTCTGTAATGAGTGTTCACACTCTCTCCCCGGCTATGTAATGAGTGTTCACACCCTCTCCCCGGGTCTGTAATGAGTGTTCACACCCTCTCCCTGGCTCTGTAATGAGTGTTCACACTCTCTCCCCGGGTCTGTAATGAGTGTTCACACTCTCTCCCCGGCTCTGTAATGAGTGTTCACACCCTCTCCCCGGCTCTGTAATGAGTGTTCACACCCTCTCCCCGGGTCTGTAATGTGTTCACACCCTCTCCCTGGCTCTGTAATGAGTGTTCACACCCTCTCCCTGGGTCTGTAATGAGTGTTCACACCCTCTCCCTGGCTCTGTAATGAGTGTTCACACTCTCTCCCCGGCTCTGTAATGAATGTTCACACTCTCTCCCCGGGTCTGGAATGAGTGTTCACACCCTCTCCCTGGCTCTGTAATGAGTGTTCACACCCTCTCCCCGGGTCTGTAATGAGTGTTCACACCCTTTCCCCGGCTCTGTAATGAGTGTTCACACTCTCTCCCCGGGTCTGTAATGAGTGATCACACCCTCTCCCCGGCTCTGTAATGAGTGTTCACACCCTCTCCCCGGCTCTGTAATGAGTGTTCACACCCTCTCCCCGGCTCTGTAATGAGTGTTCACACCCTCTCCCCGGGTCTGTAATGAGTGTTCACACTCTCTCCCCGGGTCTGTAATGAGTGTTCACACCCTCTCCCCGGGTCTGTAATGAGTGTTCACACCCTCTCCCTGGCTCTGTAATGAGTGTTCACACTCTCTCCCCGGCTATGTAATGAGTGTTCACACCCTCTCCCCGGGTCTGTAATGAGTGTTCACACCCTCTCCCTGGCTCTGTAATGAGTGTTCACACTCTCTCCCCGGGTCTGTAATGAGTGTTCACACTCTCTCCCCGGCTCTGTAATGAGTGTTCACACCCTCTCCCCGGCTCTGTAATGAGTGTTCACACACTCTCCCCGGCTCTGTAATGAGTGTTCACACCCTCTCCCCGGGTCTGTAATGTGTTCACACCCTCTCCCTGGCTCTGTAATGAGTGTTCACACCCTCTCCCCGGGTCTGTAATGAGTGTTCACACCCTCTCCCTGGCTCTGTAATGAGTGTTCACACTCTCTCCCCGGCTCTGTAATGAATGTTCACACTCTCTCCCCGGGTCTGGAATGAGTGTTCACACCCTCTCCCTGGCTCTGTAATGAGTGTTCACACCCTCTCCCCGGGTCTGTAATGAGTGTTCACACCCTTTCCCCGGCTCTGTAATGAGTGTTCACACTCTCTCCCCGGGTCTGTAATGAGTGATCACACCCTCTCCCCGGCTCTGTAATGAGTGTTCACACTCACTCCCCGGCTCTGTAATGAGTGTTCACACCCTCTCTCCGGCTCTGTAATGAGTGTTCACACTCTCTCACTAGCTCTGTAATGAGTGTTCACACTCTCTCCCCGGGTCTGTAATGAGTGTTCACACCCTCTCCCCAGCTCTGTAATGAGTGTTCACACTCTCTCCCCGGGTCTGTAATGAGTGTTCACACCCTCTCCCCGGGTCTGTAATGAGTGTTCACACCCTCTCCCCGGGTCTGTAATGAGTGTTCACACCCTCTCCCCAGCTCTGTAATGAGTGTTCACACTCTCTCCCCGGGTCTGTAATGAGTGTTCACACCCTCTCCCCGGGTCTGTAATGAGTGTTCACACCCTCTCCCTGGCTCTGTAATGAGTGTTCACACCCTCTCCCCGGGTCTGTAATGACTTTTCACTCGCCCTCCCCGCTCTGTCATGAGTGTTCACACTCTCTCCCCGGCTCTGTAATAAGTGATCACACCCTCTCCCCGGCTCTGTAATGAGTGTTCACACCCTCTCCCTGGCTCTGTAATGAGTGTTCACACCCTCTCCCCGGCTCGGTAATGAGTGTTCACACCCTCTCCCCGGCTCCGTAATGAGTGTTCACACCCTCTCCCCGGGTCTGTAATGAGTGTTCACACCCTCTCCCCAGCTCTGTAATGAGTGTTCACACCCTCTCCCCGGGTCTGTAATGACTGTTCACTCGCCCTCCCCGCTCTGTCATGAGTGTTCACACTTTCTCCCCGGCTCTGTAATGAGTGTTCACACCCTCTCCCCGGCTCTGTAATGAGTGTTCACACCCTCTCCCCGGGTCTGTAATGAGTGTTCACACCCTCTCCCTGGCTCTGTAATGAGTGTTCACACCCTCTCCCCGGGTCTGTAATGACTTTTCACTCGCCCTCCCCGCTCTGTCATGAGTGTTCACACTCTCTCCCCGGCTCTGTAATAAGTGTTCACACCCTCTCCCCGACTCCGTAATGAGTGTTCACACCCTCTCCCCGGGTCTGTAATGAGTGTTCACACCCTCTCCCCGGCTCTGTAATGAGTGTTCACACCCTCTCCCCGGGTCTGTAATGACTGTTCACTCGCCCTCCCCGCTCTGTCATGAGTGTTCACACTCTCTCCCCGGGTCTGTAATGAGTGTTCACACCCTCTCCCCGGTTCTGTAATGAGTGTTCACACCCTCTCCCCGAGTCTGTAATAAGTGTTCACACCATCTCCCCGGCTCTGTAATGAGTGTTCACACCCTCTCCGCGGCTCTGTAATGAGTGTTCACACCCTCTCCCCGGGTCTGTAATGAGTGTTCACTCGCCCTCCCCGGCTCTGTAATAAGTGTTCACACCCTCTCGCCGGCTCTGTAATAAGTGTTCACATCCTCTCCCCGGCTCTGTAATGAGTGTTCACACTCTCTCCCCGGGTCTGTAATGAGTGTTCACACCCTCTCCGCGGCTCTGTAATGAGTGTTCACACCCTCTCCCCGGGTCTGTAATGAGTGTTCACTCGCCCTCCCCGGCTCGGTAATGAGTGTTCACACCCTCTCGCCGGCTCTGTAATAAGTGTTCACACCCTCTCGCCGGCTCTGTAATGAGGGTTCACACCCTCTCCGCGGCTCTGTAATGAGTGTTCACACCCTCTCCCCGGGTCTGTAATGAGTGTTCACTCGCCCTCCCCGGCTCGGTAATGAGTGTTCACACCCTCTCGCCGGCTCTGTAATAAGTGTTCACACCCTCTCGCCGGGTCTGTAATGAGTGTTCACACCCTCTCCCTGGCTCTGTAATGAGTGTTCACACTCTCTCCCCGGCTATGTAATGAGTGTTCACACCCTCTCCCCGGGTCTGTAATGAGTGTTCACACCCTCTCCCTGGCTCTGTAATGAGTGTTCACACTCTCTCCCCGGGTCTGTAATGAGTGTTCACACTCTCTCCCCGGCTCTGTAATGAGTGTTCACACCCTCTCCCCGGCTCTGTAATGAGTGTTCACACCCTCTCCCCGGCTCTGTAATGAGTGTTCACACCCTCTCCCCGGGTCTGTAATGTGTTCACACCCTCTCCCTGGCTCTGTAATGAGTGTTCACACCCTCTCCCTGGGTCTGTAATGAGTGTTCACACCCTCTCCCTGGCTCTGTAATGAGTGTTCACACTCTCTCCCCGGCTCTGTAATGAATGTTCACACTCTCTCCCCGGGTCTGGAATGAGTGTTCACACCCTCTCCCTGGCTCTGTAATGAGTGTTCACACCCTCTCCCCGGGTCTGTAATGAGTGTTCACACCCTTTCCCCGGCTCTGTAATGAGTGTTCACACTCTCTCCCCGGGTCTGTAATGAGTGATCACACCCTCTCCCCGGCTCTGTAATGAGTGTTCACACCCTCTCCCCGGCTCTGTAATGAGTGTTCACACCCTCTCCCCGGCTCTGTAATGAGTGTTCACACCCTCTCCCCGGGTCTGTAATGAGTGTTCACACTCTCTCCCCGGGTCTGTAATGAGTGTTCACACCCTCTCCCCGGGTCTGTAATGAGTGTTCACACCCTCTCCCTGGCTCTGTAATGAGTGTTCACACTCTCTCCCCGGCTATGTAATGAGTGTTCACACCCTCTCCCCGGGTCTGTAATGAGTGTTCACACCCTCTCCCTGGCTCTGTAATGAGTGTTCACACTCTCTCCCCGGGTCTGTAATGAGTGTTCACACTCTCTCCCCGGCTCTGTAATGAGTGTTCACACCCTCTCCCCGGCTCTGTAATGAGTGTTCACACACTCTCCCCGGCTCTGTAATGAGTGTTCACACCCTCTCCCCGGGTCTGTAATGTGTTCACACCCTCTCCCTGGCTCTGTAATGAGTGTTCACACCCTCTCCCCGGGTCTGTAATGAGTGTTCACACCCTCTCCCTGGCTCTGTAATGAGTGTTCACACTCTCTCCCCGGCTCTGTAATGAATGTTCACACTCTCTCCCCGGGTCTGGAATGAGTGTTCACACCCTCTCCCTGGCTCTGTAATGAGTGTTCACACCCTCTCCCCGGGTCTGTAATGAGTGTTCACACCCTTTCCCCGGCTCTGTAATGAGTGTTCACACTCTCTCCCCGGGTCTGTAATGAGTGATCACACCCTCTCCCCGGCTCTGTAATGAGTGTTCACACTCACTCCCCGGCTCTGTAATGAGTGTTCACACCCTCTCTCCGGCTCTGTAATGAGTGTTCACACTCTCTCACTAGCTCTGTAATGAGTGTTCACACTCTCTCCCCGGGTCTGTAATGAGTGTTCACACCCTCTCCCCAGCTCTGTAATGAGTGTTCACACTCTCTCCCCGGGTCTGTAATGAGTGTTCACACCCTCTCCCCGGGTCTGTAATGAGTGTTCACACCCTCTCCCCGGGTCTGTAATGAGTGTTCACACCCTCTCCCCAGCTCTGTAATGAGTGTTCACACTCTCTCCCCGGGTCTGTAATGAGTGTTCACACCCTCTCCCCGGGTCTGTAATGAGTGTTCACACCCTCTCCCTGGCTCTGTAATGAGTGTTCACACCCTCTCCCCGGGTCTGTAATGACTTTTCACTCGCCCTCCCCGCTCTGTCATGAGTGTTCACACTCTCTCCCCGGCTCTGTAATAAGTGATCACACCCTCTCCCCGGCTCTGTAATGAGTGTTCACACCCTCTCCCTGGCTCTGTAATGAGTGTTCACACCCTCTCCCCGGCTCGGTAATGAGTGTTCACACCCTCTCCCCGGCTCCGTAATGAGTGTTCACACCCTCTCCCCGGGTCTGTAATGAGTGTTCACACCCTCTCCCCAGCTCTGTAATGAGTGTTCACACCCTCTCCCCGGGTCTGTAATGACTGTTCACTCGCCCTCCCCGCTCTGTCATGAGTGTTCACACTCTCTCCCCGGCTCTGTAATGAGTGTTCACACCCTCTCCCCGGCTCTGTAATGAGTGTTCACACCCTCTCCCCGGGTCTGTAATGAGTGTTCACACCCTCTCCCTGGCTCTGTAATGAGTGTTCACACCCTCTCCCCGGGTCTGTAATGACTTTTCACTCGCCCTCCCCGCTCTGTCATGAGTGTTCACACTCTCTCCCCGGCTCTGTAATAAGTGTTCACATCCTCTCCCCGACTCCGTAATGAGTGTTCACACCCTCTCCCCGGGTCTGTAATGAGTGTTCACACCCTCTCCCCGGCTCTGTAATGAGTGTTCACACCCTCTCCCCGGGTCTGTAATGACTGTTCACTCGCCCTCCCCGCTCTGTCATGAGTGTTCACACTCTCTCCCCGGGTCTGTAATGAGTGTTCACACCCTCTCCCCGGTTCTGTAATGAGTGTTCACACCCTCTCCCCGAGTCTGTAATAAGTGTTCACACCATCTCCCCGGCTCTGTAATGAGTGTTCACACCCTCTCCGCGGCTCTGTAATGAGTGTTCACACCCTCTCCCCGGGTCTGTAATGAGTGTTCACTCGCCCTCCCCGGCTCTGTAATAAGTGTTCACACCCTCTCGCCGGCTCTGTAATAAGTGTTCACATCCTCTCCCCGGCTCTGTAATGAGTGTTCACACTCTCTCCCCGGGTCTGTAATGAGTGTTCACACCCTCTCCGCGGCTCTGTAATGAGTGTTCACACCCTCTCCCCGGGTCTGTAATGAGTGTTCACTCGCCCTCCCCGGCTCGGTAATGAGTGTTCACACCCTCTCGCCGGCTCTGTAATAAGTGTTCACACCCTCTCGCCGGCTCTGTAATGAGGGTTCACACCCTCTCCGCGGCTCTGTAATGAGTGTTCACACCCTCTCCCCGGGTCTGTAATGAGTGTTCACTCGCCCTCCCCGGCTCTGTAATAAGTGTTCACACCCTCTCGCCGGCTCTGTAATAAGTGTTCACATCCTCTCCCCGGCTCTGTAATGAGTGTTCACACTCTCTCCCCGGGTCTGTAATAAGTGTTCACACCCTCTCGCCGGCTCTGTAATGAGGGTTCACACCCTCTCCGCGGCTCTGTAATGAGTGTTCACACCCTCTCCCCGGGTCTGTAATGAGTGTTCACTCGCCCTCCCCGGCTCTGTAATAAGTGTTCACACCCTCTCGCCGGCTCTGTAATAAGTGTTCACATCCTCTCCCCGGCTCTGTAATGAGTGTTCACACTCTCTCCCCGGGTCTGTAATGAGTGTTCACACCCTCTCCGTGGCTCTGTAATGAGTGTTCACGCCCTCTCCCCGGGTCTGTAATGAGTGTTCACTCGCCCTCCCCGGCTCGGTAATGAGTGTTCACACCCTCTCCCCGGCTCTGTAATGAGTGTTCACACCCTCTCCCCGGGTCTGTAATGAGTGTTCACACCCTCTCCCCGGGTCTGTAATGTGTTCACACCCTCTCCCTGGCTCTGTAATGAGGGTTCACACCCTCTCCCCGGCTCTGTAATGAGGGTTCACACCCTCTCCCCGACTCTGTAATAAGTGTTCACACCCTCTCCCCGGGTTTGTAATGAGTTCTCACCTCCAACTCCCTGGGTCTGTAATGAGTGATGACACTTGGACTGGTGGATTACTGGTAATCATATCATTTACATGTGATTCGGTGATGCAACAGACAATTTATTCTAGTCCATAACATTATTCCAGCAGCATTGCTGCTAAATCGGATTTAATAATCTATAATCGAAGTCCGATGTTTGTTTCTGTAAAACAATGTGAAAGTTTCTGTTTCTGGGGAACTGAGATTATAATTCAGTTCGTGTCAAATTGCTTGAAATTAGTCGCGGTAGCAAAAGGCGATGTAATCTGCTTAGGCTTTTGCAGCTTTAGTCTCCTTGCCCGAAAGAACCTGGTGGCGTCCTTCACACTTGACCCGGATCACAGCCGGATCACAGTTACACGGGAGGGAGGCCAGAAACACCAACATTTTCGTCCTAATCCCATCACTAACTTCCCGGAGGCACTTGACAGAACATCTTGGGAACTCAGTAACACATCTCCAGTCTGACTCAGACACAGCAACAGGTTCCAGGTAAAAGTGATCAGAATTGAAATCTACAAGCATTGGCTAAATCCCAGATGGAGGTTTAGCGATTTAATCATTTATTAAATGTTCTAATAACTTGGGGGAATTTAATGTTACTGAATAACTTGAACGCGATAATCGGGATGTTTTATCGGAGCTGGTATGGGTTTTAATTTGCTTGATTATTCAGTCAGGATAAATTATTTCTGTTTCCATAGAAACCTTTTCAAGATATGTTTTTCTCCTGCAGGAACAGAGCGAGGTTGTCCATGCGGGAAACCCACGTGATATCAGCACGGTGCCCCGCTTTATATTTGCAATATTAATGAAAGAAACAGCGAGAAGTAGTTTGCTGTTTTAATAGTATGTTTTAGGATGAAGTCTCAGTGCTTGGAGCCCAGGCATTGGAGTGCATTGTGTTGGAGGCGAGTGGATCATTTTCAGAGGGAGCTCACGGTGCAGATCTGATTAAAGGTTTTCACTTAAAACAGCCGCATTCACTGTCTTGGTAATCTCCTTTCAATGACAGCCTGAAGGAGATTGTAGACAGTTGGTTGGATTAGAAAGCAGGTGTTACAGTAACTTTCACTGGTACAGGCGACAGGTCAACATCACTTTATACTCAGGACGATTTCTACATTTCCCAATAATTCCAGTGTTTCTTTCAGTCTGATCATTTCCTTTTTTTTTACTACACAGATTTAAAAGGAGATTGCTGCTCAACTCGGCAGGGGGAAAATGCGCCACTAACCCAATAACAAATATTCATATCCACCCCCCAGTGACCGTGAAAAAAATCTCAGTCTCAAGCAAGGAAACAAATTCCCCAAAAGGAGCAAAACGCGGAAAGAGATGAATGAGGTTTAAATTTCTATTCATCAACAATTGACTTCTATTCAAGAGAAATATCATTTTTTTTTCAGAGACAGATATGTATCTCAGACGGAACAGAAGGTTATCATGGAATCGGATTTTATTCCTACTTTCAGGGCTGATCATTTGTTCAGTTTACCAGTTCTTCATCGGAAACTTCCAGCTTTCAGCACCGCGGAGAGCGCAACATGGGGAAGGAAACGGTGGCGACCAAAATCAGCGTTATCTCTCCATCCAGAGCAGGAAACTTCTGCAGACTAACAGCAACATCACAGCCCAGACCAGCACCCCCAGGACCCCCATAACCGGGGTCCCCAAGACCAGGATCCCCACAACCGGGGTCCCCAAGACCAGGACCCCCATAACCGGGGTCCCCAAGACCAGGATCCCCACAACCGGGGTCCCCAAGACCAGGATCCCCACAACCGGGGTCCCCAAGACCAGGATCCCCACAACCGGGGTCCCCAAGACCAGGATCCCCACAACCGGGGTCCCCAAGACCAGGATCCCCACAACCTGGGTCTCCAAGACCAGGACCCCCACAACCTGGGTCTCCAAGACCAGGACCCCCACAACCCCTCTTAACACAATCACCAACTCCAGCATAACCAGCACAGGAGAGATAACCACACCAGCAGCAACAGAAACACCTCGATTAAGAGGATGCATTCGAGTGGGGAATGAAATCATCCCAGCTCCCAGATCACCTGCCCCTGTAACGGACGGCACCAGCAGCGAGCCGGACACCAGCAGCGAGCCGGACACCAGCAGCGAGCCGGACACCGGCAGAGAGCCTCCGCTTGGCCACACTAAAGGCGAATACCCGGGTGATCTGTTCAGCTTGGAGGAACGAAGGCAGGGCTGGGTGATCCTACATGCATCGGGTATGGTCTACATGTTTATAGCCCTAGCCCTGGTCTGCGATGAGTTTTTTGTACCATCTTTAGGGGCGATTATTGAGAGATTTAAAATTTCCGATGATGTAGCGGGGGCAACATTCATGGCAGCGGGAGGATCAGCTCCTGAACTCTTCACCTCTCTCATTGGAGTCTTTGTTTCGCACAGTAATGTGGGCATCGGCACAATAGTGGGGTCGGCAGTGTTCAACATCCTGTTTGTAATCGGAATGTGTGCCATCGTGTCCAGAGAAATCCTTCACCTTACCTGGTGGCCTCTGTTCCGGGATGTCTCTTTCTATGTCTTGGACTTGATCATGCTGATAATATTCTTTCTGGACAATACGATCGAGTGGTGGGAGAGTGTTTGTTTATTGTGTGGCTACATCAGCTACGTTAGTTTCATGAAATTCAATGAAGAGATCGAGCGATGGTTTAAGAGGAATATTGTCAATAACAGTAACGCGGTGAAAGTAATGTCGATGATCAACCCGGTCAAGGTTAGTGACAGTATATTTACACCTGACATTGCATCTCCGGCCTGTTTGAGTGACAGCTTCAGCTCTTCACACTGACATGAAAGTGAAATCTTCACTTGTTGAGTTCCGAGTTGTACTTGGAGAAATTTATTGCACATTCCATCCGATTGTAATCCGCGTTTGCGAGATTTAACAGTTTGCCATGTGCTAACTGATACCAAAATGAATCTGGTTAAAAAATATCAAGAAAAAATCGCCTTGCAATGAAAATGCAAAAGAACTAATGGGCCGTGTGTATGTGTCAGCGTGAATGTGAGAGTGTGTGAGTGGTGTGGAACTTAACAACTGAACTGAAGTTTGAGCATCACCACATATCATCAAATGATCTTCCTGATCATTTATGTGACTGGTGAAGGGCTCTGGTCTTTTGACATCAGCACATTCACTTTCCTGCAGAATAAATGATGCTGAGGTTTGCAGGAAGTGGAAGTGAAGCAGCGACGATGGAGGAATACTGACATATCTCCAAGTCAGGATGGTGCGTTACTTGCAGCTGATGGGGTTCCCATAACATTACTGCTGTTGCTGTTCTCAGTTGAGGAAGCTACTGCTGTAACAAATCCTGTAGATCTGGAGCCAGGGTGCAGGGGGGTTGCTGGGGTAATCACTGAGTCCAGGGGTATACAGCTCTTGTGACCGTTTCTGGATCAAGGCTGTGAAGAGGTCTGGAGGAACCCAGACTGATCATTAGTGAGCAGGTTGTTGGTGAGTAGGTGACACTTACTGGCTGTATTGCTAACTCCTTCCATTACTTGTTGTTGAGTTGGATCACTTAAACTGAATGACTTGGAGTGAGTTTAAAACAATCTTCAATTTCTGCTTTTACAACATTAATTCAGAATCTTTTAATTGAATAATCACTGGTGGCTTAACTATCAGCTTGCAGGGTTATCTGTGTTGTATTTATGTCACAGTTAGCAGCAAACTGGATAACCTGCAGTAAAGATCTTTTAATTCTTCTGAAACAGTCAATGAGACTTTTGTTCAGTTCGAAGTTTGAAAAATGTAACAAGTTAGACAGGGAACATTGGATTTTATAAACTGCTTAACAGCAACACAAAACCTATTTCACAGAGCAGGCTCTGCACGCAGTAGTCAACAGAATTCTGGAGAAGTGGTGCAGAGGTAGGTCTCCAAACACACAAAGATGGTGCCAACCATACAAACAATTCACTAGCAGATTGGACGCTGTCACAACAACTTTCTAAGCAGGAGATATGGAAGAAGGTGTACAAAAGGCATAAATGTTACTGTATAGTGTGAGCACAGGGTACGTGTGGATGAGGAAAGTTGTAGTTTCAAAGAAACAGCTGTACTGCCCTAGAGAAAAGTTAAGCAGAACTTAGAAAGTGAGGTGAGGATGAAGGTGACAAGCTTGCAGGAGCAAGGAAAGTCTATTAGGTACTTGATATAGTTCTTACTCCAACTGTTCTGCTCCCCACCTACCAGGAGAGGCAAAAGATGGAAATCTCTGTCAAAAACTCTTCTACCTTGCAAAGGCAATCAGGCACCAAGAGGCCACAGCCCTTATTTACTACAAGAATGTTACTCTTCTGCCATGAATTCTTTTCAAAAATGCACTTAAAAACATTCTTCTTTCTTCCATCTCCAGAATCCTGTTTCACAACTCAATGACCTGAAAAAAAATAAAACTTCTGGCCAATTTAAATAGCAGCCCCTAGTTCTACCAAGACCCAACACCTTAAACAATTGTTGTTAATGTCTGTAGTAATTTAAAATACTGAATCAGATCTCTTCAAAGTCTACATCTCTCCGGTGAATCCACACCCAAGGTTCTAAGTCTATCTGTGTATGGCAGGCACATCTACTCTTAATGAGCATGATTGAGTAGTTGATGACAACACAATATCCGTATGGGAAATATGCTTGTGTACTCATCCCCAACTGCTCTCTTCACAGGGCAAGGGGAACCCATTGGAAAAGCAGTCACTCCCAAACAGTCCAACACCAACCAACATCAATCCAACATCAACTAACACCAACCAACATCAATCCAACATCAACTAACACCAACCAACATCAATCCAACATCAACTAACACCAACCAACATCAATCCAACATCAACTAACACCAACCAACATCAATCAACATCAATCCAACATCAACTAACACCAACCAACATCAATCAACATCAATCCAACATCAACTAACACCAACCAACATCAATCAACATCAAAAAACATCAATCCAACATCAACTAACACCAACCAACATCAATCAACATCCAAAAACATCAATCCAACATCAATCCAACATCAACTAACACCAACCAACATCAATCCAACATCAACTAACACCAACCAACATCAATCCAACATCAACTAACACCAACCAACATCAATCCAACATCAACTAACACCAACCAACATCAATCAACATCAATCCAACATCAACTAACACCAACCAACATCAATCAACATCAAAAAACATCAATCCAACATCAACTAACACCAACCAACATCAATCAACATCCAAAAACATCAATCCAACATCAACCAACATCAACCAACATCAACCAACATCAACCAACATCAATCCAACATCAACTAACACCAACCAACATCAATCAACATCAAAAAACATCAATCCAACATCAACCAACATCAACCAACATCAACCAACATCAATCCAACATCAACTAACACCAACCAACATCAATCAACATCAAAAAACATCAATCCAACATCAACCAACATCAACCAACATCAACCAACATCAATCCAACATCAACTAACACCAACCAACATCAATCCAACATCAAAAAACATCAATCCAACATCAATCAACATCAAAAAACATCAATCCAACATCAACCAACATCAACCAACATCAACCAACATCAATCCAACATCAACTAACACCAACCAACATCAATCAACATCAAAAAACATCAATCCAACATCAATCAACATCAAAAAACATCAATCCAACATCAACCAACATCAATCCAACATCAATCCAACATCAACTAACACCAACCAACATCAATCAACATCAAAAAACATCAATCCAACATCAACCAACATCAACCAACATCAACCAACATCAATCCAACATCAACTAACACCAACCAACATCAATCAACATAAAAAAACATCAATCCAACATCAACCAACATCAATCAACATCAAAAAACATCAATCCAACATCAACCAACATCAACCAACATCAACCAACATCAATCCAACATCAACTAACATCAACCAACATCAATCCAACATCAATCCAACATCAACTAACACCAACCAACATCAATCAACATCAAAAAACATCAATCCAACATCAACCAACATCAACCAACATCAACCAACATCAATCCAACATCAACTAACACCAACCAACATCAATCAACATCAACTAACACCAATCCAACATCAACTAACACCAACCAACATAAATCAACATAAAAAAACATCAATCCAACATCAACCAACATCAACCAACATCAACCAACATCAATCCAACATCAACTAACACCAACCAACATCAATCCAACATCAACTAACACCAACCAACATCAATCAACATCAAAAAACATCAATCCAACATCAACCAACATCAACCAACATCAACCAACATCAATCCAACATCAACTAACACCAACCAACATCAATCCAACATCAACTAACACCAACCAACATCAATCCAACATCAACTAACACCAACCAACATCAATCCAACATCAACTAACACCAACCAACATCAATCAACATCAAAAAACATCAATCCAACATCAACTAACACCAACCAACATCAATCCAACATCAACCAATATCAATCCAACATCAACTAACACCAACCAACATCAATCAACATCAAAAAACATCAACCAACATCAACCAACATCAATCCAACATCAAAAAACATCAATCCAACATCAACCAACATCAACCAACATCAACCAACATCAATCCAACATCAACCAACATCAACCAACATCAAACAACATCAATCCAACATCAACCAACATCAATCCAACATCAAAAAACATCAATCCAACATCAACCAACATCAACCAACATCAACCAACATCAATCCAACATCAAAAAACATCAATCCAACATCAACCAACATCAACCAACATCAACCAACATCAATCCAACATCAACCAACATCAACCAACATCAAACAACATCAATCCAACATCAACCAACATCAATCCAACATCAAAAAACATCAACCAACATCAATCCAACATCAACCAACATCAATCCAACATCAACCTGAGGCAGGTACTGACAGATTTAAACACACAATGGAAGAGGGCAATAAAAACAAGAAATGCTGGAAATACTCAGCAGGTCTGGCAGCATCTGTGGAGAGAAAAACTGAGTTAATGTTTCAGGTCAGTGACCCTTCTTCAGAACTGGTAGATATAAGAAATGTAAAAGATTTTAAGCAAGTAAAGCAGGGGTGGGGCAAGAGATAACAAAAGAGGTGTTGATAGGACAAGGTCACAGAGAATAACTGACCAAAAGGTTATGGAGCAAAGGCAAACAATATGTTAATGGTGGTAGATATAAGAAATGTAAAAGATTTTAAGCAAGTAAAGGCAGGTGGGGGGTGACCTGAAAGGTTAACTCTGCTTCTCTCTCCACAGATGCTGCCAGACCTGCTGAGTATTTCCAGAGTTTCTTGTTTTTATTTCAGATTTTCAGCATCTGCAATATTTTGCTTTTATTATAGAAAAGGGCAATGTTACTGGTGTTGATCAGGGCCAGCAGGTACATGGTGGAGCCCCAGCATACTGTGTGCCCTGTTCAGCTGTCTGAGGAACCTCTATACTATTCAGTGGATCCATGTTTAAGATGTCCTGCATTCTGTATTGTGCAGAAAATGAAATATCAGTTGTCCAAAATCAGAACAATTAAAGCAGATGCAGTGTGCATCTTTTTTTCATTTGTTCATGGGCATCACTGGCAAGGCCAGCATTTATTGCCCACCCCTAATTGCCCTTGAACTGAGTGGTTTGCTCAGCCATTTCAGAGGGCATTTAAAAGTCAACCACATTGCTATGAATCGGGAGTCACATGTAGGCCAGACCAGGTAAGAACAGCAGATTTACTTCCTTAAAGGGTATTGGTGAACAAGAGTTTTTTTTTTTTACAACAATCAACAATGGTTTCATGGTCACCATTGGACTAGTTTTTTAAAATTCCAGATCTATTAATTGAATTCAAATTTCTCCTTCTGTTGTGGTGGGATTCAAACCCATGTCCCCAGAGCACTAGGCTGGGCCTCCGGGCTACTAGTCCAGTGACAATACGACTATGCCACCACCTCCCCCTAAAACATAGAGTGTAATTAACTCAAGGAATGTTCTAAAGGTATTAATTGGAGAGCTCACTGCAAGAATTTGACAATGAGCTCCTCTCTTCCTCTCTGCCCATGTGGGCTGCTTTGTTATACACTATTCTACCACTTTCAGCTACTCCACCTCTAGATTCACACTGCTATTTCTGCCCATGACTGCCTTGTGCCGCATGCAGCAGGTTTGTATAATTTTGCAGCCATTCCCCATGATCAGTTGTAATCCCACTTCCCCAAACTAGGTCAAGCAACTAAAGTGTTGCTTTAGTGCCTTGAATATCTGTTCATTGATGACCCTAGTTCATTCCTGTTGATTTTCTTTTGATCTTTATGGACAATTGCTTCGGTTGCCAGTGTAGAAACATCATAAATGTATTCATAAAGATTTCCTCTGGGATGACTTCACTAGATAATCAAGTGTAAAGAATCTTCATGAAAACATTAACAATGTAACTGCACACAGTGACCAAAGTAATTCCTGTTCTGTATTTATTAATTCAAAGCCATATACTGGCTTTCTCCCAAGATGTTGTTAGCAGTCTTTGCTTAAACCAAAGAATTTTAGAGGAAATATAATTTAAAGTTGATAATAGTTTTTTATTTAATGGTCTGAATTATTAGAACTGGCTCCTGATGAAAATCTTTCCCTCCTTTAACCTGTTTTGATGTGAGACCCTCCCCACATTTAAGTTACAGAATCTTTTTGTCTTCCTTGTATTTCTATATGTATACCCCGGAGAAAATACAGTACAAACTATGTGAAACTGACACTTGCACATTCATACAGAAACATCCATGATCTGTGTAGGAGATACACATTACATTGAGCCTTTGAGATGGTGCAACAAAGGTTCACTAGTGATTCCTGGAATAAGAGGGTAGTCCTATTATGAGAGGTTGAGTAGAATGGGCCTAACCTCTCTCTGGTGCTTTGAAAAATGAGAGATATTGTCATTAAAACATGTACGATGCTGAAGGGGCTTGGCAGGGTAGATACTGAAAGGTTGGTTCCACATGCTTGCGAGTCTATGATGAGGGGTCACAGTGTCAGGATAAGATGTCGGCCATTTAGGACTGAGATGCAGAGCAATTTCTTCATTTAGAGGATTATGAATCTGTGGAATTCTCTACTCCAGGAGGGTTGTGGATGCTGAGTCATTGTATATTCAAGGCTGAGATTGATAGATTTTTCTACTCTAAGAGAATCAAGGACAATGGGAGTTGAGGTGAAAGATCAGCCATAATCTTATCAAATGGTGCAACAGGTTCAAGGGGCCAGATGGTCTACTCCTGTTCCTATTTCTTATGCTCTTATGTTCCAAAATCAGCAGTTAACACACTGTCAATATTACCTGCAATAGTAGCATACCTTCATAAGTTTAATCACTTTTGTGTAAAATATAGATTTTACAGTGCACTGGGTGAGATTGAATGGCTGAATGACTTTGCACACAGATTTGACAATTGTTTTATGTATCTGCAGTTTATACAAAGTATAAGACCAGCCTAATATCTCTATAAGTTCATCAGCTTCTTACAGCTCTGTTCTGTACATGTAGTTACTCAGTGTTATGGCTCTGATCCATTTCTAGCTAATTGTCCTATTATGTAGTTAGTAATGTTATCTTCAGCCCCAGTTCCAACACAATGCCATAAAAACACACATTTAAAATGGACCATTTATGTTATAAAAACAAGAAATGCTGGAAAGAGAAGCGGAGTTAACGTTTCGGGTCAGTGACCCTTCTTCTGAACCATTTATGTTCCTGTTTAGTGGGCTAAGTATGCGGCCTGTTACATGTGGGTGAGGATTAATGCTGGGACTGGCTTTGGCTTCAGTTCCGAGTAGAATACCAGCCTCACTAACGGCCTTCGTCATATTGTGTTCTTCATGGCATTGCCCAGCATAGAGCCTACACCAACCACATCACTAAAAGTGACTTTTCCTCCTAATCCCATTTCCTTTTGTAGTTCCCGGTTGCAGCAGTGAATGTGAGTGCATTTTTTAAAACAAGCAACCGATTCATTTCAACCGCCCGTTTTATCTCAGTGGAGGCTAAAGATCTATTAAATTCCACTGAAAAGTAATAGTTTGTTCTTTGATTATCTGAGTCGCCCCGGGATTGTCTTCGCCCTAGGTCGGCAGGGTTACAATATACCAGAGAGAGGGGTGACCTGTGGAGGGTGATGTACGTTATAGAGATTGCAGAACACAAAGAGGCCACTCACTCTATCGTGGCGATGCTAGCCCTTCAGTTGTACTTTCCACTCTCCCCATATATTTGATATTATTTTACAAATACTTATCCAAATCCTTTTTCAGTTATATTCTAGTCTTTTCTTCAATTCCCTCCTTATGGTAAATCATTCCATAGAGTCATTGAGTCATTTATGGCACAGCAGGAGCCCATTCGGCCCATCGAGTCCATGCTCTAATCCTTTGTGTGAAAACATTTATTCTACATTCCCTGTCGCCAGCGAATAAAAAAATGATAATCTTGAGTCTATATTCACCTTTGCTGATTTGCCAAACACTGGAAAAATCATTCACGATTTACGCTTTCCAAACAGTTTATAATTCCCAACACCCTCCATTAGACGCTTCCTGAACATTCCCTATTCCAGTGAAAATGCCCAAAGGTTTTGAAACTTTTGCACATTAAATTTAAATTTCCTGTTATCTGGAAAAATGGTCCATAAGACATTGTAGTTCTGCGGAGAATGGAAATTTGAGATCAGCTAAATATTATAATGGTTATTCCACGTGATGGGATCATTGGACCGAGAACTGGAGACTGTTTTGTTCCTTGATCCAAATTGAACTGGGTTTCTCCCATTACTTCACTCCCTGTGCTGTGCACATTTGGATCATCCTCTTTGATCTGTTCATTCCTTTGTATTGTCCGATTGAGAGAATATGTTTTTATCCAATAGCTTTTTAACCTTTTTCTGCTTTCTAAATAATCTGATCAATCTCAATCTTTGGCCTCCTTGCCTCGAGAGACAATGGGTAAGCGCCTGGAGGTGGTCAGTGGTGTGTGGAGCAGCGCCTGGAGTGGCTATAAAGGCCAATACTAGAGTGACAGACTTCCACAGGTGCTGCAGAGAAATTTGTTTGTCGGGGCTGTTACACAGTTGGCTCTCCCCTTGCGCCTCTGTCTTTTTTCCTGTCAACTGCTAAGTCTCTTCGACTCGCCACACTTTAGCCCCGCCTTTATGGCTGCCCGCCAGCTCTGGCGAACGCTGGCAACTGACTCCCACGACTTGTGATCAATGTCACAGGACTTCATGTCGCATTTGCAGACGTCTTTAAAGTGGAGACATGGACAGCCAGTGGGTCTGATACCAGTGGCGAGCTCGCTGTACAATGTGTCCTTGGGGATCCTGCCATCTTCCATGCGGCTCACATGGCCAAGCCATCTCAAGTGCCGCTGACTCAGTAGTGTGTATAAGCTGGGGATGTTGGCCGCCTCGAGGACTTCTGTGTTGGAGATACGGTCCTGCCACCTGATGCCAAGTATTCTCCGGAGGCAGCGAAGATGGAATGAATTGAGACGTCGCTCTTGGCTGACATACGTTGTCCAGGCCTCGCTGCCGTAGAGCAAGGTACTGAGGACACAGGCCTGATACACTCGGACTTTTGTGTTCCGTGTCATTGCGCCATTTTCCCACACTCTCTTGGCCAGTCTGGACATAGCAGTGGAAGCCTTTCCCATGCGCTTGTTGATTTCTGCATCTAGAGACAGGTTACTGGTGATAGTTGAGCCTAGGTAGGTGAACTCTTGAACCACTTCCAGAGCGTGGTCGCCAATATTGATGGATGGAGCATTTCTGACGTCCTGCCCCACGATGTTTGTTTTCTTGAGGCTGATGGTTAGGCCAAACTCATTGCAGGCAGCCGCAAACCTGTCGATGAGACTCTGCAGACACTCTTCAGTGTGAGATGTTAAAGCAGCATTGTCAGCAAAGAGGAGTTCCCTGATGAGGACTTTCCGTACTTTGGACTTCGCTCTTAGACGGGCAAGGTTGAACAACCTGCCCCCTGATCTTGTGTGGAGGAAAATTCCTTCTTCAGAGGACTTGAACGCATGTGAAAGCAGTAGGGAGAAGAAAATCCCAAAAAGTGTGGGTGTGAGAACACAGCCCTGTTTCACACCACTCAGGATAGGAAAGGGCTCTGAGGAGGAGCCACCATGTTGAATTGTGCCTTTCATATTTTCATGGAACGAGGTGATGATACTTAGTAGCTTTGGTGGGCATCCAATCTTTTCTAGTAGTCTGAAGAGTCTGCTGACGAGGTCAAAGGCTTTGGTGAGATCAATGAAAGCAATGTAGAGGGGCATCTGTTGTTCTTGGCATTTCTCCTGTATCTGATGAAGGGAGAACAGCATGTCAACGGTCGATCTCTCTGCACGAAAGCCACACTGTGCCTCAGGGTAGACGCGCTCGGCCAGCTTCTGGAGCCTGTTTAGAGCGACTCCAGCAAAGACTTTCCCCCTATGCTGAGCAGGGAGATTCCACGGTAATTGTTGCAGTCACCGCGGTCACCTTTGTTTTTATAGAGGGTGATGATATTGGCATCGCACATCACTGGCTACTAAATCCTTTAACTGACGTTTTGCTGAGTCAACATATTTGACCTTTGTCTTTAATCTATTGTTCTTTCTGTCACCACTTTGTTCTGTTCAGTCCTGAGTTATTCTCCTTGTTTCCAGTTCTAATAAAGAGCAGAAAAACGCCAAAGTGAGGTTTTCTCTTTTCATGCTGATCTTGCCCTGTATTTCCAACATTTTATTCCCAATCCAATTCCCAATGTGTTTGTGAATCTTCACCTGCCAACCAAATCCCGATGTCAGTGCGCCTGATGGACACTATCAATGGAAAGATAATCTCAATGGACGCGGCAGGACTTTCTGAGCAGCAGCTGCATCCCAGTGAACCCAGGGAGTCTTAGACACCGGGGAATCTGTTGTGTTTGGAAAACTGTAGAACCTCCGAGTGCTTCATTCACCCAAATCCACAGTGTTCTTATAGACTTGGAATACAGAATAGAGGATTGTGGATAGAGGATTGGTAACAGACAGAAGCAGAGAGTGGGCATAAATAGGACATTTTCAAGTTGGCAGGCAGTGAATAGTGGGGTGCTGCAAGGATCAGTGCTGGGGCCTCAGCTATTTACAACCCATATTAATGACTTGGATGAAGAGATGGAGAGTAATGTATCTAAGTTTGCTGATGATACAGGGTAGGTGGAGAGGTAAGCTGCGGGGAGGATGTGGAGAGGCGGCAAAGAGATATAGACAGGTTAAGTGAGTGGGCAACAAGATGGCAAATTGAGTATAATGTAGGGAAGAGTGAAGTTGTTCACTTTGGTCGTCAAAACCGAAAAGCAGAATATTTTTTAAAAGGTGCGAAACTGGTAAGTGTTGATGTTCAGAGAGACTTGGGTGTACTTGTACAAGGAACACACAAAATTAACATGCAGGTGCAGCAGACTATTAGGAAGGCAAATAGCATGTTGACCTTTATTGCAAGGGGATTGGAGTATAGGAATAAAGAAGTCTTACTAAAATTGTACAGGACTTTGGTGAGACTGCACCTGGAATACTGTGTGCAGTTTTGGTCTCCAAAGTAAGAAAGGATATACTTGCACTGGAGGCAGTGCAGCGAAGATTTACTAAATTAGTCCCTGGGATGAGGGGGTTGTTCTATGATGAGAGGCTGAGTAAATTGGGCCTATATTCTCTGGAGTTTAGAAGAATGAGAGGCGATCTCATTGAGACATACAAGATTCTGAAAGGGCTGGATAGGGTAGAAGCTGAGAGATTGTTCCCACTGTTCAGGGAATCTTGAACACGGGGACACAGTCTCAGGATAAGGGGCCGATCATTCAGGACTGAGATGAAGAGAAATCACTTCACTCAAATCTTTGGAATTCTCTATCCCAGAGGATTGTGGATGCTCCATCATTGAATACATTTAAGACTGGGATAGATTTTTGGTCTCACAGGGAATCCAGGGAAATGGGGAGTGGGCAGGAAAGTGGAATTGAAGCCCAAGATCAGCCATGATCGTATTGAATGGTGGAGCAGGCTCGATGGGCCGAATGGTCTACGCCTGCTCCTATTTCTTATGTTCTTGCAATACAGTCTTGGTTGTGTCCGTTTGAGAAGAATGTACTTGAGACACATGAAGCCTTTCTTTAAAAGGAATCTGTCCTGTTGAGTGGAGATTACAGGAGCTTCAAACGAGGAAATGAGTCAGATTGTATGCAATGTACTCACTCTTTCCTCTGTGTAACCTCCAACATGAGTTTGTCTGACAGGGACGTTCCTCATAATTTAGTCTGACTCTAATCCTGTTTTACCTTGACCCATCTTAAACCAATTGCTATGGAGTTTCCGAAACCATTAAGGTTGTGGAGCGAGAGTGACAGAGTCTGGAACATGTGTTGATTCTTTGCGGAATATTAAAAGTGCACTTCCGGTCACTGTGGTGGTTCCTTTGTGATCTCCAATGATCCATGTAGGGAACAGATGGGGGAAGGGAAAACTTGTCTTGTTACATTTGCCAGTTCTGATGAAAGGTCACTGACTGGGTAGGTGGTGGTGTAGTGGTATTATCACTGGACTAGTAACCCAGAGTATTCCTCTGGGGACATGGGTTCGAATCCCACCACAGCAGAAGGTGGAATTTGAATTTAATTAATAAATCTGGAATTAAAAGCTAGTCTAATGATGGCCATGAAACCATTGTCGAACCCAAACTGAGCATCACTGAGCAGGTTATTGCTAAGCAAGTGCCGCTTGATGGCACTGTTGATGACACCTTCCATCACTTTACTGATGATTGAGAGTAGACTGATGGGGCGGTAATTGGCCGGGTCGGACTTGTCCTGCTTTTTGTTTACAGGACATACCTGGGCAATTTTCCACATTGCAGGGTTGATGCCAGTGTTGTAGCTGTACTGGAACAGCTTGGCTCGGGGCGCGGCAAGCTCTGGAGCACAGGTCTTCAGTACTATTGCCGGAATATTGTCAGGGCCCATAGCTTTTGCAGTATCCAGTGCCTTCAGTCGTTTCTTAATATCACACGGAGTGAATCGAATTGGCTGAAGTCTGGCATCTGTGATGCTGGGGACTTCAGGAGGAGGCCGAGATGGATCATCAACTCGGCACTTCTGGCTTAAGATTGTTGCTTCAGCCTTATCTTTCGCACTGATGTGCTGGGCTCCCCCATCATTGAGGATGCGGATATTTGTGGAGTCACCTCCTCCAGTTAGTTGTTTAATTGTCCACCACCATTCATGACTGGATGTGGCAGGACTGCAGAGCTTAGATCTGATCTGTTGGTTATGGGATCGCTTAGCTCTGTCTATCGCATGCTGCTTATGCAGTTTGGCATGCAAGTAGTCCTGGGTTGTAGCTTCACCAAGTTGACACCTCATTTTGAGGAATGCCTGGTGCTGCTCCTGGCATGCCCTCCTGCACTCTTCATTGAACCAGGGTTGGTCTCCTGGCTTGATGGTAATGGTAGAGTGGGGGATGTGCCGGGCCATGAGGTTACAAATTGTCCTGCTGCTGATGGTCCACAGCGCCTCATGGATGCCCAGTTTTGCATTGCTGGATCTGTTTGAAATCTATCCCATTTAGCACAGTGTTAGTGCCACACAACACAATGGAGGGTATCCTCAGTGTGAAGATGGGACTTTATCTTCGCAAGGACTGTGCGATGGTCACTCCTACCAATACTGTCATGGACAGGTGCATCTGCGGCAGGAAGATGTGTGAGGATGAGCTCAAGTATGTTTTTCACTATTGTTGGTTCCCTCAGTACTTGCCACAGACCCAGTCTAGCAGATATATCCTTTAGGCCTCGGCCAGCTCGGTCAGTAGTGATGCTACTGAGCCACTCTTGGTGATGGACATTGAAGTCCCTCAGCCAGAGTACATTCTGTGCCCTTGCCACCCTCAGTGCTCCCTCCAAGTGGTGTCCAACACGGAGGAGTGCTGATTCATCAGCTGAGGGCAGCAGTAAGTGATAATCAGCAGGAGGTATCATGCCCATATTTGACCTGATGCCACAAGACATCATGGGGTCCAGAGTCGATGTTGAGGACTCCCAGGGCAATTCCCTCCCAACTGTATATCACTGTTCTGCCACCTCTGCTGGGTCAGGACATACCCAGGGATGGTGATGGTCATGTCTGGGACATTGTCTGTCAGGTATGATTTGGTGAGTATGACTTTATCAGGCTGTTGCTTGACTAGTCTGTGGTACAGCTCTCCCAACTTTAGCACAATCCCCCAGACGTTAGTAAGGAGGACTTTGCAGGATTGACAGGACTGGGTTTGCCGTTGTCGTTTCTGGTGTCTAGGTCGATGCCAGGTGGCCCGTCCAGTTTCACTGCTTATTGACTTCATAGTGGTTAGATACAACTGAGCCATTTCAGAGGGCATGTAAGAGGCAACCACATTGCTGTGGGTCTGGAGTCACATGTAGGTCAGACCAGGTAAGGACGGCAGATTTCCTTCCCTAAAGGACATTAGTGAACCAGATGGGTTTTTACAACAATCGACAATGGTTTCATGGCCATCATTAGACTAGCTTTTTAATTCCAGATTTTCTTTTATTAATTAAATTCAAATTCCACCTTTTACCATGGCGGGAGTTGAACCCATGTCCCCAGGTGAATATCCTGGGTCTCTGGGTTATTAGTCCAGTGACAATACCACTAGGCCACTGCCTCCCCTTGTTGCATGAAAAGGTTTGTAATCCCACAAATAAAGGGTCTTATTTTTAAACACATTCTCTGAGAGCTGCAGTGCGCTCATTAACCAGCTCCCACCACCTATCTCAACATTGCTCATACTGCACTTACACTGAGAGACATCAATCCAGGGCAGGGCCTTCACTGGGTGCATTCAATGTACCTATAAATTTGCGCTGTGAGAGACACATTTTCCTTCTTCCCACCTTCCCTCCCTCCGTGTCTCCCCCTCCATCCTCCTCCTTTCCCCCCTTCTACCATCCTCCTCCAACACCCTCTCTCCTACCATTCACTTTCCCTCCTCGTTCCCACTGCCCCACCACCACAAAATGATTTCTGGTCTGATTATATTTATTGCGCAGACAAATCACATTTAAATCCAATTTGCTAATGAGCAAGGATTCTGTTGTCAAATCAGGGCTGATAAACACACTGTACAAAGAAACTGAAATTCCTTAGTCATTCCCTGGATAGAACGGCTATGTGTTGTTTTAGAGAACGATTCTGTGTTGTGTTGTGGTTGGGAGTTGGGGGTGGGCTTGGGGGTTGGCGGTTGGGAGTTGGGGGTGGGCTTGGGGGTTGGCGGTTGGGGGTGAGGGTGGGGTTGTGTTGGAGTTGGGGGTTGGGGGTTGGAGTTGTGTGTTGGTGTTGTGTTGTGTTGGTGTTGTGTTGTGTTGGCAGTGGGGGGTGGGG
The DNA here is from genome assembly GCF_036365525.1 of Heterodontus francisci. Lineage (NCBI taxonomy): Eukaryota > Metazoa > Chordata > Chondrichthyes > Heterodontiformes > Heterodontidae > Heterodontus > Heterodontus francisci. The sequence goes on along the minus strand of NC_090408.1, from coordinate 44,076,619 downwards.
TTGTGTTGGGGTTTATTGGGGCTGTGTTGGAATTGTGGGTTGAGGTTGGGTTGTGTTGGGATTGTGTTGGGTTGTGTTGGGGTTTATTGGGGCTGTGTTGGAATTATAGGTTGGGGTTGGGTTGTGTTGTGTTGGGATTGTGTTGGGATTGTGTTGGGTTGTGTTGGGTTGTGTTGGGGTTTATTGGGGCTGTGTTGGAATTGTGGGTTGGGGTTGGGTTGTGTTGGGATTGTGTTGGGTTGTGTTGGGGTTTATTGGGGCTGTGTTGGAATTATAGGTTGGGGTTGGGTTGTGTTGTGTTGGGATTGTGTTGGGATTGTGTTGGGTTGTGTTGGGTTGTGTTGGGGTTTATTGGGGCTGTGTTGGAATTGTGGGTTGGGGTTGGGTTGTGTTGGGATTGTGTTGGGTTGTGTTGGGGTTGTTCTCAGTCTGAACATCACCACCTTTATCATTATAAAAGGAATCTATAAGTGAACGTCAAAGGAAAATGCCCCCTCCAATATGAAGCCCTGTGGATGTCGTGTTAGATTTGGAGGATAGTGAGTTATCAGGAGAGACTGGAAAAAGTTGGACTTTCATCCTTGAACAAAGAGATTTTTCACTTTTGCTTGTTAAGCTTTGCAAAACAATATTGCGGGAGAGATACTGTGGGAGTTTGTCACAAGGAGACAACAGCTATTTCTCATTCAATGCTTTCTGCAGCCCAATGCTGTAAAACATCTCAATTGTGAATAATTTCCAATTTCTCTTCACTTACATGGAGAAGAGAAGTGATTCAGAGTCCAAGGAAGAAGAAAGGGATGATAACAACAGGCTCAAGGTAAAAGTCAAAACCACCAAAGACTCAGATGGTTTATATATAGAACAGTGGAAACCTGGGAATGGGTGATAGGTTTTAATTTAATCAATGGACTTAATGGATAGCTTCAGAAGGCTTAGATACAGAATTATGAGTATCTAGGAGTTAATTATAAAGCTACAATCAAACCAAGAACAAGATTGCCAATCTATATAGAGATAACTTGTCAGTTCCAATCAACCTCGTTACTGTTTCACCACTAACCTAACAGGTTCCTTAACAGTGTGAATATGGTGACACAGAGCGTTGGAACCTCAGTGATCTTTGCCAGAGACTGGTAGTACATGGAATTACATTCCCCATTCCTCTGGACTCAGCTGTTCCATTATATGGAAGAGTCATATGGAGGCCAGAGGGAAGTAGAGAGAATGAAGGGTAGGATTGCCCCAGACAGGCTGGAACATTTCGTATTGACTGGTTGCAGAGTGAGTCTGATGTAGCTGTAGACTGTGTATTTTAATGGACTCCCCATTTACAAGAACAACTTGCATTTGTATAGCACCTTTATTTTATTTTTATTTATTTATTTAGAGATACAGCACTGAAACAGGTCCTTCGGCCCACCGAGTCTATGCCAACCAACAACCACCCATTTCTACTAATCCTACATTAATTCCATAATCTCGACCACATCCCCACTATTCTCCTACCAACACTAGGGGCAATTTACAATGGCCAATTTACCTATCAACCTGCAAGTCTTTGGCTGTGGGAGGAAACCGGAGCACCCGGCGGAAACCCACACGGTCACAGGGAGAACTTGCAAACTCCACACAGGCAGTACCCAGAACTGAACCCGGGTCGCTGGAGCTGTGAAGCTGCGGTGCTAACCACTGCGCCATCCGTAGTAAAACATCCCTAAACGCTTCACAGGAATGTTATCAAACAAAACCGCGCCCCATAAGGAGATATTAGGACAGGTGACCAAAAACTTGGTCAAAGAGGGAGGTTTTAAGAAGCGACTTGAAGGGAAAGAGAGGCGGAGGGGTTTAGGGAGGGGATTCCAGAGGTTAGGGCCCAGGCAGCTGAAGTCAAGGCCACCAATGGTGGAGCGAAGAAAATCTGGGCTGCTCAAGAGGTGAGAATTAGAGGAGTGCAGAGATTTATTTGGGAAAATTATTCACCAATAGTATTGAGTTCCCATTTGTTCAACATTTTATGTGAAGTTGAACCAATTACTTTTGAACACGCTTGTGCATCTCTGGTGTAAACAATATGTTGGTGTGTTTTCTTGTTTAATGTTTAGCCCAAAGCCATTCTAACACGAGGAAGCAGCACGCCCTCACTACACAACAGCATGCTCCGGAACACCATCTTCCAGCTCATGATCAATACGCTGGACCCCTTGACTGAAGGTAAATGACAGAAACTCAAGTCTAGTAACAGTGAGAGTTGCTTATTTAGCAACTGGGGGCCTCGCCAAATTGGTTCATTGATAGTGAGCAGAACATGTCAGGCGCCCTGAAAGAGGCAGTCCCTTTGCTGAAAAGTGGGATGTTTGGTTTTCTGCATTTGCTAAACAAGTAGGAAATAGTGTTTGCCTCTGCAGCAAAATTATTTCAATATTAACTCATTGATTAACTGTTCATTAGTGAAACCCAATGAAATAACATTGTCCTTTCGATGATATCACATGACACTGGATGGAATGTCTACTTTCTTAACTTTAGGTGAAGCTCTGATAAGAGCCAGTTTTAGTGGGAGACAAATCCACCAATTGCATCCTTTCTTTGACAACTTTCTTGTACAGCCAATATCTAATTGTACACGAAAAGTTCCACTTTTTTTCTCTGGAAAATGGACATTGAGAAGAAGGAAGAAATTGGAGTGACAGTATTGAATGATTTGCTAATTTACCTTGATCAGAATCAAGGCTTTAAGTGCACTGTGTTGGAAAGAATTGGCATAATTTTCATTCCTGGATTCTAACCTGGAGCAACATTTAATTCCACAACCCAGAACTAACCAGAGTTCTGAACAAGATTCAGAAGTTGTTACCACTTATCTTAGTGCAAGATCAGCTGAGGCCCAATGGGCCATTAATAAACAGCAATAAATTATACATTTACATTTTTTCCTCACTTCCCCCAAATTAGATCGTTCTTATTTCCCAAAATTTAGTCTAAAGAACAGGCAAGGCGCCTGGTGTATCTCTAGATGCAGTTAGTAGTAATTACATGCCAGCAACTTAATGGTCGACATAACACAAGATATAAGAGCCACACGGTCCCTTGAATCAGCTCTGCCATTATTCCAATCATGGCTGATCCATCTCAACTCCACCTTCCTGTATTGTCCACATATCCCTTAATCCCTTTAGTATCCAAAAATCTATTGATCTCTCTTGAATATACTCAACAACTGAGCATCCACAGTTCTCTAGGGTTCTCTAGGAATTCCAAAACTTCACAACTTTTTGAGTGAGGACATTTCTCCTCATTTTACTCCTAAATGGGCAACACCTCATTCTGAGGCTGTGACCCTTAATTCTAGACTCCCCAGTCAGGGGAAACATCCTCCCAACATTTACCCTATCAGTCCTCTTAAGAATTTTACATGTTTCAATGAAATCACTTCTCATTCTTCTAAATTCTGGGGAATATAGGCCTAACTTCTACCTGCCTCTCCCTCTACCTGCCTCTCCCTCAATCTCCCTCTCCCTCTCCCTCTACCTGCCTCTCCCTCTACACGGCACCAGATCATCAAACAACCTGAAAAAAGGCTTAAAATTCTCAATAAAATGTTGACCTTTTATCTCATTTGTGTGTCAATCTCCTTTCTTGCTGTCAAACTGTCTCTGGCCCCTAATCACACTGAAGGATTACCAACTCTGCCTTTCAAAAATAGATAAGCAGAGAGTGGAGGCTAAGCAGATAACTGAGACTCACAACTGCTGACAAAGCCGTCCAAACCATGCCGAGTGGAAACTTGTATAACTCCTTCCCATTCCATCATTTAAAAAAAAAACCTCACTAGATCACACCTATCGGGAATGTCACTGAGACAAACTCAGTTATTGTGAAGTCCTTCCATCAGTTGTAAAAATTTACACTGAACCCCATAAGGTCCTTTCAACAGTCTCAGTGAAGATGTTTGTCACTCGACATGTCCATCCTCATGGCAACCTGCCTTCACACAGCCAATTGGAAAGTGTCCTAGAGACTCTTCATTACACCATTGAATCATTTTGAACTGTCAGTCAAACAGCTTTTCCCCCATCTCCAATATTTTTATAACTATTAAACAAAAAAGTGTTTAAAGAAAATTTAAAACAAACATCATTTTTAAAACCCCTATGGTTTTTCTCCTGGGGTTTTCCTGGTAGTCAATAGTTGGAGACCCACACATAGGCGCACCCACACTTTTTGGGATTTTCTTCTCCCTGCTGCTTTCACATGCGTTCAAGTCCTCTGAAGAAGGAATTTTCCTCCACACAAGATCAGGGGGCAGGTTGTTCAACCTTGCCCGTCTAAGAGCGAAGTCCAAAGTACGGAAAGTCCTCATCAGGGAACTCCTCTTTGCTGACGATGCTGCTTTAACATCACACACTGAAGAGTGCCTGCAGAGTCTCATCGACAGGTTTGCGGCTGCCTGCAATGAATTTGGCCTAACCATCAGCCTCAAGAAAACAAGCATCGTGGGGCAGGACATCAGAAATGCTCCATCCATCAATATTGGCGACCACGCTCTGGAAGTGGTTCAAGAGTTCACCTACCTAGGCTCAACTATCACCAGTAACCTGTCTCTAGATGCAGAAATCAACAAGCGCATGGGAAAGGCTTCCACTGCTATGTCCAGACTGGCCAAGAGAGTGTGGGAAAATGGCGCACTGACACGGAACACAAAAGTCCGAGTGTATCAAGCCTGTGTCCTCAGTACCTTGCTCTATGGCAGCGAGGCCTGGACAACGTATGTCAGCCAAGAGCGACGTCTCAATTCATTCCATCTTCGCTGCCTCCGGAGAATACTTGGCATCAGGTGGCAGGACCGTATCTCCAACACAGAAGTCCTCGAGGCGGCCAACATCCCCAGCTTATACACACTACTGAGTCAGCGGCGCTTGAGATGGCTTGGACATGTGAGCCGCATGGAAGATGGCCCAAAGACACATTGTACAGCGAGCTCGCCACTGGTATCAGACCCACCGGCCGTCCATGTCTCCACTTTAAAGACGTCTGCAAACGCGACATGAAGTCCTGTGACATTGATCACAAGTCGTGGGAGTCAGTTGCCAGCGATCGCCAGAGCTGGCGGGCAGCCATAAAGACGGGGCTAAAGTGTGGCGAGTCGAAGAGACCTAGCAGTTGGCAGGTGAAAAGACAGAGACGCAAGGGAAGAGCCAACTGTGTAACAGCCCCGACAAACAAATTTCTCTGCAGCACCTGTGGAAGTCTGTTACTCTAGTATTGGCCTTTATAGCCACTCCAGGCGCTGCTCCACAAACCACTGACCACCTCCAGGCACTTACCCATTGTCTCCCGAGACAAGAAGGCCAAAGAGAGAATAGTTGGAGATTAACTTTTAATTCCTAAAGTCTCTAGGACAATTCTGGAGGGTTGGCAACTCTACATGGGGAAGATTATAGCAACAAAATACAAAAAAGTCTCCTATTGAGTCAATCAGGAAGCTCTTGGTCTACATTGGAACCAGGAATAGCCCGAGATCCCTGTGTTTGCTGAGTTTGATTGGGGGAGGGTGGAAATCAGTTAACTTCCACTACTGATTGCCACCTCATGACTCCTGCTGGTAAGCCTGCTTATGGAGTTTGGGGGGGGGGGGGGGGTAGAATTGCTCCCAGCTGTGATGTCGCCTCCCCATGATAAACAGCCTTCCAACACTCACCCTCTTAGGTCACACATAAAGAAACAAAGACTTACATTTCTATAGCACCTTTCACAACTTCAGGACATCCCAAAGTTCTCACAGCCAGTGAAGGACTTGCCTGGTCACTATTATAATGTTGGAAACATGGTAGTCAATTTATGAACAGCAAGATCCCACAAACAGCAATGTGATAATGACCAGGTAATCTGTTTTAGTGATGGTGGTGTAGGGTTAAATATTGGCCCAGGAGGAAATCTGAAATGAGAACAGAAAGTGCCGGAAATATTCAGCAGGTCTGGCAGTATCTGTGGAGAGAGAAACAAGAGTTAATGTTTCAGGTCTGTGACCTTTCAGCAGAACAAGGAATGGCAGCTTTTCCTCATTCTGGCTGCTACGGGGAATCACAATGTACAGTGGGGAAGATAATGAAATCTCTCGCTTGCCCTGCATCGATCAGTGGGACTGACCATTATAAAAGAGGATAGATTAATGAACACAGCAGCATGTTGCATTGACAGATCGTGGGGTCAGCATTCCAACAAATCCCCTTCTCACCACCTCCCCATCTTCACACTATTGGCGATAGCTCCTCTGGTTCTAATATATTTATAAATGCAGCAGCCGGAGCAAATAATTCAGTCCTTTCCTCTCTCCATTTCTCTCACTTCCCCCGTTCTCAAACTTATCTCATTGTTTCTGAAACTCTACCTCTTTCCGATAACTGTTAGCCCTGACTCGATGGGCCGAATGACCTCTTTCGGTGCCGGAAACGACTCCCTGACTTTCCTTCTCACTTCTGAGGAAGGGTCACTGAGCTGAAACATTAACTCTTTCTCTCTCCACAGATGCTGTCAGACCAGCTGAGCATTTCCAGTGTTTCTTGTTTTACCAACCTTTGTGTCCCAGCTGATTGAATGTGTATCAGGCAAATGAAAGTCTTGGGTTTTAATCAGATTTATTGCACCCTGGGGGGGTCGGAGCTTCACACAGGTTGTTTGCTGTTAGTAGTGGGTGTGAGACTGTTACCAGGGCTCCAAGAGTTAGATGATGAGAAGAGATTTAATTAGCAAGCTTTGGATTCCCTGCAATATTGAAGGTTAAGGGATCATTTGATTGAGGTTATTAAGACTTTGAAAGGAATTGATAGGTGAGACAGAGAGAAACATTTTCTGCTGGTAGGGAGTCCAGGACTGGGAGTCAGGCCATTCAGGAGAGAAGTTGAGACATTCCTTCTCACAAAGGGTGGTAGAAATGTAGAATCCTTTCCACAAAAAGCAGTACTCAATTAATAATTTAAATCTAAGACTGATAGATTTTTGCTAGGCGAGGTATCAGGGATATGGAGCCAATGCAGGTGAATGGAGTTAAGATACAGATCAATCATGATCTCAGTAAACAGCAGAGCGGGCTGACGGGTCACACATCAGGCTAAACTAAAGCTGCTGAGAATTTTCAGCTTTGTCACCCGGTTAATATCAATCATTTCAGGTTAGTTCCAGCATGGGTTTGATACAGAATATTGTCCCTACTACACCACCTCAAACAGCAGATCTCAACTCCAACTCCCCTCCTTCTGCATCAACATTCTCATGCCCCACGCCATCCATTCTCACAGAGACAGACTTTATAAATCAAACCCATTGCAGCTCATTCACACTGCAGGAACCCCAAGTGGACTCGGAGCTGCCGAGGGCAGTTTATGAATGGGGTTAATTCTAAATCCCAGTTCCCAGACTCATTCCACCAATCAGTCTCCCGACATCAGCATTTATCAGAATGTTCGCAAATCCAATCCTTTCATTGGACGATGCAATAAAACTAACAGAATCAGAAACCGGTTATCTGATTGGATATTTTGGATCTAAAAGCAAAGTTCTCTCCTGTCACAGGAAACTCACTGGCTATTTTAACAAATGGAATTTCACATGTCAGTGGTTTGGTGTTTGGACCAGTTTAGACCCCCCATTGAATTTGATCCCAGGCCGCATCCCTGTCCTCTCTGATCACAGACTGCAGCTGACGGTTAATGCAAATTTTGAGAGGGTTTTTGATCAAGTTCACACTGGTGCTGTCTTTAACACTTGTTTGCCCTGATTCTTTTTATGCTGTAGAGATTATATCAGATGGGAATGTAAAACCTTCTATGTCCAAGAAAAAACAAGGTAAGTGAGGAGGCTCCAAACATCCCATTGTGTCATCAGTATCTCATCATTTACACACCTCCATTTACATTATTAGTATTTTTGGGATATATTTTCCTCTGGGTGAGTCTGAACTGGAGGGAGACATTTAACCAGCTTCTCATCCATTACTCTAAACTATGCTCACTGCCTGAAATGGGTGTACAGAAAGTCACAGGAAAATTCTCATTAAGGGCTTGTTAAAGGCCGTTGCTAAGCAACGTGTGCAGTTTTGTATTTTTGCAGTTTTTGATAGAACATTAATCAAATTCTGAACTCTGGTCCAGATCAGGGTCAGTCATATAGGAGAATGGTAAACACAGAGACTAGTTTGCAAGTAAGGGGTTAACAGGTTAGGGAGGTGTTTGCACAGAATGTGGTTGTCACTTTTTAACTAACCCAGCTGACATGGACAGTCTTAACGTGGCCCAGGAAAAGAAGTTCAGATCAGACTGGGGGAGACCATTGGCTGGATTTTCATAGATTTTCTGTCCATTCGTAATCAATTTCGTGTTACATTTACATCAGCCCATTAATATATCTGAACTCTACCTGTATGTGCATGTGTTTGTATTTGTCCACTGAGAGCTAGAAATTCGTGTATTCCTTTATTTTGGGAGCACGGGCTGCAATTCGCAAACCTACACCCATTCAGATCGAGGTGGGCAGCACATGAATTTGGTGCATCATCTCATCGACATAATTGTCATGTTTGGCTCAGTAACGTACTGCTTCCTTCATCCTAATGCTGACGGATGTCTCTGCATTCAGCAGGAGAGCCCAGTAGCGTTGGTCACAAACCACATGGTGCAGCTAGCCAGCTCTGCTCAATGGCAGGCTATCCCTCTTAAAGGGAAGCTGCTCTGAAGAATAGTGCTGCAATTTAAATGATGGCAAAGTGAACACCAGGGCAGAGAGAGGGTTCCAGGATGACGGATGTGGTGCTGGATGCATTAGTGGTAGAAGTCAGCAGGAGGAGAGAGGCCATGATTCTGCGCGGGGTGGGGGTGGGGAGATGGGAAGGCAGGAGGCCCTCAAGAACCACTTTCAGAAGGGAATGGGAGCAGGTGAACAGGAAGGTCGGGCCCTGAGAACCTGGCAGTAGTACCACCAGATGTCTAGTGATGTCACGCCTACCCATTGCTCTACCAGCCTCTCACACTGCTTAACGCACCACACTCCTATCTCTCACCCAGCAGCACTCCCTGGCACTCAGGACTCACACCTAACATCCAGATACTCCTCCTCACCCTCACATACCTACCAATGCTGCCAGCCTCAGACCTACCTCTCACTGGCTCCACATACCTCCATCCATTCAGCTATAGCAGGCATATCACACAAACACAGCACGATACAATCACTGACATTCTGCCCTCTCCCTTGCAGGATGAGGTAGCCCATAATTGCCAGAAGCAGAGGGGTGGGCAAGGACACCTGCATCTCCTGAGCCCTACCGAGGCGATGTTCTCTCCATCATGGGACCAGCTGTGTTCGAGCCTTAGGGATCCAGCATCACTGAGAACATTGAGGTTGACTCTATGTTTCTGCCTGATTCCCCACACACCCTCAGCTTGCTACCTGACATGATGAGCAAGCTGCAGATGGTATTACCATGGACCTTCTGCTTCCCAGCACAACCCCCTTTTCAAACTCCAACCTTGCCCTTCTGAGTTCCTGCTTTTAAATTCTCAAGAACTACCACCTGCCCAGCCACAGCATCCCCAGCAGGAAGAGAGATCCACAGCACTAACAAACAGGCCCCATCATTTGATCTCACACTCACAGCCACCAGCTCATAGTCTGGCACTGCACGTACCCTGGAGGCTAGGATCGAGTTTGATCACATGGTGAGTCACTGAGCAGGAGTGCACTGAAGCCAGGCCAGAGGGAAAGGATGGTTTGTGTGTCAGCTCACCGAGGGCGAAGTCGCAGGCATGTTCTGCTGTAGTGGACTCAGATGAGGACCTTGATGGAGCAGAATACAGGACAGCACAGATGGGTATACATCCCGAGATACTGGGTGCAGTGTCTGACCTGCCAGACAGTGTTCTGTCACTGTCAGGGAGCAGGGAGAAGTCTGACTCCAAGTTGGCAGAGGGAATTGTGCAAAGCTTGCCTTCTCTGCAGCCTCTGCTCCATCTCCCCTGTTGCACAGAAGCCCAGAGGCACTGCCACTGCTGCCCATGACCTGTTGCAGCCTTTGTGTGGACAGATCACCTACTCTTCCACCTTCCCTGTGAGGATGCAGCAACACTCTACAGCAAATCCAGAATTTCAATACAAAAGACCTCCAGAAGCAGTCCAGACACTTTGCAAAAGAAAAACTTGTCAAAATTACCTTCCCTGCAATTTAGGCACCTGGTTCTTTCAGGAACATGAGGGCAGGGCCCATCGTGTAGCCTCAGGCCTGATCTTTGCAGAGTGACGTCCAGGACTAGCACTGCCCAAATTCAGGATCTTGGCGTCGCATCAGATGGTTAGGCTGTGTGATGTCAGGGTGGCTCTGCTTCACAGCAAATGCTGGGGTCATCAGCGTGGGCACCATTTAAACAGGCCTTGCCAGATAGGCCACACTGTTGGCAGCACTGGCCACAGAAAGCCACGCTACACAACTGTATTTTGCACCCTTTGTGTGCATATGTTTGTATCTGTGTGCACAAATGTGTATGTCCGCGTACACGTGTGAATCTTCATGCATGGCTCTGTGTATAACTCCATGCTTTCTGTAGCTGTGTTGTGAATATGTACATGTGAGTTGGGTGAGCCTATGTACATTTGTTTGTGTGTGTGTGTGATCAGGAATATCTCAGTATGACACTCCGTGCCTGCCCCCTATTCAGTGTTGAAGGACAGGCTGTGATTTGTTGATACACAGTCGTGCTAAGGACTGATTTTTGCTGCAAGCATCAGGATTATTTTCGGGTTCTGACCATGCTCCTTGTCATAGCGTGCCAGCCAGCTGAATTTTATGGGAGGCAGCGAATTAGTAACCCCCTCCAGCTCTCTGGGAAAATTCTCCCCTAATTTTCTGCTGTTACAGACTGACGCTGCCTGGCTACAAGATGTGGATAAAATTGTGTTAGTGATTGGAACAGCAGCAGGTTGTTTAACATTTGGAATCTTCTTGTATTCTATTTGTGAAAATCCTCAGAAGTGCCTGTGGGATTTGGGAATCTGTTTGGACCCATTTCCCTGGCCTGGCCTGGACCTGGAATGATTGAGACCAGGTCAATGCAGATTCAGCCTGAGTTAAGTAGTTTGTTTCAGTAATTGCAGGTTAGATCATTGTTCCTTGTTTGTTTAATCTTTTACAAGGAGGATTAACTTTAACTGTAGATTTCCCTTGAAGAGGTTCATAAGATAAAGATGGTTTAAGAGGCGAATTGTTTTGCCTGAGTTTGTCCATCTGAAAATGTTACCACTCTGTCCCCTCTCCATCACCTCATCTAACTAGACTGTTTCCAATATCCTACCCTGACCAAGGGTTAGTCACTCTGGCTGAATCACAGAAAGACCCATTCAGCCTGTCGAAGATGTTCTTCTTGATATTTGTCCTAAATTGACCTTTCACCATCTTTAGTTCAGACTCCCTTGGCCTTTGTTTGCCTTGGTGGTGTTCTCAACTTACCTCGCAAAACTCTTCGATACCTTATAAGGGTGCTCTGTCAGTAGCCTCTGTACAATATCCACTCACACATTCCTGCCACTCATGTTTGAGCCCCCTGGTTGTATAAAAATCACGCCTTATCAGTAACCGTGAGATACTGGCCTCTGCAGAAGTTCAGAATGGTTCTCTGTTGTGCACCAAGTCACTCAAAGTGATTCCAGAACCTTCTCCATTTATAACATCTCTTTTGTTTGCAGTGAAGTTTAAGCAGAAGGCTGAACTAATGAACAGTATGGCCAAGGGCAAGGAAAGATCAAAAGATCAACAAGGAAACAAAATGAAAGGTGAGAACAGAGCATAACAGATTCCGAGGAATGTGTTAAACTGGGTGGGAAGTGGAAATGTGAATAATGACATCACAATCTGTGAGTCCAAGAAGAAACATTCTCCCTTCTTGTCTGAAGCATGAGATTGAGTTTTATGCCTGAAACACATACAGGAACTGACACTTTACAAATCCTCTCATATGACTCCCACCAGGGAACTGGGCAGTTTGACCCTGTACCTTGTACATTTTGTGGTCATATACCCTCCCGCCTGACCAACTGAATCACAAATAAATAGCAATGGCTCTACCAGTACAGCCAGTGGATTGTTGTAGGACTGAGAAAGCAGAATTCTGCTGCTGAGATGCTATTAATATCTTCAGTTCTTTGCCTGGATACTTTGGTCCCCAGGGGCAGTGTGTGCAGTTGTGTGTCAGTGTTTCACTGATGTATGTTTAAGATAATTAAAGGATTCACTTGGGTAAATATGGAAAAACTATTTAATCCAGAATAAGGGGATATAACCTTAAAATTAGAGCTAGACCATTCAGGAATTAAATCAGGATGCACTTTTAACACAGAGTATTGGAAATCTGAAATTCTCTCCCCTCAAATTTTGCAAATGCTGGGGGTCAGTTGAAGCTTTCACGTCTGAGTTTGATAGGTTTTTGTTTGGTATCAAGGGATATGGAACAAAGGTGGGTAAATGGAGTTAAGGTTCAGATCAGCCATGATCTCATTGAATGGGAAAGTAGACTCAAGGGGCTGTTCCTATTTTATCCACTGTTTCAAACTGATGTTACTCATGCCAAGCCAAGTACTTTCCATCAGCTGGTGCGACAACCAATTTTGGAGCAGAAAACATCTGGAACAAGGACAGGCATTCTGATAAATGAACAGCGGAGTTTTCAGGCTTCCTTGGCTGGTGAAATGCTGGCTGTATCATCATTTTTCTTTGGATTCATTTCCTCATTTTTGGAATTCTTTGGACCCCACATCATTCCCTGTTCATGGGACTGGGCAGCCATGCTCTCCCAGACTTGCTCAGTCCTGATTTGCAATCAGCCGTACAAAGTGGTACTTGAAAGTGGCCCTTGGGACAATTGCTGTCCATCGCCACACTCTGACCCCATTTCCTCCACTTCTGGTCTAACATCCAGTGATACTGTAGAACTATGGAAACCCTTTTGTGGAGTCTGTTGGAAGAAAGTTGAAGAAGCTCAGAACCTGTTCTCCCTTGACACTGTTCTATTTTTCTTTTGCTTAACTTGTCATCTTTTATTTAGTTCTTAGGGAAGTAAATTCACAGATACTTTGACTAATTGTACCTGGAGTTTACGTGAACACTTATATTTTATGAGCCTATTGGGTAGTCACACTTGTACCTTACCAAAATGTACATTCTGATACATATTCTCTAAAGCCATCGTACTTTGATTACACAGAAACCAACGGGAGGAATCTGTCCAGTTTCTTGGAACGTCTGCACTTGCATTCAGAGTTCTTTACGTTTGAAACATTCTCACTTACTGTGTGGATGGTAACCATGATGTTGTTCCATCAATATTCTTTACTTTCCTGCTCTGGCCGACTGTGTCTCCTCCATTTATTCAATTCCAAGAGATTTAAAAGATAATATTGAGGACTGGGAGGCCCAATTGATTTAAGCACAATCCTGTTACCTTCACAACCTTAGTCACTACTATCTGACAATTGCCAGTGTGCTGTGTGAAAGGAGTTTGCCTGATTATTCAATCTGACTGTATGATTGCTATATGATCATTGCTATATGACCATTGCTATATGATCAAGGCACAAAACTGCTTGCATTTTGGCGCAGACTGAGAGAGAGCATAACACAGGCATATGCTGGAAATGGACATGACAGCACAGGTATTTGGCAAAGTTCTGAGGCAGAGTAGCATGTATTTTGTTCAGACTTTTCTTAGTGGACTATTTGCTGATGGGTTGGTGAATGTTTGAGCTGTGGAATTTCAGGCATCCACATCAGTGTCAGGTGTTCCCAGGTAAGTACAGCACAGATCAGGTGTGGGTCTACCCCAAAGATTTGGTATAGCCCCAACTCCAGAAAGTGCCGCATACTGTCACCAGGATGACATTTTCATCTGCACACTGGCCATTTCCTGATTGCCAATTAGTACCAGAGACAATCTTGCACTATGCTCACACATTTTCGGAACAAGAGAAAGCCATTCAGCCCCTTTAATTATATTCAGGTGCTGGGCATTAACTGGTGATTTGAATTAGAATTAGAATTAGAATTAGAATTAGAACATTACAGCGCAGTACAGGCCCTTCGGCCCTCGATGTTGCGCCGACCTGTGAAACCATCTGACCTACACTATTCCATTTTCATCCATATGTCTATCCAATGACCACTTAAATGCCCTTAAAGTTGGCGAATCTACTACTGTTGCAGGCAGGGCGTTCCACGCCCCTACTACTCTCTGAGTAAAGAAACTACCTCTGACATCTGTCCTATATCTTTCACCCCTCAACTTAAAGCTATGTCCCCTCGTGTTTGCCATCATCATCCGAGGAAAAAGACTGTCACTATCCTCCCGATCTAACCCTCTGATTATCTTGTATGTCTCTATTAAGTCACCTCTCCTCCTCCTTCTCTCTAACGAAAACAACCCCAAGTCCCTCAGCCTTTCCTCGTAAGACCTTCCTTCCATACCAGGCAACATCCTAGTAAATCTCCTCTGCACCCTTTCCAAAGCTTCCACATCCTTCCTATAATGCGGTGACCAGAACTACACGCAATACTCAAGGTGCGGTCTCACCAGAGTTTTGTACAGCTGCATCATGACCTCGTGGCTCCTAAACCCGATCCCCCTACTAATAAAAGCTAACACACCATATGCCTTCTTAACAGCCCTATTAACCTGGGTAGCAACTTTCAGGGATTTATGTACCTGGACACCAAGATCTCTCTGCTCATCTACACTACCAAGAATCTTCCCATTAGCCCAGTACTCTGCATTGCTGTTACTCCTTCCAAAGTGAATCACCTCACACTTCTCCGCATTAAACTCCATTTGCCATCTCTCAGCCCAGCTCTGCAGCCTATCTATGTCCCTCTGTACCCTACAACATCCTTCGGCACTATCCACAACTCCACCGACCTTAGTGTCATCCGCAAATTTACTAACCCACCCTTCTACACCCTCATCCAGGTCATTTATAAAAATGACAAACAGCAGTGGCCCCAAAACAGAACCTTGCGGTACACCACTAGTAACTAAACTCCAGGATGAACATTTGCCATCAACCACCACCCTCTGTCTTCTTTCAGCTAGCCAATTTCTGATCCAAAGCTCTAAATCACCTTCAACCCCATACTTCCGTATTTTCTGCAATAGCCTACTGTGGGGAACCTTATCAAACGCCTTACTGAAATCCATATACACCACATCCACGGCTTTACCCTCATCCACCTGTTTGGTCACCTTCTCGAAAAACTCAATAAGGTTTGTGAGGCACGACCTACCTTTCACAAAACCGTGCTGACTATCGCAAATGAACTTATTCTTTTCAAGATGATTATAAATCCTATCTCTTATAACCTTTTCCAACATTTTACCCACAACCGAAGTAAGGCTCACAGGTCTATAATTACCAGGGCTGTCTCTACTCCCCTTCTTGAACAAGGGGACAACATTTGCTATCCTCCAGTCTTCCGGCACTACTCCTGTCGACAATGACGACATAAAGATCAACGACAACGGCTCTGCAATCTCCTCCCTGGCTTCCCAGAGAATCCTAGGATAAATCCCATCTGGCCCAGGGGACTTATCTATTTTCACACTTTCCAAAATTGCTAACACCTCCTCCTTGTGAATCTCAATCCCATCTAGTCTAGTAGGCTGTATCTCAGTAATCTCCTCGACAACATTTTCTTTCTCTACTGTAAATACTGACGAAAAATATTCATTTAACGCTTCCCCTATCTCCTCTGATTCCGCACACAACTTCCCACTACTATCCTTGATTGGCCCTAATCTAACTCTAGTCATTCTTTTATTCCTGATATACCTATAGAAAGCCTTAGGGTTTTCTTTGATCCTATCCGCCAATGACTTCTCGTGTCCTCTCCTTGCTCTTCTTAGCCCTCCCTTTAGATCCTTCCTGGCTAGCTTGTAACTCTCAAGCGCCCTAACTGAGCCTTCACGTCTCATCCTAACATAAGCCGCCTTCTTCCTCTTGACAAGCGCTTCAACTTCTTTAGTAAACCACGGCTCCCTCGCTCAACAACTTCCTCCCTGCCTGACAGGTACATACTTATCAAGGACACGCAGTAGCTGCTCCTTGAATAAGCTCCACATTTCGTTTGTGCCCATCCCCTGCAGTTTCCTTCCCCATCCTACACATCCTAAATCTTGCCTAATCGCGTCATAATTTCCTTTCCCCCAGCTATAATTCGTGCCCTGCGGTATATACCTGTCCCTGCCCATCGTTAAGGTAAACCTAACCGAATTGTGGTCACTATCACCAAAGTGCTCACCTACATCTAAATCTAACACCTGGCCGGGTTCATTACCCAGTACCAAATCCAATGTGGCATCGCCCCTGGTTGGCCTGTCAACATACTGTGTCAGAAAACCCTCCTGCACACACTGGACAAAAACAGACCCATCTAAAGTACTCGAACTATAGTATTTCCAGTCAATATTTGGAAAGTTAAAGTCCCCCATAACCACTACCCTGTTACTCTCGCCCCTGTCGAGAATCATCTTCGCTATCCTTTCCTCTACATCTCTGGAACTATTCGGAGGTCTATAGAAAACTCCCAACAGGGTGACCTCTCCTCTCCTGTTTCTAACCTCGGCCCATACTACCTCAGTAGACGAGTCCTCAAACGTCCTTTCTGCCGCTGTAATACTTTCCTTGATTAACAATGCCACACACCCCCCTCTTTTACCCTCCTCTCTGTTCTTACTGAAACATCTAAATCCCGGAACCTGCAATATCCATTCCTGCCCCTGCTCTACCCATGTCTCCGAAATGGCCACAACATCAGGATCCCAGGTACCAACCCATGCTGCAAGCTCACCCACCTTATTCTGGATGCTCCTGGCGTTGAAGTAGACACACTTTAAACCAAGTTCTTGCTTGCCAGTGCCCTCTTGCGTCCCTGTAACCTTATCCCCTACCTCACTACTCTCAACAGCCTGTACACTGGAACTACAATTTAGGTTCCCATTCCCCTGCTGATTTAGTTTAAACCCCCTTCTATATCTGAGAGCAGACTGAAACTGATGGTTGGACTGGAGGGGCACGATATGTAATGTGGGTCTCTGTAAATAAAAACTTGTAAGTGTATAAAGACTAGACTCGAGTTCTATCCTTCACCAGCTGCCTTTCTCAATTAGAGCACAGCCTGGCTCTGATGTTAACTTCATGTCCGAGACTTAGCTCCCAGCAGAAAAAGCTTCCTTCTTTCTCCCCTATCAATTCCTTTCAAAATCTTAAAATCCTTAATCAAATCACCCCTTACCCTTCTGTATTCCAGGGAATACAAGCCTAGTTTATGAAATCTCTCCCTATGATCTAACCCTCATATACCATTCTGGTGAATCTGTACTGCACTCTTTCCAAGGCCAATGTATCTTTTCTAAGGTATATGTCCAGAACTGTACTCAATATTCCAGATTCTATAACTGCAGAAAATCTTCCTCCCTTTTATATTCTAGCCTCTAGTTATAAAGGCTAACATTCCATTAGCGTTTTTGATTTTTTTTTTGTTCCTGACTACTACATTTTTAGTGATCTGTAAACATGGATCCCTAAACCTTTTTGGAGCTCTACTGTTCCTAGCTTTTCACCATTTAAATAAGACTCAGAGCCATCCTTTATTGGTCCAAAATGGATGACCTCATGAAATCTATCTGCCACAGTTTTACCTACTCATTTAATGTCTCTGTAATTTTATGCTCCCATATTGTACCACAATTTTTGTGTCATTGGGAATCTTGAATATACGGCTCTCTATTGTGTTATCTAAATCATTAATAAATATGGTGAATAGTCGAGGCCCGAGCATAAATTCTTGACGATCACCACTAGTCTCTTCCTTCCAATTCGTGCGTGTGCCCATTGTTCCTACTCTCTGTCTTCTTCTGCCTAATCAATCTCCTGAGCAGGTCAATAATTTGCCTTCAATTGCATGAGCTTTAATTTTAGTTAATGGTCTGTTATACAGAACCTTATCAAATATTTTCTGTATAAACTACATCTATAGACATTCCCCTATCCCCTACTTTAGTAAAAAATTTACAGGTTCAGTAGATATGACCTTCCCTTTACAAATCTATTTTGGTTCTCTCTAATCAGCTCAAATTTCTCTAAGTGCTCAGTCACTCTGTCCTTAATTAAAGATTCCAGTAACATCCCCACAACAAATGTTAGGCTAACAAGTCTATAATTTCCTGCTTTCTCTCTTTCTCTCATGGAGTTACATTTGCAATTTTCCAATCTAAAGGGACAATTTCTTAATCGAGAGTGCTTTGGAAGGTAATGGTTAAAGCATCTGCAATTTCTTCATATACTTCCTTTAAATTCTGGGTTGAAAACTATCAGGTTCTGGGGATTTGTCACTCTTTAGTGTCATTTGTTTCTAACACTGATTTATTTCTTACATTAGGTTTGTTGAGTTCCAATCCTTGATTCATTATTAGTTTCCCTGGAATGTCTTGTTCCTCTACTGTGAAGAACGACACTAAATAATTGTTCAATGAGTCTGCTATTTCCTTATTTTCATTTGCGATTTTACCCACATCTGTTTTCAAAGGGCCCACAATGCACTTGACTGCCCTCATCCTTCTAATATAATTGTAAAAACAATTTCTGTTAATCTTGATATCCCTTGCAAGTTTAATTTTGTATTCCCTTTTGCAGATCTCACCATCTTTTTTGAGTTCCGTTGCTGTTTTTTTTTATATCTCCCCCAGTCCCCAGGATCTACACTATTCTTTGCACTTTTCTGTGTTCTTTCCTTTATTTTTATGTTCTCTCTCACATGGCTGTTTTATTTGGTAAAATACAGCTCTTGCCTATTGATCTTGAATAAAGCTAAATTCTTTTTTGAACAGCTCCCACTGTGAATCTCCACTTTTATCCATAACAGTTTTGACCAGTTTGCTGTTGACAGTCTCTGACTGATCCTGTTAAAGCAAGCCTGACCAAAATCTACAAAGTTAATATATTACTATCTGATGAAGGGTCACTGACCTGAAATGTTAACTCTGTTTCTCTCTCCACAGATGCTGCCAGACCTGCTGAGTATTTCCAACATTTCTAGCCCGACCAAAATCTATAATCTTAATATTGATGTGAAGTTTCTCCTTTTCAAACCTAATGTTGAACTCAATCATATTATGATCACTGTTAGATAAATGTTCCCTTACTATTAGATTATTAATTAAGTCTGGCTCATTATTCATTCCTAAATCTAGTATGGCCTGCCCTCTTGTCAGAACCTCAATATTACAAGATGAGGAAGGCCATTCAGTCCATCCATCCTCCGTCCCATCATTGTTGCATCTAATTGGTTCTTAAATGCTTCTGAGTTTTTGCCTCCACTGGTCTACCTGGGAGTCCATTTGATGTGGTACCAGGTTGAGGCTCTTCAAATTCCATGGAAGCTTTCAAAATTGGCAGAGAAGGGAGGTCAGACTGGAACCCAAGTCCCAGAGTTGAAAGGCCACTGTGCTAACATGCTGCAAAATCCAGTCCCTCAGGAAAGAGCTTTGCTGTAACTCTACCTGTGATACACTTGGATATGGGACTACGGGATACTGATACAAAATATATAAAGTGGAAAATTGTCCAATTCCCAGCACTGGTCTCTGCATTAGTCTCAATCATCTAGAGGCATGGAAGAGGATTTTTCCAGAGATTTGTTTCCCTAATTGGACTTGGCTTTTTGATCTGGTTTTCTGCCTATAACAGGAGACTGTGTGTCACTGAGGGGGTAAGGAGTCTTGAACTGATGTAGGAAGCATCACAATTCTATGGGACAGGTTAGATTGACTAGTTGGTCTATTCCTGTCCAACATTTGCATATGTTTGTATGTTTGTATATACTACTGGCTTTCAACTTGGGGTGCAATTTTTTTTAACCTAAAACACAAGTTGAAAATAAAGAGTGTTCTTGAACATTGGATTAAAAGATTAAAAGAGGAGATCTTTGTCACCTATTCTGGGCTGCATGTTTTGAAGAGTGGAGGTGCTTCACTTTCTGTGTGTTTAACTTTTGCCAAGTAGCCAGTGATGATAATGTGACAATGTTGTCAGAACTGCAAAGCTATTAACTCAATATAGTAACTGAATAATAAAAATCACATCACTTGCCCCAGAGCAGGCAAATGGCTGTTGGTGTGTCTGAGGAGGAATGCGTGTCACTTTTGTTTGAGATCCCTCTCACCACTATGTTAATTCGGGTATTAGGCCAGTTAAAATGAACAGATAATGGCTTCCATTACAATAGTGGATAGGGAAGATTATATAATCATTTCTAGATTCTGATGTCTTCATATTAAGACGGTCAATATGTCTGACTTCAGTGGACCTTTTAGAGAAAGATTCATTCTCAAGATGTGGCCTTTGCTGGCATTTAATTTCCATTCCTAGTTGCCCTGAGAAGGTGGTGATGAGCTGCCTTCTTGAAGCACTGGCAGCAGTTTTATATAACGAAGAGGCTTTGTTGACCACTTCAGAGGGCAGTTACAGGTCAACCACGTTGAAATGGGACTGAAATCAAGTCTAGGCCAGACTGGGTAAGAACATCAAGTTTCCTTCCCTAAAGAACATTAATGAACCAGCTGGGTTTTTTAAATAACAATCCAGAAGATTTTATGGATACTTTTACTGGTACCAGCTTTTCACTTCCAGATTTTTTTCATTAAACTGAATTAAAATTTTAGAGAAACTGATTCCTAGTTGTTGCTGGATTTGAGCTTGAATGATAACCCCAACACTGAAATACACCCTTTTAATATTGAGCATAAAGAATAAAGCTCAGCACTGAAACTTTAAAGATTCATAATTTCTGTTTAGCAGATGGAGAGACGGGTGAGAAGACGGGTGAGAAAATGGATGAGAAAATGGATAAGAAGACGGGTGAGAAGACGGATGAGAAGACGGGTGAGAAAATGGATGAGAAGACGGATGAGAAGACGGGTGAGAAGACAGATGAGAAGACGGGTGAGAAAATGGATGAGAAGACGGATGAGAAGACAGATCTCCCCAACACAGTGAATATTGAAGTGACCCCCCCAACTGACCCACCAACCCCATCGTCACTGACAGAAGGCGCCGAGGATGAAGCCAATCCCACCAAAGACCAAGTAAGTGGCCCCAAAGGATCCACTCTTTTTCCATTTCAACTACTCTACATTCTATCTAGTCTGTTCAATGAGTGGGGAGAGAGCAGTTTTAATGGGACGAGAGAATCTCCCTCCAGGTCCTGCTTATGAGGGAATTATACCATCGCAGTCATAGAGGTTTACTGTGTGGGTTGGACCAACATAGATGGTACCTCAACGCAATAGTTGTGTCAGAATGGTGCCAGAACTCTGCTGAGATCAGGACTGGGTTTCGCTTGAGCTAGTTTGCTTTATCACTCCTAGTTCAGATTTTTACCATTGGGATTGTGAGAAACTAGAAGCTAGCTATGGGGAAGAAACTGTTTAGAAAACACTGCTTGGATTATTTGAATGGGAGACAGAGGCTTTTTCTAGACATTATCATAAGTGGAAACCTGGGAAATATTGAGAATTCAATTTCAAACTCAACCTTGTCTTTCATCGGACCAAGTCTTAAGGTTGAGTTCTTTGATGAAATAGTGGAGAGGGTGGATGAGGGCAGTGCTGTTGATTAGCTGTAAATAAGCTTTTAGAAAGTGTTCGATAAAGTGCCACATAATAGGCTTAATGGAAAAGTTTAAATCCATGGAATAAAAGGAACAGTGGCTGCATTGATACAAAACTGGCTAAGAGACAGAAAGCAGAGAATAGTGGTGAGTGGTTGCTTTTCAGACTGGAGGAAATTGTACAACGGTGTTACCCAGGATTTGGTATTGGGGCCACTGTTCTTTTTGATATATATTACTGAGTTGGACTAGGCCGCACAGGGGATAATTTCAATGAGAACACAAAGCTTTGAGATATTGTAAACAGCAAGGAGAATCGTAACAGACTTCTGGAGGGCAAAGGCAGACTGGCAGTGAATGAAATGTAACACAGAGAGGCGCAAACAGTGGTGTATTGTCTCTTTATTTCTGAATAAACTGGGTTTGGTTTTATCTAACTGCATCCAGGACTTTATTTGAACTTTCAACAACAGAAAGGTGTTGCAGTTCAGTCCTTGACTCGGGAGATGTACTGGAGAGAATTGAGTTCATCCCTTCCAATACACACACATGCTGCATACTGAGTACCTTGTATGTTCAAATATTTTCACATTTGTCATGCTCGGCCCCCACCTGCCAAGAATGAGGCACATTAATTTTGTCATATGAACACTGATTTTAAACTGTTACTGAAGCAAAGAAATGACTTGTTAAACAGATCAGACGTGGCTGGAAAAGACATTTGCATATTAACAGACAGTGCTTGGAAGGAAAAAGGACCATTCCCTGACACATTCAACCCACAATGGATCTTGACCAGGTATTGTATGTAAGAGGAGCATTCCAGAGAATGCTAAGGTGATGCAATCCAGGACTGGTTAGACCAGCTAGTCACATGATTAACTGGCTGTTCCAGGGTTTTTTTGAACTGGCCACTGAGCGTTTGAGCAGAAAGTCTGTTTGCTCCTGAACAGAGAAGATCTCTCCCGTCTGCTCCCATCTCTTTCTCACAAGCCTCTGAATCTACTGAAGACACATAAACCCCACAAGAGAAAGTCTCCTACACCGAACAAGGTTTAAGAAGAATACTGGGCCCCAGCGAAAAGCAAGATCTACCTACAATCAAAGACTCTACCATGAGCTCGAAGAACCGTAACTAAAACTCTTCAGATATTGCCTCAAACATTTCCACTTTATTTCTTCTGCTCTTTTCTGTCTCTATTTGCATGTGTGTATCGCGTATGTATGCTAGCGTGGGCGCGTTGTGTATCCGTAGGTGTTAACCGAATCAGAGTTTAAGTTTAATAAATTTCAACTTTTCTTCTTTAAACTTAAGAAAGCCTGTTTGTGCTGATTTTTTTGCCTTATAATTGGAAAGTGGTGGACAAGGATTCACCAAGGGGGAACTAAAAACACGGTGTGTTTAAAATTAAACCCTGTTACAGTAAGATCGGGTGAAGCTGAGAGGAAACCCTAGACACCTTTCTCACCTGGTCATAACAGAAATCTGGGGGCTACCATCCTGGATTTTACTCACAGACAAACGAGAGAAATTGGAAATGGGAAGCCAAATTGTTCCCAATCAAAAAGAGCAAGATTAATACAGGTTTTCTTGTGGTTGTGTGAAGCTAGTAGCTCTCCAAGCCAGGGTGAAGTAACTTCGGATAAGTTAAAAGCACTGTCTATGGAAGAGTTGAGGAAAATGGCTAAGCAGTGTGGGATCACTGTACGTGACAAGGCTAGGAAGTCTGAACTCCTAAGGCTAGTGACCAACCATTTTTCCCTTGAACCTGAAGAAGCAGAAGCAGTGTTAGAAGCAGACCCGGACAGGGATAGCAAAGATACAATTGGAACAGAGGAAACTTAAATTAGAGGAAAAAGAGAGGCAGGAAAAAGAGAGGCAGGAAAGGGAGACAGAGCCTTCCAGAAGGAACGTGAAGAAAATTAAAGGCAGGAGAGGGAGAGAGAAAGAATATTCCAGAAGGAATGTGCAGAGAGTGAGCTGAAGTGAATTGAGTTAACTAGGGGGTGACAGAGTAACCCCAGTGAAAGTATGGCTAATATGGAGGAGCATAATTCAGGGCTGGGTACAATATTGTTAAAACTAACTCAACTAATCCCAAAATTCAATGAGGAAGATGTAGAAGATTTTTTGTGTCCTTTGAAAAACTGGCAAGGCAGCTACAATGGCCAGCTGAGACCTAACCTCTTTTATTACAAAGCAAGCTAACTGGAAAAGCCCATGAGGTTTATTCCCTGTTGCCAGATGTGAGTTCATCAAATTATGAACTGACAAAAAATGCTATTCTCGGGGCATATGAATTAGTACCGGAAGCCTGTCACCAAAAGTTTAGAACCCTGAAGAAGCAAGCTAATCAAACTTACCTTGAGTTTGAAAGAAGTAAACAGCTGGCTTTGGACCAGTGGCTGAGGGCTGTTAAAGTACAGCTCAGCTATGAGAATCTCAGAGAAGTAATTCTGTTCGAGGAATTTAAACACTCTCTCCCACTCTCCATAAAGACCCATGTAGACGAGCAGTGGGTTCAGAGAGCCCGGCAAGCAGCCGTTCTGGCTGATGAATTTGCTTTAATTTAGAAGTCGGTTTCCCGGGGGGAACCTTTCCTAATCATCCCCACAAAACCCAAAAGGGCAAAAGTTGGGAAGGTGATAGGAGCCCAAGCAATCCTGGGAGAGAATGAAAAGCAGGAGACACAGGGGGCCCTCCTCTGGCCAAAAGTGAAGGTGCTGTGAGCAGTTAGAGTGAGACCCAGAGACCTGTGTGCTTCCATTGTAATAAAGCAGGGCATTTAAAAGCTGACTGCTGGAAACTAAAGGGAAAACCTGTAGGGTTAATCAGGGTAAAGGCTTGCTTTAGATCAGGAAAAAGAACCCGACACAATCCTGACCGGACCACAGCAGACCCGAGCCCATCCCGGCCCGACCTGACCATCCATTTGCTTACCTTCCGACTGGGAAGCTCCAAGAAGCTGCAGCGCATGAGTGATGATGTCATAGTGACGTCACTCGCTCACTGCACCGACTCAGTTTCATCCTGGACTCCCAGCTCAGGTAAGTTTTTTTTATTGTGAATACTTACCAGTAGAGCACTTACCGTATATGTCCGACCCGGCCCGACTCGATCTGGACTCGGCCCAACCCGACCCGAGCCCGAAAGCCAGCCCTGGAAGATGGGCCTGACCCAACCTGAACCTGACACACGTCGTTGGGTCCCGTCGGGTTCGGGTCGGGTAGCAAGCCTCTAAATCAGGGCACATCCACTCAGTGCAGACGTGTCCCTGATGGAAAGCACAGCAGAACGAGCTGTGGCTTCAACTGCAGTAAGGGTGAGACCCAGGAAACTCATGGCTTCAAGTGCAGGAAAATTCAATAGGATTCCTGAAGGTTATCAGGGTTTTGTGTCTGAAGGGAACGTAACCCCATACCCCTCGAGTGGGGCAAGCAAGCCCATAGTGATACACAGGGAGACAGGGGCTACTAGATCCCTTTTACTTGGAAAAGGCCTGACCTTTCCCCCAGAGAGTGCAGTGAACACCAGAATGGTGGTGAATGGTATTGGAGGGCAGTGTATGTCTGTACCTGTACACCGGGTGCACCTGGAGTGTGACCTAGTTTCAGGACCAGTGACTGTAGGGTTGTCCCTAGTTTGCCTGTGGACGGGGTTGACCTGCTCCTAGGTTATGATCTGGTGGGGGGGGGGGGGGGGGGGGTGAAGGTGGTAGCCGCAACCTCCCCCCCCAAGTACTGAACGAAAGACCGCAGGAGGTCAGAGAGACAGGGCAATGGCAGGAGACGGTCCCCTGCAGTTTCCCTGAATGTGTAGTCCAGCTCCCCCACAGGAGACTGCATTGGCACTGCAGGCAGATGACCATGAGGTCTGTCTGTCTGAGACTTTCTTTGGAAAGTTAGAAGACCCAGGGAGTGAATTAAATAAATTTTCCCTAGCTGAGGCTCAGCGAGCCGATCCAGTATTGCAAGAGTTAGCACAGGCTGCCCAGTCTGAAAGTGAAGCAGAGGGAGTCCCTGATTGTTACTATTTAAAGAATGAGGTATTGATGAGGAAATGGAGTTCTCCTCATCAACCCGAGAGCAGGGAGTGGACAGTAGTTCATCAGTTAGTGGTGCCGCAGAGGTACTGGGGAGAAATATTAAGGAGGGCCCACGAGACTACAGTGGCCGGTATACGACAGACCAAAGCCCGCATAAGACAGCAATTTGACTGGCCAAAACTCCACAAGGATGTGGTGGAGTACTGCAGGAGTTGCCACATGTGCTAGGTTGAGGGGAAACCCCAACCTACAGTGAAAGCTACACCCCTAAGTCCTGTACTGGTGTTAGGAGGACCCTCCAGCAGACGGCTGGTGAACTGTAAGGGACCCCCACTGAGAACAAAAAGGGACAAGCAGGCACAAGGCTGGCAAAAGGTTAGACAGGGAAGGGGAAAAAGTGACCAAGAGGGCAGGTTAAAGGAAGTCCGGAAGGAATCCCGGATGAAAACCTCCACTGTCCAGTCAGCCAACTCTGAAAATGTGAAAAGTTGGACCCCACATCCTCCTACGTAAATGCAGATACTAGAAGCACCCCACCAGAGTTGCTAACAGCATTTACAGGAACCTGCAGAGACAAAGAAAGACCTCTAGGGGCCACAGAAACTGTGAGGGTGATGCCTCACCTAGTTGATGTGCCACAGGGGAGTGCAGTAGAGTCTGCACAAATACCTGCAGGCAGGAGTGTCCCAGAAGACAAAGGGAAGAATAGCAAAGAATCCTCCCCTACAGTCAGAAAAAAAGCGAACCACCCATTCCCCCTGATGCATGACTCAGCAAAGCACTGAAAGGGAGTTCAGGATAGACCTGCCCTCGACTGACTCTCCTGGAAAAAAAAATTCCAGCTCAGGGCTAATTAAACCCAACCATCTAAAAGACCCTAGGTAGCCATGGAAATGGGCAAACTGAAGAAAAACTCATGTTTATTGGGATGCCAAGAAAAGGACAATTTTAATAAGTTTTAGGATTTGTGAATGAATGAGAGAAATGCATGTTTTTAATGAAATGCGCCTTTTCTCAAATCATATTTCATTCCACATGAGGTGTCATGCCAGGCCCCTTTCCTGCCAAGAATGAAGCACATTAATTTTGTCATGAACATTGATTTTAAACTGTTGCTGGAGCGAAGAAATGACTTGTTAAACAGATCAGACGTGGCTGGAAAAGACATTTGCATATTAGCAGACAGTGCTTGGAAGGAAAAAGGACCATTCCCTGACACATTCAACCCACAATGGACCTTGACCATCAGGTATTGTGTGTAAGAGCAGCATTCCAGAGACTGCTAAGGTGATACAATCCAAGATGTAGTCAGACCAGTTAGTCACATGTCTAACTGGCTGTTCCAGGGTTTTTGAACTAGCCACAGAGAGTTTGAGCAGAAAGTCTGTTTGCTCTTGAACAGAGAAGATCTCTCCTGTCTGCTCCCATCTTTTTCTCACAAGCCTCTGAATCCACTGAAGACACATCCACCCCAAGAGAGAAAAGTCTCCTACAGTGAACAAGGTTTAAGAAGAATACTGGCCCCCAACGAAAAGCAAGATTTACCTACAATCAAGGACTCAACCGTGAGCTCGAAGACCCGAAAGAAAAACTCTTCAAATATTGCCTCAAACTTTTCCACTTTATTTCTTCTGCTCTTTTCTGTCTCTATTTGCATGTGTGTATCGGGTATGCATGCTAGTGTGGGCACGTCGTGTATCCGTAGGTGTTAACCAAATTAGAGTTTAAGTTCAAGTTTAATAAACTTCAATTTTTCTTCTTTAAACTTTAGAAAACCTGTTTGTGTTGGTTTCTTTGCCTTATAATTGGAAAGCGCTGAACAAGGATTCACCAAGGGGGAGCTAAAAACAGTGTGTTTAAAATTAAACCCTGTTAGGGTAAGACCTGGTGAAGGCTGAGAGGGAACCCTAGACGCCTTTCTCACTTGGTCGTAACACATTTCTGATGTTAAACCATAGCTTCACTCACAATGCGGAGCCATCTTTTAAACATTATCAATATGTTGTAAATTCTTTCAATGAACCTTTGTGTTTCTGATATATAAGAGTGAAGATGATGGAAAAGGTGATGGTGATGAAAAGGATGGCGGTGATGGTTCTGATGGTAGTGATGATGATGATGACAGTGATGAAGATAGTGATGATGAGGAGGACAATGACGAGGAGGAAGCCAATGATGAAGAACCTTTGAGTCTTGAATGGCCGGAGACACGACGGAAACAGGTCACTTACTTATGCCTGCTGCCCATTGTGTTCCCGCTCTGGCTAACGGTGCCTGATGTCAGAAATGCAGTAAGTGAGAAAGGATTGTGTGGAAAATTAGTCATTAATAATGGGGCAAATGATTGAGTCTGAAATTTGATCAAGTGATGTGTTTAATATCAGAAACCACAACAGTTTGGTCACCATATTTTAGGAAGGATGTGAAGGTCCTTGAACGTAGGAAATTCGAGCAGGAGTAGGCCATTCAACTTGATTATGGCTGATCATCTACCTCCACCATTTTTCTGCACTATCCCCATATCCCTTGATATCTTTAATATATTTAATATCTAGAAATCTGTCGATCTCTGTCTTGAATATACTCAATGACTGAGCCTCTACAGCTCTCTGGGGCAGAGAATTCCACAGATTAGCAACTCTCTGAGTGAAGAAATTCCTCCTCATCTCAGTCCTAAATGACCTACCTTTTATTCTGGGACTGTGTACCCTGGTTCTATACCCTCCCACCCCCCCACCCCAGTCAGGGGAAACATCTTTCCTGCTTCAACCTTGTTGAACCCTGTAAGAATTTTATATGCTTTAATGAGATCACCTCTCATTCTTCTAAACTTTAGAAAATACTGGCCCAGTCTCCTTCATCTCTCCTCATAGGACAATCCCATCATTCCAGGGATCTGTCTGGTTGAACCTTCATTGCATTCTCTCTATGGCAAGTATATCCTTCTTTAGGTAAGGAGACCAAAACTGTACACAATACTCCAGGTGCAGTCTCACCAAGGCTCTATACAATTGCAGCAAAACTTCTTTACTCCTGTATTCAATTCCTCTTGCAATAAAAGCTAATATACCATTTGCCTTCCTAATTGCTTGCTGCACTTACAAGTTAACTTTCAGTGACTTATGAACAAGGGCATCCAGGTCCTTTTGGACATCAGCACTTCCCAATCTCTCTCCATTTAAGAAATTCTCTGCATTTCTGATTTTCCCTACCAAAGTGGATAACTTCACATTTTTCCACATTATATTCCATCTGCCATGTTCTTGTCCACTCACATGCCCTGTGTCATCAGCAAGCTTGGAAATATTACATTTGGTCCCCACATCCAAATCATTGATACAGATTGTGAACAGCTGGGGCTCAAACACTGATCCTTGTGGTAACCCACTAGTCACAACCTGCCAGCCTGAGAATGACCCGTTTATTCCTACTCTCTGTTTTCTGTCCATTTAGCAATTCTCAATCCATGCCAGTATATTAACCCAATCCCATGTGCTCTAATTTTGTTTACTAACCTCCTGTGTGGGACCTTATCGAAAGCCTTCTGAAAATCCAAATACACCACATGCATTGGTTTCTTCTTTATCTATTCTGCTAGTCACATTTTCAAAAAACTCTAATAGGTTTGTCCAACATGATCGTGTACAGTTTTGGTCTCCTTATTTAAGGAAGGATGTAAATGCGTTGGAGGCTGGTCAGAGGAAGTTTACTAGATTGATACCTGGAATGAGCAGGTTGACTTATGAGGAAAGGTTGGACAGACTGGGCTTGTTTTCACTGGAGTTTAGAAGAGTGAGGGGAGACTTGATTGAAGTTTATAAGATCCTGAACGGTCTTGACAAGGTGGATGTGGAAAGGATGTTTCCTCTTGTGGGAGAGTCCAGAACTAGGGGTCACTGTTTTAAAATTAGGGGTTGCCCTTTTAGGACAGAGATGAGGAGAAATTTTTTCTCTCAGACGCTTGTGCGGTTTCGGAACTCTCTACCTCAGAAGGTGGTGGAGGCGGAGTCATTGAATAATTTTAAGGCAGAAGTAGATAGATTCTTGTTAGGCAAGGGAATCAAAGGTTATCAGGGGGTAGATGGGAGTGTGGAATTTGAGACACAAACAGATCAACCATGATCTTATTGAATGGCGGGGCAGACTCGAGGGGCCGAATGGCCTACTTCACTCCTAATTCGTATGTTTGTTTACATTTCCCTTTCATAAATCCATGTAGACTCTGCCCAATCCTACCATTACTTTCTCAGTGTCCAGTTGTAACATCCTTTATAATAGATTCTAGCATTTCCCTACAACTGATGTCAGGCTAACAGGTCTAAGTTCCCTGTTTTCTCTCTCCCTCCTTTCTTAAATAGTGGAGTTACATTTGCTACCTTCCAATCTTCATTCCAGAATCTGTAGAATTTTGGAAGATGATTACCAAAGCATCCAATATCTCCATAGCCACCTCTTTCAGCACTCTGGGATATAGAGGGCAGAGAGGAGATTTATCAGATTGGTTCCAGGGATATGGGAATTTAGCTACAAGGTTAGGTTGGAAAAGTTGGGGTTGTTTTCCTTGGAGCAAAGGAAATTGAGGGGAGATCTGATAGAGGTGTACAGGATTATGACAGGTTTAGATAAGGTAGACAAAGAAAAGCTGTTCCCGTTAGCTGATAGTAAAAGGACTAGGGAACACAGATTTAAGGTTTTGGGCAAGAGATGCGGGGGTGGGGGGGGGGATGTGAGGAAGAGATTTGATTGGTGATGACCTGAAACTCAGTGCTCATGAGGCTAGTGGAAGTGGAGGCAATGATTTCAAAAGGAAATTGCACAGGCACTTGAGGAGATTAAACTTGCAGGGCTATGGGGATTGAGTGGGGGAATGGGACTGATTGTATTGCTATACAGAAAACTGGCATGGACTCGATGGGCTGAACAGCCTCCTTTGGTGCTGTAATGACGCTGACTCTAAAAACCTAAAATTAGATGAAATGATCCTCAGTTTAAGAGTCATGTCCCTAACATTGTAGAGGATAGAATATTTGTGACATACATTATTTTCTTATTTAACAGGCTTCAAAGAAATACTTTATTGGAACCTTTTTTGGATCAATTATGTGGATAGGCGCTTTTTCATACTTGATGGTGTGGTGGGCCCACCAGGTAGGTGCAATGCTACTGAAAAGTTACTTTTCCCACACAAATTTAATCCATGGATGTTGAGCTATGGTTGGAATATAAAATGCACTTGAATTGACTTTAAGTACTGGAACTACATCCAAGTAGAACGAATCCTGCATTACTGTAACAAGAAATGTTCTCTTTGCAACAGGATTTCTATAACCTACAGTTTAATATCCATGTCGCTCTCCACCTACTGAATTGTTGAGCAGTTCAACACAACAAAAGCTGAGGAGGTGGTGGTGTAGTGGTAATGTCACTGAACTAGTAATCCAGAGATCCAGTCTAGTCCTTTGGGGACATGGGTTCAAATCCCACCACAGCAGATGGTGAAATTTGAATTCAATTAGTAAATGTGGAATTTTGTTTAAAAAAGCTAGTCTAATGGTGACTATGAAACTATTGTTGATTGTTGTAAAAAATCCATCAGGTTCACTAACGACCTTTAGGGAAGAAAATCTGCCTACATGTGACTCCAGACCCACAGCAATGTGGTTGACTGTTAAATGGCCGAGCAAGCCACTCAGTTCAAGGGCAATTAGGGATGGGCAATAAATGCTGGCCTGGCCAGTGACACCCACATCCCATGAATGAATAAAAAAAATCAACAGAATAAACAGAAATACATTCTGCACAAATAAAATTAGATTTTAAATCACAACTGAAGGGATCAGTTGTTTTAAGATTGCTGCAATTGTATTTAGTATATATCAGGTAACTAGAAAATATTTGTGCTTCCTAATGGCATTTGTATTCAGATCTTCTGCTTGGATTATGAATTTCATACAGTGAGGAATCTGAGAAAGTGTTTGGGTCGCTAGAATTCTGTACAATGGAATGAGAGAAATGGTTTGATTCCTTATATTCCAACCACTGGGAATGAATGGCAGGCGGTTCCTGCCATTTGCAATAATTGGTTTGGCATGAATAAATGGGAAATGCTTCAGTCCTGAGGAATTCCTTCCTAAAATTTTCTCCCCATCCCTGCTTGAAGTTATTGACTCTCACTGGAGTACAGATCCCTAGGCATTGACTCTTCCTAGAAGGTGCTGGATATGGCTCAGTGGGTCCCAGAATCCCTCTGGCTCTCTGCTCAAATATTCGTTATTCTGTTGCAAACCTAGACAGTGAGGATCACAGACTATTCAACAGTGGAGGGCTGAATCTCTTCCTGCTCTTAAATATCATTGTATAGGTGCATCTTCCAGTAGGAATCATTGGAGAAGTCTCAACCAATCCCAGTTGGACTGAGGCCAGCTTTAGTGGCCAACCTCTGTCCAGCTGAGAGTAGCTAATTTAAACGTGAAACTTTTAGGTCTGTATAACTTGCTACAGCAAGTAGTGCATTTACACAGCAAGCTGAAATTCTCCACTGGAATCAGAAATCCTTTTCACTCCAGAGTTAATAGTATGAAGACAGATGAAATTCTGTGATCTTGTATCTGTCCTGGACTGGTAGAAGCACAGGGATTGTACAGCTATTTCCTTTTTACCCAGGTTGGTGAAACAGTTGGTATTTCTGAAGAGATAATGGGTTTAACCATCCTTGCTGCGGGCACCTCAATCCCTGACCTCATCACCAGTGTTATCGTCGCTCGCAAAGGTCTGGGGGACATGGCGGTGTCCAGCTCGGTGGGAAGCAACATCTTCGACATCACAGTTGGGCAAGTATCGTTTGTCAGTCTGTTGAGATAATGGGGTGAATTTTCACAGGGTGGGGTGTGGGAAAGGTCTCCATTTACACCACATTTTATAGTTTCTGTTGCACTTCCATTGAAGATACAAAGGACAAGCTAAAGACTACCTGCAGAAAAACAACACCCCACCACTCCTGTCCATGTCTATATTTTAGTGCATAAACGTTTGTATTTACTATTTCTTGTCAGCCATGGCGCAGTGGGTAGCTTCTGAGTCAGAACATTGTTGGTTCAAGTCCCACTCCAAACATGTGGGTATAAAATCTAGGCTGATATTCCACTGTGGTACTGAGGGAGCGCTGCACTGTCAGAGATACCTTCTTTTGAATGAGACATTAAACCGAGGCCCCGTCTTCCCTCTCAGGTGGATGTAAAAGATCCCACCGCTCTATTTCAAAGAATAGGGAAATTCCCCCTATGGTCCTGTGACCAAAATTTATCACTCAAACAACATCACTAAAACAGATTTCTGGACATTATAACATTGCTGTTTGGGGGACCTTGCTGTGCACAAATTAGCTCCTGTTTTTCCTAGAACAGTGAATACATTTCAAAAGTCTTTCATTGACTGTGAAGCACTTTAGAACATGCTAAATATAGATCCACAACAGGCTCCACCAATGCTACACTGCCCACTTTACACTGACACAGTGCTCATGATCCACACAGAGAAAAGAAAGGGATAGAATACCACCTAATTCTTCTATTAACGCTCGGTCTGTCCACCTCTTTCGAAGAATTGATTATTTAAAAAGGTTGATAAGAGCCTTTTAATCTCTGGACAGTTCACCTGATTGAAAATTTGGTTATGTAATAACACTGCAAGTTGTGAAGAGTTTGAATGTGAGAGTTATTTCACACCAATTAAAAAGTTAGCACACATGTAGATTGCTTCTCAAGTCCTGACTATGCAGGTACTTTGAGAGCAGCACTTGATTCCGGTTCTGTAGATGTGAGCACAATGTTAGGTGCAATCAGAAGTGTGCTGGCTGCTAATCACACTCATCGGGTGGCAGTAAATCCTGCTTCAATAAATGCATTCAGAGCGGTACCTAATCACAGGTCTCACAATCTGATCAGCTTTTGATCCTGGCTTCACAGAATCACTCTGTCAAGTTAAACAATTGTCTTGAAAATGTCAATTACATGTTACTATCTGAAGCTGATTTAAGGGGAAGATTGGCATAGATGGCAACACCGTCACCTTTGAGTCAGAGGTTATTGGCTAAAACCCCTCTCCAGGATGTCAGCACATCAGTTACTGTGTGATGAATTGAGTGCCATGGTGGCAGTGAGGGGCGTGGTGGTTGGTGAATGTCAGATTCCAGCAGCTAAGGAAGAGCAGCCCTGAAAGCAGCATCATGTAGAAACAACACTTACGTCCTTCACTGGAGGCCAATGAAATTCAGGAGTGTAAAATACGCAATGTCCCTTAGTATAGGGAGAGGGGCATATGATTAAAAAACTTTTGTTGTAATGTCTGACCTTCACTGTGGAGGTCCCAGCAATGGGAGATGCGGAATTTCAGCTGCAGCCATGCCCTGTGTTGGAGGGTGTGTTCTGATACCCGGCCTGGAGCAGGCACAGCCAGTGGGTGCAAATTGAAAAAATACAATATAAATGGTTGACTTCAGTGTGAATATTCTAAACTGAACAAACCACTACATAACTGTACAGTACTTAATTCCCTCTCAACACAGCACTGACTTTTCTTTGCTTACAACTTGCATTTTTATAGCACCTTTAACATAACAAAACATCCCAAGGCCCTTGGTAGGAGCATAACCAAAAAAATTGACACTGAGCCAAAGGAGGAGATATTAGAATAAGTCACAAAAACTTGATCAAAGTAGTAGGTTTTAAGGAGCATCTTAAAAGAGAGAGAGGTGGAGTGGTTTAGGGAAAAAGTTCAAAGCATGAAATAATACGGATCAATGCCTGCTGGTAGCCTCATTGCACAGCCCAAGTGTTCACCCAGTGGTTGTAACACTCATGATTACCATCTCTCTCTCACACACACTCATGTTTACTCATCTGTTAACCTTCTTTTGAATTCTTTTTCTTCTGTATGACAGGCTTCCAGTGCCCTGGTTATTGTATACTGCCTTTAATGGATTCCACTCAGTTCCAGTCAGCAGTAATGGCCTCTTCTGTGCTATTGTACTACTCTTCCTGATGCTGCTGTTCGTCATCATCTCCATTGGTTTCTCCAAGTGGAAGATGAACAAATTCTTGGGCTTCACCATGTTTTGCCTCTACTTTACGTTTTTAATCATCAGCGTAATGTTGGAGGACAGGATCATAGTATGCCCAGTGTCCATATGAACTCTGACTTTCTACCCTTGACCTATGAGAGGACGCTACCGAGGATTGCAATTTGAAATGACAAAACACTCAGAATGTAGGTTGATGGAAACATTCTAAAGCATCAACCCCATCCATACCCAATGTTCTCATTGTGGATTTTATTAATAAATTCAGACCAGAACCGATGGATGTTTGCAGTAAATGTGAAAATTACTACTAACACTTGGATTCAGACAAGATGAAAAAGGTAACAGTTAAATAGCCCCTACTATCTTGTATTAAAGGTGTGGCACAGCAAGTGAGCCCAGTTTCCAAACATGGATATGATTAATAATGCTGAAAAACCATAATAACAATAATCCCAAAGTATATTTCAGTATTTGATGTTTATGTGCCAATAATAAAGTGGCATGGAATCAAAAGAAGCCTTTCTGGCCATAAAACCCACACCTTCAAACAGACCACGTGAATTCTGCCCACCAAAATTAGAGCATTTTGGAAAAACTGTTATGGAAAAGGTTGAACACCCACATGCTGCTCTTCCATGAACTGAACTTGACTAGGAAATAGCCCCAAAACAGTGGCACTACCCCATAAACATCACCTTTCAGAGGTTATTAATAGTTAATACAATAGTCATTAGTGACAACAGTGTTTTGGAAATTGGAAACTCAAGGTAATCAAATCGGAGGTGATTGACACAACTTTAACTTTAGAATGTGCCACCGAACAGTCTTACTTTAGAATGGCTTCAAAGGTAGGATCAAGGGAAATAGGACAGTTCTGAGATCTCCATTCTAATCCCAGTTTGGGGGTGGGGCAGTGGCGTAGCGGTAGTGTCGCTAGACTAGTAATGCAGAGCTCAGGCTAATGCTCTAGGGATATGGGCTCAAATCCCACCACGGCAGATAGTGAAGTTTGAATTCAATTAATAAATCTGGAATTAAAAGCTAGTCTAATGATGACCATGAAACCATTGTCAATTGTTGTAAAAACCCAAATGGTTCACTAATGTTCTTTAGGGAAGGAAATCTGGCGTCCTTACCTGGTCTATGACTCCAGACCCACAGCAATGCCCTCTGAAATGGCCTAGCAAGGCACTCAGTTCAAGGGCAATTGGGGATGGGTAATAAATGCTGGCCTAGCCAACGATGCCCACATCCCACAAACGAATTTTTAAAAAAAGTTACTTTGATGGGATCCTTACACTTTGCATTCTCAATCCACTTCTTAATGGATCTATCTGGTATAAAACTGCCATAATTTAGTATTGACGCTACAGCATGGAAGCAAATTAAGGTGTTAACAGGAAACTAAGATAAATTGGTTAATGCACCAGTTAAAATAACAAAGAAACCAAATTCACTCATTTGATATTATCACAATATTGATATCCCAGGCTCTAAACTGGCAATCTTACTCTGTGAACAGGGAGGAATAGTGGGTGTAGAAAATGAAAGTCAGACTAGTGCAATAGTGAGTGTTCTGATGAGGACAGTTTGGTGAAGAGGGAGTTTCACTCAATATCTAAACCGTGTTAAATCAGCTCAGAGAGAAGTAGTTTCTGATATTGGGTGCCAAAAGTGAAAAATAAACTTTCCCAGCCCTGAACCTTTCCCCTTGATGAATGGAATCAAGGTTCATCTTTCTCTTTCCAAATTGACATACTAATTGTACAATTTCTCCTCCCCCCCTAAAATTATTCAAATTTACATCATGAAACACCATATTTAATGAAGCTCATTTCATCGTGATGGTGCTCCCATTTTTTGAGAAAGCACTAATCCCTTTAAACATCATAAATTATTTTTGTACAAAGATTTCTGCTGTTTGTAAAATCATTGTTCAAGGTTATTGTGTCTCACTTCCTGATGTATGAGCTAAACATCAGCATTGTCTTGCATTATTACTGAATGCTTCATCATGTCTCAAAAACTACTCAGTGTTATTTTAGACTTTATTACTCCCTAATTCTATTTTACAGTATATTTTAAATCGGCTGACTGGAACATAGGAACAGAAGGAGGCCATTCAGCCCCTTGAACCTATACCATAAGTCAGATAATGGTTGGTCTGTACCTCAACTCTTATTTACCTGACTTTGCTCCATATGCTTGGATACCCTTACCTACCAAAAAAAATTGATCAATTTCAGTTTTAAAAATTTTCAATTGACCTCTAGCATCCACAGCCTTTTGGAGAGTTCCAGATTTTCACTACCATTTGTATGCAAAAATGCTTCCTGATTTCACTGCTAAGTGTCCTAGCTCTAATTCTAAGGTTATGCCCCCTTGTTCTGGACTCCCCCATATGAGAAAATAGCTTCCCTGTATCCATCTGACTGAATTTTTTCATCTAACATGATCAAGACAGAGATGTGATCAATGAAAAAATTGTTTTGTTGCAGTGAGAGTGTCAGCCAGCCATTTCGATAAACCTGGATGGTGTATGTTAAGGTCGTCAAATAAATCTTACTATAACGATTCCAGAAAGTTTTGGTACCAACACAGGAGAACTGTGCTATTGACAGCCTAAAAGATAGCAGGAGGAGCTCCTATGTTCCCACCATATAGAGCCATCATACAGCCTGTTTATGCACTCTAGACAATAGTATCTTCTTGGTACTGTCATTTGGGGTGGGGTAACAATGGAAATGTATATAGACTCAAGAAACTGGCTTAGAGGACTGAGAAACTATCAGCATGGTTTATGTTGTGCTGGGAAAGACTGGAGGGATGACAGAATGTAAGAAATCAGAAATATTCAGTTACTGAGCACAGCAAACAATCACCATATGTGTAACAACTCAGGATAAAAAAACAAACATTTTAGTGCTTTTAAAAAAAATGAATTTTATTTATTGAATTAATATTTTAAAAGGGAAACAGCACATTGACCATACCATCTGATGTGTTTTATAAAACTAATGCAGTAACAGGATTTTATATTATATGTAATAAATTTCAAGAGTTCACTATACATTTTGTTCTAAGATTAAATCAGTTTTCAGTTGTGTTTAAAATTTTGAATGTATTGTGTGGTTGTAGAAGGCAGTAAGTAAACTGAAGGAAATGGAGAGAATGATTGGGCTGTTTTCTTGTAATAAAATGTTTAATATTTACAAAAAATATACTTGGTAACTTGTCTGTGTCATTGTCATTGATGAGTAAATAAGTGTCTATTTTCAAATACAAAATGGTGATGGAGTTGGGGGACAGAGAACTTCGCTTCACAGTGACACTTAGTGGTCAGAAACTGAATAACTTGTGACAGTTGACATAGTAAAATTAAACAGTAATTGTGAACAATAAAGACCAAAAATTGTGACACCAGGAATAAAAGGTGTGACCTGAAAGTATGTATATAAACACACACACACACACATACTGATCTCCAGGAGTTCTGTACAAGGGGAATTAAGACCAAGTACAGTCTTCAGGTGAAGTCAGGCTTGTGTGGACCAGGGTGCAGAGACGTAATTCAGTCCCCATTTTAGAGTCTTATTTATGTAGTTATATTATAAATTCCCATGCCCACATTTATACTGTAAATATCCTATGTAAACTTGTCACACTAATTACACCCGCCAGCTAGTATTGGCGCTGCCACATTAACTGGAGGAAGGGTGTAATTAGTGTGACAAGATTACATAGGCAGTTTCCATTATAAATGGACATAAGAATTTATAATGGGAAAGTTAACAGGAAGTGTGCAGATAGAATTTTCAATATAGTAAATAAAGGTTAGGAAACTACATTTCCTCACATAGTAGTTTTTAATTTATAAAACTCCTTAAAAAACTGATTTTTCCTTCCCCACTCCCCCGCCACCCCGCACCTTCGGTCATATTTAACTGGTCAGAAAGTACTTATTGTTCCCCAAGACTTTCTCTAGAACACTAGTTTGCACTGAGAAATGTGTGTTTGTGCCATTGAGAAACTTTGTGATTTCTTGTTTTGCCCCATTCCAAACCATAAATGCTATTTCCATAACATCACCACCACCACCTCCCCATCACCACCACCTCATCCATGCCTTTTGTCACCTCCACACTCGGCTCTCTTGGCACGCCCTCGAAACTCTGCCTGTAAACTTCTGGTCATCCAAATCTCTGCTGCCTGCACTCCATTAATATTGGTGACTCTAATGTCAAAAATATAACTGAAGACATCACTGCGATCTAAATGGCTTCAAACCCAACACACCTTGCAACTGTTGAGTTCCGTGACCTTGTCTTTGTAGAAAATAATTCACTAAGAATTTAAAAAAAATTTTAATCAGAAAGCTCCACATGTTCACCTCAAATTCTTTTCACCGAAGCACCAGCATTGTAAAGATACATATAAAAAATGTAATCAAGAATGAACTTCATGTGGAGCAGTTCTGAGCAGCGTTCCATTGATTCAAATGCTATTCATGAATCCATTCATTTAAAAAAAGTGGGTAACTTGTGTCAAAACTGGATGATGGTGATAACTTAAAGAGATATACCATGAAGTGATTCAGAGGGAAAAAATTTACACAAAAGTATCGATAGCTGCTGAGGTTTAATTAGTCAAGTGCACCTGCAAAGTATTAATGAGCTACTTCACCTGGGCGCCAACGGGAGCCTCTCGGTCCGGGAACTAAGATCTTTTTAGGCAGCAATATTTGCAGAATGCATCATAAGGTAATTGCACTGGCCATTGTGCTAATTATCACCCTAACACCCACCTTGTGAATCATCGTACAGTTTTCCAGTCAATATTAGTTCCCAATTTAGATTGCTAATAGTATTACAGTGGACTCATTATAAAATGTATAAAAGGTTACAATATTGACCATACACCTTCAGTCCTACTGAAAGAATTCTGCTGCACTTCCTACATACAACTACCTCTTCTGTTCATGCCACCGACTTCGACACAAGACACACTCCTTACAATATCTGTTCAACTGATCACATTATTTAGCAGAACAGTTTGTATTAATAAGTTAGATATTTTGTAAATACAACTTCAACTTCAGCATTCAATTTGTACATTAAGTTCTAATACATCAAGTGTCCAGTAATTGGAGACTGAATCACAAATAACTGATATTATGACAATGACCATGACAGGCTATTTCGCCTTGTCCAGAACAGTAAAACCTGAGGACACAGCCTGCACGTCAAGGTGGGCAAATTCAAAATTAACCCGTGGAAACATCATCAGTGAGCGAGTGATGAATAATTGGAACAGGCTTCCTTGGGAGAATGTGGAAGCAGATGGTATTGATTCATTCAAAACTAAATTAGATCAATTTCTTTCAGAAAATAACAATTTGGGATCCAAGTTGAGATGTGATTGGTGGTGAGTGTAGAGTACTTGGGAGGAACAGGTGACTTTGGACTAGTGATTCCCAAAGCTCCCCACCACTGGGGGATTTTCTCACCTCATGTCTAGGTCTGTTGTAGACTCACTGATAGAGATTGATTGTTGTGATTAGTCAATAACTCCATTCTCATTGTATCAGTGACTGCCAGGATGGTAGAAGGTGAAAACTAGAAGGACCTTGGTCTTTTTTCATCTGATGATTTCTATATTATGAATATAGGTCAACCATGACTGAATTAATAGACACAATAAATTTAATGTACTCCAAAATAGTCTAAATGCTAAATACTCTACTAAACAAAAGTGATGCACTGTCTTTTTGCATATGAAATTACCAGTCTTACCAAATGTGCTGATGACAGGTGCTCCAGAAACAACTG
Organism: Heterodontus francisci; assembly: GCF_036365525.1. NCBI lineage: Eukaryota > Metazoa > Chordata > Chondrichthyes > Heterodontiformes > Heterodontidae > Heterodontus > Heterodontus francisci. The sequence continues at coordinate 44,035,972 of NC_090408.1, read as the reverse complement.
GATTTTGTGCTCAAGTCTCTGGGATGAAAGTGTTAACATTGAGCTAAGGCTAACAGAAAATACAGTAGGAATAGACGAAAGAAAAGGAGCAAGAAATATGTCTGTCTTTTTAATAACCTATAGGAATATGGAGCAATCAGATGAACACAATTTCCATTTAAAACAGAAGTCCTGTTCTTTCATAAAAGCAAAATACTGCGGATGCTGGAAATCTGAAATAAAAACAAGAAATGCTGGAAATACTCAGCAGGTCTGGCAGCATCTGTGGAGAGAGAAGCAGAGTTAACGTTTCAGGTCAGTGACTCTTCTTCGGAACTGGCAAATATTAGAAATGTTAAAGGTTATAAGCAAGTAAAGCGGGGGTGGGGCAAGAGATAACAAAGGAGAAGGTGTAGATTGGACAAGGCCACAGAATAGCTGACCAAAAGGTCATGGAGCAAAGGCAAACAATATGTTAATGGTGGGTTGAAAGACAAAGCATTAGTACAGATAGGGTGTTAACGGACTGAAGATTGAACAACAGGAAGTACAAACATGAAAAAAAAACAGTGGGTAAGCAAACTGAACAAACTAAGATGAAATGAAACAAACATACAAGAAAAATGTAAAAAAGCATGACGGGCCCCCCATTTTACTTTTACTTTTAGTTATTTTTTCTTTTTTATTTCAATTCATCACACCATTAACATATTGTTTGCCTTTGCTCCATGACCTTTTGGTCAACTATTCTGTGGCCTTGTCCAATCTACACCTTCTCCTTTGTTGTTTATGTTTAGAGATACAGCACTGAAACAGGCCCTTCGGCCCACCGAGTCTGTGCCGACCATCAACCACCCATTCATACTAATCCTACACTAATCCCATATTCCTACTACATCCCCACCTGTCCTTATATTTCCCTACCACCTACCTATACTAGGGGCAATTTATAATGGCCAATTTACCTACCAACCTGCAAGTCTTTTGGCTTGTGGGAGGAAACCGGAGCACCCGGAGAAAACCCACGCAGACACAGGGAGAACTTGCAAACTCCACACAGGCAGCACCCAGAATTGAACTCGGGTAGCTGGAGCTGTGAGGCTGCAGTGCTAACCACTGCGCCACTGTGCCGCCCTTGTTATCTCTTGCCCCACCCCCGCTTTACTTGCTTATAACCTTTGACATTTCTAATATTTGCCAGTTCCGAAGAAGGGTCACTGACCCTGAACTCTGCTTCTCTCTCCACAGATGCTGCCAGATCTGCCGAGTATTTCCAGCATTTCTTGTTCCTGTTCTTGCATATGAGGCAAGAGCAAGTATTTGGTGGGAGAAGCAGCTAAGACAGCCAGTTCGGTTATTAGCTTCCACAATGAAGGCTCTGCGACTGTACCTTGGCTGTGTTTCATCAAACTTTTTTTTTTTTTGAAAGGGGCAGGATTAGAAGTGTTTTTATACAAAATTTTCTAATTTATAGAAACCACAAAGAATCAACCTCAGATCTTTCCACTTTTTGCCTCTGTGAAGATTTAACTAAAAATACACAAAGCTGTTCCATATCGCAAAGCATTGCTCAGATGTTATACAAAAACAACGCAGCATAAAAATATTTGATTAGACATTACGGTTTGGTAGACTTTAATATTCACAAACCCAATAGTAATAGATAATTCAAAAAGTATTATTTAATAAGCTAATAAATACAATTTAACTTTCCCATAGGAAACTCATTTTTGAACATAAAAAAAAGTTTACACACACATTGGCTGGAATTTTACACCACCCCGACGAGCAGGAAGGTGGTTGGGGGGGGGGAGGGGAGGTGGCGTAAAATGGAGCGGGAGGCACCGGGAGACCTTCCTGACCCGCTCCCGCCCCCGCTTAAGGGCCTTCACCCGCGTACACGCAGATTTTAATCGCGGCAAGTGGGCGTCCTGGAACCGGGAGAAGCCACATAACGAAACCAGGCGGCTCTCGAACGTCCCGGGGGCTGCCCTTATTTTCAGGCACCCTGTGCCCAATGGAGGGCCGCCCCCACTACCCCAACCACCCTCAACACGCACCCCACTTCCCCCCAATTGACCACCCTTGCCTCACCAAGGTGTGACCGATTACCCCTGGCGAGGCAACCAAAATTTACCTGCCTTCCAGGCTCCCCAACATCTCTTCAGGCTGGCTGCAGTCCCAGCAGTGGCCACCACTCCCAGTGGCGCTGCTGGGACTGAGCTGCCAGCCCACTGATTGGCTGACAGCTCTATTAGGCAGGTCTTCCTACCTCAAGCAGGTAGAAGTCCCACCTCACACCAATTGAAGTCCGGGGACCCACAAAATACGGATCAGGTCCCCAGGCGCGGGAGAAGTGGGCTCGCCACCGACTTTTCAGTCGGTGGCTGGCTCCTGTCCGCCTACCGTAAAATTCGGGCCATAATCTTTGATGTCAATCAATTTCTTTTCAACTAGCTCCCAACAAAAGTATTTTAACCAGACAGTATGTCTCTTTGCCCCTCAACAGTACAGCCCCAAGGCTTTCCACTAAATTGTCTGTTCCTTTCCCTCTCAGAACAGGGATTCAGAACGCCGAACGTGATGCATCATTTCTCTCTCTCAGATGGTTAGGTACCACAAAAACTGCAAAGCAACTTCTAAAAGGAACATATTGCACCACATTATATATGTATCAAGCATACTTTAAAGCTGCATCATATAAGTATATATAATTATAAAGGCAGACAGCATCAAAAGATTTCATTATTTAAATATACAAATACTGAAAGTACTTTATGTGAAAAACATGTCACTTTTACACAAAGTGTCTTTGAGACACATTTCTCTTCTATGAACATTTATACAATTCAGACTGAAAGTACTTCGAAAAAGAAACATACAGGTAACAGGCTTGATGAGATGCAATGGTAGCCAGGGTCATTATGTACACATTAGCAGCATATTGTGAAGAGCTGAGCCCTCTATCGTGTATGCAATCTTTCTTGTTAACCTGACCCAATAGCACTATATAATAAAAAACTATTTAAAATACCATCTTAATTATATTTACATAGTTTTCCTTTTGAACTAATTTCCTGTACAATTCTGTCTTTTAACCACCAAGAGGTTATCACAATTTAACAATGTTATATTTGGAGAGGCCAGGTATTCAATTTCCACTGCACAATGTGCAATGTGGTGGTTACGCATCAGTGATATCAGCCTGCAGTGAGGGCAACATCAATCAGGATTCCTAGAGGTAGGGTTCACCAAAGATCCTGCGACACTCCATTACTCCAGAGCTGGGAGGCCGGTCACAATTATGGGTCAGCCTTACCTGGCTGGGAGTTAGTTGATCATATGCCTTCTTATATTCTCGGTCAAATGCATCTGTTTGACGTGCAGAAGGTAGATAGCAAAAACAACGCATAAAAATAACACATTAAAAAAGCCAATGTGAAAAATGAGGCAAAAATATTTAAAATGGACTGTTTCTTACAACTTATTTTTCACTTTGAGGTATATATATTGCTTATTTTACAATCCTGCTCACTCATTTAAAATTATATTTTCTTATAACTTTCTGTAGCTTTACGTATTAAAAAAAAAGATAAATGGATTGAATAAGCCATTTGCAGGTGTACTGTATAATTAGAAAGCATGGCTAAATCGTTGACATGAGTGTTTATCTATGGCTGGATGAAGCAGGGGGCAGTACCAACTGACAAAAACCCCCTCAGAGGGTCAGGCAGGGACCAACTGACTGAGCACACGCATTCAATTTGGAATGATCAATTGGGAACAATACTGACTGAGCACACGCATTCAATTTGGAATGATCAATTGGGAACAATCTTAAACATCATAAAAAATGTTACCTATATCAATGTTGTCCTTCCCAAGCACCACAAGTGAGAGGAATAGAATCTCTCTGTATAAACTCCTTCAAAGAAGAAATGAAACAAATTACAATTTTTAAAAAAATCTTGGCGGAACTTATCCTGAACCTTGCAACATATCTTGTAAAACCAACCTTTCAGAATGATAGACATAGAAAGAGGCCATTTGGCCCATCGTGTCTGTGACGGTCGAAAACGATCCACCTATTTCAATTCCACCTTCCAGCATTTAGTCCGTAGCCCTGCAGCTTATGGCATTTAAGATGCATATCAAGACTCCTTATGAATGAGTTGAGGGTCTCTGCCTTAACTACCCTTTCAGGCAGTGAGTTCCAGACCATCACCACCCTCTGGGTGAAAAGGCTTTTCCTCATCTCCCCTCTAATTTTTCTACCAATCACTTTAAACCTCTGCTCCCTCATCACTGACCCCTCTGCTAAGGTGAATTGACCCTTCACCTCCACTCTATCCAGGCCCCTCACAATTTTGTACATTTCAATCAGATCTCCCCTCAGCCTTCTCTGTTCCAAGGAGAACAAGCTCTGCCTATCCAATCTTTCCTCATAGCTGCATTTTTCCAGTCCTGGCAACATACTTGTAAATCTCCTCTGTACCCTCTCTATTGCAATTACATCCTTTCTGTAATGAGGTGACCAGAACTACACACAGTTGTGGCCTAACGAATGAGTTATACAGTTCCAGCATAACCTCCCTGCTCTTGTATTCTATTACTCGGCTAATAAAGGAAAGGATTCCATATGCCTTCTTTACCACCTTATCGACCTGTCCTGCTATCTTCAGGGATCTATGGACATTCACTCCAAGGTCCCTTTCTTCCTCTACACTGCTCAGTATTTTCCCATTAATCGTGTATTCCTTTGCCTTGTTTGACCTCCCCAAATGCATCAACTCATACTTCTCCAAGTTGAATTCCATGTGACACTTTTCTGCCCAACTGACCAGACCATCAATATCTTCCTGCAGCCTACAGCTATCCTCCTCACTATCTACCACACGGCCAACCTTTGTGTCGTCAGCAAACATCTTGATCATGCCCCCTACATTTACATTCAAATCATTAATATACACCACAAAAAGCAGGGGACCCAGGACTGACCCCTGCGGAACGCCACTGGAAACAGCCCTCCAGTAGCTAAAACAGCCGTCAACAATTACCCTTTGTTTCCTGCCACTGAGCCAAGGTTGTATCCGCCTTGCTGCATTTCCCTGGATCCCATGGGATTTTATTTTTTTAACCAATCTGCCATGTGGGATCTTGTCAAAAGCCTTACTAAAATCCATGTAGACCACATCAACTGCACTATTCTCATCTAACTTCCTTGTTACTTCTTAAAAAAAAAATCGATCAAGTTGGTCAAATTGTTCTACAAGCATCAGCTTGGCAGTTAGTGACACTTTAATCTGTGGGTCATAAGGTTGTACAACGTAACCCCAACAGTTGAATCTGAATACAAGACCTAGGCTGACATTCCAGACCAACATTGAAAGACTGCAGGATTGTCAGAGATGCTGACCTCCAAATGATGTTAAACTGGGGTCCTGTTTGCCTATTCAGGTGGATGTTAAAAGCTGTAATTGGAGGACTGTGGTGTTAGTGCTCTGGAAGGATGAGAATAATTGAGTCAAAAGGCCTTCTTCATCCAAATCAATCTGCAATTTTGTGAAAATTATAAAAAGTCTGCATTTGGAAGTTGCAACCTAAACAATCATCACTGATGCATATTAAATCAAATAGTAGATAATGTAAATGAACTGACAAAGTTACACTTCAAAAAAAACTGATTTAGTTTTTTTTTAAACTTTGCTTCAAAGCTTTTAAAGATAATGGCAAAGTAAAGATAGATACCAGAGCAAAACACAATCAACCAAAGTCCCTTGAGTTTCTAATGTTTATTTCCAATTTATCCCAGATCAGTACTTCAGAAAATTTCCCTGCACAAATTGCAGTTACATATAGTTTATGATTATTTGCCCATGTATGCTGAATTTTACATCTAAAGTGAATTGCACAGTATTACAGTATGGGAGACAGTCATTCAGCCCTGTGCTGGCTTTCTGAAAGAGATACCCATCTCATCCAATTCCCCTGGCATTTTTTTCTACCCTTATTACTTCTTCAAATATTTATCTATTTCCTTTCTGGAAGGTATTATACATGCTACTTCCAAGAGTTTCTGGAACAGCATTCAATAACCCAATAACTGCAAAAAATGAAAAAAATTCTAACACTCCTTTCTGCCTTTTGTTGATCTTAACTTTATATCCGAAGTTACTGACTCATGGAAATAATTTTCGCATATTTGCCTCATCAATAGCAGAACTTCTCTTAACTTTATCTTACGAAGCTTACCCACTACTAATGCATGGTTGACTGGTTGGTCTATAATTACCTAGTTTATCCCGTTCTCCCTCTCTGCCCAGAGGTTTTACACTGGCAACTCAACAATCCCTCTGGTACAACTTCTGTCTAAGGATGTTAGAACAGTTGTGGCCAAAGACTGCTAATTCCTTTCTCAGCATGTTATGAGAGGCCATTTCCTTTTCACTGTGAGTGCCACAAGTTTTTTTTCAGTACAACTTCCTTATCTACAGTCTTCCTGTCGAATTGCTCTAATCTTTCCACCTGTACCTTCTGATGTCCACTACCACAATCTTCCAAGAAAACTCATTTGTATCTCTGCCATTCCTTCATTCTCAAGATTTCCTTTTTCATCTCCAGTTGGCCTTACCGTGAATATCATTTTACTTATGTTACCTGCTACACAAAGAGAAATGCAAATTTGAATTGAAAAGTGGAAATCTCTGCCGCAAAAAGGCATCGTTAATTGCTGGGTCAATTGAAATTTTTGAAACTAAAATTGTTAGATTTTTGTTAAGCAAAGACGTTAAGGGATACGGAGAAAATTCTGTTAAACGGAGTTTAGGTACAGATCAGACATGACCTAACAGAATGGCAGAATAGATTGAGGACCTGAATGGCCTACTCCTGTTCCTATGTTCACACCTTCTCTCCACCAGTGTACTCTTTTTTTGCTCCCCTTTATATTTTCATTTTCTTCTGTGGTACTAGCCCTACATTAGTCATGTGCCTCTTCAAGTCTCATTTTAATTTTAATTTCCCTAGATATCCTAAAATGACATGGCTAACGAATCACGAGAATCACAGAATTGTTACAGCGCAGGAGGAGGCTATTCTGCCCACCTTATCTGCACGAGCAATTCATCAGTGCTATTCTCCCGCCTTCTCTCCGTAACCCTGCGCTTTCTTCCTTTTCAGATAACAGTTTAATTCCCTTTTGAATGCTTCAATTGAACCTGCCTCCACCACACTTTCAGGCAGTGCATTCCAGACCTTAACCACTCGCTGCAAGAAAAAGTTTTTCCTCATGTCACTTTTGCTTCTTTTACCAATTACTTTAAATCTGTGCTCTCATGTTCTCAATCCTTTCATGAGTGGGAACAGTTTCTCCCTATTTACTCTGTACAGACCCCTCATGATTTTGAACACCTCTATCAAATCAAATTGGGGTTAGGGAGCTAGGATAGGGGTTAGGGATCATGGGTTTAGGGAGCCCACTCCATTTTCCACTCCACCCAATCCTAAGTATTGCTTGATCAGATATAGCAACACAAGGCACACACAAAACATGACCCTATGAAAAGGAACCACAGAAATCATATTCTAGCAAGAATCTGCATCTCAGCAGAGAAGGAAAAGGAAAAAATTGGGCCTTTCTGCAGTATACACACTGTTGGTTCAGTTTACTAGAATCATGCTCTATATGTCATAATTCTACTTTCAATGTTTGCAATTGTTATGATTGATTTTAAAACAAGACTGTGAAATCAGTCATGTGCAATGGAAATCCGAACAACTACTGGAATAGAACAATTCCAAATTGAATGTCTTCCAGCCTGACAGCTGTTGCCAGCAAAGGGATTTTCATTCCATCTGTTTGGGATGAATATGCACCAAGATCCCAGAGGTGAATGTACAGTCCAACTCACTTTATCACCCAACCCCACAGTTAACCAGGACAGAACAAAAGATTGCAAAACCACAGCAATCCCCAAGGCATATTCTTGAAATTCATCACCTGTCTCACTTCAAATGTACCAGTCTCAGACATCTAAGGATATAAAATAGTTCTTTGTCCTGTGTATTCTAAGCAACAAAACAATTCAGCTACAATCACTACACTGCAGAAGCCCTGATTATATCATTGCTGCAAAATTTATGAACAACTTTATGTTTGTGCAGCTTAACCTTCAGACAATATGAACATCCCAGTTAGTACTCCCTTCTTGGGTTTACCAAACAAGTGGATTCCTGTCACGCTCTACGGCGGTGGCCAAGATATAAATTTATGGGCTGCTGGAGTCCGAGCTGCAGACACTGCGATTCATCGGGGGAGGGAGAAAGTTACCTGGACCCTTTGCTCCAGAAGGCAGTCACATCCCTTAGGATAGGGTCATCTGTTTTGGTCAGTGGTCAGGGACAGGAGGGTGTGATTGCGAGTTAGGCAGGTAAGGGGATTGAGAAGGTGGGAGTGGAGGAGTCACAGCCCTTGCAATTGAGCAACAAGTTTGAGGTTCTTGCAGCTTTTACGGTCAAGAGCGAGGGCTGTAGTGTGGATGAACATACTGACCAAGGTACCATGGTACAGGAAGCCGTTCAAGCGGGGGGAGCAAAAAGGAAAGTAGTGGTAGTAGGGGACAGTATAGTGAGGGGGATTGACACTGTTGTCTGCAGAAAACAGTGAGAGTCCAGAGGCTGTGTTGCCTGTCAGGTGCCAGGGTTCGAGACATCTGCTCAAAACTGGAAAGGAACTTACAGTGGGAGGGGGAGGATCCAGTCATCATGCTCCATGTAAGTACCAATGACATAGGCAGGACAAGGAAAGAGGTTCTGCATAGTCAATATAAATTTATACCAAATTAAGCAGAACCTCAAAAGGTAATAATCTCTGGATTATTACCTGAGCCACCTGCAAATTGGAGTAGGGAAAATAAGAATAGAGAAATGAATGCATGGCTCAAAGACTGGTGTGGTACAAGTGGGTTCCGGTTCATGGGGCATTGGCACCAGTGCTGGGGAAAGTGGGGACGGTACCACTGGGACGGTCGACCCCTGAACTGTACTGGGACCAGTCTTCTAGTGAGCTGCATAACTAGGGAAGTACAGAGGGTTTTAAACTAAATAGTGGGGGCAAGGGATCAAATTTGGGAAGATGTGGTGAATCAAAGAGTAGAGACAAGGCAAGAAAGAAAGGTATTAATATGGAAAAAAGATAAACAGACTGTGACAGGAAGAGATACAGAGTACAAATCTAAGAGTAAATCAGCAGGCTAAAGGTTACAAAAATAATAAAAGTACAAAACTAAAGGCCCTATATCTGAATGCACGTAGCATTCAAAACAAAACAGATGAACTGATAGAAATAAATAAGTATGATCTATTTGCACTGATAGCCATTACAGAGACATGGCTGCAGGATGACATAGATTGGGACCTGAATACTGAAGGGTACATGACATTCAGGAAGGACAGGATGCTAGGAAAAGGTGGAGGGGTGACTCTTAATTAATGATGGTATTAGCGCAATAGAGAGGGATGACCTAAATTCAGGAAACCAGACTGTAGAAGCAGTTTGGATCGAGATGAGAAATGATAAAGGCAAGATGTCACTTGTGGGAGTAACAGTAACCACGTGTTAGGACGGGGTATAAAGGAAGAAATAATGGGTGCTTGTCAGAAAGGTACGGCGATAAAAATGGGGATTTTAATCTACATATAGATTGGAAAAATCAGATGGGCAATGGTAGCCTAGATGAGGAGTTCACTGAAAGTTTTCGGGATAGTTTCTTAGAACAGCACGTTCTAAAGCCAACCAGAGAGCAGGCTATACTAGACCTGGTATTGTGCAACAAGATAGGAGTAATTAATGAGCTCAGAGTGAAGGCGCCCCTAGGCAGCAGCAGTCATAATATGATTGAATTTTACATTCAGTTTGAGGGAGAGAAGAGCGGGTCTAAGACTAGTATTTTAAACTTATATAAGGGTAATTTTGAGGGCATGAAAGCAGAGCTGGCAAAAGTGAACTGGCAAAGTAGGTTAAGGGATAGGTCTAAGTATCTGCCACTGCATCTCTTTTAAGGGATATTTCAGAATACACAGAATAGATACATTCCAACGAGAAAGAAAATTCCAAGGGGAGGACCCACCATCCGTGGTTAATTAAAAAAGTTAAAGATAGTATCAAACTTCAAGAAAAAGCATATATTTGTGCAAAGATGGGTGGCAGGTCAGAAGATTGGACAGAAAATAAAAAGCAGCAAAGAATGACTAAAAGATTAATAAGGAGGGAAAAATTAGAATACAAGAGAAAGCAGGCTAGAAATATAAAAACAGTAAGAGTTTCTATAGATATTTTAAAAAGTAAAGTTAACAAAGTGAGCATTGGTCCTACAGTGAGTAAGTGTGGGGAAATAAGGAGATGGCAGATGAATTGAACAGGTCTTTTACATCAGTCTTCACTATACAGGATACAAGTAACATCCCACAAATAGCTGCAAATCAGGAAATGGAAGGGAGGGAGGGAATCAAGAAAATTACAATCATCAGGGAAGTGGTACTGAGCAAATTGTTGGAGCTGCAGGCTGACAAGTCCCCAGGTCCTGATGGACTTCATCCTGGGGTCTTAAAAAAAGGGCTAGTAAGATAGTTGATGCGTTGCTTTTAATTTTCCAAAATTCCCTAGATTCAGGGAAGGTTCCATTAGATTGGAAAATAGCCAATATAACTCCTTTATTCAAAAAGGGAGTCAGAAAACAGGAAACTACAGGCCAGTTAGCTTAACATCTGTCGTAGGCAAAATGTTAGAAGCAAAAGTTATAGTAGGACACTTAGAAAAATTCAAGGTAAATCAGGCAGAGTCAACATGGTTTTATGAACGGGAAATCACGTTTAACCGATTTATTGGAGTTCTTTGGAAGTAACATGAGCTCTGGATAAAGAGGAACCAGTGGATGGATTGTGCTTAGATTTCCAGAAAGCATTTGATAAGGTGCCACATAAAAGGTTATGGGGAAAATAAAAGCTCATGGTGTAGGGGATAACATATTGGCATGGAGAGAAGATTGATTAGCTAACAGGAAACTGAGTAGGCATAAATGGGTAATTTTCTGGTTGGCAAGATGTGACAAGTAGTGTGCCACAGGGATCAGTGCTGGGGCCTCAACGTTTTACAATTTATATAAATGACTTAGATGAAGGGACCGAAGGTATTTGCTGATGACACAAAGATAGGTCGGAAACTAAGTTGTGAAGAGGACATAAGAAGGCAACAAAGGGATATAGATAGGTTAAGTGAGTGGGCAAAGATCTGGCAAATGGAGTTTAATGTGGGAAAATGTGAAACTGTCCATTTTGGCAGGAAGAGTAAAAATTAAGCATTTTTATCTAAATGGTGAGAGATTGCAGAGCTCTGAGATGCAAGGGATCTGGGTGTCCTAGTGCATGAATCGCAAAAGGTTATTCGCAGGTGCAGCAAGTAATTAGGAAAGCTAATAGAATGTTATTGTTTATTGCGAGGGGAATTGAATACATTATACAGGGCATTGCTGAGACCACATCTGGAGTACTGTGTACAGTATTGGTCTCCTTATTTAAGGAAAGATGTAAATGCGTTGGAAGCAGTTCAGAGAAGGTTTACTAGACTAATACCTGGAATGGACAGGTTGCCTTATGAGGAAAGGTTGATCAGGCTAGACCTGTATCCGCTGGACTTTAGAAGAGTAAGAGGCAACTTGATTGAAACATATAAGACCCTGAGGGGTCTTGACAGGGTGGATGTAGAAAGGATTAGAATTAGAACATTACAGCGCAGTACAGGCCCTTCGGCCCTCGATGTTGCGCCGACCTGTGAAACCATCTGACCTACACTATTCCATTTTCATCCATATGTCTATCCAATGACCACTTAAATGCCCTTAAAGTTGGCGAATCTACTACTGTTGCAGGCAGGGCGTTCCACGCCCCTACTACTCTCTGAGTAAAGAAACTACCTCTGACATCTGTCCTATATCTATCACCCCTCAACTTAAAGCTATGTCCCCTCGTGTTTGCCATCACCATCCGAGGAAAAAGACTGTCACTATCCACCCTATCTAACCCTCTGATTATCTTATATGTCTCTATTAAGTCACCTCTCCTCCTCCTTCTCTCCAACGAAAACAACCTCAAGTCCCTCAGCCTTTCCTTGTAAGACCTTCCCTCCATACCAGGCAACATCCTAGTAAATCTCCTCTGCACCCTTTCCATAGCTTCCACATCCTTCCTATAATGCGGTGACCAGAACTGCACGCAATACTCCAGGTGCGGTCTCACCAGAGTTTTGTACAGCTGCAGCATGACCTCGTGGCTCCGAAACTCGATCCCCCTACTAATAAAAGCTAACACACCATATGCCTTCTTAACAGCCCTATTAACCTGGGTAGCAACCTTCAGGGATTTATGCACCTGGACACCAAGATCTCTCTGTTCATCTACACTACCAAGAATCTTCCCATTAGCCCAGTATTCTGCATTCCTGTTACTCCTTCCAAAGTGAATCACCTCGCACTTTTCCGCATTAAACTCCATTTGCCATCTCTCAGCCCAGCTCTGCAGCCTATCTATGTCCCTCTGAACCCGACAACATCCTTCGGCACTATCCACAACTCCACCGACCTTAGTGTCATCCGCAAATTTACTAACCCACCCTTCTACACCCTCTTCCAGGTCATTTATAAAAATGACAAACAGCAGTGGCCTCAAAACAGATCCTTGCGGTACACCACTAGTAACTAAACTCCAGGATGAACATTTGCCATCAACCACCACCCTCTGTCTTCTTTCAGCTAGCCAATTTCTGATCCAAAGCTCTAAATCACCTTCAACCCCATACTTCCGTATTTTCTGCAATAGCCTACCATGGGGAACCTTATCAAACGCCTTACTGAAATCCATATACACCACATCCACTGCTTTACCCTCATCCACCTGTTTGGTCACCTTCTCGAAAAACTCAATAAGGTTTGTGAGGCACGACCTACCCATCACAAAACCGTGCTGACTATCGCAAATGAACTTATTCTTTTCAAGATGATTATAAATCCTGTCTCTTATAACCTTTTCCAACATTTTACTCACAACCGAAGTAAGGCTCACAGGTCTATAATTACCAGGGCTGTCTCTACTCCCCTTCTTGAACAAGGGGACAACATTTGCTATCCTCCAGTCTTCCGGCACTATTCCTGTCGACAATGACGACATAAAGATCAAGGACAAAGGCTCTGCAATCTCCTCCCTAGCTTCCCAGAGAATCCTAGGATAAATCCCATCTGGCCCAGGGGACTTATCTATTTTCACACTTTCCAAAATTGATAACACCTCCTCCTTGTGAACCTCAATCCCATCTAGCCTAGTAGCCTGAATCTCAGTATTCTCCTCGACAACATTTTCTTTCTCTACTGTAAATACTGACGCAAAATATTCATTTAACACTTCCCCTACCTCCTCTGATTCCACACACAACTTCCCACTACTATCCTTGATTGGCCCTAATCTAACTCTAATCATTCTTTTATTCCTGATATACCGATAGAAAACCTTAGGGTTTTCCCTGATCCTATCCGCCAATGCCTTCTCGTGTCCTCTCCTTGCTCTTCTTAGCTCTCCCTTTAGATCCTTCCTGGCTAGCTTGTAACTCTCAAGCGCCCTAACTGAGCCTTCACGTCTCATCCTAACATAAGCCTTCTTCTTTCTCTTGACAAGCGCTTCAACTTCTTTCGTAAACCACGGCTCCCTCGCTCGACAACTTCCTCCCTGCCTCACAGGTACATACTTATCAAGGACACGCAGTAGCTGCTCCTTGAATAAGCTCCACATTTCGATTGTTCCCATCCCCTGCAGTTCCTTCCCCATCCTACGCATCCTAAATCTTGCCTAATCGCATCATAATTTCCTTTCCCCCAGCTATAATTTTTGCCCTGCGGTATATACCTGTCCCTGCCCATCGCTAAGGTAAACCTAACCGAATTGTGATCACTATCACCAAAGTGCTCACCTACATCTAAATCTAACACCTGGCCGGGTTCATTACCCAGTACCAAAACCAATGTGGCATCGCCCCTGGTTGGCCTGTCAACATACTGTGTCAGAAAACCCTCCTGCACACACTGGACAAAAACTGACCCATCTAAAGTACTCGAACTATAGTATTTCCAGTCGATATTTGGAAAGTTAAAGTCCCCCATAACAACTACCCTGTTACTCTCGCCCCTGTCGAGAATCATCTTCGCTATCCTTTCCTCTACATCTCTGGAACTATTTGGAGGTCTATAGAAGACTCCCAACAGGGTGACCTCACCTCTCCCGTTTCTAACCTCGGCCCATACTACCTCAGTATACGAGTCCTCAAACGTCCTTTCTGTCGCTGTAATACTCTCCTTGATTAACAATGCCACACCCCCCCCTCTTTTACCATCTTCTCTGTTCTTACTGAAACATCTAAATCCCGGAACCTGCAACATCCATTCCTGCCCCTGCTCTACCCATGTCTCCGAAATGGCCACTACATCGAGATCCCAGGTACCAACCCATGCTGCAAGCTCACCCACCTTATTCCGGATGCTCCTGGCGTTGAAGTAGACACACTTTAAACCAGGTTCTTGCTTGCCAGTGCCCTCTTGTGTCCTTGTAACCTTATCCCTGACCTCACTACTCTCAACATCCTGTACACTGGCACTACATTTTAGGTTCCCATTCCCCTGCTGAATTAGTTTAAACCCCCCCGAAGAGCACTAGCAAATCTCCCCCCCAGGATATTGGTACCCCTCTGGTTCAGGTGAAGACCATCCTGTTTGTAGAGGTCCCACCTACCCCAGAAAGAGCCCCAATTATCCAGGAAACCAAAACCCTCCCTCCTGCACCATCCCTGCAGCCACGTGTTCAACTCCTCTCTCTCCCTATTCCTCGCTTCGCTATCACGTGGCACGGGCAACAACCCAGAGATAACAACTCTGTTTGTTCTCGCTCTAAGCTTCCACCCTAGCTCCCTGAATTTCTGTCTTAAATCCCCATCTCTCTTCCTACCTATGTCGTTGGTGCCTATGTGGACCACGACTTGGGGCTGCTCCCCCTCCCCCTTAAGGATCCCAAAAACACGATCCGAGACATCACGAACCCTGGCACCCGGGAGGCAACATACCAACCGTGAGTCTCTCTCGTTCCCACAGAACCTCCTATCTGTTCCCCTAACTATGGAGTCCCCAATGACTAATGCTCTGCTCCTCTTCCCCCTTCTCTTGTGGGAGAATCTAGAACTAAGGGTCACTGTTTAAAAATAAGAGGTTGTCCATTTAAGATGAGGAAATTTTTTTTCTCAGCGTCATGAGTCTTTGGAAATCTCTTCCTCTAAAGGTGGTGGAAGCAGAGTCTTTGAATATTTTTAAGGCAGAGGTAGATAGATTCTTGATAAGCAAGTGGGGGGGGGGGGGGGGGAAGGTTATTGGGGGTAGGCGGGAATGTGGAGGTGAGGTTACAATCAGATCAGCCATGATCTTGTTGAATGACGGATCAGGCTCGAGAGGTCGAATGGCCGACTCCTGTTCCTAATTTGTATGTTAGTGTGAAGCATTTCTATTTTGAATCAATTGAGTCATCAACTCTTAACTTTTTCATTTGCTGCTTCTGTTTAGCTAGTCTTCAACCTTAGGGTAGGTAATAAAATAATCCCTCGCTTGACAAAACGAAAGGCCACAGAAGGACAAGTGCAGATGGGGATTAAGGCAAGCGTCCCATACAGCTACTTATTTCTCCAATCTGCAAATTCACCCAAATCAGCTCCTGGCCAAGTCCAAACCAATTCACAGTTCATAAGGATTAACGTTCGAAATAGAATGAACTGATTTGGGATGCTTGAAACACTAAACAAAGTATAGTTTGTGATTAATATATAAAACATGAATTGACAAAAGTCAAGAGGTGATTGCATATCACGTTGCTTACCTTTGCCGTTTAAAATGTGGTTGCGTGCTCAGCACCTCTAGAATCTTACTCATAGGCTTATAGATGTCATTCACCTGAATACTCTTCACAATGCTATCTAGAAAATCCTTGCTAAATAAGGAGCCTTCATTTCGCAGTGTGTGAACAAGGGGATGTTGCTTAGCTGCAAGTGGAAAAACATCATTTCTATTAATACCAAAACTAAATTCTAATTATTTTACAACAGGATATGACTACGTATAATTTCTTCAAAAGTTAATTCTTTTTAAAAATCCACTTATCTCCAACAGTAAACCTCCACATCTCCGACTGTAAGGCTAATACATATCCCTCACACATTCTAGCACAGAAAGACTGCTAACGTGTGCCTCGTTTGAAGTTTTACAATTCTACGAAAATTTATTTTATTTTGATAACCCATTGGAGACAGAAGGCCTTCCTCACCTGTGTTAGAAACTATACCCCAAGAATGGAAAGGAGCTTGAAACCAGCACAATGTCCCTGTAACATTTTTGGAGGTTTCTTTAAAATTTGAAGGAGCTGTGCTAATTTTCACCACTGTCAAATGTGCCTTTTTACCAGTTATAGTTAACTTGGTTGTATTGGCATTTTGTGGTACTGCATAATGGTGAATAATGCATGTTGCCTGGGATCAATATTCAGGCATTTCATCCACAACAAAGTCCACAGGGGAAACAATGTCGTCCCATAGAAGTGATGAGGATAATTTTGTGCAAATTGAGTTTCCTTACAAGACAGCAGTACACATTAAGGAACAATCAGCAAAGAAGTTTTTGAGGAATTTATTAAAAAAGTTCCACATGCACATGTGTTTGCGTGTGTGTGTGTATATATATATATGTGTTTATCTCTCCTCCCCCACTGTATACAGTACTATACACAAGAAGCTGGACCAGTGTCAGTAAAGATGAGCCTTGGTCTAATTGTAATTGATGAATGTGAGCAATAATTTTGAAAAAGTCACTTTGATCCTCTGTGCTAAATTAGCTGATGTCCATTCAAGGTACATAAGAACATAAGAAACAGGAGTAGGCCATTCGGTCCCTCGAGCCTGCTCCACCATTTAATAAGATCATGGCTGACCTGATTGTGGCCTTAACTCCACTTTACTGCCTGTCCCCCATAACCCTCGACACACTTATAGATCAAAAATCTGTCTAACTCAGCCTTGAATATATTCAATTACCCAGCCGCCACTGCTCTCTGGGGAAGAGAATTCCAAAGATTAACAACCATCTGAGAGAAGAAATTCCTCCTCATCGTCATCTTAAAAGGGAGACTGCTTATTTTGAAACTGTGCCCTCTAGTTCTAGATTCCCCCACGAGGGGTAACATCCTTTCAGCATCTACACAGGCAAGCCTCCTCAGAATTTAATGTGTTTCAATAAGACCACCTCTCATTCTTCTAATCTCCAATGTGTATAGGCCCAACCTGCTCAACCTTTTCTCATAAGACAATCCCTTCACCCCAGAAACCAGCCTAGTGAACCTTCGCTGAACTGCTTCCAATGCAAGTCTATCCCTCCTTAAGTAAGGAGGCCAAAACTGTGTGCAGTACTCCAGGTGCAGTCTCACCAAAGCCCTGTACAGTTGTAGCAAGACTTCCCCACTTTACACTTCATCCCCCTTGCAATAAATGCCAACAATCCATTCGTCTTCATATTTACTTGCTAGCTTTTTGTAATTCATTTGCAAGGACACCCAGATTCCTCTGTACTGCAGCATTCTGCAATCTCTCTCTTTGTAAATATTATTCTGCTTTTCTATTCTTCCAGCCAAAGTGGGCAACCTCACATTTTCCCACATTTTACTCCAGCAGCTAATTTTTTGCCCACTCAGTTAAGCTATCTTTATCTCCTTGCAGACATTTTCTGTCCTTCTCACAACTTGCTTTCCTACCTATCTTTATATCATCCACAAATTTGGCTAAAATACACTCAATCCCTTCCTCCAAGTCATTAATATAGATCGCAAATAGTTGAGACCTCAGCACTGATCTCTGTGACACTCTACTAGTTAAAGTTTGCCAACCTGAAAATGCCCCAATTATCCTGACTGCCTGTTTCCTGTTAGTTAGCCAATCCTCTATCCATGCTAATATATTACCCCAACACCATGAGCTCTTATCTTGTGTAGTAACCTTTTGCGTGGCATCTTAATCGAATGCCTTTTGGAAATCCAAATACACTACATTTACTAGTTCCCCTTTAACCACCCTTCTTGTTACATCCTCAAACAACTCTAAGAAATTTGTCAAACACAATTTCCCTTTCACAAAACCATGTTGACTTTGCCTGCATTATGATTTTCTAAATATCTTAATAATAATGGATTCTAGCATTTATCTAGCATCCTCTAATGATGGATGTTAGCCTCACTGGCCTATAGCTTCCTGCATTCTTTCATCACCACCCCCCCAACACAAAGTACAATTGGCCTCAGTGAGGGAAGGAGGAAGAACAAACTTAGCCGGGGTTTCCACTGTGATTCCCATCCAGTGATTCTTGAACCGGAACAGGATCAGACTCAGTTGCTCACAGCCTGCCAATTCACGGTGCCATGCCAGTGCATGGAGAACAGTAACTTGGGTTCACTAGTGGAGTTATAACCCAACAAGATGTTAATGTTTTCAGGACAGGCAAAGGAGAGAGGGTGGAGAAACATCGTATAAATGCTGGAAGGAAGCAGGTGCATAGATATTACTGCTCATGAGGCAAGGGCACATTCACCAATGCAGCATTTACACTGATTTTAAATTTTACTCATGTTCCAAAAGGTTACTTACGAACCATCAAAATTCCATTTTGCAGTTCTTACACAGAATGAACTGTGAACAGTACACAAGCTATAACTGGCTGAAGGGGAGCTCTTATGATCCCTGGTAGGCTAGCAAAAGTTGGATATTTTCATAATATTCTATACAAAATTAGATTTATAGACGATTTGCTTAGATATATCAGAAAATTCATACTATACATTTGTAAAATCTGCAGTTTATAAGTTGTAGATGGTAAAGGAATTAGAAACACAGAAATTCACATTCAGTGGCACAGATTTCATTATTAAATAAGAAAAAACACTGCAGTTAAACTATAAAATCAAAAACAAATAATTACTGGCAGACATTTTCTCTAAAAGTAATGAAACTTTGATTTAAAAGATAATTGATAAAATGAACAATGAAGAACGAATTTGACACTCACTCTCTAATAAAAGAGTGTAATTAAGACCTGTGAAAACAGAGAAAGTTCTGTTAGTCATATTAAATACAGACAGACTTCAGTAACCAAGTACACTCAAGTGGCTGCTTATTCAAACTTTAAGTTTGCCTCTTTTAAATACAATTTCTTTAGATACACTGGCACAAGGCTTGCCAATTGATAGGCTGTGAAGGTGACTCACTCTCAAATCTTACCCCAGCTCTCCCGACTGCATGGCTCAGATAAAGCACTCGTGGTGTTCATGAACTCAAGCAGATTTTTAGATGAGGAAGAAATCTCTAACTATTTTTCCAGATTAACTGAACAATACTGACGGAAACTTAGAGCCTGCTGCTGGGTTTGCCACTCAGGTTCCTCAATAGCAAAATGTAAAAGACTGTTCTCCAATGCCTGAAGCCCTTACTCTGTCAGTCTGCAAGCAGGCAGACAAGCAACAGCTAAATTAAACTGAAAAGATGTGAAAGCGCCATTTGCCATTCTCATTATTGTGAAGTTACCAACAACAAAATGAAATTTGAGGCATTAAAATGAAAGCAAACAGTTAACATTAAATATCTGAACCCAAAACACAGCTTGAAAATAAAATGTTCAATATCTTAAAGATGAACCAAGTACCATAAGAGTTTACTGCAATACATTGGAAGTGTCTGAGGCAGCAAAAAATTATTATACACATCATTCACCATCCAAAGATCTTCAAGAGTTTGACACAAGTATATTTTTGTATTTACAATGTGTTTCAATACTGGTTGATGGCTGTCACCAATTTTTTTTATTCTTTCACGGGATGTGGGCATCGCTGGTAAGGCCAGCATTTGTTGCCCATCCCTAATTGCCCTTGACACCTGAGTAGCCTGTTGGGCCATTTCAGAGGGCAGTTAAGAGTCAACCACATTGCTGTGTGTCTGGAGTCACATATAGGCCAGACCAGGTAAGGATGGCAGATTTCCTTCCCTGAAGAACATTAGTGAACCAGATGGGTTTTTATGACAATCGATGATAGTTTTATGGCACCATTACTGAGAATAGCTTTCAATTCCAGATTTTATTAATTAATTGCATTTATTAATTGAATTTAAATTCCACCAGCTGCCATGGTAGGATTTGAACCCCTGTCCCCAGATCAGAGGTAGGTTTTAAGGAGGGTCTTACAGGATGGGAAAGAAGGTCCGGGGGAGATGTGAGGAGGGAACTTCAGAACTTAGGGCCCAGGCAGCTGAAGGCACAGCCACCAATGGAGGGGCGAAGGAACAAAAGGCCAGAGTTCTTGGAGGGTTATAGGCGACAGATAGGGAGGAGAAAGGTCATGGAGGGATTTGGGCACAAGGATGAGAATTTTAAATTTAAGGTGTTGCCCAACCAGCAGCAAGCAAGCATGAGTGACGGGTGAAAGGGACTTGGCTCAGGTTAGGGTACTGATAGCAGCGTTTTGGATGAGCTGAATTTTACAGTGGGTGGAGATTGGAGGCTGGCTAGGAGAGCTTTGAAATATTCCAGTCCAGAGGTGACAAAAGCATAGAAATATAAGTATACAAGTGATTCCAGCAGCACATTGATAATTTAAAAAAATTCTCATCAACATCAAGCCCTTTCTTAAAAAAAACAATTTTAAACTGTTTGAGAGGGGTGATCACACCCAACAGTATGAGGGAGCTGAGATAATGACAGTATAGAGTAATAGAATACTTGTAATCGCCGATCTTGTAATTTCAACAATATTTCAGTTATGTAATTCAAGTGAACAGTTAGCTCATTATAATTGTCTTTTAGTATTTCTTTTTTCTCGATACAATCTCAAGGCATTAATTATCTGTAAAACATGAACTTCCACTCACTCTTAGCATTCCATAGGATGTAGAAAGGCTGACTGGGATCTTGATGCAACTTTAGATTGTCCCACAGCACCTGAATTAGAACATGCTTACTGTCCTCTGACATCCAGCTCCGAGGGATCTATAAAATACAAAATTCTTACTGTATACAAGAGGTTCAACAGCAGTCCTAGAACAGTTCTCAGCTCAGGGAAAACATACATTAAAACTACACCAATAATTATGGTAAACAAAACAGCAATCAATGGAGATTATGAGCTGAGACAAGACGACACAAAGAGATCAACAAAGCTGTAAGTGGAGCAGTTCTATGACCACAGCTTTCTGAACTCAACATTAATGTAATAAATTGGAATCAGATAGTGACATATCTCAGCTGTTATGTATGTCAACTTTAGGTTTTTTGCCCTAGTAAGCAGCTGGTTGCTGGTCTGCACTTTTAATTTATATAGTCTTATGCTTTAATAAACTTTTATTGACAACAGAATTTTATTTTTGTATCATGGCCTACGAACCCATTTGTTCAATTAGAGTCTTTATCCTTCCAAACCTGGGTTACATCTGAGGAAAACCATTTTGAGTTGTGTAGCAGCAGGAAGAAGAACTATTGGTTACAGGTCTGCTAATGGTGGTGGTAGAGGGAACAATTCGAATTAAGAGTACTGTACAATATTAAAGCATACTGGCGCATGTATAATATTCCCTTTAGCAATAGGTAGCAAACCCCTAAATGAGCCTAGCAACAATAATGAAGTAGCTTTATTCGCCACTGGCCTACCGTCACGCCCTTGTTGCAGTGTTCTGAAGTTAATACGAGTCCCGGCAAGTTGGTGGGTAGATCGATACGGCGGAAATACCACACCAAATTCCAGAATACAATTGGATGGTGATCCACAAATGTTGCCATGGATATCACTTGATCACCTTCATTTTCCAGCAAACTTTCGAGTTCTTTCCACAACACCAAGGGGCTCAAGTACGGAACTGTTATAGGATCAGGATTGGGTAACTGCCATTCGAAGCCCAATGAATCCTAGCAAAATAAGCACCAATAGGGGTGATTTTTTTTTCCACAATGGAAGCGACTCTGAGATTTGGTCTTTAAACTAAAACAAGGAATATCTTCCAAAAATAAGTCAGAGTGTAATTTATAGAGTCATATGTGGCACAAGAGGAGGCCATTTGGCCCATTGAGCCTATGCTGGCTCTCTGCGGAGCAATGCAGTCAGTCCTACTACCGTGCTAGATCCCTGTAGCCCTGCAAGTTTACGCCCTTCAAGTGCCCATCCAATTTCCTTTTGAAATCATTACTGTCTCCACTTCCACCACCCTTGTGAGCAGCAGGTTCAATGTCATTATCACTTGTGTAAAAAAGTTCCTCACATTTCCCCTTTTATCTCTTACCCAAAACCTTCAATCTGTGTCCCCTAGTTGTTGTACCATCAGTTAATGGGAACAATTTTTCCTTGTCCAACTTGTCTAAGTCGGTCATAATCTTTTACACCTCTATTAAATCTCTCAATGACCAGAATTTTACACCCACTGTGGGAACGGGCTGGAAGTGGGGGAGATAAAATTGTGTGGGAGGCGGGGGATGCCGTTCCCATCATCTTCCTGCCCCACTGCAATTTTGAGTGTGGTGGGGGAGGTGGCAAACGGCCCACCTGCACCAGACCAATTGAGTCCCTTAAATGGCCAATAAATTGCCGACGTAAAATTCCCTTTGCTCAAGGGTGAACAACTCCAGCTTTTCCAACCTAACCTTGTAACTAACATCCCCCATCCCTGGAACCATTCTAGTAAATCTCTGAATGCACAAAGCATCTGTAATAATGCAGATGAACTAGTGGCATGAATAGAGGTAAATGATCTAGATCTAATTGCCATTACCGATACATGGTTACAAGGAGATCAAGGTTGGGAAATTAATATTCCAGGGTATACATTATTTCGGAGAGACAGACAGAATGGCAAAAGGAGGAGGGGTAGCTCTGATAGTGAAGGATGGCATAAGGACATTAATAAGAAGGGATCAGGCCTCAGAGGATCATGAAGTAGAATCAGTTTGGGTGGAAATTAGAAATAGTAGGAGTCAGAAAACACTGGTGGGTGTAGTTTGCAGGCCCCATAACAGTAGTTATATTATTGGACAGAAAGTTAAATGGAAAGTTATTGGAGCATGTAAAAAAGGTAATGTATTGATTGTGGGGGACTTTAATCTGCATATAGACTGGGACAATCAAATTGGCAACAGTGGTTTAGAAGATGAATTTGTAGAATGCTTTCGTGACAGTTTCTTGGAGCAATATGTTGTAGAATCGACAAGGGATAAAGCTATCTTAGATCTCATATTGTGTAATGAAGCAGGGTTAATAAGCAATGTTATAGTAAAAGATCCACTGGGAAATAGGTATCACAATACCACTGAATTTCATGTTAAGTTTGAAAGTGACACATTTCAATCACAAACAAGAATCTTAAACTTAAACAAAGCCAATTATGAAGGTATGGTGGTAAATGAACAGTAGGAAACATTTAAAGAAATAATTCAAAGGGTTCAACAAAAGTATATTCCGTTGAAAAACTCGTCACGTGCAAGTGAGCAAAGGAATAGGAGGATTGATCAATTGAACACGTGGCTGGAGAACTGGTGTAGGAGGGAGGGCATCAGATTTCTGAGGCATTGGGACTGGTTCTGGGGCAGGTGGGAGACCTGTACAAGATGGACGGGCTATACCTTAACAGGACAGGAACGAACATCCTCGCAGGGAGATTTGCTCGCGCTGTTGGAGAGGGTTTAAACTAGCTTGTCAGGGGGATGGGAACCTGAGGGGTAGCTCAAATTGGAAGGAAGTAAAGCTGGTAACAGGAGGCAGAAAAGTGGAAAGTGACATTAGAAGACAGGTGAAACAAAGGCGAGCATCAACTAGGCTTAGAATGCAGAATGTCAAGAAGGCAAGGTTAAGGGCACTCTAACTGAATGCACACAGCATTCGCAACAAGGTAGATGACTTAAAGGCCCAAATAGAGGTAAATGGGTATGATCTAATTGCCAGAACAGAAATGTGGCTACAGGGTGACCAAGACTGGAAACTGAATATTCAAGGATATTCGACATTTAGGAAGGACAGGCAAAAAGGAAAAGCAGGTGGTGTTGCGCTGATAGTAAGGGATGGGATCAATGCATTAGTAAGGGAGGATATCAGATTGTAAGAACGAAATGTGGAATCTGTTTGGGTGGAGCTAAGAAACAGCAAGGGGCAGCAAATATTGCTATGAGTTGTTTACAGACCACCAAACAGTAGTGGTAGTGTGGGGCATGGTATTCATCAGGAGAGTAGAGAAACCTGTAGTATGGGTAATACAGTAATAATGGGTGACTTCAATCTACATATAGACCGGGTAAACCTAATGAGCACTAATGCTGTGGAAGATGAGTTTCTGGAGTGTTTAGGGATGGTTTTCTAGAGCAGTATGTTGAGGAACCGACTAGAGAACAGGCTATTTTAGGTCTAATATTATATAATGAGAAAGGACTAGTTAATAATCTTGTTGTAAAACAACCTTTAGGGATGAGTGACCATACAGTCATAGAGTTATACAGCACAGAAACAGGCCCTTCGGCCCATCGCGTCCATGCTGGCCATCAAGCACCTATCTATTCTAATCCCATTTTCCAGCACTTGGCCTGGAGCCTTGTATGCTTTGGCGTTTTCAGTGCTTGTCTAAATACTTCTTAAATGTTGTGAGGGTTCCTGCCTCTACCACCCCTTCAGGCAGTGTGTTCCAGATTCCAACCACCCTCTGGGTGAAAATATTTTTCTTCAAATCCCCTCTAAACCTCCTGCCCCTTACCTTAAATCTATGCCCCCTGGTTATTGACACCTACGCTAAGGGAAAAAGTTTCGTCCGATCTATCCTATCTAAGCTCCTCATAATTTTGTATACCTCAATCAGGTCCCCCCTCAGCCTTCTCTGCTTCAAGGAAAACAACCCTAGCCTATTCTTCATAGTCACTCTTCATAGCTGAAATGCTCCAGCCCAGGCAACATCCTGGTGAATCTCCTCTGCACTCTCTTCTTCCTACAGTGACGACCAGAACTGTACACAGTACTCCAGCTGTGGCCTAACTAGCGTTTTATACAACTCCATCATAATCTCCCTGCTCTTATATTCTGTGCCTGGGCTAATAAAGGCAAGTATCCCATATGCCTTCCTAACCGTCTTATCTACCTGTGCTGCTGCCTTCAGTGATCTATGGACAAGTACATCAAGGTCCCTCTGTACTTCCTTGGGCCCTACCACCCATTGTATATTCCCTTGCCTTGTTATTCCTCTCAAAATGCATCACACCACACTTCTCAGGATTAAATTCCATTTGTCACTGCTCTGCCCATCTTACCAGCCCATCTATATCATCCTTTAATCTAAGGCTTTCCTCCTCACTATTAATGACACCATCAATTTTGTGTCATCTGCAAACTTACTGATCATACCTCCTATATTCACGTCTAAATCATTAATGTACACTCCAAACAGCAAAGGTCCCTGCACCGATCCCTGCGGTACACCACTTGTCACAGGCTTCCACTCGCAAAACCTACCCTCGACCATCACCCTCTGCCTCCTGCTACTAAACCAATTTTGAATCCAATTTGCCAAATTGTCCTGGACCCCATGGGTCCTCACCTTCTTAACCAATCTCCCATGTGGGACCTTATCAAAAGCCTTACTGAAGTCCATGTAGACAACATCAACTACTTTACCCTCATCTACACACCTAGTCACCTCCTCGAAAAACTCAATCAAATTTCTTAGACATGATCTCCCCCTGACAAAGCCATGCTGATTATCCTTGATTAATCCCTGCCTCTCTAAGTGGAGATTAATCTGGGGGAGGGATGGGGGGGTGGTGGGTTTAAACTAATTTGGATGGGATACAGAGTGGAGATACAGTAAGGGGCGATGCACAGTCAAATATAGAAGAGAAACTGAGTCAGTCTGGTAGGCAGAGCAAATACAGACCTGTTAAGGCTCAAACCAACAATGCAAGGCTGGATTGCATCTATTTTAACGCAAGCAGTCTTACTATTAAGGCAGATGAATTAAGTGCATTGATATTATTGCTATCACAGAGACACGGTTGAGTGAACGGCAGGACTGGCAGCTCAATATTCCAGGGTATAGAATCTTCAGGCGTGACAGGGGAGGGGGTAAAAGAGGAGGTGGCATTGCACTGTTGATCAAGGAGTCAATTACTGCAGTAAGGAGGGATGATATTTTAGAAGGTTCCTCAAATGAGACCATATGGGTAGAACAGTGGCACAGTGGTTAGCACCGCAGCCTCACAGCTCCAGCGACCCGGGTTCAATTCTGGGTACTGCCTGTGTGGAGTTTGCAAGTTCTCCCTGTGTCTGCGTGGGTTTCCTCCGGGTGCTCCGGTTTCCTCCCACATGCCAAAGACTTGCAGGTTGATAGGTAAATTGGCCATTATAAATTGCCCCTAGTATAGGTAGGTGGTAGGGAAATATAGGGACAGGTGGGGATGTGGTAGGAATATGGGATTAGTGTAGGATTAGTATAAATGGGTGTTTGATGGTCGGCACAGACTCGGTGGGCCGAGGGGCCTGTTTCAGTGCTGTATCTCTAAACTAAACTAAACTAAAAAGGGGGCAATCACTTGGCTGGGAGTGTACTACAGGCCTCCAAACAGTCAGGGAGAGATAGAGGAGCAGATATGTAGGCAAATCTCAGAGAGGTGTAAAAATAATAGGGTAATAATGGTAGGGGATTTCAACTTCCCCAATATCAACTGGAATAGATTTAGTGCAAAAGGCTTAAAGGGGCGGAATTCTTAGAGAGCATTCAGGAGAGCTTTTTGAGCCAGTATGTAGAAAGTCCTACAAGAGAAGGGGCGGTACTGGACCTAATCCTAGGGAACAAAGCCAGACAAGTAGCAGAAGTGTCAGTGGAGGTTCATTTTGGGGATAGTGACCATAACTCTGCAAGATTTAAGGTAATTATGGAAAAGAACAAAGAGGGACCGGAAACAAAAGCACTGAATTGCCTTTATTATACTTATAAAACGCCTTGGGGTTTTCCTTTATCTTGCCCGCCAGTGTTTTTTCATGTCCCCTCTTTGCTCTCCAAATTACTTTCTTAAGTACCTCCCTACACTTCCTCTACTCCAGGGCTTCCGCTGTTTTCAGCCCTCTGAATCCGCCATAAGCCTCCTTTTTTTTCCTTATCCAATCGTCTATATCCCTTGACATCCAGGGTTCCCTGGACTTGTTGGTTCTACCCTTCACATTTACGGGAACATGTTGGCCCTGAACTCTCACTATTTCCTTTTTGAATGACTCCCACTGGTCTGATGTAGACTTTCCTACAAATAGCTGCTCCCAGTCCACTTTGGCCAGATCCTGTTTTATCATATTGAAATTGGCCTTTCCCCAATTCTGTACCTTTATTTCCAGCCCATCTTTGTCATAATATGATAGAATTTTACATTATGTTTGCAAGTGTGGTAGTTCAATCTGAAGCCAGGGTGTTAAATTTGAACAAAGGAAATTATGAAGGTATGAGGGGCAAATTGACTGAGGTGGATTGGGAAAATACATCAAAAGGTATGACAGCACATAGGCAATGGATAGTCTTTAAAGAAATATTACATACTTTACAGCAACTATACATTCCTTCAAGGCACAAAAACCCCAAAAGTAAAGGCAGTCAACAGTGGATAACAAAGTAAGTTAAGGATTGTATAAGATTAAAAGAAAAGGCCTGAAGGATTATGAAAGCAAATGGCAAGAAATATGAAAACAAACAGCAAGAGCTTCTATGGGTATATAAAAAGAGAGCAGCTGAAGTGAACGTGAGACCCTTGGAGGATGCAACTGGAGAATTGATAATGGGGAACATTGAAATGGCAGAGAATTTAAACCAATATTTCTTCGGTCTTCACGGTGGAGGACACTATAAACATCCCACAGATATCAGATAAGCAAGGAGCTAATGGGAGGAAAGATCTTGTAACAGTCTCTATCGCAAGGGAAAAAGTATTTAACAAACTAATGGGACTAAAGGCAGACAAATCGCCAGCACTCAAGGGTTTTAAAGGAAGTGGCAGCAGAGATAGTAGAGGCATTGGTCGAAATATTCCAGAACTCACTGGATTCTGGGAGAGTCCCAGTGGATTGGAAAACCACTATTGTGTTGCCCCTGTTCAAGAAGGGAGACAGACAAAAAGCAGGAAACTATAGGCCTGACATCGGTTGTTGGGAAAATGCTAGAGTCCATTATTAAGGAAGTAATAGCAGGACATTTAGAAAAGCTTAACGCAATCAAACAGAGTCAACATGGTTTTGTGAAAGGGAAATCATGTTTGACAAATTTGCTAAAGTTCTTTGAGGATATGACAAGCAGAGTTGATAAAGGGGAACCGGTAGATGTAGTGTATTTGGATTTCCAAAAGGCATTTGATAAGGTGCCACATAAAAGATTACTGCACAAGATAGGAGCTCACGGTATTGGGGGTAATGTATGAGCATGGATTGAAGATTGGTTAACTCACACAAGACAGACAATTGGGATTAATGGGTCTTTTTCAGGTTGGAACGACGTAACTAGTGGAGTGCCACAAGGATCAGTCCTAGGGCCTCAATTATTTACTGTTTATATTAATGACTTGGAGGAGGGGGCAGAGTGTAATATATCCAAATTTGCTGAGACAAAAATAGGTGGGAGGGCATGCTGTGATGACGACATGAGGAATCTGCAAGGGGATATAGATAGGTTGAGTGAGTGGGCAAAAACTTGGCAGATGGAGTTCAATGTAGGAAAGTGTGAGGTCACACCCTTTGGTAGGAAGAATCAAAAGGCAGACTATTATTTAAAGGGAGAGAGATGCCAAAAAAAGTGCAGCACAGAGGGATCTGGGTGATCTTGTGCATGAAACACAAAAAGTTAGCATGCAGGTGCAACAAGTAATTAAGGCGGCAAATGGAATTTTGACCTTTATTGCTAGAGGGTTGGAGTTTAAAAATAGGGAAGTCTTGTTACAACTGCGTAGAGTTCTGGTCTCCGTATTTAAGAAAGGATATACTGGCATTGGAGTCAGTTCAAAAGAGATTCACTGGACTGATTCCTGGGATGAAGGGGTTGAGTTATCAAGAACGGCTAAACAAGTTAGGCCTTTATTCATTAGAGTTTAGAAGAATGAGGGGTGATCTTACTGAAACGTGCAAGATTCTGAGGGGGCTTGACAGGGTAGATGTTGAGAAGATGGTTCCACTAGTGGGGGAATCTCAAACTAGGGGACATAGTTACAGAATAAGGGGGCACTCATTTAAAACTGAGATGCGAAGGAATTTCTTCTCTCAGTGGGTAGTGAATGCCGGGAATTCTCTACACCAGAGAGTTGTGGAGGCTAGATCACTGAAAGTATTTAAAGAGGAGGTAGATAAGTTTTTGAAATATCGGGGAGTGGAGGGCTATGAAGAGCTGACACGAAAGAGGGGTTGAGGTCTGGGGCAGATCAGCCATGATCTTATTGAATGGCGGGGCAGGCTTGAGGGGCCGAATGGCCTACTCCTGCTGCTATTTCTAATGTTCTTTTAAAGTTGACAGAAATAGTAGTAAACCTGAGGACTGGGAGGATTTTAGAATACAGCAAAGGAGGACGAAGAAACTGATAAAGAAAGGGAGAAAAGAATATGAATGTAAGCTAGCAAAATATATAAAAATGGACTGTAAAAAACTTCTATAGGTATGTAAAAAGGAAACGTTTGGCTAAGACAAATGTGGATCCATTGCAGGCAGAGTCAGGAGAATTTATAATGGGAAATAGAGAAATGGCAGAG
Source organism: Heterodontus francisci (assembly GCF_036365525.1). Classification (NCBI taxonomy): domain Eukaryota; kingdom Metazoa; phylum Chordata; class Chondrichthyes; order Heterodontiformes; family Heterodontidae; genus Heterodontus; species Heterodontus francisci. Next base: position 44,006,104 of record NC_090408.1, on the reverse strand, counting down.
AAGCTAAATGATTACTTTGTGTCCGTCTTCACGGAGGAAGATATAAGAAAGCTCCCAGAAATAGAGATCCAAGGGACTCGGGGGAATGAGGAATTGAAGGAAATTAGTATTAGTAAGAAGGCTGTATTGGAGAAATTAATGGGGCTGAAGGTTGATAAGTCCCCAGGACCTGATATTCTACATCCAAGTGTGTTGAAAGAGGTAGCTATGGAGAAAGTGGATGCATTGGTGATCATCTTCCAAACTTCTATAGATTCTGGAGCATTTCCTGCAGATTGGAAGGTCACAAATGTCACCCCACTATTTAAGAAGGGAGGGAGAGAGAAAACAGGGAATTACAGCCCTGTTAGCCTTACATCAGTCGTTGGGAAAATGCTAGAATCTATTCTAAAGGATGAGATAGAGGGACACTTGGATAATAATGATCTGATTGGGCGCAGTCAACATGATTTATGAATGGGAAATCACGTTTGTCGAACCTGTTGGAGTTTTTTTTGAGGATATTACTAACAGAATTGATAAAGGGGAGTTGGCGGACGTGGTATACTTGGATTTTCAGAAGGCAACAAACAAAGGCCCTCCAAGCCTGCGCCGATCTTGATGCCTGCCTAAACTAAAACCTTCTGCACTTCTGGGGACCGTATCCCTCTATTCCCATCCTATTCATGTATTTGTCAAGATGCCTCTTAAACGTCACTATCGTACCTGCTTCCACCACCTCCCCCGGCAGCATGTTCCAGGCACTCACCACCCTCTGTGTAAAGGCTTTTCATAAAGTCCCCCACGGAAGGTTGGTTAGCAAAATGAAAGCACATGGGATAGGAGGTAATATACTGGCATGGATTAAGAATTGGCTAGCAGGCAGAAAACAGAGAGCAGGAATAAACGGGTCATTCTCATGTTGGCAGGCTGTGACTAGTGGGGTACCGCAGGGATCAGTGCTTGGGCCCCAGCTATTCACAATATATATCAATGATTTGGACGTGGGGACCAAATGTAGTTTTTCCAAGTTTGTGATGACACAAAACTAGGTGGGAATGTGTGTTGTGAGGAAGATGCAAAGTGGCTTCAAGGGGATTTGGACAGACTTAGTGAGTGGGCAAGAATGTGGCAGATGGAATATAATGTGGAAAAATGTGAGGTTATCCACTTTGGTAGGAGGAATAGATGTGCAGAGTATTTCTTAAATGGCAAGAGATTAGAAAGTGTAGATGTACAAAGGAACCTGGGTGTCCTTGCCAATAAGTCACTGAAAGCTAATATGCAGGTGCAGCAAGCAATTAAGAAGGCTAATGGTATGTTAGCCTTTATTGCAAGAGGGTTTGAGTACAGGAGTGGTGAAGTCTTGCTTCAATTTTATAGAACCTTCGTTAGACTGCACCTGGAGTAGTGCGCGCAGTTTTGGTCCCCTTAACGTAGCAAGGATATTATTGCCATAAAGGGAGTGCAATGAAGGTTCACCAGACTTGGCGGGACTGTCCTATGAAGATAGATTGGGTAAACTGGGCCTGTAATCTCTGTGGAGTTTCGAAGAATGAGAGGTGATCTCATTGAAACCTACAAAATACTTAAAGGGATAGACAGGGTAGATGCAGGTAAGAGTTTCCCCTGGTTGGGGAGTCTAGAACCAGGGGACACAATTTCAAAATAAGGGGGAAGCCACTTAGGATAGAAATGAGGAGAAATTTCTCAGAGGGTTGTGAATCTTTGCAATTCTCTACCCAGAGGGCTGTGAAAGCTCAGCCATTGAATATGTTTAAAGCAGAGATTGACAGATTTCTAAATACAAATGACATAAGGGGATATGAAGATAGTGTGGGGAAAAAGGCATTGAAGTGGATGATCAGCATTGATCGTATTGAATGGCGGAGCAGGCTCGATGGGCTGAATGGCCAACTCCTGCTCCTATGTTCCTAAGAAAGACCCATGCGTGGCTCACTCAGGAAATTGACAGTATTAAACGAAAAGAAGAGGCTTACAATGTTGCAAAAAGTAGTAGCAAGTCTGAAGATTGGGAGTGTTTTAGAAACCAGCAAAGGGCCACGAAAAGTTGATAAAAAGGGAAAAAATAGAATGAAAGTAAACTAGCTAGCAAAATAAAAACTGATCGTAAGATCTTTTATAACTACATAAAAAGGAAGCTAAAGTAGACGTTGGTCCCTTACAGGCAGAGACAGGAGAAATCATCATGGGGAATGAGGAAATGGCAGAGACATTGAACAAATATTTTGTGTCTGACTTCACAGTAGAAGACACAAGTTCCATACCAGAAATAGGCAGCAACCTAGGGGCTAAAAAGAATGAGGAAATTAAGATATTGATATTAGCTAAGAAAAATTATTGGAGAAACCTGAGGGACTGAAATTTGACAAGTCCTTGGGACCAGATGGCCTACATCCTAGGGTTCTAAAAGAGATAGCTGCAGAGATAGACATCTCCGCTCAGTCCGCAAGCAGGACCCTGAGCTTCCGGTTGCTTGCCATTTCAACACTCCCCCCTGCTCTCATGCTCACATCTCTGTCCTGGGATTGCTGCAGTGTTCCAGTGAACATCAACGCAAGCTCGAGGAACAGCATCTCATCTACCGATTAGGCACACTACAGCCTGCCGGTCTGAACATTGAGTTCAATAATTTCAGAGCATGACAGCCCCCCACTTTACTTTCATTTTTAGTTATTTTTTCTTCCCTTTTTTTTGGCATTCCTTTTTACATTTTTTACAATCTTTTTTTGTATTTATTTCAGTTCATCTTAGTTTGTTCAGTTTGCTCACCCACTGTTTTTTTCAGGTTGTTTTTCTTCAGGTTTGCACTTGCTGATGTTCAATATTCAGTATATTCACACCTAATCTGTACTAATGCTTTGTCTTTCAACACACCATTAACATATTGTTTGCCTTTGCTCCATGACCTTTTGGTCAGCTATGTGGCCTGGTCCAATCTGCACCTTCTCCTTTGTTATCTCTTGCCCAACCCCCACCTCACTTGTTTATAATCTGTGACTTTTCTAATATTTGTCAGTTCCGAAGAAGGGTCACTGACCCGAAACGTTAACTCTGCTTCTCTTTCCACAGATGCTGCCAGACCTGCTGAGTGAATCCAGCATTTCTTGTTTTTGTTTCAGATTTCCAGCATCCGCAGTATTTTGCTTTTATTATTGAGATAGTGATTGCGCTGGCTATGATTTTCCAGAATTCCTTAGAATCAGGAATGGTCCCGTCAGATTGGAAGTGGCAAATATTACGCCACTTTTCAAGAAAGGAGGTAGAGAGAAAACAGGGAACTACAGGCCAGTTAGACTGTCATTGGGAAGATGCTGGAAGCTATTATTAAAGAAGTCTTAACATTGCACTTGGAAAAGCATAGTATGATTAGAACAAGTCTGCATGTTTTTACTAAAGGGAGATCCTGTTTGACAAATTTATCAGAGTTTTTTTGAGGATGCAACTAGTAGGGTAGATAAAGGGAACCAGTAGATGTTATATACCTAGATTTTCAAAAGGCAATTGATAAAAGATTAATAGGCAAGATAAGGGCTCATGGTGTTGCGTGCATAGAGGATTGGTTAACAGACAGGAAGCAGAGAGTGGGCATAAATGCGGCATTTTCAAGTTGGCAGGCAGTGAATAGTGGGGTGCCGCAAGGATCAGTGCAGGGGCTACAGCTATTTACACTCTATATTAATGACTTGGATGAAGAAACAGAGAGTAATGTATCGAAGTTTGCTGATGATACAAAGTTCGGTGGAAAGGTAAGCTGGGGGAAGACGTAGAAAGACTGCAAAGAGATATAAACAGGTTAAGTGAGTGGGCAACAAGATGGCAAATTGAGTATAATGTAGGGAAGTGTGAAGTTGTTCACTTTAGTCGTAAAAATAGAAAAGCAGAATATTTTTTAAAAGTGTGAAACTGGTAAGTGTTGATGTTCAGAGAGACTTGGGTGTACTTGTACAAGAAATGCACAAAGTTAACATGCAGGTGCAGCAGGCTACTAGGAAGGCGAATGGCATGTTGGCCTTTATTGCAAGGGGATTGGAGTACAGGAATAAAGAAGTCTTACTAAAATCGTACAGGGCTTTGGTGAGCCCGCACCTGGAATACTGTGTGCAGTTTTGATCTCCACATTTAAGAAAGGATATACTTGCACTGGAGGCAGTGCAGCGAAGATTTACTAAATTGGTCCCTGGGATGAGGAGGTTATCCTACGATGACAGACTGAGTAAATTGGGCCTATATTCTTTGAAGTTTAGAAGAATGAGAGGCGATCTAACTGAGACATACAAGATTCTGAAAGGGCTGGACAGGGCAGAAGCTGAGAGATTGTTCCCAGTGGCCAGGGAATCTATAACACGGGGGACACAGTCTCAGGATAAGATGAGAAATTACTACACATAAAGGGTTGTGAATCTTTGGAATTCTCTACCCCAGAGAGTTGTGGATGCTCCATCACTGAATACATTTAAGGCTGGGATAGATAGATGTTTGCTCTCAGAGGGAATGAAGGGATATGGGGAGCGGGCAGGAAGGTGGAACTGAAGCCCAAGACCAGCCATGATCGTATTGAATGGCGGAGCAGGCTCGATGGGCCAGATGGTCTACTCCTGCTCCTATTTCTTGTGTTCCTTCGCACCCTCTCAAGGACCCTCACATCCTTCCTAAAGTGTGGTGACCAGAACTGAACACAATACTCTAGTTGAGGCCTAACCAGAGCTTTCTAAAGGTTCAGCATAACTTCCCTGCTTTTGTACTCTATGCCTCTATTTATGAATCCCAAGATCCCATATGCTTCGCTAACCACTCTCTCAATATGTCCTGCCACCTTCAAAGATCAATGCACATGCACCCCCAGGTCCCTCTGCTCCTGCACACTCTTTAGACCTGCGCCATTAATATTTTTAATAATAGTAAAATAAAAGCAAATGCAAGGAGTACGTTCTGTAGAATAATTGACAGTTGGCCTTTTGCACCTTCTCCTTCAATTTGCAAATGCATGAATGAAGAAGCACTGAACATGAATAAAGCCCCCTGACCTGGCATTTCAACTGGCCCACTGGACTGAGGGGCTCCAACTTAGTAATTATGTTGGACAGTGTACCAATAATTATTCAAATACAGACATTTAAAGGTTCAAAGAAACTTATTTTTAAAGAAGGAAAGTCTGTTGGGAGTATTAAGTATTCTACACCAATCTATTGGGAGAATAGTGACTGATACATGAAATGTCAATTTTCTGACCAGCATGGTGCTTCTTGAGTTTGCCACAAACATATGGAGTGCTTTGAACTAAAAGTACATCCTGTAGGCATTACTTTCCCTTCACTCAACCCACTCAATGAAGTGGTCTTGTACCTATTTCTCACCCTTACATCAAGTCACATACCGTTGAATCATTCAGATTTGTTGGTAGGCTGCCGGTTGGAACAGTGTGGACATGCCGCCAAGTGCTCGGCTCCTCAGCTATAGAGCCACAGCCACCGATGCTTCGCGCAATCGTCTGCCCCAAGGATAGGGTCTCACTGAGCCTGTGGCATCTCGCTGAAGGGATCTGAATGCATCTCGCTGATGAAGGCTGGTCACTTCTGGCAATAAGAAATAAAGTTTTAGAAAAAAAAGGATGAATTGGCACATGAAATTATTGCTGAATCCTAATGAATGTGTAAACATCTCTGTACAAATGTTATTTGGCTTTGAAATCAAGGTTTCCAAAAGCGTCAATTGGCAATCTTTGCTCCACATGTGATTTAAATCATTTATTTGGCAATTCAACCTAAATAAAGTCACAAAAAGTATCTATTTTACAGAAGTGCTCAGATTTCCAAAATCTTCTAGCTAATGCTGGGACAGGAACTGATTTGTATTCATTTCATGCAAGTTGACTAAATACAAACAGATAAATAGCCTTCAATGTGGGGAGGATCCATTCCATAAAATAAGTGCTCCATACCCTCTGTTTAATAATTACTAGCACCAGTGTGTCAACATCAACCAAAAATATGTTCGTTTCCAAATGTACTCGAACGACATCCAACTGTACCTCACTACCATCTCTCTCAAACCCTCCACTGTCTCTAAATGATCAGACTGCTTGTCTGACATCCAGTGCTGGATCAGCAGAAGTTTCCTCCAACTAAATATTACAATGACCAAAGCTGGTGTCTTCAGTCCCCGCCACAAACTCCATTCCTCTTCCTGGCAATTGTCTTTGGCTGAACCAGACTGTTCACAACCTTGGTGTCATGTATGACTGAGATGAGCTTCCGACCACAGATCTCCGGTATCGCTAAGATCACCCATTTTCACCTCTGTAACACCGCCCGACTCTACCTGCCTCAGCTTATCTGCTGCTAATACCCTCATCTATGCCTTTGTTACCTCTAGACTTGACAATTCCAAAGCACTCCTGGCCAACATCCAACGTTCTACCCTCCGTAAACTTGACATCATCCAAAATTCTGTTCACCATGTGCTAATTTTCACTATGTCTCATTCACCCACCACCCCTGTACTCGCTGACCTACATTGGCTCCCAGTCAGCAATGCCTTGATTTTAAAATTCTCATCCTTGTTTTGAAATCAAGGGGAGGTGGTGGCATAGTGGTAATGTCACTGGATGAGCAATGCAGAGGCCCAGGCTAAAGCTCTGGGGACATGGGTTTGAATCCCACCACAGCAGATAGAGAAATGTGAATTCAATTAATAAAAATCTGGAATTAAAAGCTAGTCTAATGGTGACCATGAAACCATTGTCAATTGTTGTAAAAACCCATCTGGCTCACTAATGTCCTTTAGGAAAGGAAATCTGCCACCCTTATCTGGTCTGGCCTACATGTGACTCCAGACCCACAGCAATATGGTTGACTCTTAAATGCCCTCTGAAATAGCCTAGCAAGCCCACTCAGTTCAAGGGCAATTAGGGCTGGGCAATAAATGCTGGCCTAGCCAGCAACGTCCACATCTCATGAACGAATAAAAAAAAAAATCCCATGGCCTCGCACCTCCCTATCACTGTAATCTCCTCCAGCCCCACAAACATTTGAGATATATGTACTCCTCTAATTCTGGGCTCTTATGCATCCATGATTTTAATCGCTCCACATTGGTAGCTGTGCCTTCAGCTTCCTCGGCCCTAAGTTCTGGCGTTCCCTCCCTAAACCTCTGCCTCTCTTCCTTTAGGATAGATGCAGGAAGGATGTTCCCGATGGTGGGGGGAGTTCAGAAGCAGGGGTCATAGTCTAAGGATACGGGGTAAACCTTTCAGGACTGAGATGAGGAGAAATGTCTTCACCCAGAGAGTGGTGAGCCTGTGGAATTCGCTACCACAGAAAGCAGCTGAGGCCAAAACATTGTATGTTTTCAAGAAGGAGTTAGATATAGCTCTTGGGACGAAAGGGATCAAGGGACATGGGGGGAAAGCCGGAACAGGTTACTGAGTTGGATGATCAGCCATGATCACAATGAATGGCGGAGCAGGCTCGAAGGGCCAAATGGCCTACTCCTGCTCCCATTTTCCATGTTTCTATGTTTAAGACAGTCCTTAAGACCTACCTCTTTGAACGTTTTTGGTCATCTATCCTAATATCTACTTAGGGGGCTTGATGTCATATTTTGTTTTAGAACAGTCCTGTGAAGTGCCTTGGAATATTTTATTACGTTAAAGTTGCTATATAAATACAAGTTGCTGTCCTTGTTGATCCTGAACATAACTCCGCATTCAAATGTTACCATATTTTCTGCTTGTTTTCCCTTGACATCTACTTCCCTTTGATTTTCTTAGCATTACTACAATAGGGCGGCACAGTGGCGCAGTGGTTAGCACTGCAGCCTCACAGCTCCAGGGACCCGGGTTCGATTCCGGGTACTGCCTGTGTGGAGTTTGCAAGTTCTCCCTGTGTCTGCGTGGGTTTTCTCCGGGTGCTCCGGTTTCCTCCCACAAGCCAAAAGACTTGCAGGTTGATAGGTAAATTGGCCATTATAAATTGTCACTAGTATAGGTAGGTGGTAGGGAAATATAGGGACAGGTGGGGATGTTTGGTAGGAATATGGGATTAGTGTAGGATTAGTATAAATGGGTGGTTGATGTTCGGCACAGACTCGGTGGGCCGAAGGGCCTGTTTCAGTGCTGTATCTCTAATCTAATCTAATGGACACTGGTTATTGTTCTTAGGAAAGGTTTTCCATGCTGAATCATCACATTTGCAACAACAGAAAGCATCATTCTGTCTCAATTATTATGCGAGATACAGCATCATTTAACATGAGTAATTGTGCAACAGAATTTTCCATTCTTTCCTTGCGAATGCACAAATAACATGGTTTGACAGCACTGGCACTTTGATGAAGCACAGGATATTTAATTTTCTACAGTCATTATTTAAAGCAGAGAAGCACTGTGGTGAAATGGGCAAGGTCTCCTCGCACGTACTTTACTGATAAATTCACACCAAAATAAACCGAGTGTAATTAGGCTGCAATCCCCGAGTTTTTCTCCGTACTGAACCATTATTAATCTATGGCCAGACAAAATATGCAACATACAGAAAGCTGTGTGTGTTCTGCCCACGTCTGTAAAGACATTCCGATTCTGGCTGTGATATTTAAAAATATGAAAGCAAAATACTGCGGATGCTGGAAATCTGAAATAAAAACAAGAAATGCTGGAATAGGGTTCCGAAGAAGGGTCACTGACCCAAAACGTTAACTCTGCTTCTCTTTTCACAGATGCTGCCAGACCTGCTGAGTGATTCCAGCATTTCTTGTTTTTATTTAAAAATATGAGCCTGAAACAGTGGTGTAAAGTTAGGTAGCTTTAGATAAAGTGAACGACTCCAAGAGTAGAGGTGAATGGGAAATTTAAAAAAAAATCAAACCATCAAACAAATGTGAGGTAATGCATTTTGGAAGGTCTAATGCAGGTGGGAGGTATACAATAAATGGCAGAACCCTTAGGAGTATTGACAGGCAGACAGATCTGGGCGTACAGGTCCACAGGTCACTGAAAGTGGCAACGCAGGTGGATAAGGTAGTCAAGAAGGCATTCGGCATGCTTGCCTTCATCGGTCGGGGCATAGAGTATAAAAATTGGCAAGTCATGTTGCAGCTGTACAGAACTTTAGTTAGGCCACACTTAGAATATTGCGTGCAATTCTGGTCGCCACACTACCAGAAGGACGTGGAGGCTTTGGAGAGGGTACAGAGGAGGTTTACCAGGATGTTGCCTGGTCTGGAGGGCATTAGCTATGAGGAGAGGTAGGAAAAACTCGGATTGTTTTCACTGGAACGACGGAGGTGGAGGGGCGACATGATAGAGGTTTACAAAGTTATGAGCGGCATGGACAGAGTGGATAGTCAGAAGCTTTTTCCCAGGGTGGAAGAGTCAGTTACTAGGGGACATAGGTTTAAGGTGCGAGGGGCAAAGTTTCGAGGGGATGTGCGAGGCAAGTTTTTTTTACACAGAGGGTGGTGAGTGCCTGGAACTTGCTGCCAGGGGAGGTGGTGGAAGCAGATACGATAGCGACGTTTAAGAGACATCTTGACAAATATATGAATAGGAAGGGAATAGAGGGATATGGGCCCCGGAAGTGCAGAAGGTGTTAGTTTCGGCAGGCATCAAGATCGGCGCAGGCTTGGAGGGCCGAATGGCCTGTTCCTGTGCTGTACTGTTCTTTGTTCTATTACTGGACCGCGCCCCCATAACCATCCTGCACAGCCTCCCCCCACCCCCTTAAGACATAGAAATTCAACTGGTACCGGTAGGGCATCATGCATAAGTGGTTCCCAATACAAAGAATTTCCAATGTTGAGTGGGGAACGATTCAGCATAATCAAAGGTGACAGTATGGAAACACAGTGCCAGTTGAAGTACCCAGAATTGCTTTCGTTACCAACCCCCTCCCCACCCCCTCGGTAGTTAACCAGAAAATATCGGCAGAGATCTAAAAGCTATCCTGCACCCAGACAGGGTAGGGCACAGATGTCTCAAAGTGCTTTACAGCCAACAAAGTACTTTTGAAATGTTGTCACTGCTGGAATATCGGAAACATGGCAGCCAATTTACACACAGCAAGCTCCCACAAATAGCAATGCAACAATGACCAGATAATCTGTTTTTGTGATATCGATTGAGGGATAAATATTGGCCAGGACGCCAGGGAGAATTCCTCTGCTCTACTTCTTCAAAATAGTGCCATGCGACCTTTTACACCCACCTGAGATGTTTCATCTGAAAGACGGCACCTCAGACACTGCAGCACTCTATCACTACCACATTGGAGCGCCAGCCTTGATTTTTGTGCTCAAGCCCTGGAGTGGGACTTGAACCTGCAACTTTCTGACTCAGAAGCGAGTGTGCTACCCACTGAGCCACGGCTGACACAATATTGTAATTTTAATAATTAAGAAATAACAGAAATCAGAATCCCTTATCGCCTTGCTGACTACCGGCTTTCTTGTGTATCTGAAATAAAGAGTCTGCTCTTGTGCAACTGAAAGCAGTTTATTGAAGTGCAGAGATATGAAAACACAGTTCTCTAACTTTCAGCTACAAAACAGTGCAGCTGAATCATAAGTTTGATTTCCACTGCCCTGATCTCCAAAACCAAGAGGATGAATGGGCATCCTCTGCCCAGAGCCCTGATTTAGCACATGCCCATGATATTTACCCTTGCATGCCTGGAACTCCTTGCACTGTAATTCTTGGAGACGGAGGCTTGCTGACGTCAATCACACCCGGACCAGGTGGGGAGACCATTAAGTTCCTAGTCCCTGGACAAGATGGTACAGATTGCAAACTCTGCATACTTTCTGCAGACGCACTGGATTTCAGAAAATACCTAAATAAATTAAAATCATTGAAGTGCATCTCTTTTTGTTTTTACACTCTAGGAAATAACCAGATACAAAAATTAATAAGCCGGTAAGATTATAGTTGGGGAGAAAAACTGACATTAAAATGCTTAAAATTAATGGGCTGGATTTTCTTCACCTGTTGCCAGGAGTGGCAGCGGGCGAAAAAAATGGTGGTCCGCACGTGCGAGCTGTGCACCACCATGCTGCTGCAAGGATAATGTGCTGGTCGGGCCATCCACCCCCTCACCAATCACATGGAGAGGCCAGGCTCTCCAACGCTGGCAATGGCGTCAGCTGCCTGTGCGCAGGTGCCTTTTTAAAGGGCTGCCAGCCCTGCTGGGTCATTTAAATTTTCAAAGGGCTACCCCCCCCCGGTATCGCTGATAAATCTATTGCCCCTCCCCCATAACAATTAAATTCAACATTTGCCCTGCACCCTCACCCCCAAAACACTTACCCTCAACACTTGACCTTCTTGCCCCCCCCCAAACCGATCAAAGTGCAGAGGTCACCCCTTGCCACTAGAGTAATCTGCATTAGGGCCCATTCTCCTTACCCCTCCACTGCAGTAAAAATCATAAGTTCCTCCACTTCCCCACCATGGTGGCGCCTGCTGTCCCTGGACAGGAAAGTGAAGGCGTGTGAGTGCCGGCCCCCGCTTGGAAGATCGCGGTCCAAAGGTAAGATCGCTGTTGATTTTATTTAAATGTATTCATTTCATTAATTTAAATATGTTAATCTGACCCCGTTGTCCCGCAGAGCGGGTTTGTGGGAGGGGGGTGCCACGGAGCCTCACCACCGCCAGGAAGATCGGGCCTGGCATTCCCAGCATAAAGCTCCGTTGCAGGCCACTGCCAGAATGATCTTCCAGACGCCTCCCCCACCCCGCTCCCTCTGCACCACAGAGCCTGCCATCGGGAGCTCAGTAAAATCCCAATCAGTTTGCTTAGATTGAATCACCCCCATCAGTTAAGACTTTCTTTGATTCACTTCAACTCACGAGTTTATAATACACTAACACTGGACTCTGAAGCGCTCACTCGGGGAGGTCCAGCAGTCACACTTGCTACCACACTCCAAGCTTCCACCCCCAAAAACCATAAACTACTGCAAATTAAATAACTGCAGTATTATCCCAAAAATAGACATGTGAATTTGTCTGTAATTTCTGGAAGTGCCCAAGACTAAATGCATTTGCATTCGGCGATGGACTGCCCTTGTGCCACCAGACTGGCATTGGTACCTTAAGGCTGGTAATTGGTTAAATATTTGTACTCGGAATATGAGGAATGTTGGCAAGGCTGTACTTATTGCTCATTCCTAGTGGCCCTTCTTCAGAAGTCATTTGTACACCTAAGTGGCCTGGTACAAAGGATGTTAAGTCGTAATGTGGCCCAGACTGGGTAAAGATGGCTGCTTTCCTTCCTTGAGGGACATTGAAGAGTCCTGACTGCAAAAGACAAAAGACAGCCAAGCCTCTGCTAAAGCTGACCGTCCTCATAAATTTGTTGGTCTCATTGTGTTAACAGTAAGGGTTTGCTACCAGATGCTCTAACTGAATAGCACAATGCCACGAGTCAGGCTCATGAATTGGATTACTTAATTGGGATTTTTTCATCAAAATATCCAGACCATATAGCATTTGTGCCCCGCATGTTCAAACACTACTTTTTACTGAGTGTAGGTTGGAACCCAAACTCTTTCATTGAACATTGCAAGACTTCCAAATTAGGAAATCCTGGGACCAGGCCTCTTCCTTTACCGTACTGCTCAAGCAGCCTATTGACAGTCAGAGTGACACTGAAGGGAACTGTGCAGAAGTTGGTGACCTGGGTACGTCCTATTTCCGAGCAGCGGGGAATAGGGTAGATGATTCTTGGATTTTGAGATGAGAAAAAGAACAAAAATTATTCAAAACTTCCCAAAAATTCATGGAAAAAATAATGAGATATACTTTGTTCATTCACATTTTATATCATCATGCTGCAGCAATAAATTACCTGCCAGGGCCTCGCAGATCTCGGATTTCAATACCCAGGAAAGGAAGGAACAAATTGCCACAGAACGGACATGTCGTATTGAGGTTGGAGTCATCCGCTGTCCAGCCAGCCATTATTTCCTCATCATACACCAACGAGTCACAAGTTCGACACCGGGAACAGCTGGAGATAAGAATCTGTGGAATGTGAACAATAAGTGAGTGCATTTTTCGTTAACTCTGTTTCAAAGAAGCAATCACAAAGGGTGGCAAATTCTCAACAATGCTGATTTCATGGAATGGAATGGAGTAGAATGCCAACATGAAATGCTAGTCCTGTTATCAATAGCTACCAGCAATAATTATCACACACCTGGCCCACCTAAAGTTACATTTCTGTTAAATGAACAAAGTGCACCTCAGACAGAAATTCAAGATTAAAAAAATCATTTCCTCCTAATCGAAAGAAACTTACTATTTCTCTTAGTTACTTCCTCTTTTGAATCTTAACTTTACATTACAGAAGGTACATTCCCCCCTTTACTGTTCCTCTATTGTCTAAGCTACAAACACTGGCTCTGATATGAAATATTGACATGACATTCCACATTGAAAAGTCATTTATGTGCAAATTGTAACCATCCTTTACAATAAAGGAGCATCAGCTCCTGAAAGGAGAGAGAAAAACTGATTTGGATGAGGTATGCGCCCAGCAGGCAAAGCACCTGGACTGAAGCAGAGTATCATAGGAGTTTAGAGCCAGCAGGAGGGCATTTGGCCTATTGCATCTGTATCTTTGCAGGAGCAATTCAAAACAATCCATTTCACAGCCCCACTCTCTCCCCATTGCCCTGTATATTCTGCTGAACTAACTGCTGGATAAAGTGTTGCATCGTTTTCAAACTTAATAAGTCAGGCTGCAAATTCATTTCATTGCTGTTTGACACAACGATGGCACAGAATGTTGACATAACAATCACAAAATTTTACAGAACAGAAACAGTCTATTTTGCCATCGAGTCTTGACAGTATTTTCTCTACATGAGCCACCTAGTGTCATCTCACTCTCCTGCTCACCTCTCACACACTGTCATTCCTCTTTCAGTAGCAACTATTTAATTCCCTTTTCTAAAAAAACAGACTTTATTTCAACAACTTAAAGATTTTTTTTTCCTATTCTCCATCTTAATTCTTTCCTGATTGCCTGAAATGTGTGCCCTCTTCCTGTCTCACCAATCATTGGAAACAATCTACCACCTTATCATAACTTATTATATTGAAGGCCTCTATTTGGTCACTCTGTAACCTTCTCAGCGGCAGTGAAAGAAGCTCTAACTTCTCTATTCTCCCTTCATTAACTATGACGCCCCCTTAAAGGCCTGCTACCTGACGGGACCCGATGACATGCGTCGGCTTCGGGTCTGGTTGGGTCGCACTTCCGGGTCCGGCATTCAGACTCGGGTCGGGCCGTATCGGACACGCTCTCTCAACCTCAGGCAAGTGACTCTAATGTTAATTTACTTTTTGGATTTTAAAGGTAGTTTTGTTACAGTTATTTTAAGCTTGTGCAGGTAAGGAACAAAGTGAAAAATGGAAGGTAAGTTAACTGATGGTTGGGTTGGGCGCGGGAGAAAATGGAAGGACTCGGGCTGGGCCGGGTTAGGTTCGGGGTCAGATGGGGTTCTGTCAGGCTTGGGTTGAGTCTCATTTGCAGACCCGAGCAGGCCTTTACTCCCCCTCTCACTCGCTGCAGCTTTATAGGTCTAGTCACAAAGTACTGAGAATCAGGTCTGTGATTTCTGACACTGCGTGTTCCTGATCTGAGAACCATCAGACAAGGTACATGGCTATCCAATGCGTTCCCTGTAACATATTTCATTTTTCTATCAGTCTTCTGACAGATTTTTTTTTTTATTTCCTTCACCCCCTTCCATAATATCCACAATCAGTGACAGAAATTTCAGCCATTGTTCTAGGGTTCTCTTTCCACATATACCCATCTTCCCATATTTCTCTAAAGCTTCCTCGACGCCTACCTCTGGCTAAACCTTTAACTACCTTCTTTAAGTGTTCTCCAAAGTTCTGCTTACTGCCTAACCAATCCTCCACACTTTATCCCTCTGTTAGGTTGGAACCTCGGGATAATTTGGTACATACAGAACCAGGCTGAATACAGAAAGTTCAGAGGGGAAGTGAAAAAGAAGAGAAGCAAAGAGGGAGTATGAAAAGAGACTGGCAGCTAACATAAAAGGGAATCCCAAAGTATTCTATAGGCATATAAATAGTAAAAAGGTGGTAAAAGATGGAGTAGGGCCAATTAGGGACCAAAAAGGGGCTTTACACATGGAAGCAGGGGGGACAGTAGAGGTGCTCAATAAATACTTTGCATCTGTCTTTACCAAGGAAGAAGATGCTACCCAGGCCATGGTGAAAGAGGAGACAATTAATATGCTAGAAGGATTTAAAATTGATAAGGAGGTGGTATTAGATAGGCTGTCTATACTCAAAGTTTGCAAAGCACCAGGACCGGATGAGATGCATCTAAGAATAGAGAGGGAAGTGAGAGTGGAAACTGTAGAGGCACAGGCCATAATTTTCCAGTCTTCCTTAGACTCAGGGGTGGTGTCAGAGGAATGGAGAATAGCAAATGTTATACTCTTGTTCAAAAAAGGGTGTAAAGATAAGCCAAGCAATTACAGACCAGTCAGTTTAACCTCGGTGGTGGGGAAACTTCTAGAAACAATAATTCGGGACAAAATAGGCACATGGACAAATGCGGGTTAATTAAGGAAAGCGAGCACAGATTTGTTAAGGGAAAATCATGTTTAACTAACTTGCTGGAGTTTTTTTGAAGAGGTAACAGAGAGGGTTGATGAGGGAAATGCTGTTGATGTGGTGTAAATAGACTTCCAGAAGGCATTTGCTACAGTGCCGTACAATAGACTTGTGAGCAAGGTTTTAGCTCATGGAAAAGGAGTAGCAACATGAATATGAAATTGGCTGAGTGACAGGAAACAAAGAGTAGTGATTAATGGATGTTTTTTGGACTGGAGGAACGTTTGTAGTGGAGTTCCCCGGGGTCAGTGTTGGGACCCTTACTCTTCCTGAGATATATTAACGACTTAGACCTTGGTGTACGGGGCACAGTTTCAAAATCCGCGGATGTTATAAAACTTGGAAGCATTGTGAACTGTGAGGAGGATATTGTAGAACTTCAAAAGGACATAGACAGGTTGGTGGAATGGGCAGTCAAGTGGCGGATGAAGTTCAGTATGGAGAATGTGAAGTGATTCATTTTGGTAGGAGAAGAATTCTAAAGGGGATGCAGGAGTAAAGGGACCATGGGTGTATATGTGCGTAAGTCATTGAAGGTGGCAGGACAGGTTGAGAGAGCAGTTAATAAAGTATACAGTATTCTGAGCTTTATTAATAGGGGCACAGAGTACAAGAGCAAGGAGGTTATGTTGAACTTGTATAAGGCCCTAGCTCGACCTCAGCTGGAGTATTATGCCCAGTTCTGGGCGCCACACTAAGGGAATATGTGAAAGCATTGGAGAGAGTGCAGAAAAGATTCACAAGAATGGTTCCAAGGATGAGGAACTTCAGTTATGAAGATAGATTGGAGAAGCTGGGACTGTTTTCCTTGGAAAAGAGAACGCTGAGAGGTGATTTTATAGAGGTATTCAAAATCATGAGTGATCGGGACAGAATAGATAGGGAGAAACTGTTCCCACTCATGAAAGGATCGAGAACGAGAGGGCACAGATTTAAAGTAATTGGCAAAAGAAGCAAAAGTGACATGAGGAAAAACTTTTTCATGCAGTGAGTGTTTAAGATCTGGAATGCACTGCCCGAGAGTGATGCAGGCAAGTTCGATCAAGGCACTCAAAAGGGAATTGGACTGTTATCTGAAATGGATCGAGAATGTACAGGGTTATGGGGAAAAGGCGGGCGAATGGCACTAGGTGAATTGCTCATTCGGAGAGCCAGTGCAGACAAGATGGGCCAAATGGCCTCCTTCTGCAGTGTAACAATTCTGTGATTCTTAAAGATGCCAAAACTGTATCATTGCTCTTGATTCGTTCCTTTCCTCAAATGTTCACTCAGGTTGAACCAGACCTAATCTTAGTGTCCTTGTCGACACTCAGCTGAATTTCAAACCACACTTCATTCATCATTAAGACCACATAATTCCATTTCCACGCTAGGCCTGTCATCACAGAGACTCTTAGGCAAATGAACAGATTCTGAACATCTCCATCTCTGGGGATAGGTTGTCTACCAATATCCATTATAAGCCCACTGACTCCCACAGCTACCTCGACTACACTTCTTCACACCCTACCTCCTGTAAGGACTCCATTCCATTCTCCCAGTTTCT
Organism: Heterodontus francisci; assembly: GCF_036365525.1. Lineage (NCBI taxonomy): Eukaryota > Metazoa > Chordata > Chondrichthyes > Heterodontiformes > Heterodontidae > Heterodontus > Heterodontus francisci. The sequence continues at coordinate 43,988,903 of NC_090408.1, read as the reverse complement.
CCGTCTCCGACGCATCTGCTCCGATGATGCTACCTTCCATGACGGTGCTTCTGATATGACCTCCTTTTTCCTCAACCGAGGATTTCCCCCCACTGTGGTTGACAGGGCCCTCAACCGTGTCCGACCCATTCCCCGCACCTCTACCCTCACCCCTTCCCCTCCCTCCCAGAACCGTGACAGGGTTCCCCTTGTCCTCACTTTTCATCCCACCAGCCTCCATATCCAAAGGATCATCCTCCGCCATTTTCGCCACCTCCAGCGTGATGCCACTACCAGTCGCATCTTCCCCTCCCTTCCCCTGTCAGCATTCCGAAGGGATCGTTCCCTCCGCGACACCCTGGTCCACTCCTCCAGTACCCCCACCACCTCGTCCCCATCCCAGGGCACCTTCCCTTGCAATCGCAGGAGGTGTAATACCTGCCCATTTACCTCCTCTCTCCTCACTATCCCAGGCCCCAAACACTCCTTTCAGGTGAAGCAGCGATTTACTTGTACTTCTTTCAATGTAGTATACTGTATTCGCTGCTCACAGTGTGGTCTCCTCTACATTGGGGAGACCAAGCGCAGACTGGGTGACCGCTTTGCGGAACATCTCCGCTCAGTCCGCAAGCAGGACCCTGAGCTTCCGGTTGCTTGCCATTTCAACACTCCCCCCTGCTCTCATGCTCACATCTCTGTCCTGGGATTGCTGCAGTGTTCCAGTGAACATCAACGCAAGCTCGAGGAACAGCATCTCATCTACCGATTAGGCACACTACAGCCTGCCGGACTGAACATTGAGTTCAATAATTTCAGAGCATGACAGCCCCCCACTTTACTTTCATTTTTAGTCATTTTTAGTTATTTTTTCTTCCTTTTTTTTGCATTCCTTTTTACATTTTTTGCATTTATTTCATTTCATCTTAGTTTGTTCAGTTTGCTTACCAACTGTTTTTTTCAGGTTGTTTTTCTTCAGGTTTGCACTTGCTGATGTTCTATATTCAGTATATTCACACCTAATCTGTACTAATGCTTTGTCTTTCAAAACACCATTAACATATTGTTTGCCTTTGCTCTGTGACCTTTTGGTCAGCTATGTGGCCTGGTCCAATCTGCACCTTCTCCTTTGTTATCTCTTGCCCAACCCCCACCTCACTTGTTTATAATCTGTGACTTTTCTAATATTTGTCAGTTCCGAAGAAGGGTCACTGACCCGAAACGTTAACTCTGCTTCTCTTTCCACAGATGCTGCCAGACCTGCTGAGTGAATCCAGCATTTCTTGTTTTTGTTTCAGATTTCCAGCATCCGCAGTATTTTGCTTTTATTTTAGATTCTGAACAGATCCTGCTTTCCCCATCAGCTCTATCCTTGCCTCCACCAATATCTCCAATACCCCAAATTCAAAATTCCTCCCCTCTTTTAAAAGTTCCTCAATGGGTTTTACCCATGTTACCTCTAGAACTTCCTCCATCCCGATATTTCATCTCACACTGTATGTACCTCAGACTCTGACTTCCAGTGCTCCCTTCCCTCCTGTTGCCCCTCAATCTTAAAGGTTCAACTTAAATTTTTAGGGATGTTATTCAGAGAAAAATAGTATCTCCTCAAGTGGAACATTGGATCCTGATGCATCGTCTTTAGATGAGGAGGTATATGATGACTCGGACAGACTAGCTTCACCCCAAGCCGGTAGCACACCTGCGGGTAAGGCCAAAGGATGGGGTCTGAGGCAGGCTAGTTTGGACAGCTCTGGAAACCATGAAGGTGAACCTTTAGCCATCTAAGTTCTGGCCTCTGGATCTCTTCAGCGCTTTGTTACTGCTTTCCTCGCTTTTAAAAGGCTGCTCAAAACACATGTCTTTTCAACTGTTCCTCAGTCAGCTCTCTAAAATCTTTCACTATTGCATTACATTCTCTTGTGCAGCACCTTGGGATATTTTATTGCATTAAAAGCACTGTTTAATGCAAGTTCTTACAATATAAGTTCAAGCTGTGGTTTTTAAACAGAATCATTGATAACTGAGACAGCTGTATGATGAGCTCATTTTACCTCTATGGCATAGTTCTGGAAGATACTGGTGTTGCTCGTATATTGAGAGGATCCCACATCTGATTTGTCTGGTAAAGGAAAGTTGGAACTTGTTGACTGAGCACTGCCTGAATACAAAACAAATCAGAGAGGTTAGAAAAAGCATTTATTAAATTACCTATTCCACATATTTTTGGACTGAGTCTGCATTCTGACTACAAAATTTGTAAGGGAACACTGACTCATTCCATTGGGGTAGGCTTCAACAATGAGACAATTTTACAGCTGATCATTGCGGACAGGCTTGTCTCTCACTTTAACAACCCCACTGACGTAGGTTAAAACTATCCCCAATGAACGCATCTGTAGCCTGCACTCAGTTTTGTAGACTTAGATTTTATAAAAACTGAGTCTCATTGTTCCAATAAATGTCTAATTGGATCAAGCCAGTTTTATATTTGAAACTGTTGCTGTTGTTTTATGAAACAGGGAGAGAATCAAAATTAAAGAAGCCCATGAGCTTTTATAAAGACTAGCATCATTACACTCATCAAATAAAATTTCATACTATTATTCAGATGGTACAATTTGTTACGTTACACTGAGAAACAATTTGCATCGTTTTATCAAAATGTAAATTTATGCCACATTATTGTGGAGGTGCCAGCTAAACATTATTCTGTGAGACACTGACTTTACACCATGTCCGAGACTTAACTTACCCACTTGCAATTGCTGCCTAGGTGTCCCATCATGGTTTCCAGAGCTGTCCAAACTAGCCTGCCTCAGACCCCATCCTTTGGCCTCACCCGCAGGTGTGCTACCGGCTTGGGGTGAAGCTAGTCTGTCCGAGTCATCATATACCTCCTCATCTAAAGACGATGCATCAGGATCCAATGCTCCACTTGAGGAGATACTATTTTTCTCTGAATAACATCCCTAAAAATTTAAGTTGAAACAAAAAACATTTTCAGCTTGTACATAAAATAGAGATTATGCATTTTTCTTGTGCATTACACTTACCAGAGCCTCATTATCTGCATTCAATAAAAGATACTGAACTGCATCTTTTAGTCTGTCGTATAACAGCAACTTGTAAGGTTATACTATTTTTGCACAATCTAAATGAAAGGGAAAAAAAAGTTTTAAAAAAGGCTGCGTTTGCTGACAATGCAACCACTAGGTGGCGCAGTACTAGCAAATGCAGCCTCTTCCACTGAGATATCACTGTCTGTGACATTCAGGCAGCTGCCAGGATTAAAGATGGCACTGCTCAATTTATCACAAAAAAACTTCAACCCAAAAAAAATCCCCTCAAAGGTTGCCATTGCCGCCTCCATCCCACCCCCAACAATCCCTTGCTCCCTCTTGCCATTGCTTCATTTATATCATTTCTTGGATCTCTCCTGCTCAACAGTTTTGATTTTTTTTTGACAAAGCCAGATGATCTCTGGTATGATATTGCCATAGAAATTTGTAATGTAAAGCAACTTTCCATGGGACAGTAAAGTCAACATTTATACTGTGAAGGTTATGGAGGAAATGACTGAATTTCTGCCCCACTACCCCCTCCAACTCCTGCCTCCATTCCACAAACCCCCATTCGCCCAATCCACACATTCATACTTGCTACAGCCTCACCTTTCCCCCCCTCCCTCAGCTGCTCACTCCAGTCCTCGCCACTACTCCCCCCCTTCCCCTCCCCTTGGCCGATTGTTCCCCACTGCTCATTTCCTGCCCCCTCCCCACCCCGTCACCCCACCGCCCCCCTCCAGACACGAGCTCTAGGCCGCACCACTTCCCTCCTCTCGGTCACTTGCTCCCACGTTCGATCGTTCTCCGTGCGCCATCCAAAGAAGCAAGGCGGGCCACGAGGGGTGATGGGGCGACATAGGAGCTAGTGGCCGAGAGGAGGCAAGCAGCATGGCCTATAGCTAGTGGCCAGTGGGGGGGGGGGGGGTGGGGGAGAAGCAGGGAGCGAGCAGCTGGAGATCGGGGTGACGGGCCGGAAGCGAGGAGCAATTGGCTGAGGGGAGGGGGGGAGCAGTGGCGAGATCTGGAGCAAGCAGTGGGGGGGGGGGGGGGGGGGGGAGAACGTCTGGTGTAGGAGGGGGGGAGGGGGAAGAGGGCCTTGAGGCCAAGAGTGAGTGGCCGAGGTGGGGGGGGGGGGCGTGGGGAGAGAAGAATGACCAGGGGGGCGGGAGAGAGTAGCTGAGCGGGGGAAGCGGGCGAGGAGAACAAGTAGCTGATGATGTTTTCTCGCGCATGTGCCAATTAGTCCTGGCAAGACGTAGGCTCCGCATGCGCAGCATCTCACCCAGAGCAGGAGACAGTTTGCGCACGTGCGCAGCTTAGAGCACTCTGATGATATCGGCGGGCCACTGCGTTGTCAGGAGTCACTTTGTTTAAAAAAAAACCCATCATACAGCAAACTATTATTGAGATGTTGTGGTCTGGGTCTATAATTGCAGGAGCCAGGCTTAATGTGCAAAATCCCAATGCACATCACATTGAACAGCGCAGAAAGAGGCCATTTGGCCCGTCATGCCTGTGCCAGTTCTTTGAAAGAAGTGTACAATTTAGTTGCACACCCAGCTTTTTCCCCATAACACTGCAATTTGCTCAAGGAACTATCTGCAAACCGTTTAAAATACATGAAGTCCTACCTTGCCATTATCTTTGATGGGCACAGCATATGTTGCCAACTTGGTGTACCACTTGCTTGCTTTCTCTGCTACTCCCTTCCCAGCAGAGAACATGCTGTGCTTTAGCACATCGAAGGTGGGTGACAGCAATGAGTCCAGTTTAAAATGAGGTGGAGACATGAGGGTCAAAACTCCACCTGTTTCTTGAGCTCCCACTCTCTTATTGCTACTTGGAGAAAATGACGGTGAAGACCAGAGCCTGTCTCTTCGCTTAGCATTGAACTCGCCCTTTGCATGTGGTTGAAATGTCCTAGATCGACAGAGTCCTGCTACTCTGGGTGAGCTTCCTGGAAGGCTAGACCTCCTTGATCCCTTTACTACATGTGGGTCTTTGAAATTAGATGGTGTTGTGCTATCATCAGTTTTTGAGAAATCCATGCTGGGTGTGCGACTAGTCAAAGGGCTACTTATGGAGTCCATGTAGATTTCTATTTCTTCAGCCAAGTTTCGCCGAGTTGAAGGAGTAGAGAGACATTTATCGTAGTCTTCTTCCTCTTCCTCTTGATTGGTTTCTGCAACCAGAAGAGAAAGGGGATCATACCCTCTTTGAACCCCCTTTCTTTCTGCTGGTTTGATTCCTGCTCCTGCACTCAGACTCCTTTGCAATTGCTTGGGCTGTGTCCCTCGCCTCAGGTTTTGGTTAGGTTTCCCACTAGACTTTGCAGCATCAGGTTCACCGTCCAGATCTTCCAAGTCAAAGATGGCAGGAGAGTCTGTTTTATCTTCCTCCACGTTGGTTGATCTTTCATCCCTATCATATGGCGTGTCTTCATCACTTAGTTCCTTTTCTAGATTTAAGCTGACCTGTTTGCACATGTGCCTGGGTTTGCCAATCTCTAGCGTGTTTGGTCTTGTGGCCATTTGCAAGACTGTCGAAAGTATTTTGGCGTCAGCACCCAATTTTTCTGCAATTTTCCTGGGGTCAGTGTCTATGCTTCCTCTATGCATCATAAGCCCTGCAAAAGCATCACCACTAAGATTGCGATTCCTGCCTCTCCACACAATTTGTTCCTTCAAACCAGGCTCCACAGCACTCTTGTGCCTCTTGCGTAAACTGCTGCTATGCACTAGTCCAGGATCAGGATATGCAGCATTATTGAAGGATGTAGTAAATAGCAATCCTGCCACATTTTCTGTAATCAGACATTAGAAATTTTCAGTCAATTGAAAGTTTGGTTCAATTATAGAAATGTACTTTATTCTATTTCAAATTTGGGCTAAACACATTCTGATAAATGTTTCTTCTTAAATTCCTATCCCTCTTTACATCACTGATGATGCAGTAGAATTGCAGGCGACTGCTTCTTTCTTTGCACCTGACTCTGCTCGATGTATCCCTGATACCAAAGGAAATGCACCCTTTGGGAAGTTACAAACACAAACCTGCATTTCTACCTCATGCCATTTGGAAATGTATTGTTGGTTCACATCAGGGACAAAATTAATAGTCACTTGGGCAAATGCGAGTTAATTAGAGAAAGGCAGCACGGTTTTGTAAAGGGTAAATCGTGTTGAACTAACTTGCTGGAGCTTTTTGATTAGGTAACAGATAGGGTTGATCAGGGTAATGTTATTGATGTGGTGTACATGGACTTCCAAAAAATATTTGATGAAGTGCTGCACAACAGACTTGCAAGCAAAGTTATAGCTCAAGAAATAAAAGGGACAGTGGCAACACGTATATGAAATTGGCTGAGTGACAGGAAACAGAGATTATTGGGTAATGGATGTTTTTCGGACTGGAGGAAGGTTTGTAGTGGAGTTCCCCAAGGTTCGGTGTTAGGATCCTTGCTGTTTCTGATACATATTAATGACCCAGCACTTGCTGTACAGGGCACAATTTCAAAATTTGGAGAATATATGAAACTTGGAAACATTGTGAACTGTGAGAAGGATAGTGCAGAACTTCAAAATGACATAGGTTGGTGGAATGGGCAGACAAGCGGCAGATGAAATATAATGCAGGGAAGTGTGAAGTGATTCATTTTGGTAGAAAGAATATGGAGAACCAGCACAAACATGACAGGCCGAATTGCCTCCTCCATGCTGTAACATGCTGTAACTAATGTCCTTCAGGGAAGGAAATCTGCTGTCCTTACCTGGTCTGGCCTACATGTGACTCCAGACCCACAGCAATGTGGTTGACTCTTACATGCCCTCTGAAATGGCCTAGCAAGCCACTCAGTCGTACCTAACCGCTACAAAGTCAATAAAAAGGAATGAAACCGGACGGACCACCCGGCATCGACCTAGGCACCGGAAACGACAACGGCAAACCCAGCCCTGTTGACCCTGCAAAGTCCTCCTTACTAACATCTGGGGGCTTGTGCCAAAGTTGGGAGAGCTGTCCCACAGACTAGTCAAGCAACAGCCTGACACAGTCATACTCACGGAATCATACCTTACAAACAATGTCCCAGACACTGCCATCACCATCCCTGGGTATGTCCTGTCCCACCGGCAGGACAGACCCACCAGAGGTGGTGGCACAGTGGTATACAATAGGGAGGGAGTTGCCCTGGGAGTCCTCAACATTGACTCCGGACCCCATGAAGTCTCATGGCATCAGATCAAACATGAACACGGTAACCTCCTACTGATTACCACCTACCGCCCTCCCTCAGCTGATGACTCAGTACTCCTCCATGTTGAACACCAGTTGGGGGAAGCACTGAGGGTGGCAAAAGCACAAAATGTACTCTGGGTGGGGGACTTCAATGTCCATCACCAAGAGTGGCTCGGTAGCACCACTACTGAACGAGCTGGCCGAGTCCTAAAGGACATAGCTGCTCGACTGGGTCTGCGGCAGGTGGTGGGGGAACCAACACGAGGGAAAAACATACTTGACCTCGTCCTCACCAATCTGCCTGCCGCAGATGCATCTGTCCATGACAGTATTGATAGGAGTGACCACCGCACAGTCCTTGTGGAGACGAAGTCCCGCCTTCACATTGAGGATACTGTTCATCGTGTTGTGTGGCACTATCACCGTGCTAAATGGGATAGATTTCGAACAGATCTAGCAATGCAAAACTGGGCATCCATGAGGCGCTGTGGGCCATCAGCAGCAGCAGAATTGTACTCAACCACAATCTGTAACCTCATGGTCTGGCATATCCCCCAGTCTACCCGTACCATCAAGCCAGGAGACCAACCCAGGTTCAATGAAGAGTGCAGGAGGGCATGCCAGGAGCAGCACCAGGCATACCTCAAAATGAGGTGTCAACCTGGTGAAGCTACAACACAGGACTACTTGCATGCCAAACTGTGTAAGCAGCATGTGATAGACAGAGCTAAGCGATCCCATAACCAACGGATCAGATCGAAGCTCTGCAGTCCTGCCACATCCAGCCATGAATGGTGGTGGACAATTAAACAACTAACTGGAGGAGGTGGCTCCACAAATATCCCCATCCTCAATGATGGGGGAGTTCAGCACATCAGTGTAAAAGATAAGGCTGAAGCATTTGCAATAATCTTCAGCCAGAAGTGCCGAGTTGATGATCCATCTCGGCCTCCTCCTGAAGTCCCCAGCATCACAGATGCCAGACTTCAGCACTTCGATTCACTCCGCGTGATATCAAGAAACGACTGAAGGCACTGGATACTGCAAAGACTACGGGCCCTGACATCATTCCGGCAATAGTACTGAAGACCTGTGCTCCAGAACTTGCCGTGCCCCTAGCCAAGCTGTTCCAATACAGCTACAACACTGGCATCTACCCTGCAATGTGCAAAATTGCCCAGATATGTCCTGTGCACAAAAAGCAGGACAAGTCCAACCCGGCCAATTACCGCCCCATCAGTCTACTCTCAATCATCAGTAAAGTGATGGAAGGTATCATCAACAGTGCCATCAAGCGGCACTTGCTTAGCAATAACCTGCTCACTGACGCTCAGTTTGGTTTCCGCCAGGGCCACTCAGCTCCTGACCTCATTACAACCTTGGTTCAAACATGGACAAAAGAGCTGAACTCAAGAGGTGAGGTGAGAGTGCCTGCCCTTGACATCAAGGCAGCATTTGACCGAGTATGGCATCAAGGAGCCCTAGCAAAACTGAGGTCAATGGGAATCAGGGGGAAAACCCTCCGCTGGCTGGAGTCATACCTAGCACAAAGGAAGATAATTGTGGTTGTTGGAGGTCAATCATCCGAGCTCCAGGACATCACTGCAGGAGTTCCTCAGGGTTGTGCCCTCGGCCCAACCATCTTCAGCTGCTTCATCAATGACCTTCCTTCAATCATAAGGTCAGAAGTGGGGATGTTCGCTGATGATTGCACAATGTTCAGCACCATTCGTGACTCCTCTGATACTGAAGCAGTCCGTGTAGAAATGCAGCAAGACCTGGACAATATCCAGGCTTGGGCTGATAAGTGGCAAGTAACATTCGCGCCACACAAGTGCCAGGCAATGACCATCTCCAACAAGAGAGAATCTAACCATCTCCCCTTGACATTCAACGGCATTACCATCGTTGAATCCCCCACTATCAACATCCTAGGGACTACCATTGACCAGAAACTGAACTGCAGTAGCCATATAAATACCGTGGCTACAAGAGCAGGTCAGAGGCTAGGAATCCTGAGGTGAGTAACTCACCTCCTGACTCCCCAAAGCCTGTCCACCATCTACAAGGCACAAGTCAGGTGTGTGATGGAATACTCTCCACTTGCCTGGATGGGTGCAGTTTCAACAACACTCAAGAAGCTCGACACCATCCAGGACAAAGCAGCCCACTTGATTGGCACCCCATTTGCAAACATTCACTCCCTCCACCACCGAAGCACAATGGCAGCAGTGTGTACCATCTACAAGATGCACTGCAGCAATGCACCAAGGCTCCTTAGACAGCACCTTCCAAACCCGCGACCTCTACCAACTAGAAGGACAAGGGCAGCAAATACATGGGAACACCACCACCTGCAAGTTCCCCTCCAAGTCACACACTATCCTGACTTGGAACTATATCGCCGTTCCTTCACTGCCACTGGGTCAAAATCCTGGAACTCCCTTCCTAACAGCACTGTAAGGTATACCTACCCCAAATGGACTGCAGCGGTTCAAGAAGGCAGCTCACCACCACCTTCTCAAGGGCAATTAGGGATGAGCAATAAATGCTGGCCTGGCCAGTGATGCCCACATCCCATGAATGAATAAAAAAAAACAATTCTGTGATTCTGTGTTCAGGCACATAAGAAACACTTGATAAATTGAACTGTAACAGTTTATCAGATACTTTAGGACATTAAATGGGAGCTATGTTACCCCATTGTTTAGTATCCTACCATGAGAAAATCTGTGCTGTGATTTATGACAATGTTGTTCAGTAGACCTTGGTAAGCATCGAATGCCGCTTTGCAGTAGAGTTACAGAGTCATAGAATTATACAGCACAGAAACAGGCCCTTCGGCCCATCATGTCCTTGCTGGCTATCAAGCGCCTATCTATTCTAATCCCATTTTCCAGCACTTTTCTTAGCTGAAATGCTCCAGCCCAGGCAACATCCTGGTGAATCTCCTCTGCACCCTCTCCAGTGCAATCATATCCTTCCTACAGTGTGGCGATCAGAACTGTACACAGTACTCCAGCTGTCGTCTAACTAGCATTTTATACAGCTCCATCATAACCTCCCTGCTCTTATATTCTATGCCTCGGCTAATAAAGGCAAGTATCCCATATGCCTTCCTCACCACCTTATCTACCTGTGCTGCTGCCTTCAGTGATCTATGGACAAGTACATCAAGGTCCCTCTGACCCTCTGTACTTCCTAGGGTCCTACCATCCATTGCATATCCCCTTGCCTTGTTAGTCCTCCCAAAGTGCATCACACTTCTCAGGATTAAATTCCATTTACCACTACTCTGCCTATCTTACCAGCCCATCTATATCGTCCTGTAATCCAAGGCTTTCCTCCTCACTATTTACAACACCACCAATTTTCATGTCATCTGCGAACTTACTGATCATACCTCCTATATTCACATCTAAATCATTAATGTACACTCCAAACAGCAAGGGTCCCAGCACCGCCCCTGCGGTACACCACTGGTCACAGGCTTCCAATCACAAAAACAACACTCGACCATCACTCTCTGCCTCCTGCCACGAAGCCAATTTTGGATCCAATTTGCCAAATTGCCAGGGATCCCATGGGCTCTTACCTTCTTAACCAATCTCCCATGTGGGATCTTATCAAAAGCCTTCCTGAAGTCCACGTAGACTACATCAACTGCTTTACCCTCATTTGCACACCTAGTCACCTCCTAGGAAAATTCTATCAAATTTGTTAGACGTGATCTCCTCCTGACAAAGCCATGCTGACTATCCCTGATTAATCCCTGCCTCCCCAAGTGGAGATTAATCCTGTCCCTCAGAATTTTTTCCAATAGTTTCCCAACCACTGATGTTACTCACTGGCCTGTAAATACCTGGTTTATTCCTACTACCCTTCTTGAATAATGGTACCACATTCCAGTCCTCTGGCACCTGTCCTGTGGCCAGAGAGGATTTGAAAATTTGTGTCAGAGCCCCTGCTATCTCCTCCCTTGCCTCATACAGCAGCCTGGGATACATCTCATCTGGGCATGGGGATTTATCCACTTTTAAGCCCGCCAAAACCGCTAATACCTCCTCCCTTTCATTGTCAATATGTTCAAGCATATCACAATCCCCCTCCCTGATCTCTACACCTATTTCGTCCTTCTCCATAACGAACACAGATGAAAAAATCATTTAAAACTTCACCTCCGGCTCCATACAAAGATTGCCACTTTGGTCCCTAATGGGCCCTACTCTTTCCCTGGTTATCCTCTTGCCTTTATTATACTTATAAAACGCCTTGGGAATTTCCTTTATCTTGCCCACTAGTGTTTTCTCATGCCCCCTCTTTGCTCTCCTAATTACCTTTTAAGTACCCCCCTACACTTTCTATACTCCTCTAGGGCCTCCACTGTTTTCAGCACTCTGAATCTGCCATAAGCCTCCTTTTTTTTCCTGATCCAATCCTCTATATCCCTTGACATCCAGGGTTCCCTGGTCTTATTGGTCCTACCCTTCTCCTTTACGGGAACGTATCGGCCCTGAACTCTCACTATTTCCTTTTTGAATGACTCCCACTGGTCTGCTGTTCCTGCAAGTGGCTGCACCCAGTCCACTTTGGCCAGATCTTGTTTTATCATATTGAAATCGGCCTTCCCCCAATTCAGCGCCTTTATTTCCAGTCCATCTTTGTCCTTTTCCATAACTACTTTAAATCCTACAGAGTTATGGTCACTATCCCTGAAATGCCCTCCCACTGACACTTCTACCACTTCTCCAGCTTCATTCCCTAAGATTAGGTCTAGTACTGCCCCTTCTCTTGTAGGACTTTCTATGTGCTGACTCAAAATGCTCTCCTGGATGCACTTTAAAAATTCCGGCCCCTTTAAGCCTTTTGCACTAAGACTATCCCAGTTAATATTGGGGAAGTTGAAATCCCCCTACTATTACCCTATCATTTTTGCACCTCTGAGATTTGCCTACATATCTTCTCCTCTATCTCCCCCTGACTGTTTGGAGGCCTGTAGTACACTCCCAGCCAAGTGATTGCCCTCTTTTTGTTTTTAAGTTCTGCCCTCATTTGAGGAACCTCCTAAGATATCATCGCTCCTTACTGCAGTAATTGACTCCAACAGTGCAATACCACCTCCTCTTTTACAACCCCCCCCCCACTCCACCCAGAGCCCGTTACGCCTGAAAATTCTATACCCCGGAATACTGAGCTGCCAGTCCTGTCCTTCCCTCAAACATGTCTCTGTGATAGCAATAATATCATATTCCCATGTGTTAATCAACACCTTCAATTCATCTGCCTTACTTGTAAGCCTCCTTGCGTTAAAATAGATGCAATCCAGCCTTGCATTATTTGCTCGTACCTTAACAGGTCTATATTTGCTGCTCAGCACGTGCAAACAGCTGTGTTAATGATGCACTTGTGACTTTTCATCCACCATACCCACACGCAGCAGCTATTTCAAAGCTGCCACCAGTTTCCAAATCTATCCTGCAACGTAATCAAGCTGAATTCAGCAGAATAGTAACTGGTTCACAAGTGCAGTTACATACCATGATTTTGCAATATAAACCAGACGTAAAATATATGTCATAGTATTTGAGGCCAGTCCCAAAAATAATTCTGCACCCTTATTATGCCTGCACCAGCATCTATAAAATGTAAAATGAGATACGGGGCTCTCTTGTTCTGCTGTTTCCTCAATAGGAATGAGGAAAAATTTCTTTACTTAGAGGGTTGTGAATCTTTGGAATTCTCTATCCCAGAGGGCTGTGGAAGCTCAGTCACTGAATATGTTTAAAGCAGAGATGGACAGATTTCTAAATACAAATGACATAAGGGGATATGAGGATAGTGTGGGAAAAAGTGATTGAAGTGGATGATCAGCCATGATCATATTGAATGGTGGGACAGGCTCGATGGGCTGAATGGCCTACTCCTATGTTCCTATGTAATCACAGCTGCAGTGTTGAAGCATTACTCACATGGGACTATCCTTCAACCTCCATATCCCTTTCACAAAGGATGAGAGACTTGCAGAGGAGTACACTGATGATTTCAAAGGGTTCTTTACTAAACATATAATATTAAAAAATGATTATTCCTCATCAGAGTGAGGGGGTGTGACATTTTGCTGTTCTAAACATCCCCAGGTCAAGAGTTACACAGGTTGGATGCAGAGTATAACCTCTTCCACTTTGTGCCATTAATACTCCCTACCGCCAACTCTAGAAGAACATACTGGAGTAATTGGAATTTTTCCATTTCAAAAAACACCCTAATTCCTTGAAGACATGCTGCCAAGGCTGCCAAAATCAGTGCCAATTACGAGTAAATGATAGCCAATTCTGTGCTGCAGATTCATGCCCAGTCTCATTTCACTTATGAGCTTTAGAGGAAGCAGAATGGCAAGATTTTCTTTCCGCCAAAGGTGAAAGAGATGGCTTTGGATGGTTTTACCACCCAACCAATTTAGACCAAAGGTTTTTAATAATCTCTGCAAATAGTTAAATGAAGTGCAGATTGCTCCCCTAGTGTCCTTTATAATTTCCATACACAAAAGCACACAGTATTGCTTTAATTTAAAACCCTTTTCAGCACACAGTTAAATCTTTTCACCTGTAGCTGCACAGGAGCATTTAGTTATTGAAGAATTTGTAAATTTGTAAATGCAACAAAGACCAATGATCTTCAAGTCTAACTCCTAGTTATGAAACAGGTTCTGGGATTACACACCATTGTTTTCCTCGGTGGTCTGGTTTGGTTCAGCAGTTTCAAAGCTGCAGTTCATCTTTACAATGCTGGTCACAGATTTTAAGTCACTTCTGGTTCCTTGAAAATCCAATTGGGATAGACAATCTCCACTACCCTTTGCACTTTCATTCTCAGATACTGTAAGCAATGTAAGAAACAAATTAATGATCAATTAATTATGTGGCAATCATTAACAGCTACATTAGATTTGAATTGGTGGCATTGCAATAATGACTTTACATCTTTTTAGACCAATTTTCTCCCCACCTCCTCTTTCTCTTGTGAAGGAATTCACTCTTCCCAAGGACCTCTGGCATCATACACCGTGCACTGCACACCATGCATGGTCAGCCAATTTTGGTTGGCTATTCACCAATTCTATCCTTGGTCCCTAAACATGCACTTCCAGCCGGGCTAAGTGGATAGTGTTCAAGACTCTGTTTTTCACTTCTCTAGCCCACAGGAGCCAAGGCCAACTGAAGCGACCCTATTGTCACCAAAGCTTAAATCAGCTATCACAGCATAGCCCAGGGGACCTTGCAGCCTGTACAGTCTAGTTACACACTAACTTTACCAAGCAAGGTATCATTAATCACGTGGGCATGATCACACCTACACGACATGGAGCATGCTAAAAGCTGGCATTCATATAGCCAGCTTTTATCAGCAAAGAAACTGAAAACAACCCCAAAAAAAAATCAAAACAGGTTATCAAAATCAATTGATAACTTGGAGCAATTTGAAAGCTGTAATCTAATCTTGTGGTTTAAGTTACAGTTCTAAAGCTCTTGAGTTACAATCTCATGGTTTAAGGTGTTAAGTAAACCCAGTGACTTGATTGTTGTCTTGTGATCACTCAGGTATGTAGCAACAATCTGAATATGTTGATCAAACTAATGTAACCATCTCTAGATCTCTTGTTTTCTATTTGACTATCCTCCTCTGCCAAGTCCCTGGATGTCAAGCTACACAGAAATGAAAACTAAATTCATTTTAGAAGCCAGTTGTTTAGTTATTTCTAATGTCCGATGGGCGACGCTGACATTTATTAACCCTCCCCTCCAGTGCACCTGCTTCCAAGGGCTATCCCATCCACAGCTTTTTAATGACATTTCTGTAAGTAAAGTGCACCTTTTAAATGTGAAGAAATTAACTTTAGACATTTCAACACTGTTTTGTGCATGAATCTCTGAGAATTTCAGTAAGAAATGCCTGACCGTCTGCATAATAATTTGTAAACCACAAACAACTTTAACCCTACTTATTGCAGACATCCCAATCACGCACGACTGTTCTCTTTACAAATATGTAGAAACCATAAGAAGGGAGGATGTACGTGAACTGGAGTCGCTGTCTTTCTTTTCATCCTTATCCATTGGCTGATCCACAGCAGGCTGCTCAGATCCAAGGGCTGAAGACACGTCTCCTCGTCTAACCTCTTCTTTCGATAAGGAGTTATATCCAAGATCTGACTGCCCACCTTAGACCAAAAAAAATACATTTTATGGCAAAAAGGGAACACCCTTACAGATAGGTATTTCTTTAAAATACATACATACTTTTGTAACATTGAACAAGTTTTAAAGTTGTGGCGTATGCTTCCTCCTCCCTGCTCAGTCACATTCCCTCTTTGAACTGTCACTTTTAGCTGACTGCATTTTCCTCCTTCCAAGGTGAGCATGGGGAGGTTCAGCTGCTGAATGTTGTGTTATGACACATTTTAGAAGATTAGACCTTTTGTTTTTTCTCCCTCCTGCTAAATGAAATGATTGGGCAGAAGGGGATAGCAGCTGAAAAACAGTAAATTCAGCCACTGTTCACAGGCGAGGAAGTTTGAATGTGGGATGGGGGCGAGGGGGCTTGGATTCATGTCCAGGGGCTACAGCATTTGAAAGTGAGGTGGGGTGATGTGGATATCCTCGTTGCTGAATCCCTATTTCCGTCTCAAATTCAGCACTGACCCGAAATAAAGTGTTACATTGAAACACAACTTCTCTCTGGGTAGGCAGTCCTTTTACATTTTTTAGCTCTTCAACAACCAGCAATTCCACTTAAACCTACATCCCCTTCAAACAGAGGAGCACACTAGAGGGGATTAAAATAAAAGCAAAATACTACAGATGCTGGAAATCTGAAATAAGAACAAGAAATGCAGGAAATACTCAGCAGGTCTGGCAGCATCTGTGGAGAGAGAAGCAGAGTTAACATTTCAGGTCAGGTTCTGATGAAGGGTCACTGACCTGAAACGTTAACTCTGCTTCTCTCTCCACAGATGCTGCCAGACCTGCTGAGTATTTTCAGTATTTATTGTTTGTATTATACTAGAAAGGACTAATGGACTGAGTCATATCTAGATGCACAGGCATTTGTGAATCTTAAATTAAACAAAGAATTATCATTTTTTAGAAACTTTATACAGTCGCAATACTGAGTTGTGGCTAACAGGCTTAATGTCAGCGTCAGCAACCTAAACGAGTGAAGCAGTTATTGTTATAACTAATAGCTGCGATGAGCTTTATTCGATCAATTTACCCACACACCTCTATACTTCATCATACGAACAAATAATTCTCATGACAAACTACAATCTCATGTCAAAACACAAAAAAGATAGTAATTTCTAATAATTACCCCCCATATTTCTCGCTGTACTATGCTGATCAAGGGGTCAAGAAATTGACTTATTCCCAAAGCATGTTCCATGTCATTTCTCAAACTAGCCACTAGGAGGTGCACCACATCAGCACTGGAGTGAAGCTTTCTCCCATGTACTTATTCCTGTATCAGAGTGGCTGAGCTCTGCTTCCAAATCTCTCTCAACTGAGAGACCAGATTCTCACCCAGTGGCGAACCAAAGACACAAATCTGCATCCTATCTTTTTTATTTACCAAAATATCAGGTCTAATAAATAGAAACAATTTACAATGCCAGTACTACAAAGGGAGATTCCGACTTCAACATCAATGAATAATTACTTTAATCGGTAGATGATCAGTAAACAGTTCAGAATCAGTGTGATGGCACAAGCTCAAAATACACACACAGCTCTAATCAAGCATTGAAAATGAGGCATGAAAAAAATCTACAATGCACAGGTTAAACAAATCAAGTTTCAAGCTTATGTTGGCCAGAAGCTTTAACAAGCAGATGAAAGCCATTGCTACAAAACATGTCCTTTGCAGAGAAAGAACATTTTTAAATGCAGAAAACATTAACTAACTTGGATCCGTTTGAATATTTACTCAGGAGCTGCCTCTAGAATCAACAGAGTGGGAATTAGTGGTGAGTTGCATACACGCAGAGCAAGATTCAAACGTACACTCTGAATGTTTGTTCAGAAATTTGTTCCACCCTATTTCTCACTTTTTGCAGTAATTACAATCAATCTTCCAAAGCAAATAATCCTGCAAGTGATTCACGATCTTTGAAAAGAGAGGAGCAGAAATGAACCCACAAATGCCTTTATACTGTTTTCTATTTCTTTTAACTTTCTATCATTTGGTAGATGTTTAAACAATAGAATCTGCAACACATCATATAAAAGGGGATTGTGTGCAAATGGGATTGTAAACGTGTTGAAGTATGCAACTTTAGCAATATAAATTAACTTAATACCAGTAAATTATTCAGTTAACAACTTTGAGTGCAATGGCACATGCAGAGCACAGAGGAAATTAAAAGGGAGCATAGACTCTGAATTGCACTCTCACGGATACAAAATACTGATTCACACACCAATCTACTGCACTGAGAGTTTATGATCATGACTTGCACTAGATAAATTCACAATCCGGGTGAAGGACTAAGTGGATGCAACACTCCCTTCCCCACGGGTGGGGCGGAAGGAGAGGAAAAACAAGAGAGCAAATCATTTTGGACAGCTTGCATATGTCCAGTGTCTGATGTCAGAGGTGACCTAGTAGGCATCTGGAAGTGTGGGGACCCCTCGGGATCAGAATACACTTTACAGAAATGTTCAATTCACTGACATGAAGTGAACTGCGTCCTGCAGCATGGGATAGCAGGATTCTACTGGATTGCTACCTATGGCTATTTTGAATATACTCCAGCACCTTAGAATGGAAAAAAATATGCAATTTTCTTCACATACAGATCACATTTAGAACAAATGACAAGAATAATATCAACAAAAAAAAAACAAAGTTATGAGGAAAACAGTTAGAACAGAAACAGGAAAGAAGAGTAGAGAAAACACACACTGGACATTAGACAATTACCTGCAAACACTCGGACATCCTTCAGTTCTGAGCAAATCCAGAGAGAGAGATATGGAACTCTTTCGTACAATGACTCCTGACTGCCATATCCATAGCTCGAGCTAGAGCCAAGCCTAGCTGCGTGCAGAGAACATTTGTGCAAGGGTAGGCAAAATGGTGGATAAAAGTAAAGGAAAATATGGAAGGGATGAGGTCAGCATGATAAGCAAGAAACCAAAGGCCACGTAAGATGGATACAGGCAGATGATCACACACAGGCACATAGACAAGAGGGGACAGCAAAAAGCAATGAACAAAACAAAAGATAAGAGAAGTTTAAGTTGACAGATATTGGCAACATCATTAATGTACCTGTACTAGATCTATCATCAGTGGAATCTACTTTCATTAGCTCAGAGCTGAACTGAGGTTGCTCCGCAGTGTTAGTATCATGAGAGCTATCCATGCTGCCATGGCTAACAGCATCCAGGTCACTGCCATCTGCTTAGAGAACAGAACAGATTAGAGCAAGTCACTAGGAACCAGTTATTTCTTTCTAGCCAATTCTCTTCCCTCCCCTCTGAAAGGCACCATCTCTTGTGTGACTCAGTAAGCGGCAGAAGCTGCCATTATTCCAGTGATTTCATTGACCACGAGAGTTCACATGCTATTCGACCAAGAAACTGCACCAAAGCTGAATCAGACCTGTCCCACCGGACATCCACACATGTGCATTCCCAGCAAGGATTGTGGGATAGCAATCAGAATGGTAAACGAGGCATTTATCCTCTCTTTGAGTCAATCCCCAATGTATTACTCCTATCGGCATCCAGCTAAACTCAGCTAACTCAGACTAGGAATCAAACCCCTTGTATCCTCCCTGCTCATTCACTTACTTGTTGGCTAAATTTGTTGGGTCATAAGGGAATCACAACAATCCATTTTAAAGGAGTCTCAATAAGAATCCTTTTGAAAATTCCAAATTTGAGATTTATTTCACTGTCCTTTTAAAGCAATCCCTCTCCCACAAGACTAAAAAAACCTGATGACATAAATGGGAAAACAACAAATGTTTTGTTGGAATTATTGGGCTCAAGGGCTTAGAAAACGGGATCAACATACATGGTTGAAATCACATAACTGATGCAACACCTTGAAATTCCTCCAGTTCAGTTCACTCAAGCTGCTAAATTCAATTCCATTCCCAACTGTTCTCCAATTAGATCAGGAATCACCAGTTAAATAGAAAATGTTTTAAAAAGCAAAATAAATCCAGAGGTAAACTGTAAATGCTTCATCACCACCTGATTTATAAAAGGGTTGCAGAATGCAATATTCCTACTCTGAATAATTTCCAGATAAATCAATCAATGTTTTGGTTTTGCACTACAACAGAGCATCTGTAACATCAATTCATTCTGCAAAACATCTAGACTTCCAGTGCCTTCTTACTGAGTCACTGTATTACTGCCATGGTATCAGATGCTGGAACTGCATAAAACGCTGGTGAGGCCACATCTGGAGTACTGCACACAGTTCTGGTCACCACATTACAGGAAGGACATAATTGCTCTGGAGAGAGTACAGAGGAAATTTACAAGAATGTTGGCAGGGCTTGAAAATTAGAGTTATGAAGAAAGATTGGATAGGTTAGGTTTGTATTCCTTAGAACAGAGGAGGCTGAGGGGTGACTTAATTGAGGTGTACAAAATTATGAGGGCCCTAGATACAGTAGACAGGAAGGACTGTTTCCCCTAATGGAGGTGTCAATTTCAGGTGATTGGTAGAAGGATTAGAGGGGACATGAGGAAAATCTTTTTCACCCATAGGGTGGTGGGTGTCTGGAATTCACTGCCTGGATCAGTGGTGGAGGCAGAAACCCTCAACTCATTTAAAAAGGTCACCTGAAGTGCTGTAACCTGCAAGACTACAGACCAGGTGCTGGAAGGTGGGATTAGAATGGGTGGCTAGTTTTTTCAGCCAGCGCAGACATGATGGGCTGAATGGTCTCTTTCTGTGCCGTAACTTTTCTGTGGTTCTAGATGTGAATCTGTGTGAATTCAGCAGTCCTAAATCAGGTGAGTGATCTGTAGTTAAGAGGTACAAGACCATCACCTGGGATTCATTCTGGGTAGAGTATAACGGCAAAACAACTCCAAATTTGTCTCTCTGCTGCTCTGTCACTGGGCAGAGTGCAAGTTACAGGCAGCATCATGGATACTGCGTTGTATCCCTGATGGTAACACAACAGAAGAGTATTCCCACTGAATGTGAACTGAAGAACAAACGTGTTGATTGAAATAAACAAAAGTTATGGTACTTTTGGTCTGCACAAAGAGATTCTCAGATATTAATTCTGTATTAATATACAGAGTGTCTCCTGACAAAGCAGAGCAGGCGCAGAGCGATCGCCGACATCATCAGTGTGTCCGAACATTTGCCAGCTTGTCAGCATGAATCCGTGCATGAGCGCACCGATGTCACCACGCAATGATGCCGGATGCAATGCAATTGGAGCGTTGCCTCGCCCCTCAATGCCTGCGATCACCGCCTCCATTCCCCCCCCCAGAACAGTACCCTGCTTCGGCCGCTCACCTCACTGCTTACCCCACCACCCCACCAACCCACCAACCCCTCGGCCGCTCGCTCCTGGCCTCACTACTTCCCCCTTCGGCCACTCCGCCTGCCGGCTGCTCACTCTCCGCTTTGCCGCTGCCTCCCCTCAGCACTTCCCCTCCCTCGCCACTTCAGCTGTTGACTCCACACTTGGCGGCTCATTCCCCGCCGCTTCTCCAGGCGGCGAGATGGGGAGCGATTGGCCAGGTGGGGAGAAGCATCGAGGCCAGGAGTGAGCAGCCGAACTGACAAGGACTGAGCAGCCGGGAGGTGGGGAAGCGGTGAGGCGGGGAGTGAGTGGCAAGCAGAAGGGCGCAAGAGGGAGCAGTGATGGCAGGAGTGTGTGGATACTATTGAGGGTGAGATGGAGGCAGCGATCGCAGCCATTAAACGGGTTTGGGTTTAATTCATTTTTTGTGACAAATTGATCAGCGCCATTTTTATTACTGGCAGCTGCCTGAGACGTTGCAGACAGTGACATTTCAGTCGATGAGGCTGCATTTGCGCATGTGCCAGTACTGTACCACCTAGTGGTTGCGTTGTCAACAAACTCAGCCATTATTTTATTTTATATTTAGAGATACAGCACTGAAACAGGCCCTTCGGCCCACCAAGTCTGTGCCGACCAAGAACCACCCATTTATACTAACCCTACAGTAATCCCATATTCCCTAGCACCTACCTACACTAGGGGAAATTTATAATGGCCAATTTACCTATCACCAGCAAGTCTTTGGCAGTGGGAGGAAACCGGAGCACCGGTGAAAACCCACGCGGTCACAGGGAGAACTTGCAAACTCCGCACAGGCAGTACCCAGCATTGAACCCGGGTCCCTGGAGCTGTGAGGCTGCGGTGCTAACCACCGCGCCGCCCAAAATATTTCCAGTAGCAGGAACAATTTTTTAAAAATCAGCTGGAAAAAGTTTAATGAATACAGAATACTCCACATCAAAATTAAATTAGAAGTAAATTATATCTGATGATACTTCTGTTAAATGCCCTTTACACAGCTTGATGCACTGCAGATTGTGAAACATCTGTACTCTTCCCAATAATACTGGCCCCCGACATGGACATGCCAACTGTCTGGTGCATCTCAAACTAAAGCATCAGTATAGGGGGTGTTCCCCTGCCTCCCCACCTCACAGGTCAGTAACACTTTGCCTTCATCAGACAAACCACATGAAGCATAATGTGCCAGGTTTGATTCACAGACTGTGCTGAACTAACTGATCTCATTCAGTGTGGCAGTGGCACCAGAAGGCCGTCTGCCCACACTAACCTATAATTGTACATTCCTGTTATATGCAACTTTAAGCTTTTGTGGCAGGAAGCAAAACTATTTAAATATAAGATTGAGTTTTACATCTTATTACATTGAAAGTGGTAGTACTGCTAGAATTAATAGTAAACTAGTTCAGCAATTGAGCTATATGCTGAGACAATTTTAGACATAATTTGAACTATATGTCTTCCTGTATCCTTTATTGGAACTCTCAAAATAAACTAAGATTAAAAAACTCCTCAGAAGCAGAGAAGTAAAATTAGAATCATTTGGTTTACAAAACCCTAGAGAATGGCAAATGGAAGTATTGTAACCCTCAACTAAATTTACCAACTTTATCAGCTACACAATTGAATGTGCCCCTGCATAGATTAGCTGAACAGGAAATGCTTTCTGAACTCCACAATCTTTATCCGTTGCTAACTTTGATCCTACCCGAAAGCACCGGAGTCTGCGGTGGGTTTGCTGGGGCCTTTCTCAAAGCCTTGCGGAACTGAGCTGTTGCAAGCACAACATTCCTTATCTTCATCCATAAAAAGTAGCCGCCTCTGTTGCTCGATGGCCAAGTACTCTCTAAAACAGCCTGCGGAAAATCAATTGAACTATCAGCCCACCACCAAACCAAAGGGTAAAAACATCCTTTTGAGGATACAAAGTCTAATTGTTAAGTGATCTGGGTGAAGTTAAGAGTTTAATTGCTCTTCAGATTGCAAGTCAGAAGCCTGGTTCTTTGTTTAAAATGTGATTGTAATTTCTGAATGACTTTACTAGACGTAAAAACAGAAAGTACTGGAAATACTCAGTAGGTCTGGCAGCATCTGTGAAGACAGAAAGAACTAATGTTTCAGGTCGATGACCCTTCATCAGAACAGGGAAAAGTTAGAAATGTAAAAGATGTTAAGTAGGTCAAACGGGGGAGGGTGGAAAAAGAACAAAAGGGAAGGTCTGTGATAGGGCAGAAGACAGGAGACATTAAGTGACAAAAGAGTTGGTGAGGCAGAGCCAAAGGGAGTAATAATGGAACAAGTAAAGAGACAAAAGATGGGTCCAGATGAACTGTGAACGGCAGAATAAGGAACAAAAAGCAAAACAAGAGAAAATAAGATTAGGACTGAAACATGCAAAGAAAAGGAAACAAAATGGGGGCAGAGATTACTATTTTAAATTGTTGAACTCAATGTTGAGTCCAGACGGCTATAAAGTGCCTAACTGAAAGACGAGGTGCTGTTCCTCGAGCTTGCGTTGAGCTTCATTTTGCAGCGGGGTCCTTGTACAGTCCAAATGACAGAAATTTGCAGTATGACAAGTAAAACCTGATGGACGGATGTGCACAAGAAGCATCATTTTTGTTATATTTAATGCACAACAACTTCCATTTATAAAGTAAAACATCCCAAAGTGCTTCAAAAAGGAAAGAAGAGCTAAAAGAGGAGCTATTAGGAGAGGGACCAAAAGCTTGGTCAAATAGGTGGGTTTTTAAGGATAGCCTTAAATAGGTGGAGAGGCGGAGGGGTTTAGTAAGGGAATTGCAGAGTGCATCATCTAAGCTGTCAATGTTGGGGAGTGGGGGGGGGGAATAGGGGGCATGCACACGAGACCAGATTCAAAGGAACGGGGAGGAGTGGATTGTAGAACTGAAGGAGATTACATTGATAGAAAGCGTTGAGGGCACAAAGGGGATTTAAACACAAGCATGAGAATTTTGAATCTGAAGTACTGGCATCCAGGAGACAACGTAGGCTAGCGAGGAGAGAGGTACTTGGCGAATGGAAACTGGCGCGGGATAGGATATGGACAGCAGGATTTTGGATGAGTTGGTGTTTATAGAGAATGATAGAGAATTGGAATAGTTTGGAAGGACAATGGCATGGATAAGGGTTTCAGCAACAGAAGGGCCAACGTCAGAGTTGGGGAAGGTCATGTTACAGAGGTGGAAGTAGGCAGTCTTTGTCATGGAGTCAAGGTTGAATAGAATGCCAAAGCTGCAAATAATCTGGTCCAGTCTGAGTCAATGGCTAGGAGAAGGTTGGACCCAGCACACAGAGTTTGTGGCAAGGAGTGTCGATGATGTAGACCAAAATATACAGACATCAAAATAAGCAAATGTATCACTGACAAATACTGATGCGAAGTGGGAGACTATTAAAGAAATGAAAACAAATCAATACTTTTGTTCTGGTATTGCACTGTGTAATTTGCAGAAAACATACATATGGCAGAACCCCCTTTGGAAGCAATATCGAAATGTGCATTAATTGAGGGGATTGAAGAATTTACCCAATAAAGCAGTTGCTTATAATGTCACTTGATCATGTGCAGTTCAGAAATCTCACACCTCCTCTATCTGAAAAAGGGAATAAATATTCTAGAGAGATGGATCTGTCGTGCCCATGTTCCATTACACATCTAATGAATCAGCTCAATCCCGTTCGGTTTGCATTTGACTCATAGGACCGTGGATTACTAGTGAGTTCAATTAATTTTCATCAGACTTAAATTAACAGGTAAAAGTTGTATAGGATTCATTTTAAATTATCTTATAAGATACTGTCCAGCTGTTCATTTGCACAGTAAAAGTTTTCAATATGAAGTTTTTGTGAAATGATTATTTTTCATTCCATAAAGTAACACTGACTAAGAGAATTTAAAC
The DNA here is from genome assembly GCF_036365525.1 of Heterodontus francisci. Classification (NCBI taxonomy): domain Eukaryota; kingdom Metazoa; phylum Chordata; class Chondrichthyes; order Heterodontiformes; family Heterodontidae; genus Heterodontus; species Heterodontus francisci. Next base: position 43,964,115 of record NC_090408.1, on the reverse strand, counting down.
AACAAAAGTATATGATCCATTACACCTCATGGTGAGGGACAGAGTGATACAGACCGTGAATACTGGGGTACAGAGTGATACAGACCGTGAATACTGGGGTACAGAGTGATATAGACTGTGAATAGTGGGGTACAGAGTGATATAGACCGTGAATAGTGGGGTACAGAGTGATATAGACCGTGAATACTGGGGTACAGAGTGATATAGACCGTGAATACTGGGGTACAGAGTGATATAGACCGTGAATACTGGGGTACAGAGTGATATAGACCGTGAATACTGGGGTACAGAGTGATATAGACCGTGAATACTGGGGTACAGAGTGATATAGACCATGAATGCTGGGATACAGAGTGATATAGACCGTGAATGCTGGGGTACAGAGTGATATAGACCGTGAATACTGGGGTACAGAGTGATATAGACCGTGAATGCTGGGGTACAGAGTGATACAGACCGCGAATGCTGGGGTACAGAGTGATACAGACCGTGAATGCTGGGGTACAGAGTAATATAGACCGGGAATGCTGGGGTACAGAGTAATATAGACCGTGAATGCTGGGGTACAGAGTGATTTAAACCGTGAATGCTGGGGTACAGAGTGATACAGACTGGTAATGGTAGGGTACAGAGTGATACAGTCCAGGAACTCAAGGGTACAGAGTGATACAGACCGGGAATGCTGGGGTACAGAGTGATACAGACCGGGAAAGCTGGGGTACAGAGTGATATAGATCGGAAATGCTGGGGTACAGAGTGATTTAAACTGTGAATGCTGGGGTACAGAGTGATACAGTCCAGGAATGCTGGGGTACAGAGTGATACAGACTGGTAATGGTAGGGTACAGAGTGATACAGTCCAGGAACTCAAGGGTACAGAGTGATACAGACCGGGAATGCTGGGGTACAGAGTGATTTAAACCGTGAATGCTGGGGTACAGAGTGATACAGTCCAGGAATGCTGGGGTACAGAGTGATACAGACTGGTAATGGTAGGGTACAGAGTGATACAGTCCAGGAACTCAAGGGTACAGAGTGATACAGACCGGGAATGCTGGGGTACAGAGTGATACAGACCGGGAATGCTGGGGTACAGAGTGATACAGACCGGGAAAGCTGGGGTACAGACTGATACAGACCGGGAACACTGGGGTACAGACTGATACAGACCGGGAATGCTGGGGGACAGAGTGATACAGACTGGTAATGGTAGGGTACAGAGTGATACAGTCCAGGAACTCAAGGGTACAGAGTGATACAGACCGGGAATGCTGGGGTACAGAGTGATACAGACCGGGAAAGCTGGGGTACAGACTGATACAGACCGGGAATGCTGGGGTACAGACTGATACAGACCGGGAATGCTGGGGTACAGAGTGATACAGTCCAGGAACTCAAGGGTACAGAGTGATACAGACCGGGAATGCTGGGGTACAGAGTGATACAGACCGGGAATGCTGGGGTACAGACTGATACAGACCGGGAATGCTGGGGTACAGACTGATACAGACCGGGAATGCTGGGGTACAGAGTGATACAGACCGGGAAAGCTGGGGTATAGAGTGATACAGTCAGGGAATGCTGGGGTACAGAGTGACACAGTCCAGGAATGCTGGGGTACAGAGTGATACAGACTGGGAATGGTAGGGTACAGAGTGATACAGTCTAGGAATTTTGAGGTACAGAGTGATTCAGCCAGGGAATGGAGGGGTACAGAGTGACACAGACTGGGAATGGTGGGGTACAGAGTGATACAGTCCAGGAATGGTGGGTATAGAGTGATACAGACCAGGAATGATGTGGTACAGAGTGATACAATCCGGAAATGGTGAGGTACAGAGTGATACAGATCAGGAAGGCTAGGGTAGAGTGATACAGACTGGGAATGGTGGGGTATAGAGTGGTACAGACCAGGAATACTGGGTTCAGAGTGATACAGACCAGGAATGGTGTGGTACAGAATGATACAGTCTGGGAATGCAGGGGTACAGAGTGATACAGACTGGGAATGCTGGGGTACAGAGTGGTACAGACCGAGAATGGTGTGGTACAGAGTGATACAGTCCGGAAATGGTGTGGTACACAGTGATACAGACTGGGAGTGCTAGGGTACAGAGTGATACAGTCCAGGAATGCTGGGGTACAGAGTGATTGTACCCCAACATTCCCGGACTATCACTGCGTACCCCAGCATTCCTGGAACAAAGAACAAAGAACAGCACAGCACAGGAACAGGCCATTCGGCCATCCAAGCCTGCGCCGATCTTGATGCCTGCCGAAACTAACACCTTCTGCACTTCCGGGGCCCATATCCCTCTATTCCCTTCCTATTCATGTATTTGTCAAGATGTCTCTTAAACGTCGCTATCGTATCTGCTTCCACCACCTCCCCTGGCAGCAAGTTCCAGGCACTCACCACCCTCTGTGTAAAAAACTTGCCTCGCACATCCCCTCGAAACTTTGCCCCTCGCACCTTAAACCTATGTCCCCTAGTAACTGACTCTTCCACTCTGGGAAAAAGCTTCTGACTATCCACTCTGTTCATGCCACTCATAACTTTGTAAACCTCTATCATGTCTCCCCTCCACCTCCATTGTTCCAGTGAAAACAATCCGAGTTTTTCCAACCTCTCCTCATAGCTAATGCCCTCCAGACCAGGCAACATCCTGGTAAACCTCCTCTGTACCCTCTCCAAAGCCTCCACGTCCTTCTGGTAGTGTGGCGACCAGAATTGCACGCAATATTCTAAGTGTGGCCTAACTAAAGTTCTGTACAGCTGCAACATGACTTGCCAATTTTTATACTCTATGCCCCGACCGATGAAGGCAAGCATGCCGTATGCCTTCTTGACTACCTTATCCACCTGCGTTGCCACTTTCAGTGACCTGTGAACCTGTACACCCAGATCTCTCTGCCTGTCAATAATCCCAAGGGTTCTACCATTTACTGTATACCTCCCACCTGCATTAGACCTTCCAAAATGCATTACCTCACATTTGTCGGGATTAAACTCCATCTGCCATTTCTCCGCCCAAGTCTCCAACCGATCTATATCCTGCTGTATCCTCTGACAATCCTCATCATTATCCGCAACTCCACCAACCTTTGTGTCATCCGCAAACTTACTAATCAGACCAGCTACATTTTCCTCCAAATCATTTATATATACTGGACTGAGCGATAGTCCGGAAATGCTGGGGTACAGAGTGATACAGACTGGGAATGCTGGGGTACAGAGTGTTACAGACCAGGAAGGCTAGGGTAGAGTGATACAGACTGGGAATGGTGGGGTACAGAGTGGTACAGACCGGGAATACTGGGTACAGAGTGATACAGATCAGGAATGCTGGCGTACAGAGTGCTACAGACTGGGAATGCTGATATTCAGAGTGATCTCGACTGGGAATGGTAGAGTACAGACAATTTGAACTGGGAAAGACCTGGATTTCAGCCTTGATTTGTGCTGAATTAGCCAATCTTAATTTGCAGGGACAGCCATTGTTTCCATTCCCCTTTTCTAACTGGTAACCCTTGCTGAAATGATGCGTGTATGAACAAGTGAAACCAAGCCTGGCTCTGATACCCTCCTTGATGAAACAGCCTTAAAACTCACTAACCATACTCATACTCAAAGAAAAGGCACTTAGGCAAGATAGGTACAAGTGTCAGTTCCCATGGAAACAAACCCTAGTATGTCAGTGCCTTTAAGAGATGAGGGAAGAAAGCAGTAACAATTCAATGGAGTAAAAGGCAATGCCTTTGCCATTTTATAATTTAACTTCATTTATTGGAATATGGGGAGGGAGTGGGACAAGTTTTGGATTGTTCCAGCAAAGAACTGATTCAGATGCAATGAGCCAAATATCCTCCTTCTGTGGTGTAAACTTCTATGGCTCTATTCAGCTTATACTGTGAAGAGGGCTCAATGTCACATGACTGAGGGCAGGCAGGGTTAGCCATGTAAATGTATATGTTTTGTATTGGTACATGGGCAGGGCATTGATTTCTTCTGAACAAAACGTAGGAGAACTTCTCAAGAAGTTATCAATTCTTTACACAGTAAACTTTGCTGAATAGGTTGTACTTTAAGAAGGGGTCTTACAACTTGCAAACCAATCATTCAAGTCACTCATTCAACTTGTAAACTGATCCAACATAGTCATCATTGTAATTCTAAAGCCTAGAGACAACTGGGTTTTCTACTATGCTATAAATCATCAAAGCAAAAATCTTGTACAAGACTGATATCCATGTTTATAAGAGAGTTGTTTTCCAAAAAAGTAAAGAATTTAAAAGCACGCTACTGATTTAACAGGGGTGGTCGGATTGTTTTGGATCACTTACATTGTAATCAAATCAGATGCTTGCAGTACTTACACCACAGTTTTAATGATCTTACCATGGCTACCAAGCAGATACTGTGCCCTTGTCCACATAGAGGGACAGAACATCCAGAATGATGTTACCCTCCAGTAGGCCCAGTATACTTGCTTGCAGCTTGTTAAAGGGCAGCACCGGCAGAGGCTATAAACAGCTCACTGCCTTGGAAAGAGCAGGGCAAGGAAAAATAAATGGTAAAGGAATAATAAAATAAGTTACAATAAAAAGGCAACACAAAAAGTCTCAGTAAACATGTAGAGGCTCATACCTTATTGTAGTAACCGTACGTTATAGCATTGGGGTGAACCCCAGCTTTCTTCATCTCAAACAGAACTCTGACAGCCAGCACTGGCTGCCCATACTGCCCACATAACTGCATCAGAACACGGTAACAAACCTAGAATGGAAAACACAGCTTCTGTCAGTAAGAAATCCTTCGGGAAATGCGTTGAAGAAATTAACTCCAATACATTTATTCCTGCAGTTACACAGATGCCACACGTGTAGTGCAACATTGTCTGGCCAAAGTCTACATCATCTGAATGCTTTGAAAGCTCAGTTTAGTTCCATGGATATCTGATGGACATCACATATCGAGAGAAACAGCACTGTAGCTTAAGCAGAGTATGGTTTCAATAGCAAATTCCAAAACTATGTAAGAGAACGGCAAAGTCTAATATTGGATTCAAGGAGTCAAAATTAAGAACACAGCTCTTGTAATCCTTCCCTCTCTCATATGTATTTAACATTCTTTATCTTCAGCATGTAATTTATAAATATGTGGCCATGATAGAGCAACCTATTTATCTCAGGCACTGAACTTTACAGAGGGCAGGATGACAGGAAATTTGAAACTCACAACTGGAACAAGTTTATGGGCCCAAGTCATCCCTCAATGTGCCAGTGCGCTTATGCCACATATTTAGCAACCTACAAGGACGATACTTAACCTGATGGCAGATTTCAGATCCATGAAACTATGGGTCAGTTTTCCCATAGTTTCAATGGGTGAAAAGCCAGTTGTATCTGGCAGTGAATTATTGTCTCCCAGTGCGAACATTCCCCTTTGAATCCAAGAGTGTGAACGAAATGTCAGGTACCAACTCACATACCATTCAGGATCACAAACCGAACACTCGGGACACAGGAGAGAAAAACAAAGAAAGGAGGGTGGGGGATGTATTAGAGGACTCAACCATTTAAATCAATAGGGAAAAAGTACTGATTGAAAATTCAATTGGGGTTACTGTGGCAGAGGAAAAAACAAAACAAGTATCACTTCTCTGTGTTCTTCAATATAACATTTTTCCTCTCCCACTGAATTATATGGTACTATTGAAACCATTGTTTGCCACCATGGTGCACGTCAGTATCACATACCTCATCTGGTGGCTCTAACTTCTTGACCTGTATCTTTCTCAACACATCGTAAGCAGTCCGAAGAGCCCTGACCTTCGAATGGCAAACTTTCACATAAGCAGGAAGGCAGATGAACCAGAGACCATAGCAGTGACGCAGGAGACATTTTGACCACATCTGAGGGATCGATGAATAACGCTTTGCAATTTTTTGAGCTGATTTTATTTCCTGAAATGCAACAGAATTTTTAGTTTAGTTTAGTTGAGACATACAGCACTGAAACAGGCCCTTCGGCCCATCGAGTCTGTGCCGACCATCAACCACCCATTTACACAAATCCTACCCTAATTCCATATTCCTACCACATCCCCACCTGTCCCTATATTTCCCTACCACCTACCTATACTAGGAACAATTTATAATGGCCAATTTACCTATCAACCTGCAAGTCTTTGGCATGTGGGAGGAAACTGGAGCACCCGGAGGAAACCCACGCAGACACAGGGAGAACTTGCAAACTCCACACAGGCAGTACCCAGAATTGAACCCGGGTCGCTGGAGCTGTGAGGCTGCGGTGCTAACCACTGCGCCACTGTATTGTATTCAAGCGGTTCACAATTTTAATGCTGCTACTTTAAATTGTAAATGTCACTCTTATACATAGATTGCATAAAACACATGCACATCAGATTTTACCTACTCATTCACACATTCCCATTCTTCCTACACAATCCATTCACACATCTCCACTCTCCCTATACTACCCATTCATACATTTCTATTCTCCCTACACTACCCATTCACACATTTCTACTCGAACAATAATACAATCATTCACATACTCCCACTGTACCTACAGTATTCAATCTTTCATTGCACAATAACACCTAATTATTCACAAACACTGCATGAAGGCATATTCAGAATACAAACATTAGTCACATTGTACCTGCTTAGTTCTTCTGCCCATTGGTGCTGGACTGTTGGGACAACTATTTTTTGAAGTTAACCTGCTAGCTGGAGTTTTTAATAAACCTAAAGGCCTGTCAAACAGCTCCGGCATCAGCACAGGGAAGGCAGTGTAACTGCAAGAACAGGATCAGTTTGGGATTAACACAATGTTAAAGTATAGCAAAAACAGTCAACAATGCATATGTGATTAATTAACACATCTTTAAGTAAATCATATTATGCAAAATAAAACATTTTAATTGAATATATACCTAATCTACAATTAAAATTGGAGATAAAAAGGGAAACAGTACATATTGGAAATATGGAAGAAGAACAGAAAATGCTGAAAATACACAAGAAGTTTGTCAGCAACTACAAGAGAAAAGACAGGTTAACATTTCAGATAGAATATGTTCTGTGAAAGGGAAATAGAAAATACTGGCAGCACTCAGCAGGTCAGACATTACTGGAGAGAACAGAAGAGTTAATGATTTGTCAGAACTCCAATGGGTACACAGACAAAGCATTACCTCTTCTGTTCCCTCCACTGATACTGCCGGACCTGCTGAGTGTTTATAACATTTTCAGTTTTCTTCAGATTTCCAGAATCTGCTGTTTGTCCTTTAGGTTCTGAGAAAGGGTCTTTTATCTTTTAGATTTTGACACACTTGCTGTGTTATTTCCAGCATCCAGTTTGCTGTCCTCAGCCAAGGTCTAACTGTAGAACTAAAACTGCCTCAGCACCCCAGGTTAGGCAGAAGAGAGAAAGAGTTAGCTTGGGTTCTCACCCTGACTGCTATACAGTGGGAGTTGGGGAAGTATCAGATACACTTGCTTGAGATAGCTGAACAGCATAACATGGCCACTTGGATGAGCTGTTGGAGAGCACCCAGTCCCTTTGGAACCACATCCAAACAAGGCAGCAACACTTTCAGAAGACAGATAGATTTTTTTTTTGCAATCTGGCACTGAATTTTTGCCATTAAGAAAATGAAAAGCTGAAAACCTGTTTTTAAAGCATAAAATAAAAGCAGAACATTCATTTGAAGCATTTTTTAAAAAGATATAGCAGCAACTCTCTGAGGACCATTTCCAATCTCAGCACAAAAATAGATCTAATAAGATTGCATAAAAAAATAGGTAGCAGTAGGTGATTATAAGGCTGCTGCATAATCATGATTCTCTAAATTACATTACAAACATGCTAATTTACAAAAACCATCTGAACGCATTAATTAACTCGGCTTTTAAAATGAGACTTAAAACTATAGATAGTTTTAACTTTGTGTCTGTGTGGACAGGATGTTCTGATTTCACTTAGTTTTGTGCATACAGCATATTAAAGTACAATAATGTTCATATTAGGATATTAACACTTTATTGAGTATAATCTATGGTTGCATACACTCTAACCAGTGTACAAGCTTTTATGATTATCCAAAAAAGATAGTGTGAATTAAAAAAGCTGTAGTTCTATGCATTCCATTTTTTAAAAAAGAATTTTAGAAAATAATTTGTGTCTCTCTTGTATTTCAAAACCCAGAGAGATTTTCCAGTCCTCGTGATTACCTCTGCATGATAACCTTGCAGGGAGAAATAGTGCTTGGACATGTACCTATATTGAAGGGGATACTCTTCTCCATTAGGCAGGCTTGGAAGCTCAGGAGGTGTTATGAAAACCGTATGTTCACTTCTGTGAGACTCGTCCAATTCTATGAGATGCAAGTCATCTGGGCGCTCTGCATCCAACTGGTTTCGTACAAAAGGCAGAATTACTATCAAAAATCACACAACATACTTTGTTCAGAAGCAGATCCCCTGCATATTACCATATATAGATATTAGCATTGGTAGGAATTGATGGCAGGGAGGAAAATGAAATAAGAGCTCCAGCTGGAGCTTAATGTGTCACTTTTCACAGTGTTATGAAAGTGCTTCTGTTGTTTGTTAAAAATATTTTTTGAGGAATTCATAGTTAAACTGAAGAAATGTTGGGCCAGTTTTTTTTCAACAGGGTCTTCAAGAGGCCACTGAAAGAACTTGTTTGGCAACATTTACTGGCTGTCACATGACTCAAGTTTAAAATAGAACAGAAACCCTGGTAATTAGGGAAGATGCATGCAAAGAGGTGACAGGTCAGAAGGTGGACTTTCTGTTTCCGGCTTCACTTTTGAATTGTTTGGAGTTGGGATGAACTGTTTAAAAGGAGCTGGAGTTTTAAAAAATAAAACTGAAGGATAGAACCCCAGCTCAGTCCAGCCTGTTCCATCTCTTAAAAAGCCTGCAGAAAAAGGAACAGAACTTCCAAGGAGGAGATAATTCCCAAGGAAGGAGAGAAGATCACAATCCAGCTCAGCTTTCCAGCACCTCTCTAAAAGACCCTGAGAAGCCCACTGTGTCAACTCTTCTCCTCTCCTGTCTTTGAAGAAAAGCCTGCTAAATCAATTGTCAATGCCGCCTGAAAAGAACAGTTCAGAAATATCCCAGTGACCCGTCTACGTGTACTCAGAAGCCAGACTGTATGCCAGTTTTGGAACACAACATATCTCATCTGCTGTTTTCTTCAGGAATGAGCAAGTATTCAGCCCAAATGTTTTTTTGTCTGTAACAGAGCTCTAAACAAAAATCCCTTTGATTTTTCCAGTTAGGAACAGGAGTGGGCCATTCAGCCCATCGAGCATATCTCTCCATTCAATATGAGCATGGCTGATTATCCATTTCAATACCTTTTTCCCACACTATCCTTATATCCCCTTATGTAATTGGTATTTAGAAATCTGTTGATCTTTGCTTTAAACATACTCAATGACTGAGCTTCCAAAGCCCTCTGGGGTAGAGAATTCCAAAGATTCACAACCCTCTGAGTAAAGAATTTTCTCCTCATCTCTGTCTGAAGTAGCTTCCCCCTTATTTTGAAATTGTGTTCCCTGGTTCTAGACTCCCCAACCAGGGGAAACAGCTTACCTGCATCTACCCTGTCTATCCCTTTAAGTATTTTGTAGGTTTCAATGAGATCACCTCTCATTCTTCGAAACCCCAGAGAATACAGCCCCGGTTTCCCCGATCACTCTTCAACGGACAGTCCCATCATCCCGGGGACAAGTCTGGTGAACCTTTGTTGCACTCCCTCTATGGTAAGGGGACCAAAACTGCACACAGTACTCCAGGTGCAGTCTAACCAAGGTTCTATGCAACTGAAGCAAGATTTCACAGCTCCTGTACTCAAATCCTCTTGCGATAAAGGCTAATATACCATTAGCCTTCTTCATTGCTTGTTGCACCTGCATGTTAGCTTTGTGACTTATTGATAAGAACACCCCGGTCCCTTTGTACATCTACACTTTCTAATCTCTTACAATTTAAGAAATACTCTGCACATCTATTCCTCCCACCAAAGTGGATAACCTCACATTTTTCCATATTATATTCCATCTGCCACATTTTGCCCACTCACTACGTCTGTCCAAATCCCCCTGAAGCCGCTTTACATCTTCCTCACAACATACATTCCCACCTAGTTTTGTGTCACCTGCGAACTTGGAAATATTACATTTGATCCCCACATCCAAATCATTGATATATATTGTGAATAGCTGGGGCTCAAGCACTGATCCCTGCTGTACCCCACGAGTCACAGCGTGCCATCGCGAGAATGACCCGTTTTTTCCTGCTCTCTATTTTCTGCCTGTGAACCAATCCTTAATCCATGCCAATATATTATCTCCTATCCCATGTGCTTTAATTTTGCTAACCAACCTCCTGAGGGGGTCTTTATCAAAAGCCTTCTGAAAATCAATGTATACCACGTACACAGACTCCCCTTTATCAATTCTATTAGTAACATCTTCAAAAAACTCCCAACAGGTTCGTCAAACATGATTTCCCATTCATAAATCCATGTTGACTATGCCCAATCAGATCATTATTATCCAAGTGTCCATTTATCACATCCTTTAGAATAGATTCTAGCATTTTCCCAACAACTGATGTAAAGCTAACAGGTCTGTAATTCCCTGTTTTCTCTCTCCTTCCCTTCTTAAATAGTGGGGTGATACTTGCTGCCTTCCAATCTGCAGGAACAGTTCCAGAATCTATAGAATTTTGGAAGATGATCACCAATGCATCCACTATCTCCACAGCTACCTCTTTCAACAGTCTGGGGTGTAGAATATCAGGTCCTGGGGACTTATCAACCTTCAGCCCCATTAATTTCTCCAACACAACCACCTTCTTACTAACACTAATTTCCTTCAATTCTCCCTAATCCCTTGGATCTCTAATTCTGGGAGATTTCTTGTATCTTCCTCAGTGTAGACAGATACAAAGTAATCATTTAGCTTCTCTGCCATTTCTCTATTCCCCATTGTAAATTCTCCTGACTCTGCCTGTAATGGACCCACATTTGTCTTAGCCAAACCTTTCCTTTTTACCTACCTATAGATGCTTTTACAGTCCGTTTTTATGTTTTTTGCTGGCTTACATTCATATTCTATTCTCCCCTTCTCTATTAGTTTCTTCGTCCTCCTTTGCTGTATTCTAAAATCCTCCCAATCCTCAGGTTTACTATTATTTCTGGCAACTTTATAGGCCTTTTCTTTTAATCTGAAATAATCCTTAACTTCCTTTGTTATCCACGGTTGGTTGCCTTTACTTTTACGGTTTTTGTGCCTTGAAGGAATGTATAGTGCTGTAAACCAAATAATATTTCTTGAAAGACTATCCATTGCCTATGTACTGTCATACCTTTTAATGTATTTTCCCAATCCACCTCAGCCAGTTTGCCCCTCATACCTTCATAATTTCCTTTGTTCAAATTTAACACCCTGGCTTCAGACTGAACTACATCACTTTCAAACAGAATGTAAAATTCTAACATATAATGGTCACTCATCCCTAAAGGTTCTTTTACAACAAGAATATTAATTAGCCCTTTCTTATTACATAATATTAGACCTAAAATAGCCTGTTCTCTAGTCGGTTCCTCAACATACTGCTCTAGAAAACCATCCCTAACACACTCCAGAAACTCGTCCTCCACAGCATTAGTGCTCATTAGGTTTACCCAGTCTAAATGCAGATTGAAATCACCCATGATTACTGTATTACCCATGCTACAGGCTTCTCTAACCTCCTGATGAATACCATGCCCCACACTACCACTACTGTTTGGTGGCCCATAAAAAACTCCTAGCAATGTTTGCTGCCCCTTGCTGTTTCTTAGCTCCACCCAAACAGATTCCACATTTTGTTCTTCCAATCTGCGATCCTCCCTAACGTTCTGATCCCATCCCCTATTATCAGCGCAACCCCACCTCTTTTTCCTTTTTGCCTGTCCTTCCTAAATGTAGAATATCCTTGAATATTCAGTTCCCAGTCTTGGTCACCCTGTAGCCATGTTTCTGTCATGGCAATTAGATCATACTCATTTACCTCTATTTGTGCCTTTAAATCATCTACCTCGTTGCAAATACTACGTGCATTCAGGTAGAGTGCCCTTAACCTTGCCTTCTTGACATTATTCTGCATTCTAAGCCTAGTTGATGCTCGCCTTTGTTTCACCTGCCTTCTAATGTCACTTGCTACTTTTCTACCTCCTGTTACCAGCTTTACTTCCTTCCAAGTTGAGCTACCCCTCAGGTTCCCATCCCTCTGACAAGCTAGTTTAAATCCTCCCTGATAGCACTAACAAATCTCCCTGCGAGGATGCTCATTCCAGTCCTGTTAAGGTGTAGCCCGTCCATCTTGTTCAGGTCCCACCTGCCACAAAACCTCAGAAATCGGATTCCCTCCCTCCTACTCCAATTTTTCAGCCACATGTTCAATTGATCAATTCTCCTATTCCTATGCTCACTAGCACATGACACTGGGAATAATCCTGAGATTACTGCTTTGGAGGTCCTGCTTTTTAATTTCCTTCCTAACTCCTTAAAATCTGCTTTCAGGACCTCATCCCTCTTCCTACCTAGGTCATTGGTACCAATGTGGACCACGACCTCTGGCTGTTCACCCTCACCCAGAAGGATGTCCTGCAGCCGCTCCGTGACATCATTGACTCTGGCACCAGGGAGGCAACACACCATCCTGGAGTCATGTTTACTGCTGCAGGAATGCCTGTCTGATCCCCTGACTATCAAATCCCCTATCACTACTGCTCTTCCACTCATCTTCCTCCACTCCTGTGCAGCTGAGCCACTCGTGGTACCATGGACTTTGCTCTGGCTACACTTCCCTGAGGAACCATCGCTCTCACCAGTTTCCAAAATGGAAAACCGCTTAGCAAGCAAGATAGACTCAAGGGACAACTGCACTGCCTGCCTGGTACTCTTAGACTGCCTAGCGGTCATTCATTCCCTCTCTGCCTGCATGCCCCTAACCTGCGGTGTGACCACCTCCCTAAATGTGCTATCCATGGAGCCCACTGCCACGCAGATGCACAACAGTGACTCAGCCGCCGCTCGAGTTCTGAAACGCAGAGCTCAAGCTTCTGCAGCTGATGACACTTCCTGCAGATGTGTTCGTCTAGGACACGTGGTGCATCCATGACTTCCCACATACTGCAGGACGTACATTCCACCTGGCCGAGCTGACCTGCCATATTGTAACTTTAAAAACTTTTTATAATAATGAGAAGCAGGATAACTTACCAGTTACTCACCAATCAGCTTCTTCCCCTGTACCAAAAATAGAGGCAGCTACTAGAGGTTGAAAAAAGGTAGGAGAAAGAAAGAAAGGAGCCCCTGCCTCACGCACCAAATGCCCACTTTATACTCCGTGCACTCAAATTTATTTTTTTCTTAATTTACAGTTCCCCTCCTTACTGAACTCCCTCACTTTCCAAACTCCCCTCTTCACACTCTGTGCCCTCCAGCAGCACTCAATGCAGACAAGCAGCACTGAGAGTCTCATGAACTTATACTTCGAAAACAATGCTGGGCTGGATTTTATTCGGGCGCCGCGCTCTAAACTCAGCGGTCTTCCGACATGGAAGTGCCGCCGCACAGCCCCCGCGATATTATGCGCAGCGACTGATTTAAATAGAGGGGGCGGAGCAGCTGCCCCCAATGACGACCCCAGCAACGGCATCTGCCGCCACTGCGAAGGTGCCATTTTTAAAGGCCTTTAAACCCTTAACACATAATTACATTTTTTAACATGTAGTATACCCAAGATGATTTTAATAAATAATTAGGTGATAGAGGCCCTTCCCCAACCCCCACAATGGTCATTTCATTGCCCGATATTTGCAAAACTTGCCTTATCCCTACCCGAATTTTACCCCCCAACCTTCTAACTTTTGCCCTTCAACCCCTTCCCACCATCCCCATATCCAATAAAAAGTGACTTTCCCACTCCCGTACCCCAAAAATGTTTTCCTCCCCACCAGGTTCTCGCCTCGGAACTCCATACAGAGTTCCGAAGGTGGGCGAAGTATGAACGGCAGCTGTAAAATTGGCGTGGGATGGCCACCCCCTGCAAGAAGGGTCATTTACATCTACTTTAGGTTGATTTAAATATGTAAATGAAGTCCACGCCGCTAAACCGTGGGAGGGCCACACTGAAATCCCCCGCTGCCGGTAATACGCGGCGGGCCCTTCTCAACATCAGGGGTCGAGGCGGGTCTCTTCCCGCCGAATTTTACCAGCCTCCCCCTCCGCAACCCACGGTGTCGAGGGGCTGGTAAAATTCAGCCCGCTTTGTCAGCTCTGCAAGACCTCTGCTAGAACTCAGAAACCTGTTTAAGCTAGCTACCTAACTAACTAGCTACAGAGACTCAGTGTTTTCTATACCCCTATTTAAAACAGCAAGAAATCTAACTTACCTCTTAACTGAAACAGGAATTTCAATTAATTGCGAAATGTAAACAAAACAAAACTAGTCTTGAGAGAGTATCTCTCAAAATCCGCTCACTTACCAAATTCCCTTCTTCACACTTGGTGCAGACAAGCAGCACAGAATCACCTGAATTTATACTCTCCGGTTAACCGGAGTATATGTGTGTGAGAGTGTGAGGTGTTAAGGGAAAAAGGGAACTTTAAAATTTCAATCTGTGTGTTTATGCTTTACTTTATTACTGATTAAGACTTGTTTTACAATAAACTAATAATTTTGTTGTTCATTAAAACAAACCTGGTTAGCGTGCTTTATTCTGGGAAAAAAAGGAGTATATGGAGTCATACAGCACAGAAACAGGCCCTTCGGCCCATCATGTCTGTGCCGGCCATCAAGCACCTTATCTATTCTAATCCTATTTTCCAGCATGTGGCCCTTAACCTTGTATGCTATGGCATTTCAAGTGCTCATCTAAATACTTCTTAAATGTTGTGATGTTTCCTGCCTCTACCACCTCTTCAGGTAGTGCGTTCCAGATTCCAACCACCCTCTGGGTGAAAAATGTTTTCCTCAAATCCCCTCTAAACCTCCTGCCCCTTACCCTAAATCTATGCCCCCTGGCTATTGACCCCTCCGCTAAGGGAAAAAGTTTCTTCCTACCTAATCTATCAATGCCCCTCAATTTTGTATACCTCAATCATGTCCCCCCTCAACCTTCTCTGCTCTAAAGAACAAAGAAAATTACAGCACAGGAACAGGCCCTTCGACCCTCCAAGCATGCGCCAATCCAGATCCTCTATCTAAACATGTCGCCTATTTTCTAAGGGTCTGTATCTCTTTGCTTCCTGCCCATTCATTTATCTGTCTAGATACATCTTAAAAGACGCTATCGTGCCCGCGTCTACCACCTCCGCTGGCAACGCGTTCCAGGCACCCACCACCCTCTGCGTAAAAAACTTTCCACGCATATCCCCCCTAAACTTTTCCCCTCTCACTTTGAACTCGTGACCCCTAGTAATTGAATCCCCCACTCTGGGAAAAAGCTTCTCGCTATCCATCCTGTCTAAACCTCTCATGATTTTGTACACCTCAATCAGGTCCCCCCTCAACCTCCGTCTTTCTAATGAAAATAATCCTAATCTGCTCAACCTCTCTTCATAGCTAGCGCCCTCCATACCAGGCAACATCCTGGTGAACCTCCTCTGCACCCTCTCCAAAGCATCTACATCCTTTTGGTAATGTGGCGACCAGAACTGCACGCAGTATTCCAAATGTGGCCGAACCAAAGTCTTATACAACTGTAACATGACCTGCCAACCCTTGTACTCAATACCCCGTCCGATGAAGGAAAGCATGCCGTATGCCTTCTTGACCACTCTATTGACCTGCGTTGCCACCTTCAGGGAACAATGGACCTGAACACCCAAATCTCTCTGTACATCAATTTTCCCCAGGACTTTTCCATTTACTGTATAGTTCACTCTTGAATTGGATCTTCCAAAATGCATCACCTCGCATTTGCCCTGATTGAACTCCATCTGCCATTTCTCTGCCCAACTCTCCAATCTATTTATATTCTGCTGTATTCTCTGACAGTCCCCTTCACTATCTGCTACTCCACCAATCTTAGTGTCGTCTGCAAACTTGCTAATCAGACCACCTATACTTTCCTCCAAATCATTTATGTATATCACAAACAACAGTGGTCCCAGCACGGATCCCTGTGGAACACCACTGGTCATACGTCTCCATTTTGAGAAACTCCCTTCCACTGCTACTCTCTGTCTCCTGTTGCCCAGCCAGTTCTTTATCCATCTAGCTAGTACACCCTGGACCCCATGCGACTTCACTTTCTCCATCAGCCTACCATGGGGAACCTTATCAAACGCCTTACTGAAGTCCATGTATATGACATCTACAGCCCTTCCCTCATCAATCAACTTTGTCACTTCCTCAAAGAATTAAGGAAAACAACCCTAGCCTTTTCAGTCTCTTTTCATAGCTGAAATGCTCCAGCACAGGCAACATCCTAGTGAATCTCCTCTGCACCCTCTCCAGTGCAATCACATCTTTTCTACAGTGTGGTGACCAGAACTGTACACAGAACTCCAGCTGTGGCCTAACTAGGGTTTTATACAGCTCCATCATAACCTCTAAAATAAAAGCAAAATACTGTGGATGCTGGAAATCTGAAATAAAAACAAGAAATGCTGGAATCACTCAGCAGGTCTGGCAGCATCTGTGGAGAGAGAAGCAGAGTTAACGTTTCTGGCCAGTGACCCTTCTTCGGAACTAGCAAATATTAGAAATGTCAAAGGTTATAAGCAAGTGAGCCAGGGGTGGGGCAAGAGATAACAAAGGAGAAGGTGTAGATTGGACAAGGCCACATAGCTGACCAAGAGGTCATGGAGCAAAGGCAAACAATATGTTAATGGTGTGTTGAAAAACAAAGCATTAGTACAGATAGGGTGTTAACGGACTGAAGATTGAACAGCAGCAAGTACAAACATGAAAAAAAACAGTGGGTAAGCAAACTGAACAAATTACAATGAAATGAAATAAACAAAAGAAAAAAATTATAAAAAATGTAAAAAAGAAAAAACAACTAAAAATAAAAGTAAAATGGGGGGCCCGTCATGCTCTGAAATTATTGAACTCAATGTTCAGTCCGGCAGGCTGTAGTGTGCTTAATCGGAAAATAAGATGATGTTCCTCGAGCTTGCGTTGATGTTCAGTGGAACACTGCTGCAAGCCCAAGATAGAGATGTGAGCATGAGAGCAGGGGGGAGTGTTGAAATGGCAAGCAACTGGAAGCTCAGGGTCCTGCTTGCGGACTGAGCGGAGGTGTTCCGCAAAGCAGTCACCCAGTCTGCGTTTGGTCCCCCCAATGTAGAGGAGACCACATTGTGAGCAGCGAATACAGTATACTACATTGAAAGAAGTACAAGTAAATCGCTGCTTCACCTGAAAGGAGTGTTTGGGGCCTGGGATAGTGAGGAGAGAGGAGGTAAATGGGCAGGTATTACACCTCCTGTGATTGCAGGGGAAGGTGCCCTGGGACGGGGACGAGGTGGTGGGGGTAATGGAGGAGTGGATCAGGGTGTCGTGGTGGGAACGATCCCTTCGGAATATTGACAGGTGAAGGGAGGGGAAGATGCGTTTGGTAGTGGCATCACGCTGGAGGTGGCGGAAATGGCGGAGGATGATCCTTTGGATATGGAGGCTGATGGGGTGGAAAGTGAGGACAAGGGGAACCCTGTCACGGTTCTGGGAGGGAGGGGAAGGGGTGAGGGTAGAGGTGCAGGAAATGGGCCGGACACGGTTGAGGGCCCCGTCAACAACAGTGGAGGGGAATCCTCAGTTGAGGAAAAAGGAGGTCATATCAGAAGCACCGTCATGGAAGGTGGCATCATCAGACCAGATGCATCGGAGACGGAGAAACTGGGAGAATGGAATGGAGTCCTTACAGGAGGTAAGGTGTGAAGAAGTGTAGTCCAGGTAGCTGTGGGAGTCGGTGGGCTTATAATGGATATTAGTAGACAACCTATCTCCAGAGATGGAGACAGAGAAGTTGCGAAAGGGAAGGGAAGTGTCAGAGATGGACCATGTAAAGGTGAGAGAAGGATGGAAATTGGAAGCAAAGTTGATAAAGTTTTCCAGTTCTGGGCAGGAGCAGGAAACGGCACCGATACAGTCATCAATGTACCGGAAAAAGAGTTGGGGGAGGGGGCCTGAGTAGGACTGGAACAAAGAATGCTCGACATATCCCACAAAAAGACAGGCATAACTAGGACCCATGCGGGTACCCATAGCAGCACCTTTTACTTGAAGGAAGTGAGCGAAGTTGAAGGAGAAGTTGTTCAATGTGAGAACAAGTTCAGCCAGGCGGAGGAGGGTGGTGGTGGATGGGGACTGGTTGGGTCTCTGTTCAAGGATGAAGCGGAGAGCCCTTAAACCATCCTGGTGTGGGATGGAGGTGTAGAGCGATTGGACGTCCATAGTGGAGAGGAGGCGGTTGGGACCAGGAAACTGGAAATTGTCAAAATGACGTAGGGTGTCAGAAGAGTCACAGATGTAGGTGAGAAGAGACAGGACCAGCGGAGAAAAGATAAAGTCAAGATACGAAGAAATAAGTTCAGTGGGGCAACAGCAGGCTGAC
This sequence comes from Heterodontus francisci, assembly GCF_036365525.1. NCBI lineage: Eukaryota > Metazoa > Chordata > Chondrichthyes > Heterodontiformes > Heterodontidae > Heterodontus > Heterodontus francisci. The sequence continues at coordinate 43,945,433 of NC_090408.1, read as the reverse complement.
ACAATGGGTCTGCCGGGACAGTCCTGTTTGTGGATTTAGGGAAGGAGGTGGAAGCGGGCTGTCTGGGGTTGCTGGACTATGAGGTTGGAAGCTGTAGACAGAAGATCTCCAGAGGAGATGAGGTCAGTGACAGTCCTTTGGACAGTGGCTTGATGTTCGGTGGTAGGGTCATGGTCCAGAGGGAGGTAGGAAGAGGTGTCTGTGAGTTGGCGTTGAGCTTCTGCAAGGTAGAGGTCGGTACGCCATACAACAACAGCACCACCCTTGTCTGCAGGTTTGATGACCATGTCGGGGTTAGACCTGAGAGAAGGGAGTGCCTCAAGTTCAGAGGGGGACAGGGTAGAGTGAGTGAGGGGGGCAGAGAAATTGAGATGCCCAATGTCTCGCTGACAGTTTTCAATGAAGAGATCAAGAGCAGGTAAGAGGCCAGGGGGAGGGGTCCAGGTAGAGGGAGAATGCTGGAGGCGGGTGAATGGGTCTGCTGGTCGGGGGGAGGACTCCTGGTCAAAGAAGTGAGCCCGGAGACAGAGGCGACAGAAGAGGAGCTCAACGTCATGCCGAGCGCGAAATAGGGTGAGGTCAGAGAGTATAGTGAATACACGGCAAGGGGTCAGATCAGAAGGGGTGGGGTCAGAGGGAAGTGAAGCGGAAGGAGCATCTGCTGGAGCTTGCGTTCCTTGACATCTGAAAGGAAAAAAAAAAGTTTTTTGTTAATGCGTCGGATGAGACGAAAGATGAAATGAAACTGCGGATTAGAACAGCTTTGAGATAAGGTGAGGCGGTGCTGCTGGAGAGAGAGGTTCAGTGTGTGCATGTGGCGGCGTATAGCACTGAGTGTGGATCGCAGGATGCGGCGAGAGTAGCAGTCCGAGGAATGGTGCATTTCTCGGAGACACCTGTAATCCTGGGTGGATTCAAAACATGATGGGTGAAAATGCAGTTGGAATCCACGTGGAATAAGTCGGAGCCGGAGGGAGTCACTGAGGAAGGAGATGTGGCTGTGAAAACGAGTTTTGGTAAACATATTGTTTGCCTTTGCTCCATGACCTCTTGGTCAGCTATGTGGCCTTGTCCAATCTACACCTTCTCCTTTGTTATCTCTTGCCCCACTCCTGGCTCACTTGCTTATAACCTTTGACATTTCTAATATTTGCTAGTTCCGAAGAAAGGTCACTGACCCGAAACGTTAACTCTGCTTCTCTTTTCCCAGATGCTGCCAGACCTGCTGAGTGATTCCAGCATTTCTTGTTTTCATTCCATCATAACCTCCCTGCTCTTATATTCTATGCCTCGGCTAATAAAGGCAAGTATTCCATATGCCTTCCTAACCACCTTATTTACCTGTGCTGCTGCCTTCAGTGATCTATGGACAAGTACATCAAGGTCCCTCTGTACTTTCTAAGGTCCTACCATCCATTGTATATTCCCTTGCCTTGTCAGTCCTCCCAAAATGCATCACCTCACACTTCTCAGGATTAAATTCCATTTGCCACTGCTCCGCCCATCTTACCAGCCCATCTATATCGTCCTGTAATCTAAGGATTTCTTCCTCACTATTTATGACACCACCAATTTTCGTGTCATTCGCAAACTTATGATTGACTGTAATCGGCAAGTGGGAAAATTTAATTATATGTTGTGAGCTGTGGAGAAGTCGAACTAGAATAAACAGTGCACTCCACCCGGTCATAACAACAATTTCGACATGTCAGATATTTTGTGTGACTAAGGTAACAGATTGGAGCTGTACTGTCACAACTTCTGGTGATTCTAGCTGAATTCTAGGATGAAGAGAACAACCTAGTGTGAGTTTGTAGAGAGAAGGGCCCATTAGCTGCTTAGTAGCTTTTCTCAATAAACTACATACCTCACCCCATCCTCGTCATGTGTGTTACAGGAACACGTGACTCCTCTACCATTTTGTTAGACATGACAGTTCTTTTTAATCCAATTCCCTGTCCTTTTTCCATGTCCATTATCTTTTCTTCTCAATTGATATTGCATTTATGGCTATGACCCTTTGAAAGAGAGAGGGAGAGGGAGAGTGGGACCAGAGAGCAGTTTAAAAGAGCGGCAGCGAGAGAGAAAGAGAACAGTTCAGGCCAGGCCACCAGAGTGGACCGACCTCATTCTGGGGGGGGGGAGCGGGGTGGAATTCAAAGTGTGACATCACAGGAAAATAGGCAGTTGATCGGTTCGTGAGCTTTTTTATCGTTTATCTTTCAAAACTCGGGTAATTTTACTAATTGTAAGGTTTTATTTACTAATAGTAATAAAGCTTAATAGATTGGCTGGTGAATATTTCCTATTAATTAATTAAGTAAATAATTAATTAGTTATTTAAAACACAATCAGGATGACAAGGCAGGTGATGTGTTGCAGCTGTGGTATGTGGTAGCTCATGGACACCAGTGTGATCTACGGCAAACATGTCTGCAGTAAGTGTCTGAGGCTCGAGGAGCTTCAGCTCAGAGTCAGTGAGCATGAGGCTGAGCTACAGACACTAATGCATCAGGGAGGTGGTGGTTGGGGGCGAAGGGATGGTGGTCGGGAGGGGGCGGAGGGGTGGTGTTTGGTGGGGGGCAGGAGGCTGGTGGTCGGAGGGGGCCAGGGGATGGTGGTCGGAAGGGGATGGTGGTCGGAGGGTGCAGGGGAATGGTGGTCGGGGGGGGGGGGGGGCAGGGGGCTGGTGGTCGGGGAGGGGCAAGGGGGGTGGTGGTCGGGGGGGAACGGGGGTTGGTGGTCGGGGGGGGGGCGGGTAGTGGTCCGGGGGGACGGGGTGCTGGTGGGCGGGGTGGTACTGGTGGTTGCGGGGTGGGGGGGGGTGGTGGTTGCGGGGTGGGGGGGGGTGGTGGTGGTTGCGGGGTGGGGGGGGGTGGTGGTTGCGGGGTGGGGGGGGGGGGGGTGGTGGTTGCGGGGTGGGGTGGTGCTGGTTACCTGGACACTTTTGCTCCAGAAGGCAGTCACACCCCATAGGGTAGCGCCTTCTGATTTGGTCAGTGCTCAGGGACAGGAGGGTGTGCCTGTGAGTGAGGCAGGTAAGGTGGTCGAGTGAGGCAGGTAAGGGGATCAAGGAGGCAGAAGTGGAGGTGTCTCAGCCCTTGTGGTTACTTAGTGATCAAGGTTGGGAAATAAATATTCCAAGGCACATAATATTTCAGAAAGACAGACAGAATAGTAAAGGAGGAGGGGTAACACTGATGATAAAGGATGACATAAGGGTATTAGCAAGAATGGATCTGGCCTCAGAAGATCATGAAGTAGAATCAGTTTGGGTGGAAATAAGGAATAGCAAGAATCAGAAAACACTGGTGGGGGTCGTTTCTTGGGCCATAAACTGTAGTTATACCGTTGGACAGAGCATTAAGCAAAAAATTATTGGAGCTTGTAACAAAAGCAATGCAATAATTGTGGGAGGTTTTAATCTTCGTACAGACTGGGACAATAAAATTGGCAGGAGTGGTCTAGAAGTTGAGTTTGTAGAATGTTTTCGGGACAGTTTCTCAGAGCAATACATTGTGGAGCCAACTAGGGATAAAGCTATCTTGTGTAATGAAGCAGGGTTAATTAGCAATGTCACAGTAAAAGATCCACTGGGAAACAATGATCATAATAGCATTGAATTCCAAGTTCAGTCTAAAAGTGACATGCTCCAATCACAAACAAGCATCTTAAACTTAAACGAAGCCAATTACGTAGGCATGAGGGGAGAACTGGCTAAGGTAAATAGACTAAAAAGTATGGTGGTAAATGAACAGTGGGAAACCTTCAAGGAAACAATTCAAAATGTTCAACAAAAATACATTCCTTTGAAAAACAAAAACCAGGTCAAGAAGACCCATCCGTGGCTCATTCAGGAAGTTAAAGACAGTATTACATTAAAAGAAAAGGTTTACAATGTTGCACAAAAGAGTAGCAAGACTGAGGATTGGGAGTGTTTTAGAAACTAGCAAAGGGCCACCAAATAGTTGATAAAGAAAAAATAGAATGAGAGTAAACTAGCCAGTAACATAAAAACAGATTGTAAGAGCTCATAAAGGTATATCAAAAGGAAGAGAGTAGCTAAAATAAACGTTGATCCCTTGGAAGCAGAGACAGGAGAAATTATCATGGGGAATGAGGAAAAGGCAGAGGCACTGAATAAATATTCTGTGTCAGTCTTCACAGTAGAAGACACATGTTCCATACCAAAAATAGACAATAACCTAAGAGCAAAAAGGCATGAGGAAATTAAAGAAGTTTATATCAGCAGAGAAAAAGTATTGGAGAAACCTAAGGGACTAAAATCTGACAAATCTCCAGGACCTAATGGCTTATACCCTAGGGTTTGAAAAGAGAGCTGCAGAGATAGTGGATGCGCTAGCTATGATTTTCCAAAATTCCTTAGATTTGGGAACAGTCCCATCAGATTGGAAGTTGGCAAAAATGTTACACTGCTTTTCAAGAAAGGAGGGAGAAGGAAAACAGGCCAGTTAACCAAACCTCAGTTGTTGTGAAAATGCTGGAATCTATATTAAGATAGTCTTAACAATGCACTTAGAAATGCACAGCATGATTAGAGCATGTCTACATGGTTTTACTAAAGGGAAATCTTGTTTGACAAATTTATTAGAGTTTTTTGAGGATGCAATTAGTTGGGTAGATAAAGGGGAACTAGTAGATGTAGTATACCTGGATTTCCAAAAGGCATTCGATAAAGTGCCACACAAAAGGTTAATTGGCAAAGATAAGGGCTCATGGAGATGGGGGTAATATATTAGCATGGATAGATGATTGGTTAACAGACAGAGAGGAACGAGTGGGCATAATGGAGCATTTTCAAGTTGGCAGGCAGTAAATAGTGGAGTGCCACAAGGATCAGTGCTGGGGCCTCAGCTATTTACAATCTGTATTAATGACTTAGATGAAGAGACAGAGAGTAATGTATCTAAGTTTGCTGATGATACAAAGGTAGATGGAAAGGCAAGCTGTGGAGAGGGCATAGAGAGGTTGCAAAGAGATGTAGACAGGTTAAGTGAGTGGGCAGCAAGATGGCAGATGGAGTATAACGTAGGGCGAAGGCACTGAGTTCTGATGAGAGAATGGATACCATTGGATTATATTGTCTGGAGGAGGGTTGATCTGATTACAGATGCTTAAAATGCTGGAACTCGCTGCCTATTTGCTTCATTTTCTCATAATCCTTTGTGTAACAAGTTTTTCCTGTATTCACTTTTCACTGGCTTAGTTCAAATCCTCAGACTGTGTCCCTTTGTTCTGGGTTCCCCTACAAGAGAGAACACTCATGTCCTATTTACCCTGTCAATTCCCTTCTTTAATCAGTCAATATGGCACAGAAGAAGACCATTCAGCCCATAGAGTTCATGTTGGCTCTCTGTAGAACAATCCAGTCAGTCCCATTTCCCCACTCTTATTGCCACAGCCCTGCAAGTTTATTTCTCTCAATTGCCTATCCAATTTCCTTTTGAAATCATTGATTGCCTCCTCTTCCACCACCCTCATAAGCAGCGAGTTCCAGCATTTTAAGCATTTGTAATCAGAAAAACCCTCCTCCAGACAATATAATCCAGTGGTATCCATTCTCTCATCAGAACTCAGACCCTTCGCCCCAGGTATCATGATGAACTGTTGCTGGACTTTCTTCAAAGCCTGTATATCCTTCCTAATGTTAGAAAGTAGGTGGTATGCCTTTTTAACACAAGTAGTACTACCACCATAGCCAAGCATTCCATTACCTTTTTGTTACAGCAATAGGCAGAATGGAAAAAATGTATGAGTCTCTTCCATACATCAGAACTGAGGCTATATCTCTCTACACTGTAATAAAGTAGTTTTTAAAAAAAAATTGTTTCACATTCAACACACAATGCATCAGTCTATTACTTCAGACTAGCTTATGACCTGAGTTTATAATTGTGTTTGAAACATAGGAATGTGCAAACCAGCAAACACCATTATCTTCTTGCAATTTGTTTCTAGAATTTGTAATCAAGTTATACATTTCATCAGCGTGTTGGGTCAGCAGTTATCTACATTGGCAACTGTGCGTGATGTTTGTAAGAATAACTATCTCTTTCAACATGACTGCCCACTTTATAGACAACATCAGAACTGAGCACCTTCAGGTCAAGAGTAACCAACAGCTAAACTGGTATTCTCGAAGTCTCAAACTCTTAACTAGGACAAATGAATTTGATCCCCGCTTCAATAACAATCCCCTTTATGGTGAGTCTTACTTGGAAAACATTATGAAAAATAAACCATTCATATCCAGATTGGCATGAGGCGTTTCACTTCATTACCTTGAAATCTAAGAAAGGGACCTTCTCGCTGCAATATGGGATTGGTATTCATACTGCTCTGTGTGTTAGAGGAGCTATTGAGGATCTGCAAGTGCTCAATGTAATGTCATTTCTATAATTATGCCCACTGGAATGCGGCAATGCCAAACTAACAGTGCTTGGTCATCTCAGAAAGAGCCCTCCATTTCATTTCTTGGCAATGGAATCCAATCCATTCCAAAGGAGAACAATGTTCTAATGCTTCATCATTGTGTCTCAGATACAATTATGTTTTGAATACTTTACACCACCCAGGTCTCACCTTCTCATCAAGACTGCTGGCATCATTTAACCACATCATATATTACAGAGTACATATACAGTAAACAGATATTAAGAGTTTTATTGTACTGCCAGGAAACTTAAAGAAGCCAAAGCAAAATACTGCGGATGCTGGAAATCTGAAATAAAAGGGTCACTGACCCGAAACGTTAACTCTGCTTCTCTTTCCACAGATGCTGCCAGACCTGCTGAGTGGTTCCAGCATTTCTTGTTTTTATAACTTAAAGAAGCATACCTATCAGTATCAATCATGGTGAGATATTTTTCTTTCTCCCATCTTGAACTGAGAAGACTGTGGAGGGACTTGTTAGAAATGTTTGGGATGACAAAAGGAACAGCAAAGTAAATATAGATTTTTTTAATTATTAGCTAAATTAAAGACAAGCAACCAGAATGTCAAGATAAACACTAGATAAAGGGGATAAAACCAAAAATCTGAAATAAAAACAAAGTGTTGGAAATACTCAGCAGGTCTGGCAGCATCTGTGGAGAGAGAAGCAGAGTTAACGTTTCAGGTCCGTGACCTTTCATCAGAATTTCTGATGAACGGTCACAGAGGTGAAACATTAACTCTACTTCTCTCTCCACAGATGCTGCCAGACCTGTTGATTATTTCCAGCACTTTCTGTTTTTATACCAGATAAAGGGGAGATGAAAAAATCTTTTTAAAACATTGAAATGTGACATACATAGCTGCAAGTGGCAATTAATTGATTACAGCATTTAGAAAGGCACCGAATAACTCCTTAAAGAATTTGAAAAGATATATGAAGAAAATTGGGAAATGGGTAGAGAGACAGAGAACGCAGAAAGATGGGACACTAAAATCTGTCCACCTGAGAGACTTCGACTCAATGCAGGCAAAAAGAGAATAACCCCCCTCCCTGGCTCAAATTTCTAAATCTCGGAGTACTGGCCTGGTTTTCTTTTTCCTCAGATGTTCTCCCCATCTCAGTTAAGAGACACCAGGTCATTACTCATCAACTCCTTCTCATCTCTCTTTCCTTCCTCCATCTCCAATGACAGAATTGGAGATCTGAAAGTTACAATGTCTACAGTGATATTCATGAAGCTTTTTAAATACTGTTCCATGGATATGGCTCGGGCCACCAGACTGCTGAATTTTGCTCCAGCCAAAATCATTTCTAATTTACAAGGATGTGCACCTCACTTTGGGGAAGCAGGCAAAGGAAAACAGCAAAGTCAGGAAAGCAGATAATGGCATGTTTGAAATTATAATTATAGCTAGCAGTGAGAGAAAGGGGTTGTTTAGATTTCTTTGTCTTCAGCAGTCATATATTGCACTGTTAAGAGTGAGGATTTAAAGGGCCAGTTTTCAGGCCGTTAGGCAGGTTCAATTCCTAAAGCAATCCTTATAGAGGATTCCACAGGAATCCCGGTACATTACTGGCTACTAGATCGGCAGTGCATTTTAAATTATATTGTTTCTACACAAGTACTAACATTTATTACAAGTGATGATCACATATCAATAATTTGTAGCAATACATTGGATCAATTCTTATGCTACTGATTCCTTCATCCACAAATATGGTTAAATGTTTCACAAAGATGTTTATATAATCATATCTCAAAGAGACGGCAGACCTTTTGAAAACAAACAGAGGGGCAGACTTGTTTAATAGTTATGAGGTGTCCAAATGATACTCATATCATATATGTCACAGGAAACTCGGCAGTGGGCATTCCAATACAGCCTCTCATCCGTATGTTAAGCAGCCACGGCATATGTTTTTGCTTAAGGCCAGCTGAAGAAATAAAAGCACAGATATCCATTTGGCTGCCTTTTTAAATTGACTAAACAGATTTTATGTTCATTGGGCTCATTTGATGAAGTAAAGCATAATTCTGAGCCAGGTCACTGGTTTCTAATACAGTTCTCTGTAGACAATGAAAACCATCTAACAAATCTTACCCTCACCCTCTACAGAGAAAAAAAGCTTGGCTCCAACACAGCAAGATCTCATTAAGAGAATAAAAGTCCACCAACTGACTGGAATGCAATAAAGCTCTACTATAAAACATGTCAGAATATTAGAAAGTGAGGCACTTTATTTTTGGCATCAAGACATGACTAAATGTGCTTTCATAGCTAAAACGGATATAGGTCATAAGGGAATGCTTATGAAATTGCTGAATTTTTAAAGCATTCAAGAAGCTTTTATTTGGAGGATGAATGCAGAGGACATTAGGTTCACTGGCAATGATCCTTTAGATTCGGAGAATGGCAGGTGACCTACTTTTCCCCTTCAATCTCACCCGAGGTTAAACAACAAAGGCGAGAAAGAATTTCTCCGAACACTAAATGGAGAGCAAGCTTCAGCACTTCACCCAAAGTATAGCTTTACAAGTAAATTAGCATTTCACTAGTGTAACTCCAAATATATTAGCAAAGTTTCTTGATCTGTTGGTTTGCATTTAGGCAGCAGTTTGTATAGGGTACGATGTGACAATCATATGCACAGGACAATAAACTACATGACACCAACAAAAATGCTTCATTTTATAGAAAAACAGGAGAATATTATTTTAGGAATGCTATTTTTTTCTCTGCTTGATAAGTAACAACCTAACATAACCACAGAATTTAAAGCTCTGCATTCCTGTGATTGCAGCAGCAGGTCACTGAGAATGAGAATGGAGAATAGATATTCTCCTGTTTTTCATTAAAAATGTCATTTCTGGATTCAGACATCTCCCGAATACTGTAAACAACCAGAAATTTTAGACTCAGTTCATTTTAAATCTGAAATCTATAAGGTTAGATGAAGTAGGGTGGGAGGAGGATCGTGTGGAGCATAAACACCAGTACAAACCAGTTGGATTGAATGGCCTATTTCAGTGCAATAAAGTCTGTGTAATTCTATCACTGATGAGTTTATGCATCCTAATAATTGTAACAAAACCAGCATTTACATGATGCGTAGGTGCAGCTAAAAAAGAATATGCTCAATTGAACAAAGTTTGCAGTCCTTTAACGATTGAGGCTGCATGCGAGGAGTTACTACTCCTGTGGTGAGTCAGGAGTGGAATGGAATCTCACCACTCACCTGGATAGGTGCAGTCGCACAACTCGGCACCATCCAGGACTAAGCAGTTAGCTTGAGTGGCACACTGGGTACTGAACTTAACATCCACTCCACTCGTCACCTGCGCAATGTGGTTATAAACAACAGAAACAAGGGTATCATCCAATAAGCAGAAAATGTTTTTGTAAACTAATTCTTGCAGTGAGAGAGATGATGAAGCACTTTGGACAGGAAATATTCCCCTGGTCTTACCTGATTGTAATCGTTCCACCATTGGCAGCCATGCCTTCAGCTCCCAAAGCCTAAGCTCTGGAATTCCCTCCCCAAATCTCTCCACCTCTCTTTCGTCCTTTAGGTCGCTTCTTAAAACCTATCTCTTTGACCAAGCTGTTGGTCATCTGCCCCTATATCTATGTGGCACAGATTTTGTTGGTAACACTCTTGTGAAGCATTCTGGGGCATTTTACAATGTTGAAAGTGCTACATAAATACAAGTTGTTGTTGTTACCCGTTATACCATAGCCAAAATTTAAGTAGTAATATTCAAAAAGCAAACTGTAAAGAAAACGTAGAAATATATGTATTGCTGGTAATGTGCTGAGCCACTAGGTGGTAAGATTAGATTAGATTAGAGAGATACAGCACTGAAACAGGCCCTTCAGCCCAACGAGTCTGTGCCGACCAACAACCACCCATTTATACTAATCCTACATTTATCCCATATTCCCTACCACATCCCCACCATTCTCCTACCACCTACCTACACTAGGGGCAATTTACAATGGCCAATTTACCTATCAACCTGCATGTCTTTGGCTGTGGGAGGAAACCGGAGCACCGGGCGGAAACCCAAATGGTCACAGGGAGAACTTGAAAACTCCGCACAGGCAGCACCCAGAACCGAACCCAGGTCGCTGGAGCTGTGAGGCTGTGATGCTAACCACTGTGCCGCCCAAGATGCTAGAGGTTTGCCTGGCAGGTTTGGATCATGCAGTTAATGAAATGAGCAACATACTGATGAGGAACTTTGCCATTGGAGGACAGAACGGGGGGGGGGGGGGTGGAGAGAGAATGGAGGTCAAGGTGCTTTTATGCACCTTCACCAGAGGCACAAGATTAAGACAAGCAGGGCTCAAGGAAGAGGTCAACCATTCACTCTTTTAGCTTTGGGATACAGCGCATGGTGTTGCGGGTCACCTCAAGAAAACAGCGGAAGAGAAAAGGAAAAATGTACTAATTGCAAGATAGAATGCAAAATGCGGAGGAAACAGTGCATTAGTTGCCCATGTCAAATCTTTGCTTATGTCTCTTGTAACGTGGTGGAATAACTGGCACAGTCCTATTGCTTCGTATCCAGCTTCCAGATTGCAACAATTTTGGAAAGGATGCAACCCATCTGTTTCTGACATTCAGCCAAGCAAGACTACACAGTTTAAAGGCCAGCAGCTGTATTTCATATAACTTGTATTTGTCACATGTTTCATTTTTTCATTTTAAGGCAGAGTGAAAACTGTGGCACAATAGAAACTGGTACAATAAAACACCTCTGTATTTTCAGCATGAGGCTAACTCAGTTGATTCATGCTCCAGTAAGAGACAGCACCTAAGATTTAAGACCTCTCCCTCTCCTTATTCTGTTAATTTTTTTTGCCAGTGTTCTGTTCCACTGTTGCCCTTTGGTATCTCTCCCAAGTAGTGATGTGATTCTGGACAGTGAATGCTGTTGGGCTATTTGTCCACACTGGGAATTGAGATATCACACCTGGGCACTATCCTGTCCTCATGTGACAACCACATATACATATTTCCAGAGAGACATTGGAAGAAATCAAGACCTTTCCAACCCTGCAGCCCTGAGGCTGATTGTAACAGCCTTACCATTGCCCTTCCGATAGTAACAAATTGCAGAGCAAATCTGTCAACTTTGAAGTCTAAATGAGACAGCTATCCATGGTCTTAACTGGCTGAGCCATTGGGAGAGCTAATTCTAACATTGATCCAACTAATAGTATTAAATTGTCTTAGATTGTAGCATGTACATTTCAAAATCAGAGCTTGTAGGTTCAAACCTCTCTCTTAGACTTCAGTACATAACTAAGGCTAACACTCCAGTGCAGCCGTGGCTCAGTCATAAGGTCATGAATTCAAATCCTAATCCAGATAATTGCAGTACTAAACGAGTTGCCATTGTTAGATACTAAACTGAGATAATTAGTGCCTGTGTCGGCAGATCAGATAGACTATTGTACACAAAACCATCCTAAGCATATTCGCTCTTCAACTTCATTCATAAATTGGAGGGTGGCAAGGAAGAATACAATGGCTGTTGTCAGTAATGACCAATAAAGGAATATAAATATGTAATGGAAAAATTCAAATGAGGTGTCTGAATTAATTGACTTACTATTACAGTTCTCTGCACTAAACACACACTGGTTATGTTACTGCTAAATCAATCACAACCTTATACATTTTGGGGGGGAAAAACTCATCAGATGCTTCTACCTGTGAAAAAAACATTTGCATCTTCCTATTTCTAAATATTGCTGTCAGCTTCAGATGTCTGCAGTGCAGGGAAGCACAAACTGGCCGTAAGGCTATCCTCAAATCAGGTTGAAGTATCCAGAATGGCACTTGAATTAGGTATTGTAACACTTAACAAACCATTAGGGCATATTTGAATGAAATATATAAACCCAATTGTCAAGAGTCTGAAACACACAGATAACGAACCAGTCCAATGGGATTTAGTAACCTTTATTTCCAGTTTCAATGCTGACCTACTTTACTCACTGAAATACAAGCTGCCACATTTATTCATAATAGACTCTCCTCAAAGAATGATACAATTCTGGCCACTTGCTGGTGGAGCCCATTAATCTTCCAGCACACTATGACATAAGGTTCTAGAGTTTAGGCTTGCTTCACAGAGTAAATTCCTGGACATTTTTAAAATTCTTTCATGGGATGTGGGCATCACTGTCGCCCATTCCTAATTGCCCTTGACAACTGAGTGGCTTGCCAGGCCAATTCAGAGGGCAGTTAAGAGTCAACCACATTGCTGTGGATCTGGAATCACATGTAGGCCAGACCAGGTAAAGACGGCAGATTCCTTCCCTAAAAGGACATTAACGAACCAAATGGTTTTGTACACCAATCGACGATAGTTTCATTGCACCACTACTGAGACTACTTTCCAATTCCAGATTGCTAATATAATTAAAGGGAGTCAAACAATCAAAAGGCTAGGCTTGCTTCCACAAAGAAGGTTTAGAAGAGTCATTCTCGACTATTTTGGCAAAGGGCTTGGAATAGGCACGCAGGAGAATGCTATGTGGTAAGGATATCCTAAATATGTTACATATGTAACATATTCAGGCTCTCAGGAGCAGGCGGGATGGGAATATATTTAATTGGGGGAGGGGGAATTACAATGCTATTAGGCAGGAACTGGGGAGCATAAATTGGGAACAGATGTTCTCAGGGAAATGCACGACAGAAATGTGGAGGTTGTTTAGGGAGCACTTGCTGCGACTGCTGGATAGGTTTGTCCCAATGAGGCAGGGAAGGGATGGTAGGGTGAAGGAACCTTGGATGACAAGAGATGTGGAACAGCTAGTCAAGAGGAAGAAGGAAGTTTACTTAAGGTTGAGGAAGCAAGGATCAGACAGGGCTCTAGAGGGTTACAAGGTAGCCAGGAAGGAACTGAAGAATGGACTTAGGAGAGCTAGAAGGGGACATGAAAAAGTCTTGGCGGGTAGGATTAAGGAAAATCCCAAGGCGTTCTACACTTATGTGAGGAACAAGAGGATGGCCAGAGTGAGGGTAGGGCCAATCAGGGATAGTGGAGGGAACTTGTGCCTGGAGTCGGAGGAGGTAGGGGAGGTCCTAAATGAATACTTTGCTTCAGTATTCACTAGTGAGAGGGACCTGGTCGTTTGTGAGGACAGCGTGCAACAGGCTGATATGCTCGAACAGGTTGAGGTTAAGAGGGAGGATGTGCTGGAAATTTTGAATGATATGAGGACAGATAAGTCCCCGAGGCCAGACGGGATATACCCAAGGATATTACGGGAAGCGAGGAAAGAGATTGCTGCGCCTTTGGCGATGATCTTTGCGTCTTCACTGTCCACTGGAGTAGTACCGGATGATTGGAGGGTGTCAAATGTTGTTCTCTTGTTCAAGAAAGGGAATAGGGTTAACCCTGGGAATTATAGACCAGTTAGTCTTACGTCGGTAGTGGGCAAATTATTGGAGACGATTCTGAGAGACAGGATTTATGATTATTTGGAAAAGCATGGTTTGATTAGAGACAGTCAGCATGGCTTTGTGAGGGGCAGGTCATGCCTCACAAGCCTTAATGAATTCTTTGAAGATGTGACAAAACACATTGATGAAGGAAGAGCAGTGGATGTGGTGTATATGGATTTTAGCAAGGCGTTTGATAAGGTTCCCCATGGTAGGCTCATTCAGAAAGTAAGGAGGCATGGGATTCAGGGAAAGTTGGCTGTCTGGATACAAAATTGGCTGGCCCATAGAAGTCAGAGGGTGGTAGTAGATGGAAAGTATTCAGCATGGAGCTCGGTGACCAGTGGTGCTCCACAAGGATCTGTTCTGGGACCTCTGCTCTTTGTGATTTTTATAAATGACTTGGATGAGGAAGTGGAAGGCTGGGTTAGCAAGTTTGCCGATGACACGAAGGTTGCTGGAGCTGTGGATAGTGTGGAAGGCTGTTGTAGGTTGCAACGGGACATTGACAGGATGCAGAGCTGGGCTGAGAAGTGGCAGATGGAGTTCGACCTGGAAAAGTGTGAAGTGATTCATTTTGGAAGGTCAAATTTGAATGCGGAATACAGGCTTAAAGACAGGATTCTTGGTAGTGTGGAGGAACGGAGGGATCTTGGGGTCCATGTCCATAGATCGCTCAAAGTTGCCACCCAAGTTGATAGGGCTGTTAAGAAGGCGTATGGTGTGTTGGCTTTCATTAACAGGGGGATTGAGTTTAAGAGCCGCGAGGTTATGCTGCAGCTCTATAAGGCCCTGGTTCGACCACACTTGGAATATTGTGTTCAGTTCTGGTCGCCTCATTATAGGAAGGATGTGGAAGCTTTAGAGAGGGTGCAGAGGAGATTTATCAGGATGCTGCCTGGATTGGAGGGCATGTCCTACGAAGAAAGATTGAGGGAGCTAGGGCTTTTCTCACTGGAGCGAAGAAGGATGAGAGGTGACTTGATAGAGGGGTACAAGATGATGAGAGGCATAGATAGAGTGGATAGCCAGAGACTTTTTCCCAGGGTGGAAAGGGCTATCACCAGGGGGCATAATTTTAAGGTGATTGGAGGAAGGTTTCGGGGAGATGTCAGAGGTAGGTTCTTTACACAGAGAGTGGTGGGTGCGTGGAATGCACTGCTAGCGGTGGTAGTAGAAGCAGATACATTAGGGGCATTTAAGCGACTCTTGGATAGGTACATGGATGATAGTAGAATGAAGGGTAGGTAGTTAGTTTGATCTTAGAGTAGGTTAAAGGTTCGGCACAACATCGTGGGCCGAAGGGCCTGTACTGTGCTGTACTGTTCTATGTTCACTGCATATATTTTCTTATACCCAATGCAAAGCACAAAACCACACTTCATGTGAACAAAAACATGATTGTTCACGTGGAATAATCTAGGAGGTAATGTGCTATGAGGCAATGAATAAATCCTTTATGCTGCTGACCAGCTAAATAGAAATAGAACAGTATGCCTCATCCTCTCCTCATCACTCAGGTTGGCAACGAACACAGATAGCTGACAACTAACATACTAATAGCTGGAACAAAAACAAGAAATGCTGGAGTCACTCAGCAGGTCTGGCAGCATCTGTGGAAAGAGAAGCAGAGTTAACGTTTCGGGTCAGTGACCCTTCTTCGGAACACTAATAGCTGGGTCAGGTATTGTGGCTGAGTGGTCTAAGGCGCTGAGTTTAGGCTTCAGTCTTTGTTTCTCTGGTGGTCTAGTGGTTAGAATTCGGCGTTCGTACCACCATGGCCCAGGTTCAATTCCTGGTGAAGGAATGAAACTTTCTAGACTTGAGTGGAGCATTAATGGTAGCATGGACTGGTTGGGCCAAATGGCCTGTTTCTGTGACATATATCCGATGGAATGATAGGCTGCAAACCTCAGGCCATTAACTGTGACCTGGATTTATCGAGAAGTAAAATTAAACAGAAGAGAGGCCAAACAAAGATTAGCCTGGGTTTTTAATCCTTTTTTTTCACCTCACTTAGGACATTACATGGCTTCTGGGGTGGGGTGGGGAGTGCATGAACATGTGTATGCACAAGACATCATAACTGTATGGGGTAGGCAGGAACCAGTCGGGATAAATAAATGCTTACATATAAGATACAAAGAATGTTCCCTCACATTCTGAAATGTGTTGGTGTATATAAATATAAAATTAAACCAGCTCCAAGCCATGGAAAGACACCATAAAATAATCAATTGAGCTAGTGAGTAGCACACCTGATCCAACGGCTGACAAATAAATAAATGTTTGTCCCTGGGGTATGAATTAATTCATCAGGTCGTCCAGGTTTAATTAATGCATTCTCTGCATCATTCCCCTCAATGTATGTGAAATGTGCATCTACAAAATTAAATGATAGCCCGCCTTGCAAGTCTGGCATGGGAATAACTGACATGAAATATGTCCAGCATCCAGATCACATATTTTAAACCAGTAAAGGTCTCGATATCCTCTGTGCAATGACACAGGATATTGACTAGTATATACAGGGAAGAACATTGTCAGAAGGAACAAATGCTTCATCCTGCAACTCCATGGATAGCATTAATATTGATCATTGCAGACTACAACAGATGTCTCAGAGCAACAGGCCAAGAAGTTCCTGACAGAATGCTCCAGCCAGCAGATTCCCCTCCCAGCCCACTCACCCAAGACTGACACAGCTTGGCCACTGAGAGATATCAAATGAATACATCACAGAAATCAAGAACTAAACAAGTCTGAAATCCTGATGAATTAGTGCTTTAGCTATCATTTACACATTTAGGAAAAATAGTAATTTAACAGGGGTCTGGAATTTAAGTAACAATAAAATATGAAGAGCACAGCAATAGGGTATCAAGGGATTATGGATCAAAGTTGGGTTAATGGAATTTAAAACTTAAAAAGTAGCTTTTGACAAATTCCGTTATTAGAAAAGTTGTGTTTTGTCTAAAATTACATAAAAGTAAACACAGTGCAAGTAGAGACAGCTCTGCAACATCAGCAGAGCCTCCATAATGATACACTATGTAAAAGTCTGCACATTATGTACGAAATCAAATGAAAATTAAACATGTGAACTCCCCTCACAGAGATTTTAGATTATACTCTACAAAGTTTTATAGTTTTATCATCTAAATTCAAGTTTGATCCCAGGATTATCACCGTCTGTTACTTAGAATCTTCGATCCAAACCTAGGATCTTGTTGCAAATTAGCTCTGCATTTAAGATTTAACTGATGTACTAGAATCTAGAATCTATGAGGTCTCTACTAGCTAGTAGCATGAATGCCACAATTTCACCCATTTAAAAAAATCCCTTAATTCCAGGTCAGCATACTCAATTACTCTGCAGGAAAGGCAAACAGCCAGCTCCCAAGCCTCGGCTAATTCCGCTCTACATAAGGTCAGCAGTGGGGACGTTCACTGATGATTGTATGATGTTCAGTACCATTTGCAACTCCTCAGATACTGAAGCAGTCTCTGTCCATATGCAGCAAGACCTGGACAACATTCAGGCTTGGGCTGATAAGTGGCAAGTTGAATTCGTGCCACACAAGTGCCAGGCAATGATCATCTCCAACAAGAGAGAATCAAACCATCTCCTCTTGACATTCAACAGCATTACCATTGCTGAATCACCCACCATCAATATCCTGGGACCATTAACCAGAAACTGAACTGGACTAGCCACATAAAATGCTGTGGCTACAAGAGCAGGTCAGAGGCTGGGAATTCTGTGGCAAGTAACCCACCTCCTGACTTCCCAATGCCTGTCCACCACCTACAAAGCACAAGTCAGGAGTGTGATGGAATACTCTCCACTTGTTTGGATGAATGCGGCTCCAACAACACTCAAGAAGCTCGACACGATCCAGGACAAAGCAGCCCACTTGATCGACCCCATCCACAACCTTAACCATTCACTCCCTTCACCACCGATGCTCAGTGGCAGCAGTGTGTACCATCTACAAGATGCCCCGCAGCAACTCACCATGACTCCTTTGACAGCATCTTCCAAACCCATGACCTCTTCCACCTAGCAGAACAAGGACAGTAAACGCTTGGGAACACCACCATCTGCAAGTTCCCCTCCAAGTCACATACCATCCTGACTTGGAAATATATCGCAGTTTCTTCACTGTCGCTGGATCAAAATCCTGGAACTCCCTTCCTAACAGCACTGTGGGTGTACTTGCCCCAGATGGACTGCAGTGGTTCAAGAAGGCAGCTTACCACCACCTTCTCCTACGAACAGTAGTGGTACTGTTGGGCACAGTATAAATCAGGAAATTAGAAGTGCATGGGTAATACAGTAATAATGGGTGACTTCAATTTACATATAGAGTCACAGACATTGGGCAAACCTAATTAGCATTAATGCTGCGGAGGATGAATTCTTGGAGTGGGTTTCTGGAGCAGTATGTTGAAGAACCAACTAGAGATCGGGCTATTTTAGATTTAGTATTATGCAATGAGAAAGGGCTAATTAATAACCTTGCTGTAAATGAGCCTTTGGGAAATAGTTACCGTCATATGATAATGTAAAATCTAAGTTTGAAAGTGACATAGTTCATTCTGAAACTATGGTCTTAAATCTGAACAAAGAAAACTATAAAGGTATGAGGGGCAAATCGGCTGTGGGTGGATTGGAAAAATACACTAAAAGATTCGATGGTAGACAGGCAATGGCTAGTATTTAAGGTCGTATTACATGGTCTACATGGCCTTTATAGCCACTCCAGGTGCTGCTTCACAAACCACTGACCACCTCCAGGCGCTTACCCATTGTCTCTCGAGACAAGGAGGCCAAAGAGAGAGAGAGAGACATGGTCTACAACAAATATATATTCCTCTAAGACACAAAAACTCAACAGGAAAAATGAATCAACTGTGGCTAATAAAATAATTTAAAGATTGCATTAGATCAAAGAAAGTGGTTTATGAGGTTGCCAGAAAAAGTGGCAAGCCTGAGAATTGGGAACAATTTAGAATCCAGCGAAGGATGACCAAGAATCTGATAAAGGGAAAAGAGAATATGAGTGCAAGCTAGCGAGAAACATACAGGCAGACTGTAAAAGTTTCTTTAGGTATGTGAGAAGGAAAAGATTAGCAAGGAACAAATGTGGGTCCATTACAGGCAGAGACAGCTGAATTTAGAATGGAGAATAGGGAAATGGCGGAGAAACTAAACAATTACTTCGTGTCTGTCTTTACAGAGGAAGATACAGAAAATCTCCCAGAAATACTAGGGAACCAAAGAGCTTGTGAAAATGAGGAACTGAAAGAAATTAGTATTAATAAAGAAGTAGTACTCGAAAAATTAACTGGATTGAAGGTTGATAAATCCCCTGGACCAGATGAGCTACATCCCAGAGTGTTGAAGGAGGTGACTGGAGATAGTGGATGTGTTGGTGGTTATCTTTCAAAATTCTATCGATTCTGGAAAGGTTCCTGCAGACATACGAACATACGAATTAGGAGCAGGAGTAGGCTACTCTGTCCTTCGAGCCTGCTCCGCCATTCAATAAGTTCACGGTTGAACTGATTACTCCACATTTCCACCTACCTCCAATAACCTTCCACCCCCTTGCTTATCAAGAATCTATCTACCTCTGCCTTAAAAATATTCAAAGTCTCTGCTTCCACCGTCTTTTGAGGGAGAGTTCCAAAGACTCACGACCCTCAGAGAAAAAATTTCTCCTCATCTCTGTCTTAAATGAGCGACCCCATATTTTTAAACAGTGACCCCTTGTTCTAGATTCTCCCATAAGGGTAAACATCCTTTCTACATCCACCCTGTCAAGACCTCTCAGGATCTTATAAAACTGGAAAGTAGCAAATGTAACCCCACTATTTAAGAAGGGACGGAGAGAGAAAATGGAGAACTACAGACCTGTTAGTTTGATGTCAGTAGTAGGGAAAATGTTAGAACACAAGAAATGGGAGCAGGAGTAGTCCCATCGAGCCTGCTACGCCATTCAAAACGATCATGGTTGATCTTAGGATTCAACTCCACTGTCCCACCTGCTCGCCATACCCCTTGATTCCCTGAGACACCAAAAATCTGTCTATCCCAGCCTTAAGATTCACAACCCTTTGAGTGAAGTAATTTCTCCTCATCTCAGTCCTAAATGATCGACCTCTTATTCTGAGACTGTGCCCCTGTGTTTTAGATTCCCCGACCAGTGGAAATAATCTCTCAGTGCCCAGCCCCTTAAGAATGAGATCATCTCTCATTCTTCTAAACTCCAGAGAATACAGGCCCAATTTACTTAGCGTCTCATCATAGGACAACCCCCTCATCCAGGGACCAATCTAGTGAACCTTTGCTGCTCTGCCTCTAATGCAAGTATATCCTTACTTAAATGTGGAGACCAAAACTGCACACAGTATTCCAGATGTGGTCTCAGCAAAACCCTGTACAACTGTAGCAATACTTGCTTAACTCTGTACTCCAATCCCCTTGCAATAAAGGCCAACATGCCATCTACCTTCCTAATTGCTTGTACCTGCATGTTAACTTTCTGCATTCCTTGTATGAGCACACCCAAATCTCTTTGAACATCGACACTTACAAGTTGCACACCTTTTAAAAAATATTCTGCTTTTCTATTCTTACAACCAAAATGAACAACATCACACTTCCCTACATGACACTCCATCTGCCATCTTGCTACCCACTCACTTAACCTGTCTAAATCAGATTCTCTGTGTCCTCCCCACAGCTTACCTCTCCACCTTCCTTTGCATCATCAGCAAACTTAGATACATTACTCTCTGTCCCTTCATCTAAGTCATTAATATGGATTGTAAATAGCTGAGGCCCCAGCACTGATCCTTGCAGCACTCCACTATTCACTGCCTGCCAACTTGAAAATGCCATGTTTATGCCCACTCGTTGCTTCCTGTCTATTAACCAATAATCTATCCATGCTAAAATATTACCCCCAAGTCCATGAGCCTTTATTTTGCCAATTAACCTTTTGTGTGGCACCTTATCATTGCCTTTTGGAAATCTAGGTATACCACATCTACTGATTCTCCTTTATCTACCCCACTAGTTACATCCTCAAAAAACTCTAATAAATTTGTCAAACAGGATTTCCCTTTAGTAAAACCATGTAGACTTGTTCTAATCATACAATGCTTTTCTAAGTGCATTGTTAACTCTTCCTTAATAATAGATTCCAGCATTTTCCCAACGACTGATGTTAGGCTAACTGGCCTTAGTTCCCTGTTTTCTCTCTCCCTTCTTTCTTGAAAAGCAGTGTAACATTTGCCAACTTCCAATCTGATGGGAACGTTCCTGAATCTAGGCAATTTTGGAAAATCATAGCTAACTCATCCACTATCTCTGCAGCTATCTCTTTTAGAACCCTACGGTATAGGCCATTAGGTCCTGAAAATTTGTCAGATTTTAGTCCCTAAAGTTTTCTCGGCTGATATGAACTTCTTTAATTTCGTCCCCCCTAGGTTACTGTCTATTTCGGGTATGGAACATGTGTCTTCTACTGTGAAGACAGACACAAAATATTTGTCCAATGCCTCTGCCATTTCCTCATTTGCCATGATAATTTCTCCTGTCTCTGCTTCTAAGGGATCAACGTTTACTTTAGCTACTCTCTTCCTTTTGGTATACCTTTATGAGCTCTTACAATCTGTTTTTATGTTACTGGCTAGTTTACTCTCATTCTATTTTTTTCCTTTTTTATCAACTTTTTGGTGGCCCTTTGCTGGTTTCTAAGACACTCCCAATCCTCAGACAAGCTACTCTTTTTTGCAACATTGTAAGCCTTTTCTTTTAATCTATCACTATCCTTAACTTCCTGAATGAGCCACAGATGGGTCTTCCTGACTGAGTTTTTGTTTTTTTAAAGGAATATATTTTTGTTGAACATTTTGAATTGTTTCATTAAAGGTTTCCCACTGTTCATTTACCACCATACCTTTTAGTCTATTTACCTTAGCCAGTTCTCCCCTCATGCCTACAAAATTGGCTTTGTTTCAGTTTAAGATTCTTATTTGTGATTGCAGCATGTCACTTTCAAACTTAACATGGAATTCAATGGTAATATGATCATTGTTTCCTAGTGGATCTTTTACTCTGACATTGCTTATTAACCTGCTTCATTACACTATACTAGATCTAAGATAGCTTTATCCCTAGTTGGCTCCTCAATGTATTGCTCCAAGAAACTGTCCTGAAAACATTCTACAAACTATATGATAAAGGATGCGATAACTAGACACTTAGAAAATAATGATATGATTGGGAAGAGTCAACATGGATTTATGAAAGGGAAATAGTGTTTGACAAGCCTGTTGGGAGTTTTTTTCGTGGATGTTACTTGTAGCATAGATAAGACGGAACCAGTGGATGTGGTGTATTTGGATTGTCAGAAGGCTTTTGATAAGGTCCCATACAGGAGGTTTGTAAACAAAATTAGAGCACATGGGATTGGGGTTGATATACTGGCTTGGATTGAGAATTGGTTAACAGACAGAAAGCAGAGAGTAGCAATAAAGGGTCATTCTCAGGATGGCAGACTGTCACTAGTGGGGTACCACAAGGATCAGTGCTGGGGCCATAGCTGGTCACAATCTATATAAATGATTTGGATGTGGGGACCAAATGTAAATATTTACAAATTTGCTAATGGCACAAAACTGGGTGGGAATTTAAGTTGTGAGGAGGATGCAAGGAGGCTTCAAGGGGACTTGGACATGCTAAGTGAATGGGCAAGAATATGGCAGATGGAATACAATATGAATAAGTGTGAAGTTATCCACTTCGGTAGAAAAAACAGAAAGACAGAATATTTCTTAAATGGTGAGAGATTAGGAAGTGTTGATGTCCAAAGGGACCTTGCTGTCCTTGTTAATGAGTCACTAAAAGCTAGCATGCAGGTGCAGCAAGCAATTAGGAAGGCGAATGGTATGTTGGCCTTCATCGCAAGGGGATCTGAGTACAGGAGTAAAAATGTCTTGCTGCAATTATACAGAGCCTTGGTGAGACCACACCTGGAGTATTGTGTACAGTTTTGGTCTCCTTATCTAAGGAAGGATATACTTGCCATAGAGGGAATGCAACAAAGATTTATCAGAATAATCCCTGGGATGGTGGGATTATTTTATGAGGAGAGATTGAGGAAATTGGGCCTGTATTCTCTGGAGTTTTGAAGAATGAGAGGTGATCTCATTGAAACTTACAAACTTTTTTTAGGACATGACAGGGTGGATGTAGATAGGATGCTTCCCCTGGCTGGTGAGTTTAGAACCAGGGAACATAGTCTCAGAATAAGGGGTAGCCATTTAAGACTGAGATGAGGAGGAATTTCTTCACTCAGAGGGTGGAGAATCTTTGGAATTTTCTACTCCAGAGGGCTGTGGAAGCTCAATCATTGAGCAAGTTCAAGACAGTAATCGATAGACATATGGACACTAAAGACATCAAAAGATAGGGGGATGGCGTGGGAAAGTAACATTGAAGTGGACGATCAGCCATGATCTAACTGAATGGCGGAGCAGGCTCGATGGGCTGAATGGCCTACTCCTGTTCCTATGTTCTCAAGGACATTTAGGGATGGACAACAAATGCTGGCCTTGCCAGCAATACCCACATCCCATGAAAGAATAAAAAAAACAAACACCAGAAAGACTCAGCATAACCTTGCCATCAAATCTGCATCTATCCTTAGAGTGCAGAAACTCATATTTGCTCTGTGCTGCTCTCCCTTCATCACTGACAGCTGAGCTCAATTAAGGAACTCCCATGTGTGAAATCATGAGCACCACCTTGTATCCCAATACTCTAAGCCATGGTGCATCGATTCATTACTCTACCAGCCCTAATCTACAACACAGTACTGCATTGCTTCTAAAATCCAGAATAAGGTTTATTCTTATTTGAGCTGCAGATATATTCTTGCAATTCCAAGAGAGAGCTGCTGATGTAGTGGTAATGTCACTGAACTAGTAATCCAGCTGCCCAGGCTAATCCCCTGGGGTCATGGGTTCAAATCCCACCTTGGCAGCTGGTGGAATTTAAATTCATTTAATTAATTAAATAAAAAACTGGGATTGAAAGCTAGGAACTATCATGGATTCTCGCAAAAATCCATCGAGTTCACTAATGTCCTTTAGGGAAGAAAATCTGCCGTCCTTACCCAGTTTGGCATACATGTGACTCCAGACCCACAGCAATGCGGCTGACTCATAACTGCCCTCTGAAATGGCCTAGCAAAGAACTCAGTTGTCAAGGGCAATTAGGGATGGGCAACAAATGCTGCCACTGCCAGCGATGCCCACATCCCATGAAATGAATTTTTAAAAAATCTATTTTTATTGGGTCAGTTGCTACTGGAACAAACACACTTGTGACAGATCTCGGCAGTACAAACTCATGGGAAATCAATCAATCAATGTGTTTTGAACAGGAGTAGTAAGCAGTGTTATAATTTTTTTTAAAGGTTAAACGGCATCCAAAAGGGCTAACGGACATTTCTTCTCTCTTTACTAAGAAGGAAATCCCATAACTCACATAAAATAAATGCAATCATCAACGCTGCTTTTTCTTTATTCGTTCATGGGATGTGGATGTTGCTGGCTAGGACAGCATTTATTGCCCAGCCCTAATTGTCCTTGAGAAGGTGGTGGTGAGCTGCCTTCTTGAACCGCTGCTGTTCTTGGGGTGCAGGTACACCAACAGTGCTGTTAAGAAGGGAGTTCCAGGATTTTGACCCAGCAACAGTGAAGGAACAGCAATATAATTCCAAGTCAGGATGGTGTGTGGCTTGGAGGGAAACTTGCAGGTGGTGGTGTTCCCATGCAGCTGCTGCCCTTGTCCTTCTAGGTTGTAGAGGTCGCGGGTTTGAAAGGTGCTGCCGAAGGAATCTTGCTGCAGTGTATCTTGTACATGGTACACACTGGTGCCACTGTGCATTGGTGGTGAAGGGAGTGAATGTTGGAGGTGATGGATGGGGTGCGAATCAAGCAGGCTGCTTTGTACTGGATGGTGTCAAGCTTCGAGTGTAGTTGGAGCTGCACCCACCCAGGCAAGTGGAGAGTATTCCATCACACTTCTCACTTGTGCCTTGTAGATGGTGGACAGTCATTGGGGAGTCACTCGCCGCAGAATTCCAGCCTCTGACCTGCTCTTGTAGCCACAGTATTTATGTGGCTAGTCCAGTTCAGTTTTTGGTCAATGGTATCCCCCAGGACGTTGATAATGGGGGAATTCAGTGATGGTAATGCCACTGAACATCAAGGGAGATGGTTAGATTCCCTTTTGTTTGAGATGGTCATTGCCTGGCACTTGTGTGGCGCAAATGTTACTTGCCACTTATCAGCCCAAGCCTGGATATTGTCCAGGTCTTGCTGCATATGGACACAGACTGCTTCAGTATCTAAGGAGTCATGAATGGTGCTAAACATTGTACAATCAGTGAACATCCCCACTTCCTTGCTTATATAAGATAGCCATGAATAAATCCAATAGGGAATACAGGAGAAACTTCTTTGCCCAGAGAGTGGTGAGAATATGGAACCTGCTACCACAAGGTGTAGTTGAGGCAAATAGCATGGATATATTTCAGGGGAAGCTACGTAAGCACATGAGGAACAGAAGGACATGCTGATATGATTAGATGAAGTAGAATGGGAGGAGGCTCGTACGGAGCTAAAAACACCGGCATAGACCTATTGGGTTGCATGGCCTGTTTCTGTGTAATTCTATGTGAAGTAATTTTTAAAAAAACCTATCCAGATTTAAACCTGAAATTAATGAACTGTATTTCCTGAATGTATTTTTCCATTTTGCTAAATTAGTTTTGTGTCACTCACCAACCTTTCCGGGGTGGGGTGGTGGTTGGGGGGGGGGGGGGGGGGGGGGTAGGAGCAGGTGGGTGGCTTTTCAATTCAATCAGTAAAGAAGCAAACATATTAAAACCAAAACTATGCAAAAGCTAACTGCTTAGCTAAACTGTAAAATTATAACATTTGCCACTGGCTGTTGTGTTTTATTCTGGCACCCAGTTATTTTCTTTTCATTTGAATGTGTGTAAATAGCCACATGTAAAAGACATTTAAAGATGTTTGAGGATTATTTTCAAACTCATTAACTCTGATTATTTAGGGATTGTCAAATTAGTAATCGTTAATTGTTTTGATTACTGTGGGGTTTATATGGAAACAAATTCACAATTGAAAGAAAAATGCAAACACATGCAATTAGTACACTGATCAGTGCATACATAACTTTTCAAACTTGTTTAGCCCAAGGATGTTTAGCAAGAAATCCCCAATAGCCACAAATGCTGAGGTGTCATTCAGCTTTTAACTGCTGGGTTCAATCCCAGTAACTGCAGCCCACATATATAGGGTAGATTATTACAAATTCGCAAAGGACTGACAAAATGGTCCATGTCAGGGATTCTCCTGCTAATGTTCTAGAACTTCTATTAATCACAATGAGCTTTGGCTCAGAGGTGAGGAAAAAGAAGGCTGTAATAAATAGTTTCTAATTATCAACTTTATTTTATAGGAAACCAACAAAGTATGTCTGTCAGCCAAAGGAGAGCTTGCGTGATCTAAGAAAATTTGTAATTTATTCATTTGCTCAACTTTCCAAATGGATACCTGATGTTCAATTAGATAGTACTGAAAGGATCCAAGCTCTTCAAATTAGACAGCCTCGCAGTATTGCAGAAGTAATCAACTAAAGAGTTCCTAAAATTGGACACAGGAATCTGCAAGCACTTTTGATTTCATAATCATGTACACAAGAACAGATAGTTTCCTCTCATTCCCCAAACAACCTGGATTATTTATGAACAAAAGTGAAACCTAACTTTCAAGTATTTAAGCAGCTTTTTGGTCTATCAAAAAAAAACTCAACTGCAAAGACACAAATTAACATTCAGCTTTCTTAAAAAAGACTTACTTTGTCCACACAATCATCGAAGAAAGCCAGACTTGCATCCTTGTCACTCACAAAAGAGCATTCCTCAATGAATCGAATAAACATTTGTGTTTTTGTCATCAACGAGTAAAACTTCTGGTGAGAACGGTCCCGGCTCTTCAGGAAACCTACAAAGATTAACATGAAATCACTAAACTTAAAAAAAAAAATTCCTCTCAATGGAATGTGATCTCCAAACATGGGTAAAAATACTGAGCGGCCCCGATTATATGGCAAAGTGACCCTTCGTTTAACATAACATAGGCCACTGGCTTTTGAATTTCCAAGAAAAACAACCGCAAAATGTAATAACAGAATTTGACTTATTCAGTCACCATAGCCTAACATTCTAATAAATTCCTTGGAAAAACTGCAAAATTTCAAGACTAACTGTTAGACATGAGTGATAAAAATGAAGCATTCTAGGCTATACTATTTCATGGTATTTGTTTCTTTCTATCACGGTACATATGGGATGTTAATACTGGATTCACTGTTAGGAGGCAATGGGACTTTCTATTTATAAACTGCAATTTAAACAACAGTTTGATATCATAGTACAATTCAAACTTCATCTTTTAAAAAGCAGGCAGCTAATGTTTTTCGGTATAATGCAGATAATCTGTGCGTAATACTTTTTAAAAGGAGGCACCTAACTTGATAATTGCCAAGTCGAAATCAAATATTATTCTCTAAATATTTTCAACTATTTGTAATCACCTTGAAGATCAAACAATGAGCTTGCATCTGTTGCTTTCTCAGACGGAGCCTCTGTAATGGGTTGAAGGTAGGTTCTGTAACCCTTCAGTATGGAAGCCATGAATCGGAGGAAAGCTTCTTGTATCTCCATTTCTAGGACCTGCACCTTCTTGCCAAAGTTCAAATCATGATCATTCATTGATAACTCCATTAAAGCCTCCTCTCTGGGTCTTTGATGCACTGGAAGTATATAAATTTAGTTTTACATTTAAATGAGTACCATAAAATACACATGCTCAAATGCATTGTAGTGGACGATGGAGTACTTTAAAATTATTTTTAAAGTTTCAAACAAGAAACTTAAATTTGGAGATTTTATTTTCCAATTCTTCCCCACACCACAGGCCCTGACTCATTGTGGGTTACACTTCCACTGTAGTCTCTCTGATCTCTTTCCCAAATGGCCATATTTCATTTGTAAGCTTAGGCAATGAGTGTCCGCAGATTACTAGATTGTGGAAGGCATCATATCAGATATCTGATTCTGTTTTAATGTGCTGTAAATTCTATAGAACACAAAGAAAGGGAAAGGAACTAGAATCAGGTGTTACGAGGGTTTCCATTTTTTTTTGTTAAAACTTGAGAATTTATACTTTAAAACTGAAAAGGGTTTCCACAGATGCTGGAATCTTGAAGAAGCTGAACTTTGAGAGTTGTTTTTTTTAAAAGGAAGGTAACCAAAAGGTTTGGACTAGGATTGGGATTGGAACTGGAAACAGTTACTGGAAGGCTTCTGTTTAAAAACAAAACCCCAGCAGGGGTTGTTTTAACTTAGAGAGATGTTTACAAAGGAGTGACAGGCCAAAATTTATAGATGTCACAGGACTTGCTTCTGGAAAGTTTTCGTTTTAATTTGAATTGCTAGAAAAAGGCAGTTTGCTTCCTGACCTGCCAGGAGACGACAGCTCACCTCTTTCTCTTGAAAGGAAGTCCTGCATCAAGAGATTTCTATTTCCTTCTGTATTTGAAGAAAGCCTGCACATTTAAAGAACTTGCATATCGAATATGTGGAACTAAAACCTTGTTGCTGCATTTCCTGCTGCAAGACTTATTTGGAGCCTTCTGTAGCTGCATCTTGGAAAGCCTACCCAAAATGATCATCAACATCGCCTGGAAAGAACTGTTATGGGAAGATCCCATTGACAGCCGTCGACGCCTTTGGGACACCTCACCGAAACAAAGGACATCTTTCCAAACCTCCTTTTCAGCCTGTGTTTTTTTTTATTCCTTCTATTTCTATGTAACAGCTGTGAACAAAATATCCCTTTTTTCCCCCGGTTAACCGGTTGTGTATGTAAGTATGTGTGTGAGGGCTAGGATAAATAAGGGACTTTAATATTACAATTTCTGTGTATATTTTATTTTATTATTGGTTAAGACTGGTTTATAATAAACAGATAATTTTGTTGTTTATTTAAGAAACCTGGTTTGTGTGCTTTATTCTGGGGAAAAATAGAGTACATGATTGACTGTTTCGGTAAGTGGGAAAATTTAAATACATTGTGACCTGTGGAGAAGTGGGACTGAATTAACAGTGCACTCTTCCCACCTTGGTCATAACACAAGGTAAACAGCACCAGTTTAACAGCTAGCATCAGAACAAGCATGATGGCATATCTATTTTTTCACTGTTAATTCTGATAGGACAATCTTATGTGCAGACTTTACAGCAAGATTCAGTGGACATCTGATCTTTGCTCTCCTTTAGTCCAGGGATGAAGGTAATTGCAGAGCCCCATATATCATGTCAGGTGACATTAGCAAACTGAGCACAGACCAGGAATTGAATTTGGGGCCTTGTGGTTTGTGTGACCTCCCAACTGCCTTCACCAACAGAGCTATTGGAGGAATTTTGTAGAAAATGTTTCAAATTTTATGTACAATATACTCAGGACATTTTGCAATGTTTGGCCCCTATAAATACAGATATTAAGTTCTACACTGCTCCAGATGATATGAAAGGAACTGGCAGTTCTGATCATGAGGGAACTCACAGACTAGCGCGGTTTAGCAATTAATTCATCAGGAGGGTTGCCTTCGATTAGAAAACTTCCGTAATTAGTTTACAAAGTGGAAAGGAGGTTTTTTTATGAAAAGGGTTGTGACCTATATAAAGAAACTCAAGGGATAAGATCATTCCTAGAATCTACATATTCCTTTCTAAATCACAGAAAAGTTCTAAATAAAGTCAAATCTGTATTCTTGGACCCAGAGTGGAATCATGCTAAGGGGTACTTTACAGTGTTGCCACAGGAGCTATCCATCAGCACTGCATCTCAAGAATCATGAGCATCAGAACATTGTGGGCAGGGTATATCTGAAACAGTGCTGTCACTGGGCAGGGATCCTGCCTGCAGCACAAGACACCCCCATAGTCTTCATGTTTATCTGAAAACTTTGCCAGTTTTTGAAAGGATGCACCAATTTCAGCATTACACAGTTTGAGATGTACTTACTCTCTGCTAGCTGCTCATAAATGTTGTTCAAAGAGTTGATCAGATTTTTACAAGCTTTCTTTGGAAGCACTTTCCAGGTGAGGCTTTTTCTGTCATCAGTTCTGAAACAACAATCTTACTTTAAATGCAAGTCTTAAGCTCAAATACACAGCAAATGAATTCAGAAACTGCAATCTCAATATTCTTTTCACTATCAGCAAAAAATAAATTGCATCATAAATGCCTTGTGTAACTGATGGTTAATTTAACAAAACAAGATACTGCTCTCAATTGTAATTCAGTATACACACTGATGAATAAGCTGGTAGGCTGGAGACATTTGAACCATCAATTAATGATGACACGTATTGTAGTTTCTTACTTCATGCATCAATCTGGAGTTTTAGCTCACAACACTGATAGCATCTACCATCAGCGTCAGTAATTTGCTTTATAAGCAAGTAAATTAAAGTCTAGAACAAAGAATAGGTCACCTTTCTGTCGAATCAAGCTGGTCAACAAAGTGATCAATCATCCGTGACAATTATTATTTTAGACAAGCAATGCACAGCTGTCATGCTGTAATTACAAATGTTTGTCAGTGGAGGTGCTGCAGTGCCACCTTTGAGGGAAGGGTACACTTACGCCATTAAGGTTTACATAGACATTCCCATTATAAATTCCTCTGTTCACAATTATAGCGGAAAAGGAAAGATAATGACTGATTTAAGACTGTGTGCCCTGGCCCAATTATCCCCAGCCTCTAACCCCAGCTTTAATATTTTCTATACTATGTCTCGTCTCCCATGTGCTTTACCACAGTAGGTCATCTAGTTATTGCTAAAAAGTCCACCTTATAGTGAGACACTACAGTTCAAAATGTGGGCAATTCATTTGACGCAGTTCATTTCCAACTCAATTGCTATTCATAACTGCATTTTATACTATAATTGTACATAATCAAAACCTTACTGAGAGATGGTGTTAGTGTCCAGGTCCACACAGCATACATCACTTGGAGGATCATATAGGTCAAAATAGCGAGAGTCGACCCCTACAATGAAAGGGCAAGGGGCACTAAGGACATCTGCCAGAGCCAACGGGCATAGAGGAATGTATGGACATGGCCAATGGAATGGAAATATCATCTGCATATAAAAGAGTCACAATAAAGTCAACATACTTTCTGATAAAAGCTTAACTGCTTTCCCTCAACTGCTGTGTAAGTGTATCACAAGCTCCGCTAAGGCTAAATTGCCAAGGGTCTCTCTGTTTTTTGTACATTCCCACAACCTGACTGAAAACATCCAAAGTCTTACCAACTTTTGAAATCCATAAATCATACACTTTTTGTTCCTGAAGCACAGCTTTGTGCCATAATTTTGTATGTTATGAGCAGAAATGTAAAGAGTGAAATCTTACATTTCTTGGCTAAAATTTCTCCCAAAATGTGCAAGTAGTAATTTTATCACAAAGGCAACACATTTAAGGGTAGGGTTAGAGGGTTCACCATGTCCAGCTTACTCAAAAAAAAAATTCTTCAAAATTGCTAATACAAGTTTTTAAGTTTTAAGAGGTATAGTGATATCCTTTTAAACGACAAAGTAGGTTGGACTTAATTTATAATCTCAAGGCAGTAATAAAACCAACTACTGCAGCAGCAAGCAGCTGCATATTACAAGCCTTTACGAGTTCAATAATGGTTTGAAACCTTTTTCCACATTATAGTTGATCCCTCTAGTCTTTTATGACACCTCAGATATTATGATCTCAACTAGAACTTGTAGGCTTTACAAAGTTCCATACTCAAAAGGCCATATAAAACATCTCTCCAATCCAAAGCGCCAATGCAAACAAGGTTATACTGCTAATACTCAAGTTAGACCTTCATCCTGATGTCAGGAATACAAGACCTGTTGCAGCTGCACCTCAACATTCCTTATGGATCTAAATAGTCTATATCCAAGCCCAAAGACTAAGTTTTATATACCACTCTCCTGCGTGTGAAGTTTTCTTCAAGACATTCTAATCGCAGGGAACACTATCCTTTGCAGGTATAAGAAACCATTCAGTTTGGGTTGCTGAAGCTATTTCTACGAAGATATTTCCCCTTCCTACCCCAGCAGAAACGCCACCAAGACCTGTGATTCCAATTCCACAAGACATCTGTCCTCATTACAGTTACCTCCCATTACACCCTTGCTGCACCACTTAACATACAAAATCCTGGTTATGGCTTTCACACCAATAAATGAACCACTTAAAACAATCGTTTAATAATATTCCCACTTCTTTATGATCTTGTATGACTCCAGGAGCCAATGTCATAAAGGAGCAGCAACTGTAGCTTTCTATATTGCTGGGGTTTTGAATTTCATAATGTAACTGTAGTCTTCCACTGAACAGAAATCCTTTCAACTTAAAGATTAAATGTCACCATCATGACTTTAAAAATAGCATTTTGAAAAAATGGTTTCAAATTTTTTCCCTCATTTTCTATTGGGTTTTTCAATAATATTTTTCTTTAAAATGATTTTTTTTGGCAAAACCATCACAAACCAGGTGAAAGGAAATACTGAACCTGACTGCGCACCAGCTGAATTATCAGTAAAGGGGTTCTTCATTGGTATTATTTCAACCGTGCACATGTTAATTCACCTGTTTTGCACTGTTAGGCTCAGCATTTTCTCCCTGCCAGTTCCCTCAATCTTAGGACTTTAGGATTTGTTGTTTCAACCAACATCTCAAATAAATCCAAAGAAACAGAAGAAAAACTAATGATCTAATGTTAGCAGAATTCCTTGTAAAAGAGAGTCCAGATTTTAAATGTCCCTCTGAATAACCCGATAATTTCCATGGACAGCCAGCAACGTGCCGAAGTAATAACTTTTCAACCAACTTGTTTGCAAGTGTCTAACCAATTCCTCCATTTTAATGAGTGTTGCGGGACATCCCAACCAGATCAGCCATGATCTTATCGAATGGCAGAGCAGGCTCAAAGGGCCAAGTGGCCTACTAATGATCCTAAGTCCTATATTCCTATGTTCCAATGTACTTGGAGTCACTAGGCTTAATTACAGGGCAGCTCTAAAATACAAGATTAGGGGTTTGGCAAATTAAATTTAAAAGTTTCTAATTAAATGTGATCTTCTCACAATCCTCCCTCCACCCCCACACAAAATTTCCCAACTTTGCTAAGCAATCCCACAACTAACGGATCAGATCAAAGCTCTGCAGTCCTACCACATCCAGTCGTGAATGGTGGACAACAATTAAACAACTAACGGAGGAGGTGGCTCTATAAATATCCCCATCCTCAATGATGGAGGAGACCAGCACATCAGTGCAAATGAAAAGGCTGAAGCATTTGCGACCATCTTCAGCCAGAAGAGCCGAGTGGATGTTCCATCTCGGCCTCTTTCTGAGGTCCCCAGCATCACAGATGCCAGTCTTCAGCCAATTCGATTTACTCCACATGATATCAAGAATCAGCTGAAGGCACTGGATACTGCAAAGCTAAGGTTCCTGACAACACCCCAGCTGTAATACTGAAGACTTGTGCTACAGAACTAGTTGTGCCCTAGCCAAGCTGTTCCAGTACAGCTACAACACTGGCATCTACCCAACAATGTGGAAACTTGTCCTGGTATGTCCTGTCCACAAAAGGCAGGAAAAACCAGCTAATTACCATCCCATCAGTCTACTTTCGATCATCAGCAAAGCAATGGAAGGTGTGATCGACAGTGCTATCAAGCGGCACTTCAACAGAACAACATGCTCACTGAAGCTCAGTTTGGGTTCCACCAGGGTCATTTGGCTCCTGACCTCATTATAGCCTTGGTCCAAACATGGATAAAAGAGCTGAACACCAGAGGTGAGGAGAGAGGGATTGCCCTTGATATCAAGGCAGCATTTGACTGAGTGTGGCATCAAGGAGCTCTAACCAAATTGAAGTCAATGGGAATCAGGGGAAAACTCACCACTGGTTGGAGTCATACCTAGCATAAAGGAAGATAGTTTTGGTTGTTGGAGGGCAATCATCTCAGCCAAAGGACACTGCTGCAAGAGTTCCTCAAGGTCGTGTTGTAGGTCCAACCATCTTCAGCTGCTTCATTAAGGACCTTCCCTCCATCATAAGGTCAGAAGTGGGGATGTTCGCTGATGATTGCCCAATGTTCAGTACCATTCGCAACTCCTCAGATACTGAGGCAGTCCGTGTCCTTATGCAGCAAGACCTGGGCAACATTCAAGCTTGGGCTGATAAGTGGCAAAGTAACATTCGCCCAACACAAGTGCCAGGCAATGACCATTTCCAACAAGTGAATCTAACTATTTCCCCATGACATTCAACGACATTACCATCACTGAATCCTCCACTATCAATACCCTGGGGGGTTACTATTGATCAGAAACTGAACTGGAGCAGTCACATCAATACTATGGCTACAAGAGCAGGTCAGAGGCTGTGAATTCTGCGGTGAGTAACCCATCTCCTGACTTCCCAAAGCCTGTCCATCATCTACAAGGCACAAGACAGGATTGTGATGGAATACTCTCCACTTGCCTGGATGAATGCGGCTCCAACAACACTCAAGCAGCTCGACACCATCCAGGACAAAGCAGCCCACTTGATCGGCACCCCATCCACCACCTTAAACATTCACTCCCTCCACCGCTGACGCACAGTGGCAGCAGTGTGTACCATATACAAGATTAGCTGCAGCAACTCACCACGCCTCCTTCAACAGCACCTTCCAAACCAGCAACCTCTTCCACCTAGAAGGACAACCGCAGCAGACGGGTGGGAACACCACCATTTGCAAGTTCCCCTCCAAGCCACATACCATCCTGACTTGGAAATATATCACCATTCCTTCACTGTCGCTTGATCAAAATCCTGGAAATCCCTTCCTAACAGTACTATGGGTGTACCCGTACCAGATGGAAAGATTGGATAGGCTAGGGTTGTTTTCTTTGTAACAGAGGAGGCTGAGGAGAGACCTAACTGAAAAGTAAAATTATGAGGGGTCTGGGTGGAGTAGATAGGAAGGTCCTACTCCCCTGGTTGAGTGGCTCATAACCAGGGGGCATAGATTTAGGGTAAGAGGTAGGAGGTTTAGATGGGATTCGAGGGGAAATCTTTTCACCCAGAGGGTTGTGGGAACTTGGATATGCACTTGAAGTACTGCAACTTACAAGGCTACGGACCAAAAGCCGGAAAGTGGGATTAGGTTGGATGGCTCCTTGTCAACTGGCTTGGATTTTATGGGCCAAATGGCCTCCATCTGTGCTGCAAATTTCTATGATTCTATGAATGCAAAGGTTATTGAAACCTTAGGCACTGGTAAACCCAGAAACTTCCTGCCTACCATGGAGTACAGGTTGAATTCACAACTCTGTGAATAGTGCAACAGATTTTATGGTAGTTCATGTCAACAGTTCCCATATTTTCATTATCACTGTTGTGGCCACACAGGAAATCACATCAAAATCTTTGGGTACTGGAGGGAAACAATGTACAGGCTTATAGAAAAAGTATGTTCGCAATAGTGGGAAGATATGCATAGCTTCGTAGTCACAAACACCAACAGAAATGGGTATGAAGAGCTCCTCAGTGGCTCAGCTGTAAAGGCAGAGTAGAGCTGAGCCATAGCAGACCAGAAGGTCCAAAATGCGATTTCTAGTTTCTGCTCAGTTAGTTGATCAGATGGTGGCAGTTGGAGTGACAGAACTGGCCTCAATACTCTTTGAGAAAACCAACAGGGATTCCATTCCCAGAAGGAATGGAATGACTTGCAGCAAAATACTGGTGTTGCGTGACTGGGCTTGGGTCTGGTAATGACTCACCCACCTCAAAACACTCACAGTGTGACAGCCCACCCACACTCACTGTCTGACATCACACTAACAGAATAGTCATGCAGGCTAGTGTTAGAGTGCACTCTGTCGTACCCCAGAAGAAATAAACACCTAACAGAGGATTTTTTTTTTTAAATAAGCAAGACAGAGACCAAAAAAGACTATGAAAGTGTTGCTATTATGGTGGGACTTTCTTTAACAAGTACGGATGATGAAACTCAGGTGTCAGAGCTGAATTATAGAGGAAACCTATTTGAATTGGACGCGGTGGGCCGAAGGGCCTGTTTCTATGCTGTACGACTCTTTGACTCTATGGCGAGTTAATATCCACTATAACAAATTGCTAAAACAGCTCACATTAGGCTGTAAAGTGAGACAGTCTGACCAAGAGCCAAACAGTTAAAATTTTTATTAATTTGATATTTTAATGTCTAAAATAACAATTCTATTTTCCAATTTACAAATTATAATCAGAATTTTTAAAAAAATTCTAATTTACACATTCATCTAATTCTACTTCTTAGCATTCATTATAAATTCACATAAATTCACATTTACAGGCATTGATGTGACTAATTTTGGATGGGTTGACTTAGCCAAAGTAGAACTAAATTAAAACCAAACTAGTTTCAGAGAGGGAGAAAAAACACACACAAATGAAACTACAGCTTTGTAAATCTCCCAAAAAGAACCTCTCAACAGGCTGAGCTTAATACTCACAGAAACAAGTGCTTCAGCCACACTGGTCAACACAGCTGGCCGGAGAGAATGAATAAGAATCTTGTGTTCAGTTACTGCATACAGCAGCAGACTTATTGCTTTCTCCGGGCCCAGGTTCTGCAGCAAAGTAGTAAAACTGCCACCACTGAAAGTAAGAGGACAGACACCATCAGAATTCAATGAAGGCACTGGTCACTTTTCACTTCAGCTGGCTCTGATTAAAATACATCTTTGGAGTCCCTAATTTATGCCCATGCTGCAGCAAACTATTACCATGCTTTCTTTAGGTTCCCTTCACTCTGCAGACCATTTTCAGATGGAGTCATGGCAGGGACAGCAGGCAAACTGATCCCAAAGCGGTCAGTCAGAAACAACACAGAGTGGCCCCTAACAGCAGTGTGAGCTGACTTGCCCTCAAGGGAAATGCCTTCCCGGTGGCATAAGGTGATTTTGAAAATTTAGACTTATTTTAAATCATTGCTGGGATGGGGGCAGGGAACAGAATTCAATATCCTTTGCTCTGTGGCACAGTGCTTTCAACCAGGAGTATGTGGCAGCATAGAGCTCAATGACTTTGGATGTTTAAAAGATGAAGTTATCGTACTGCATTATGCACAATCCTGAGATGATCAATAAAGTGAATCTCTAGAAACATTAAAGATCAAATCACTTTAGAGTTAGTGCTGAGTACAGTTTACAAGACAGTCATGATAATTCCCCAAATTCCCATTTTTTCAGTAACTGTGGCTGCATGAGTTTGAAGTTTTTAAAAGGAATACTGCATGGAATATCAAGAGACTACATTTTATTGCGCATGATATAAAATACCACCCAGTTTGCTGCAAATAATCCATTCAGTTAGTTTCATAAAACACTATCATTTACAAACGATTAGTTGCATAAAATGCAAGCACAGCTTTCAGTTGTGTTTAAAATATCTAACTTATTTCAATATAGTCCAGAACTAAGTTATTTTAGCTAACAATTTTAAATTGCAATCCAACAGACTGCATTTATCCAGCAGTTGAAAACATTACATAGAATACATGATCTGTCAAAATCAAGAAGAGGATGCTTAGTTCCCAGCTTGTTACTGAAAACCACAAGATATAGCTGGGATAAGTCTGGTTACTTTCCAACTAAGTACTTTACATTGAGCGAGGGAAAGTGGAGAAAGAATTACATTGCTATTTGGTTATAAAAGCACCATATGTTGCTGGACTACATAAGGAACTAATGCTGGAAATGAATTACACAGTACTGGGACAGGATAAAACAGTGAAATATGTTTCTGAACTAATAATCCACAGAACAGGAGCTCAAATCCCACCATGGCAATTTGAGAATTTGAATTCAATTAAAAAATGTGGTATCAGTTAAAATGACCATTGGTGTGTTGTATAAACCCAACTGGTTTACTAATGCTCTTTAGGGAAGGAAACTTGCTGCCTTTACCCAGTCTGCTTCTTGCGTGGCTACAATCCCTGCCAACTCTTGCTGACTTGGGAATAGTGACTGGCACGAAGTGTCTTAAAGGAGACAATTCAAATTAAGTTTAGAAGAATTAAATCTGTGCTCGTCTACACTTACCTCAGTGGTAGTGGTGATGATACAGGTTGGCAAAGCATCAGGTAGTCATGAGGTGATTGCTGGAAGAGAGAATGACAAGACTGAAATTCAGTAGATTCTCACTGATACAGATTCTGGTTCCAGCAGAAGCTCCTTGAAGAGAAGCTCCCCTTTCTCTCAAATTCATATTTCTTATCATTCGGGGGGGGGGGGAGGCGGTGGAGTACTGGTATTGTCACTGGACTAGTAACTCAGAGACCCAGGTATTGCTCTGGGGACATGGGTTCCAATCCCACCACAGCAGAAGGTGGAATTTGAATTCAATAGGCAGCACAGCTCCAGCGACCCGGGTTCAGTTCTGGGTACTGCCTGTGCGGAGTTTGCAAGTTCTCCCTGTGACCGCGTGGGTTTCCGCCGGGTGCTCCGGTTTCCTCCCACCTCCAAAGACTTGCAGGTTGATAGGTAAATTGGCCATTAAAAATTGCCCCTAGTGTAGGTAGGTGGTAGGAGAATGGTGGGGATGTGGTAGAGAATATGGGATTAATATAGGATTAGCATAAATGGGTGGTTGTTGGTCGGCACAGACTCGGTGGGCCGAAGGGCCTGTTTCAGTGCTGTATCTCTAAATAAATAACTCTATTTCTTTTGCTTATGTTGGTTATTATTTTTTTCACCCTCATTTTTTTGGGAATGTTTGGATTTTCTATGGGAATAGCTTTATTCCCTGGGTTTTACCATTTCACCCATTAGAGGCGCGAACAACATCCCCACATGACTGCTATTACATTCCTAATGTTCAGGATGCATTTTAGAGTAATTTGTCAAATGGCAACATGCTCCTGCTGTAATCCAAACAACAAAGGTCATCCCACAGCATTATACTTCTGCTATGAACAGCAATCATGCAGATAGACACCCACCTGCACGAGAATCCTCGGTCTTTGAGGAGAAGGAAATGGGACATTGTGCATGAAATGACAGATGTGTCTGCAAAATAGAAGTTATAATGTTGAATATATGGAAAAAGCATTGGTAATCAGCATGGTCTTTTAGCAATAACAATCTAGCCAACTGAATGACTAAGTTTTTTGAGTTTTTTTTTAAATCAATCTCTCCAACAAATATTGCTGGCTCCTATGAATCCAACAACTGAGTTTATGTAGACATTTTTAAAACTTCAGGAAAAGGATTGCATCTTCAGTGATCTTTGCCAATGCATTAAATCAGATTTTCTGTTGATATAAAAATAAAGACTAAATAAAGAAACCTTTTATTGAGTTCTATCAGAAGGCAGTCACCACAAGCTGCTTTCATACACACCTATTGACAGCTGACAGTGAGTGAGGAGTATAACATTCGCACAGCTCACATTTTTACCACAGCTATGGAAGATATAGGGAGGGAGATTGAGCAATAAGGTGACTGTAAAAATAAACACACATTGGGACTCTAATTGTGATAGTTTGCATCAGCAAAACTTTGTCAAAAATTCCCTGCCCATCCGCTCAATTCACAACTTCAGCTTACAACTGCTGGGATGTGTTCCATATTACCCTTGGTATGAAGTAGAAACTTGCAGAAACTGTGTGTATCAAACACAGACTTGACACTGTGATTATATTTCAACACGCTGCTATCAGGGCTAGGAAAATATTAACAAATGGAAGATACATTAATTATCTAGAATGTGTTACACAATTATTCTAGGAAATTACACTGTGAACTATATTTTTAAACCACATCATGATTTTTTGCAGCAAGTCCAGACCTTCCTTTAGAATGAAAATGGAAGGAAAGACAGTAAATATTGCATGGTTCCAGGTGTGAGCACCTCCATCAGTGCAACTTTGCTCAGCTGGCCTTTATTCTCATTTGACAGTGACTATAGCTGGCTATTTAATCATTGGAGCTCTTCCAAGCCATTACTACGGCACAG
Source organism: Heterodontus francisci (assembly GCF_036365525.1). Taxonomy (NCBI): domain Eukaryota; kingdom Metazoa; phylum Chordata; class Chondrichthyes; order Heterodontiformes; family Heterodontidae; genus Heterodontus; species Heterodontus francisci. The sequence goes on along the minus strand of NC_090408.1, from coordinate 43,905,249 downwards.
TTGAAGTCAGCTAACAATCCAGGATCAGTTTTGGGACCAAGCAATGCTTACGGTCAGTTCTAGTACAGTCAGGAAAGATTCATCTTTCACAGGAAACTTACTTCTCAATAGGTAGTACGTGAGGTCCAGAGATTGAATAGCGGTATAAAAAGGTGAGAAATTTTCGAAAAGCTTCGAAGAACGGCCAGTGTGACAGAAGGCAGATGCATTTGCTGGTGTGAACTGTTTTCGAGAGGATGGGCTTTCGGTCGGCAGCACTGACCAGCCCTAACTGCGATCGCTGCTTGTCTGTCAGGTTCTCTTGAGGAAGAGGTTCATAGAACTGAATAGCCGCACCATAAACCTAGGAACATTGAGTAAGGACATTTGAGCCATTACATTGCAGAGTAACAATAGGGCAATTACCAATTTCATATATTGTGGTGATGAAAGCAGAAGCAATTCTATTAAACAATTACAAGTATAAATATAATGAGTCTGAATGTACCCAACACTGCATCCTATAATTTACACATCAGAACTTGGGTGGGAAAACTTTGCCTTGCTTTTAATTTGTCTCCTGCTTACTGTAGTGATTATTAAAGGTGCTGAGTTTGCAAGTATCTGACAGGATCAGAGTTGTCTCCTGGACTAGTTTTGAATGCCTAATGCGATCAGAGAGGTATGCTCCAGATTTATTTCCCAATTGGTCCAGGTTTTACCTTTTTTTTGCCTCTCCCCAGGATATTACATGGCTCCTAGGTAGGGTGGGCTGGGGAGTGTATATACTGTAACACAAGACATCACAGTTGTGTGGGACAGGCTAGATAGACCATTGAGTCTTTTCCTGTCAGGCATTTCTTGCATGTTTGTCTGATCCATCCTGCATTGGCAATCAAGTCCACTCTGCCAATCATGTCTGTTCTGACCTCTTTCTGAAGCAATCCGAAACTAAGCCTGTTTCCCTTGTCTCTCCCTATCTCCACGCATCTTCCTTTGCATTAAATCCAATTGGAGGTACAGTGGTGACTATCCTCCTGGTGGGAAAAATGGGATTCTGGTTGCTTCACACTAAAACACCTGGTGATAAAAGGGAGTCAACCTGTGTGATTGGTTCATGTATGGCATTACTGAGCCTGTCAGAGCCACAGCATGCAAAGGCACTGCTGGTGATTAGCCAACTAGTGTTGCTCACTAATGGGGTCACATAGGGATGGGCCAGAACTCACTTTCTTTCTTTTAGCTCCAGATTACTCCTGCAAGTCAATAACCCAATAGGTATGGTGGTCCTAGCTGCATGAGAAATGGAAACCTTTAGTACATTTATTGGCAGCTATGCAGTTTTAGCTGGTTAATCTTGAGCAGTACGCCTGTGCATACTTCCAAGCTCTGGTTATGCCAATTTGTGTCTAAGCTTAAGTAAGTGAGATGAGTCATTGTAGAGAGAAACAGTGCACATCCCATAATCAGGCAAACAGAAATTTTATGCATAGCTTGACTTGTTTTTGGTGAAAATTAACATGCAAAATAAAACAAAATGCACAATTAGCTCATAAGGTTTTGGACGAGGTTATTTCAAAAACAAAATCTCTTAAAATGGAGATGAGACCTCTTTACTGGTACAATCATTGTTTGTCAGTTTCCTGCCCCAGTTAGGTGACACCCTTTGCTTGCCATCACAAATTTTAGCGTAATGGACAACTGTTATTCCAGCTATGTTCAACGCAGCACAGACCAGCTATTGAATCTGGGATCTTCCTCAACTGTATCACTTAAGTACCCAATTCTAACTCATTTTATACCATAAACTTTACTGATAACAAACTTGACAAAAGGGTATACAGCTGTCACAACTGAAGATGTGTATTAGGTACAAGTAATGATTTAAAAAAAAAATATGGTCACATATGGTGAACCTTGAGATCGAACCCTGTAAGGGTAGCAGGTTACCTTCCCTGAAGGATACTGGTGAAACAGATGGGTTTTTCCAACAATGTTGCAGTTCGATTTATTGAATTTAAATTACTAGATTTATTGTCACAATATACCCTGGTGGGATTTGAGCTCATGACCTCTAACCTGCTAGTCTACCACCAGGTCACTGCAGCACTTTGACTTAAATAACAATAAATGTTCTACAACTTTTCTCCTAGCCCTAAAAAGGAAAATAAAAGGATTATTTTACAATTAACTTATAATTTCCGTTTTGATAGTTTTAAGAAAGTAAATCAATTGGTTATCTTACACTATGAAGCTAGACCCTTTAAGAGATTTTAGAAATCTGGTATCAAACAAAACCAACATAAGTATAGACTGTATTGTGCAGTACACTAAATAACAGGCATGCCTTGAATGTACCTTTGCTGCAGAAGCTGCCGTAAGCACAAACGTAGAGAAGACGGGGAGCGGATATTTGGTATTACAAGGCCAGCATTCAATGGTTGCTCCCATTGGCAGGCAAAAGAGAGGTACTGATGCAGGCAATGGAAAGGATTCATAATCTCCCTCTGGATACCTACATATCAAAGCTGCAAAAGAGACAAGACAATAGCCAAAAATGAAAATATCTAAATTATACCTTTCTCATACACCATGGCTTTTCTAAGCCTAGAACATGTAGCTCTCTCAGATCTTCCCTCCAGAGAAAGGCAAACCATGACACAATTATTCAGAGGAACCTTTCATGAAACCCTGCATTTCAGTGAAACAACAGATGATCTGAACACAGAAAAACGATTGCTTTAAAAAGACACAGGCCCATTCAACCAATTCTCAGTGTTCTTTTTCAGCTAAGCGATTGCAAATTTCCCTGAAAACACTGGAAAATAAAAGCTGGCTTCTGACTGGCCTGCAAATTATGAAGCATTCATGGCAGTCAGCAAGAAAGAGGAACAATTCCCCCTACCTGATGTCACCATAACACACTCACTTCACTGTTGACATGCCAAAAATTAACTACTCATAAAAGGCAAATATTTTAAATATCTTCAAAAAGAGCTATAGGAAAAATAAATACTTTTCATAAACTAGTTTAAAGCTTTAAGCCAAATTCTGTGCATCACAAAATCTACTACAGCAATACAGAAAAGAGAATATACTCCAGAATTCTTATGGATAGTTTAATGTAAATGTGACGAATGAACAGTCAGGATCACAAAATAAAAGATTATCTTTTCATTCATGTTCTGATCACTCAGTGAATGCGAACAGCATCTCGCTTTCAAATTTTTTGTTGTCTTATCCACCAACTAACATTCAAACTTCAGCATGTTACAGATGTTCATGTTGGCACCACTTCCTGGTGCCAGTCTCACATTCTGAACCAAATACATAAACTCAACATGGTCTGGATGATTCATCCTTATTCCAATTGAAACCACAAACGTTATCCATTCAGATCTCATTATGGATGCAGCACTTACCAGCTTTGTATGCTATAGTGTTGGGCTTGGCCAAGGACTTTTTGTAACACAAATATACTGCGGATCCCCACTGCAACAGAAAATTAAAGAAATCACCAAACAGCACACATAAAATAACATTCACCAAAACTGCAACATAATTACTGTCAAGAATTCCCAAGGTTTACAGAAAAATAATAGAAAATGCTGGAAATACTCAGCAGGTCAGGCAGCATCAGTGGAGAGGAAAAACAGAGTTAATGGTTCAGTTCTGTCTGACCTTTCATCAGGTACTTATACAATAATGTTATTTGTAAGCTGTAAAGGTATTTGATATTCTGGTTCACCGAAGGAGGGAACAACTTGCTCCAAAGTTGAATGCAAGCAAAGTTTTCCCACCAAGTACACGTACACAACCAACAATCGTTCAAAAATTTCCTTTAATTTAGGAATGTATCATCTTGGAAAAACAAAAACACTCCACAGCAAAATCAGTAATCAAACATGGATTGGATCATAGAGTATCCACAAGTGCATCGCAGTACATTTTTTGGATTGTTTCCAAAAAAATGAAAGACACAGGGCCTGGCAATACTTCATTCCCTGAAAGCGAAAACAAACAAAAAAACTGATGACATGGAGTGAAGATAGCAATGTGGACAACTGCCCAGAAAAGAGGAAGGGGGCCCAGTAATGGTAATGACTACAAGGTGTAACATTATATGACAGATCGCCACAGCAGCATGGAATTCATATCTTTTAAAATGGGCCAAATTCCTCATTGTTAGCTCAATGGGGAGCTGTCAGATCAGAATTCTTGGCAAAAACAGCAGCAGCCCATTTCCACTACAATGCCAACACATTCAGTATTAGGGAAAGGTCATTTCACTCCGCAACTGATTATGATGCACTGCACTCAATTTTAAGTTTTAATCTTCAAATTACATTTTCTTCCCATTAAGAAAATTTGCCAGCAGTTGTAGCTGGTGATACAACAATGCTGACTGCATTACTACAATCTCCTGTTTACTATCTTGATAAATCACCATAGGACAACATCTTTACAAAATGGAATGTCATGGGAGGACAGGAAATGTTCCACAGCTCAAGGTTAAACAAGAGAACAGATGTAAGTATCGAATACCACTAGATCATGCAGCCCTGATCCAACACATGGATACTTGCAATTAAATTCTAGACTGTAAGCCGGTCTATGGAGTTAGAAATTGATAGTGCCAATCAATATACTTCACACTTTATTTCATCAGTTTTACCCAGTAATCTATCACTAAAGCTCCAATTGCTAAAAATTGCACATTTTAATTTAAGTAACAATTTACAAAATAGAAGCTGAAAAATGATTCCAACTCAGCATGCAAAGGAATGGAATGTTAATTCTCCAGCCCTTTAAGTTGAGTTACCAGAATTGTGTATTAATTCTTACGTAACATAACATGCATCACTTTCCTTAGCAGAAAATCTTCTTTAAAAACATTCTTTATATCAGAAAATAAAGATCAGCCTTTGTTTAACATACTGGTACCTTTCATTTCAACTAATTGCTCTGATGATGGGCGAAGTGGATCAAGTATCAGTAGGAGATCATTTAGGGGACAGTGATCATTGTTTAGGCTGACTATGGAAAAGGACAAAGGGCAATCCAGAGTAAAAAATAATTAACTGGGGGTAAGCCAACTTCAATGGGTTAAGAACAGAGCAGGGGCTAATAAACTGGAGTCAAAGATTGGCAGGAAAAATGGTAGCCGAACAATGGGCTATAGTTTGGGCACAGTCAAGGTATGTTCCCTCGAAGGGGAAAAGACAGGGTAAACAAATCCAGAACACCCTGGATGACGAAAGAGGTAGAGATTAAGATAAAGAGGAAAACGTGTGCTTATGGCAGATGCCAGGTAGAAAATAGAACCAAGCTGAATATAGAAGGTCTGGAGGGGAAGTGAAAAAGCAAATAAGAGAAGCAAACAGAGAACATGAAAAAGGACTGGTAGTTAACATTAAAGGGAATCCCAAAGTTTTCTATAGCCACACAAATAGGAAAAGGATGGTAAAAGGAGGAGTTGGGCCGATTAGGGACCATAAAGGGGATTTACGTATGGAGGCTGAGGGCAGTATTAAATGAATACTTTGCATCTGTCTTTACCAAGAAATAAGATGCAATACAGGCAATGGTGAAACAGGAGGTAATTCAGACACTAGAAAGGTTTAAAATTAATAAGGAGGACGTATTAGATAGGCTGTCAGTACTTTAAATGGTTAAAATACCAGGACCGGATGAGATGCATCCAAGGATATTGAGGGAATTGAGGGTGGAAATTGCAGAGACACTGGCCATAATTTTTCAGTCTTCCTTAGACTCAGGGGTGGTGCCAGAGGACTGAAGAATTGTCAACATGAGACCCTTGTTCAAAAAAGGGTGTAAAGATGAGCCCAGCAACTACAGGCCAGTCAGTTTAACTTTGGTGGTGGGGAAACTTCTAGAAAGAATTTCAGGAAAAAATTAACAGTCATATGGACAAATGCAGGTTAATTAAAGAAAGCCAACATGGAATTGTTAAGGGAAAATCATGTTAAACTAATTTACTGGAGTTTTGATGAGGTAACAGAGAGGGTTGATGAGGGTAAGGCTGTTGGCGTACGTGGACTTGCAAAAGGCGTTTGATACAGTGCCGCACAACAGACTGTGAGCAAAGCTATAGCTCATGGAATAAAAGTGATGGCAGCAACATGGATATGGAATTGGCTAAGTGACAGAAAACAAAGAGTAGCGGTTAATCAATGTTTTTCGGGCTGGAGGAAGGTTTGTAGTGGAGTTCCCCAGGGGTCAGTGTTGGGACCCTTGCTTTTCCGGATATATATTAATGACCTAGACCTTGGTGTACAGAACACAATTTTAAAGTTTGCAGATGATAAAAAACTTAGAAGCATTGAGAACTGTGAGGAGGATGTTGTAAAACTGCAAAGGACCTAGACAAGTCGGTGGAATGGGCAGATAGGTGGCAGATGAAGTTCAATGCAGAGAAATGTGAACTGGTTCATTTGGTAGGAGAGACTATATAAAGGGTACAATTTTAAAGAGGGTACAGGAGCAGAGGGACCTGGATGTATATGTGCATAAGTCATTGAAGGTGGTAGGACAGGTTGAGAAAGCATACAGTATCCTGGGCTTTATTAATAGGGACATAGAGTACAAGAGAAAGGAAGTAATGTTGAACTTATATAAGACACTAGTTTGGCCTCAGCTGGAGTATTGCATCCAGTTCTGGGTGCCGCACTTTAAGAAAGATGTGAGGACGTTGGAGAGAGTGCAGAAAAGATTCACGACAATGGTTCCAGGGATGAGGAACTTCAGTTATAAAGATAGATTGCAGATGTTGGGACTGTTTTCCTTGGAGAAGAGAAGGCTGAGAGGTGATTTGGTGAGAGGTATTCAAAATCTTGAAAGGTCTAGACAGAGTAGATAGAGAAAAACTATTCCCACTCGTGAAAGAGGGCACAGATTTAAAGTAATGGGTAAGAGAAGCAAAAGTGACATGAGGAAAAACTTTTTCACGCAGCGAGTGGTTAAGGTCTGGAATGCACTGCCTGAGATTGTGGTGGAGGCAGGTTCAATTGAAGCATACAAAATGGAATTAGGCTCTTATATGAAAAGAAAGAATATGCAGGGTTATGGAGAGGAGGAGGGTGAACTGCTGTTTCAGAACGCTGGTGCAGACATGATGGGCTAAATGGCCTCCTTCTGTGCTGTAACAATTTTGTGATTCTGTGATATTCTTCTTGTGTAATACTCTAAATACATCACCTCAAGTAGCTCCCACCCCAATCACTTTACAAAAAAATTATTTTCATGGGATGTAGGCGTCGCTGGCTAGGACAACATTTATTGCCCATCCCCAATTGCCTTGAGAAGATGGCGATGATCTGCCTTCTTGAACCACTGCAGTCCATGTAGTGTAGGTACACCCACAGTGCTGTTAGGAAGGGAGTTCCAGGATTTTGACCCAGTGACAGTGAAGGAACAGCAATACAGTTCCAAGTCAGGATGGTGTGTGACTTGGAGAAGAACTTGTAGGTGGTGCGGCTCCCCATACATCTGCTACCCTTGTTCTTTTAGGTGGTAGAGGTCGCGGATTTTGAAGGTGCTGTCGGAGGAGCCTTGGTGAGTTACTGCAGTGCATCTTGCAGATGGCACACACTGTTACCACTGTGCATCAGTGGTGGAGAGAATGAATGCTGAAGGTGGTGAAGAGTATTCCATCACTCTCCTGACATTTGCCTTGTAGATGGTGGACAGGCTTTGGGAAGTCACTAGATGAGTTACTCGCCATAGAATTCCCAGTCTCTGACCTGCTCTTGTAGCCACAGTACTTAGATGCCTGCTCCAGTTCAGTTTCTGGTCAATGGTAATCCCCAGGATGTTGATTGTGGGGGATTCAGTTATGGTAATGCCACTGTAATGTCAAGAGAAGATGGTTGGATTCTCTCTTGTTGGAAATGGTCATTGCCTGGCACTTGTGTAGCACGAATGACCATCAATATACTTCACCCTATAATTACTTAAACACTCAAATGGTCTATCCTGACACAATCCACGTTTGATTAGCAAAGTCCATACTGTTGGGTATTTTTCACAATCTAAGTGGGCATTTGAAAATTTCACATGCCTTGTACTTCATTGAAATCCTATGAATAATACTGTAGGATTGGTTCAACTGATGGAACTCCTGCCTCCAAGCCAGAAAGTTGTGTGTTTAGCTCCATTTCAGAATTTCAGGATGCTTTCTAGGCTGACACTGACCAAGGTTCTGTCTCCCAGATGAAACACAAATTCAAAGCCCCATTTACATGCTCAGTAGTTTAGTAACAAAGAGCAGGGAGCTCTTCCAATGCCCTGACCAACAATCTCCCTCAACCAACACCACCAAAAAAAGCTTTTTGCAAGAAGCAGTTGATTCCCTATGAAACCGTTACTGAATTTCCAAGTAATTTATTGTTTCTGAACAGCTTTGAGACATTTCTGAGAGCTGTGATGAGGTACTATTCAAATCTAACTATCTCTGTAACTGTTTTATAGCTTGTAATGTGAATTAATCCAACTAGGGATTGTCAAACTGCAGTCCAATAGATGCTGAGGGATGCATAACAGAATCCTAGGGGAGCTGTGAGGTCGTCAGAGCTCTGTATTTTGCCTTACTAGAGCATTCATTCTCCAATAATAGCGCTGTTTTACCATGGGCAATTGTCGCGTTCTTTCAAAACTTAGGTCAAGGGATGCATAAATGCTTACAAGTGGAATCCATACAGGTAAGGTTGAAAACCATTGATTTGAGGAACCCACTGAAGTAAAATTCTGGTTGAAGAGGGAAGAAGAATGTGCTCCATCTCAGATTATTCAGTATTGCTGTACCAATGCAAAAAGTATAATGCTTTTAAAATAAGTAACAAAAATAACAATTAACTCTAAATTTCATAAGAATATCAAAAACTATATTTCTATATGTCTCTATCTACGTATCATAACTTTGTTCTAACACAGGCATTCTGAGCTCAGTTAATAGCAGGGATAGTGTTATAACTGAGGTCACTATGCTGAAAGAAAGATGCAAGACAGACTGTTTTATAACGCAGTCTTTTACACTGAGCATAATCTATGCAGTACATGTAACCAATGGTTTCCATTACTTTGGCTTAGAAGTTACCCAAACATAGACTGTCAACATTACCATGCTGCTGTTCAGGTTTTTGTCCACCCTGCAGAAAGTGTGTGGTGGAGTCTCTCCCTTACTTGGAACAATTATACAAATATCAGTGACGGCCAGGGAATTCTGGGCTATGTTTTCTGGTGCTCGACGGTACGTTATGTATATTCGCTGAGATGAAGTCCCACTGCTGATATTAGCAGGTCGGCCATAAGGCGTGGTTTGAATGATCTGACATCCATTCTTTAGCCTCTCTTTCCATTCGTACAAAACACTAGAAAACAATATAGGTAGATTAGCTGCTGTAAAAGTCCTGCAGTTAACAAACCACATTCACCCTGGTGTGAATTAAGCTTTGAACAATATGGTGCATTTAAAACTACAGTGAATGAGTTGTCTTATGAACAGTATCACAAATCAGATAGAATTCCCAACATAAGGCATGCTAAAACTTTCACTTATAATCAGCAGATGGACAATTTTGGTAGTTGTTCTAAGAATATGGTTAAGAACTCTTTCAAAGCATATTAAGCTAATTTAAGAAAGTCACCTTTCAATACACTAATTCCCACATTCTCAACCAGCTTTTGTAACTGCAATAATCTACTTACAAGCACTGAATGCTTGAGAATGTACTTCTAATTGCATATTGGTATCTAAATAATAATGAACAAGGTTGTATGTGTGTATCAGGAGTTTTAACACAGTTTTTGAGAACAGTTTTGAGGAGAAGCTGAACGTTAGAACAAAACACGGTTAGTAAAAATTCCAATGTTCATCACATTGTCTCTCATTGTGTCACTGATTACATGTGCTGCTAACTGATCCCTCTGAATTCTTTTAAACCATAAATCTAAATAGTTTTCAGAGTTCGAACTCACATCAGACTGGACAGAATTATAGAGAAGATAACTAAAATTTTGAAGTCAATATGCTGATTACTTATTCAACCTTAACAAAATACCAGATAGACAGTCAAAAAGAATTCCAACTCCTAACCTCTATGTAGTAAAATATACCTAGGTGCTTTACAGAGGTAAAAGATGAGTAGTAGAAAAGCTGGGGTAAGTGACAAAGCATAGTTGAAGAAGCAAGTTTTAGGAGGCATTTGGATGGGTAGCATACGAGGATTTGAAAGAGAGTTTGAGTGCGGGGCCAAGAGAAACCAGATACCTGCTACCGAATGGGAGGATCTGAAAGAAAGCAGATAGCAAGAGCAGATACATAGGGCTGGAGGGGTGGCAGATATAGGGAGCGGTTGGACCATGGGGAGATTAGTAAATCAGAATAAGGATTTTGAATTCAGTGAGTAGAAATAGGTATGCATTGCACTGAAATTTTTAGTGTAACTCAGGTGCAAAGCACACCAACTTAGCAATGCGATGGCCTGCAGCCGAAACAACTCTCAAAAAGCTCAATATCATCCAGAGCATAGCAGTTTAGTAAATCGTGTTCCTACCAGTGAAGTGAATATCCATCTCCTCCACCATTGTGGCTACAATATATACAATCTACAGGATGCACTGCAGTAACTTGCTTTGACAACATCTCCTTGCCCTAAAACCTCTACTACCAAGATGGACAAGAGCAGCAATGGGAACACCACTGCTTACAAGTTACTGTCCTGACCTGAAAATATATTGCCATTCCTTCATCATCTTGGAATTCAGTATCATGGCATTCCCTACTACTGCCATTGTGACAGCACTCTAAACACAGGACTGCAGTGGTTCAAGAAGGCCCACCATTATGGGAAATAATTGCCAGTCTTGCCAGCATTGTTCACATCCAGAAAAAAAGTCTATAAGTGACTGACTAAAGCAGAGCTCCATCTTGCTTCAAAGTGTAAAATCTTTGCATTATATCTTTTGATAGGAAACTTAAAATATACTGAAACTTAAAGTTGATTGCAGTTAGTTGTACTGTGTGCTTCTGGTGAAATACACAATACAGAAATACTGTCTAGAAATATCTACTACTTTATGGCGACTTTCTGGGCAGTTCATTTCTCATAATGATAATATTATATGTATTCATGCATCAGCTGCATAAGAAATGACTTTGTATCCTTGAAATGTTAAATGCCTGTGCACCTGCCAGATGCTCAATTATTCACTGAGCCATCTGACCATGAGAGTACAGCAGACTACTTCTTGATGCATGTTAAAAGTTGGAGAAAAGTTGTGGCTCACATCCGACTTGATGTTGGAAAAGCCAACAGCAAATAATGGTCATGGAGGCAAGGTTGGTGGCACAGCAGCACTTTTGTCGGTGATTTAAAGACAACATTAAACAAAATATTTCTAAAACATCTTTTCCATTAATTTGAATTTATATAGGGTTTTCCAGTTTAAAAAAAATACAGTAATCAAATTATTCCCTTGAATAAGTATTCAGTTTTACAATATAACACAAATCCAGATTGCTCGACAGATTAAACTTAGTATTTACTCTATTGCCATTTTTACCAACCAAAATGTGACCCTCAGAATAATTTACAGATCTTTTCACTTGTTGTGTTCAATGAAACAGAACTCCCACTCTATGAAAATATAGAAAAGTATAAGAAAAGGACCTTGTTGTAAGAATGTGATCAATCATGAAGCCCAAGACAAGTATCTTGTGGGGATTAATGCATTAATGCAGTTGCCTAATCCATAGATCCAGACAGGATGTGCAGTATAACAATTCTAGGAAAAAGGAATTGGTAATTTCCCAGAAAGTTTCCTATTTTGCTAGAGTTTTCAAGACTGAGATGGTTAAGATTTTTGTTAGGTAAGGGTACTGTTACAACCAAGACGGGAGAAATGCACTGTTAATTTAGTCCCACTTCCCACAGTCCCACGGGTCACAGCATATCATAGTCATACATGCACAGTCATGCAGATGCAGCACTGAAACAGGCCCTTCGGCCCACTGAATCTGTGCCGACCAACAACCACCCATTTATATATTCCCTACCACATCCCCACCATTCTCCTACCACCTATCTACACTAGGGGCAATTTACAATGGCCAATTAACCTATCAACCTGCAAGTCTTTGGCTGTGGGAGGAAACCAGAGCACCCGGCGGAAACCCACGCGGTCACAGGGAGAACTTGCAAACTCCGCACAGGCAGTACCCAGAATCGAACCCGGGTCGCTGGAGCTGTGAGGCTGTGGTGCTAACCACTGCGCCACTGTGCCACCCATATCAATAAAGATTTCCCACCTACCAAAGAATAGCCAATTAGACTCTATTTGTCCCCCAGAATAAAATACACCAACCAGGACCACATCTCGAATACAGTGTGCAGTTTTGGTCTCCTTATTTAAGGAAGGATGTAAATGCTTTGGAGGCGGTTCAGAGGAGGTTTACTAGATTGATACCTGGAATGAGCGGGTTGTCTTATGAGGAAAGGTTGGACAGACTGGGCTTGTTGTATTTATTAGTGACTATCTTATATTTATGGTTTCTAGTTCTGGTCTTGTTTGCAAATGGAAATGTCTTCTGTACTTCTACCCTATCAAAACCTTTCATAATCTTAAAGGCCTCAGTCAGGTCATTCCCCCACATCTTCTCTTTTCCAGCGTGTTCAATCTTCCCTAATAGCAGAATTAAGAGGTTATATCTATCATTATCGTATTTTTTTTAATAATATGGAGACCAGAACTGTTCATAGCACCGCAAGTGTGGTCTAACCAAGGTTCTCTACAATAATAGCCTGTCCTTAATGTGTGGGTGCCGCATGCAAAGGGCAAATGAGGCTGAACATTGACCATCCGTTGAAACTCTTTTGTTGCTTTTTCTTTACAGCCTAGGTCTTGGGAGAACAAACCAACTGCTGCTCTCCTGAATTTATGATGTCTTTCTGTAAGTGGGCTGTAACGCAGGGACCAATATTTGATCCATGTATCAGGCTGGCATGTATTAGACATCATAATGTCACTACACAGAGGTGGTAACAGTTGTGTGCCACAATGTCATACCACCACTTAACTGGCCATTGGCTGCGGAAGGTCTACAAAACCTGGTGACCAAAGAGCAGTATAAAAGTGGCTTTTGAATAAAACACCAATTTATCTATCTAACATTACGTTGAATGCAGATATAACATACCAGGTCATCCGAAGACTTGTCATTCTGGGACTTGGGTTTAAATCCAATAGAAAGGAAAGGATTATGAAGATCCACCATCCCCACACCCTTGCCCCACTGAGAAGTCCCCAATGAAATAAAAATGGTTTGAACAATCTCAATAAAATTGCTTATCTGTGCATGAACTCAGCAGAATAATAATAAGCACGAAATGGGGAGACTGATGGCAAAGTCATGAGATGACCGGGGTATGCAAAATGGCAACTTCGCATTGGTGCATCAAAGTATGCTGGAGTTAAAGCAGAGGAGGTTTTACTCTGCATTTAACCTACATGCTATGTTTTACTTGACGTGGGACTGCGAAACACTGACACTGGATATAAATAGTGAGACAGACACTCCAGCTTTTTATCCTTCCAGCCCAATAAGCCTGAATGGCAGGCATCACACCCATTCACCGACAAGATAGGGAGCATAAAAGAAATTGTCTTTCGAAGCCAATTTGATATTGTATCATTTTATTACTGACAGGGAGCTATCTCTAAGCGAGGGACTGTAATAAAATCTTGGGAATTAGCCAGCATCTGTGGTGCACCCCATTGGCCAGGGCGCACCTTATAGTCATAGTTGTAGATTTTAACGAGGGAAGAATTAATTAACAAAAAGCCTGAGTTTTCAAAAGAAAAGGATCTTTCTTTTCACACAATAACTGGAAATACTCCAAAATACTCTAAATGTGATTATAATAAAGTAGAATTTGACAAAGGTGCAGAAGCATTGAACATTAATTAAGTCACTGTATCTTTGAAATACATATTTTAAACACATTACCAGAGTATATGATAGACAAACAGCACCTGATACTGGACAAAAAAATCTTGTATGACAAAGAAAGTTACACACTATTTTGCAGTGCATAAACTGGATTGGTGTTAATTTGTATGAGCTTTCAGAGTTACATACCCCAGGTCAGTCAGAGGTGGCTTATCTCTACCCCTTTTGTAGCAAAGAAAAATCTGAGCACCCATCAAACTTCCATTATTGAGATCAGCCGGTAATCCAGTGCGAGTCGTTTCCACACATGTATATCCTTGGGGAACTTCCTCGCCCAACGATTTCACAATGATAGCCACATCTGTGATCGGCGCTTTCGGTTTAGCTACTTTGTGGCAGCTGTCATTAAATTGTATTTCCTCTTCAAGTGGCTTTGATGCATTAGTCATGCCTGCCACCACAAAATAGTCAGCAACACGTGGGCCTTCCATCATGGCTCATTACCTGAAATGCAAGAAGAATATCAAGATTGTGCAAACACCACCTTTACAGCAGGTTCACAACCTGGAGCTAACCTTGAAGGAGGAGAATCATAAAATAATTCTAAAATCAGGTTCAGCTACTGGATTTTAAAAATGGAAAATGCCTGTTTCCCCCCACCCAAACATCATCCTTTTTACCCCCTCCTCATCTGAACATGTTGGCTCATGCTGGGTACCCCAGGTGCCAATTATCATTTCAAACCTCACCATCTGACCACATTTCATGTGTGAATGGAGGCAGTAAACACTATCCAATTCTTCAAACGGGGTGTGGGGGTGGTAGGGAAAAGGAGAATATTACAGCCATACCCAATCCCTGAGTGACATGGAGAAGGGGCAAGGAACTGGGATAAAAAGATAAATAGGCTACATGCCTAACAAAATGGAGCACAATCAATGCACTTAATGACCTACTTAAGTTCCGCTGAATCCACACGCAGACCTTTCTCAAGAGTCACCAGATACTGATTTAGTTGGCGTGGGGATGAATGCAGGCTGATTTATTTTCCTTGCCTTAGCTGAGGTGCACTACAGCATGCCATTAATACCTGGTGCAAAAGGGGCATGAAGGAGGAGGGAGGGAACAGGAGAGAGGTTAGTGAATGGGAAAGGAAAAAAGGTTAGGAAAAGAGAGGAGGGGATGAGAAAAAATGGGAGATGAGTTTTGAGAAACCCCAATATGAAGTCTGAAGACATTATTAAAATTATTAAATATGCAGCAACATTTACATAGTTAGGTCACATGTCAATAATATTATTGATTGATTGAAAACAAACATAACAATTATTACATAAAATGAATGATATGCATTTGTATTAAAGTCAAAATTACATCTTTTTAAAAAATGCACCGTTACAAACTTCTACAATGATGTTCCTTTATAAAAAGCACAAGTTAAAATTAGTTACCAAGTTTGAGAATATTGACAATGTTCCATCTCAAATACCTCTCTTCTGTATTCCATGCAAACCATTCACGTACCATCAACACGATACACCTATAGAAAAATTCTGCATGATGTTCTATTTTAGTTAAAAATGAACCACTGATGGTGCAAATGGAATAGAACATCATTCTTTGATTGCTGTCACCGAGGTTGAAATCTATCCCAAAAATAACAATGGAAGTGCCCTTTCTCTGTCAGATCCCAGCAGGCACAAGTTCACAACATGACTGTCTATAATTCAAAACTAAATCAACAGCCTCAGACAGGCTGGTGTGGGAATTAGAAATATTACACTGATGCCACAGCTGATCTTCTAAGCTCTATTTAATGTGCTATACTTAATCAGAATGTGTTCAAGGCTCAGACTGAATGTACAAGAATAGAAATACACTGTTTATTTTTCAAAAAACCTAAACTACTCCCTAAAAATACAATTCCTTTAAAATGGATGACAAGGTATTCCTAAACCAATGTCCTCAAAGACCAAAGTATCTGTGGTATGTGTAATTAATTCTGAGCTGTGATATGCTGGAGGACGAGTGTACTTGAGGATGATATCAGCGTGGTTCAGTTGTAGCAGTCTTCCTTCTGAGTCTGAAGGTCGTGGGTTCAGACCCCACTCTAGACACTTGAGCGCATAATCTTCAGTGCAGTACTGAGGAAGTGATGCACTGTCAGAGGTTTGATCTTTTGGATGAGATGTTAAACTGAGACCCTGTCTTCTCTCTCAAGTGGATGTAAAAGATCCTATGGTACTAGTTAAAAAAGAGCAGTGGAGTCTCCTTGGTTTCCCAATCAATAGTAATCCCACAACCAAGTTCCCATTAAGCTGCGTGGGTGCGCAGTTGCGCAGCAATTGGGAATATGCCGCGCAGGGGACAGACAGGCCGTGCACAAGCCTCGAACCCTTTAAGAAGCATACATGCATGGCTGGGCAGCAATCACACGGTGTATCAAAAGGCGGATTTTATCATTTATAACAGTGAGAGAGAGAAACCAGCAGGGAGTGTATTAGTTCAAACTTGGACAACTAAATATATAAGTTGTGTTATGACCAGGTGAGAAAGGGGTCCAGGGGTCCCTATCAGTCTTCACCTGATCTTACCATAACAGGGTTTAATTTTAAACACACCGTGTTTTTGGCTCCCCTTTGGTGATTCCTTGTTCACTGCTTTCCAATTATAAGGCAAAGAAACCAGCACAAACAGGTTTTCTTAGGTTTAAAGAAGAAAGGTTGAAATTTATTAAACTTAAACTCTAATCCAGTTAACGCCTACGGATACACGACACACCCACGCTAGCACGCATACGTGATACACACATGCAGATAGGGACAGAACAGAGCAGAAGAAATACAGGTGGAAAAGTTTGAGGCAATCTCTGAAGAGGATTTCTGTTACGGATCTTCGAGCTCACTGTAGAGTACTTGATTATAGGTAGATCTTGCTTTTCGTTGGGGCCCAGTATTCTTCTTAAACCTTGTGCGCTGTAGGAGACTTTTCTCTCTTGGGGCTCATGTGTCTTCAATGGATTTGGAGTTCCGTGAGAAAGAGATGGGAGCAGACAGGAGAGGCTGTGGCGAGCCAGCCAGGAGAGGTCTTTTCAGTCCAGGAGCAAACAGACACTCTCAGTTCCAACTGTTTGTACCATTCAGAAAAAAACAGGTTGCCAAGCCGGCTAGTCACGTGACCAGCTGGTCTGACCACGTGTTTGTGGATTCTCTGGTCTTAGCCGACCTTGGAATGTCTCTTCTTACACACAATACCTGGTGCTCAAAATCCATTGTGGGTTAAATTGGATAAGGGAAGTAACCCCTTTGTCTCCACAAGCACTGTCTGTTAATATGCAGAGTGGGTATAAGGCTAGTGTCACAGCCTTGTTTTTCTCTCCTCGGAAATATTGTATGTGTCTTTAAGACTGTAAAAAGATCAGTGCAACAGCAGTGAGAGAGGTCACGTGATTCAATATTGCAGTTTGACTTTTGAAAACTAGCTGGCACAGACTGGTTTGAGCAGAGAGTGTTCAGAGATATGAACTGAAGGAGCTGTGTTATTTCTCTCAAAATTCTACAAAGCGAAGCTGTGTTTTCTCTTTCAAGATTCTACCAAGCAACAAGCCAAATTAATTCCCTAAGAAAATAAGAAAAGCTTTTCTTTCCCAACAAATTATCTGTATTTTGCTGTGTTCATCACTGAAGGGATAGTTAATGCTATAACAGCGGAACTGCTAAATTCCTTTCGTTGAAGGACCATTTTTTTCCATCGGACCACTGTGAAGACTTCAAGCGATCTTGGACTGTTTCTACATTGGAAGACTCCATTCGTCAAGAACGTAGCTTGCAAAGACTTTGTTTTTATTTTTTTCGGTCAGCTAATTAAAAACCAAAGTACTGTTAATTTTTAATATATATATGCAAATGCGGGAGTTAGATTTTTAAACATTGGTTTATCTTAGTAGTGTTTAAGATTTTTCAGTTTTTTTAAAATAAATAATTTGTTGATGTCTAAAGATGTCTGGTTTGGTCCGCTTCATTCGGGGGTTACTAGTGTGTTCAATTTGGTTGCTTTTTTCCCGATTTGGAAAGTTTAAAGAAATATGCTGCGACCTGTGGAACGATGGGACTGAATTAGTGCGTTGCTTCCACTGCGATCAGAATCACATATTTTAATTGGGGGCCTTTGTCCTGCCACAGTCATAACATTAGTATTGTAAACTTAAATAAGGTCAACTATGTGAGCATGAATGCTGAGCTAGCTGAAATGAACTGGGTTACAAGGCTAGGAGACAGATCAATAGAGAAGCAGCGGCAGACATTCAAGAGGATATTTCAGAATACTCAGGATAAGTATATTCCTACGATAAAGAAAAATTCTAAGGGGAGGACCCACCAACTAAAGAAGTTAAGGAAAGCATCAAACTTAAGGAAAAAGCATATAATTGCGCAAAGCTGAGTGGCAGGTCAGATGATTGGTCAGAATATAAACAGCAGCAGAGAATGACTAAAAGATTAATAGAAGGAAGAAATTAGAGTATGAGAGGAAGCTAGCAAGAAATGTAAAAACAGATAGCAAGAGTTTCTACAAGTATTTAAAAAGGAAAAGAGTAAGTAAAGTGAGCGTTGGTCCTCTAGATAATAAGGAAATGGCAGATGAAATGATCAAATATTTTGCTTCTGTCTTCACTATAGAGGATATAAAAACATTCCAGTAATAGCTGTAAATTAGGAGGCAGAAGGAAGAGAAGGACTTTGTGAAATTAATCACCAGGGAAATGGTACTGAGCAAACTGCGAACTGTCAAGTCCCCGAGTCCTGATGGGCTCATCCAAGGGTCTTAAAAAACGTGGATAATGAGGTAGTAGATGCGTTGGTGTTAATTTTTCAAAATTCGCTGCTTTCCGAAAAGGTTCCATCAGATTGGAAAGTAGCAAACATAACCCCTCTATTCAAGAAAGGGGGTGGGGAGGGGGAGGGACAGAAAACAGGTAACTATAGGCCAGTTAGCTTGTTGTCTGTCGTGGGGAAGGTGTTAGAATCGATCATTAAGGAGGCTATAGCTGGGCACTTCGAAAAACTCAAGGTAATTGGGAATAGGTTTGTGAAAGGGAAATCATGTTTAACCAATTTATTGGAGTTCTTTGAAGGAGTAACATGCGCTGTGAATAAAGGGGAGCCCGTCGACATACTGTACTTGGATTTCCAGAAGGCATTTGGCAAGGTGCCACATAAAAGGTTATTGCTCAAGGTAGGAGCTCATGGTGCATGGATAGAAGATTGGCTGGCTGGCAGAAAACAAAGAGTATGCATAAATGGGTCTTTTTCTGATATACAGGATGTGACAAGTGGAGTCCCACCGGGATCTGTGCTGGGGCCTCAACTTTTTACAATTTATATCAATGACGTAGTTGATGGGAGCGATGGCTTGGTAGCTAAATTTGCAGATGACACAAAGATAGGTAGGAAAGTATTTGTGAAGAGGACATAAGGAGATTGCAGACCAATATAGATAGGCAAAAATCTGGCAGATAGAGTATAATGTGGGAATATGTGAAGTTGTTCACTTTGGCAGGAGGAATAAAAAAACAGAGTATTACTTAAACGGAGAACGACTGCAGAATTCTGAGGTGCAGAGGGATCTAGGTGTTCTCGTGTATGCGTCACATAAAGTTAGTATGCAGGTACAGCAAGTCATAAAGAACACTAATGGAATGCTATCCTTTATTCCGACAGGAATTGAAAATAAAAGTAAGGATGTGATGCTTCAGTTATACAGGGCATTGGTGAGACCACATCTCGAATACTGTGTGCAGTTTTTGTCTCCTTATTTAAGAAAGGATGTAAATGTATTGGAGGAGATTCAGATGAGGTTTACTGGATTGATACCTGGAATGAGCGGGTTGTCTTATGAGGAAAGGTTGGACAGACTGGACTTGTTTACACTGGAGTTTAGAAGAGTGAAGGGACAGTGGCGCAGTGGTTAGCACCGCAGCCTCACAGCTCCAGGGACCCGGGTTCGATTCCGGGTACTGCCTGTGTGGAGTTTGCAAGTTCTCCCTGTGTCTGCGTGGGTTTTCTCCGGGTGCTCCGGTTTCCTCCCACAAGCCAAAAGACTTGCAGGTTGATAGGTAAATTGGCCATTATAAATTGCCCCTAGTATAGGTAGGTGGTAGGGAAATATAGGGATAGGTGGGGATGTTTGTTGGGAATATGGGATTAGTGTAGGATTAGTATAAATGGGTGGTTGATGTGCGGCACAGACTCGGTGGGCCGAAGGGCCTGTTTCAGTGCTGTATCTCTAAACTAAACTAAACTAAACTTGATTGAATTATATAAGATCCTGAACTTTCTTGACAAGGTGGATGTGGAAAGAATGTTTCCTCTTGCGGGAGAGTCCAGAACTAAGGGGCACTGTTTTAAAATTAGGGTTCGCCCTTTTAGGACAGAGATGAGGAGAAACTTTTTCTCTCAGAGGCTTGTGCGACTTTGGAACATTCTGCCTCAGAAGGTGGTGGAGGCGGGGTTATTGAATATTTTTTAAGGTGGGGGTTGTCAGATTCTTGGTAGGCAAGGGAATCAAAGATTATTGGGGGCAGATGGGAGTGTGGAATTTGAGACAAAAACAGATCTACCATGATCTTACTGAATGGTGGAGCAAGCTCGAGGGGCTGAATGGCCTACTTCTGCTCCTAATTTTTATGTTCAAACAGGCCTTGCACAGCAAAGGGAATTTAGAGGGAACACGGCCCACAACCGACATCAATAACAGATCATCTGATCATTTATTTTATTGCTATTTATGGAACCTTACTGTGAGCACGTTGGCTGCTGCATTTACCTATATACAACAGGGATGATACTTCATTGGATTGGAGTACTTTGGGATGGCCTGAAGTTGTGAAAGGTGCTTAAAAAACACAAGTTATTTCCTTCTTTACTTATTTTGCATGAACACATGCTGGGTCAAAATCCTGGAGCTCCCTTCCTTACCGCACTGTGGGTGTACCTAAACCACCACATGGACTGCGGCAGTGGTTCACCGCCAAATTCTCAAGGACAAGAAGGATGGGCAATAAATGCTGGCCTTGCCAGTGATGCCCACATCCCATGAACAAATATTTAAAAAAACACACATTTATAATTAGTTTAAACTTTATTGTAACAGACGTAGGTTTCCCAGAACTATCAACACAGAACCATAGAAAAATTACAGCACAGAAGGAGGCCATTCAGCCTGTCGTGTCCATATATCTTAGAGAATTATACACCAGCTTCTGCAATTAACAGTTAATTCAATGCCACTTGCACATTAATGGCCAATTAGCACTTTGAACTTGAGGAGCCAAACACAAACTGCTCAACTTTATTTTCACTGTGCAAACACCAATCTCCACAGGAAATGGAGAAGGGTGATTAAGTTTGACCCAATTTTACATAAAATACACAACACAGAAGCAGGCCATTCAGCTGAACCAGCCCATGTCAGCACTTATGCTCCTTTCAAGGATCCTCTCATCTTTTCCCATCTATCAATATAACCCTTTATTCTCATCTCCCTGATATGCTTATCTAGCTTCCCCTTAAATGCCTCTATATTTGCCTCAACCACTCCCTCTGGCATGAATGTTGCAGCAATGTAACACTCAGACTGTTGTTCCCCTTTGCCAAAATACATCTTAAATGATATCCTGAAAAACACTGCATGTATAAGTAGTGATCACATACATAAAACTTCACTCTCAAATTTTGAATTAAAAAGTTGCCTTTTGACACTACTTAACATTTTGGGCCAGATTTTCCTGCAGGCGTTGGGACACTGACATCAGGCCTTCTGGGGGTCCTGAGCCCGCCCCATGTCGTCAGCAGTCCGCCGCCGCAGGCAGGTGAGCATTAAGGGCACCTCAAAATGGAGGTGTCCTTGGTTGTCTGCATTGAAATCCTCAAATAAAGAGGCCTGACGCCTGAAGGGCCTTCGGGATGCAGGGGAAATGCCTCCACAGGATTGTTTTTGGAAATGGCTGTCGCCTTTCATCTCTGAAGCCCCTTCATTGGCATGGAGTCTCTGGCTCCCATGTTCACCCAGCCTTCCACACATGGCCAGGCAGTAGGGGTTTGGTCACTCCAATGACAAAAGAAAATACCACACTATTGTAAAATGGCCCCTAAGTGGGGCCTTGATTGTCCTAATTGGCTGCCTCCCTCCGAGGAGGGGGCAGCCGACCTGGCTCCCAGTCCATCCCTGGGAATGCCCTACGGAGACAGGAATGTGTCAGGGTGCTGTCCCAATGTGGTTCCCCGCTATTTTCCCAGTCATTCACCCCCACCCACCCCTTCCCAACCTCCAGCCATGTCTCCATGGGGCCGGGAAAATTCAGCCCTTTGTTGCTAAAATGAATTTGCACCCACTCCCTGCTAATTTCCTACCTTTGCCAAATGAGCTTTAAAGAACCAGATCCCAAAACTATTGAATAAAAGCAAAATACTGCAGATGCTGGAAATCTGAAATAAAAACAAGAAATGCTGGAAATACTCAGCAGGTCTGGCAGCATCTGTGGAGAGAAAAACTGAGTTAATGTTTCAGGTCAGTGACCCTTCATCAGAACTGGCAAATATTAGAAATATAAAAGGTTTTGAGCAAGTAAAGAGGGGCTGGGGCAAGAGATAACAAAAGAGGTGTTGATAGGACAAGGTCACAGAGAATAACTGACCAGAAGGTCATGAAGCAAAGGCAAAAGATATGTTAATGGTGTGCTGAAAGACAAAGCATTAGTACAGAGAGGGTGTTAATGGACAGAAAACTGAACAGCCTGGCCCCAAGCACAAACATGAAAAAAACAGTGGGTAGGCACAAACTAAAATAAAATAAACACATAAAAAATAACTAAAAATAAAAAAGGGGGGCCCGTCTATTGATATACTCAAAAACTATTGATATACTCTGTAAAGGATATGGGAGTGGGATGGAGGATAAGGTCAATTACATTTATCCCTCAAACCAAATAATAGCAGGTAAATGACTTTGAAGAATGTGACACTCAAAGGAACCTTCCCCATTACACCTAACACTATAAATTAAAAAAAATGATTTATGGTTGTTATTATACCTTTGACTAATGGATGGTGTATAACAATACAGGGCTGATCACTAGAGATAATTTTATGGGAGTTAACTATGTCCTACATTCATATTTGGTCCTCCAGTTGCCTAAAACATCTGTTATCATTGTTCTACTTAACAAAAACAAGGTGAGACTGCAAATTCATACCGCATGATGTACTTAATACTAATGATTTTTTAAAAATTTGGATCCAATGAGTGCATTCAAGCTCCCAAAGTGATTTGATAACTAACCCCACAAGAGAGGTTTTGCACTTCTGAATCTCGACACTGATGACAAAGCATAAGATCACACGTTGGGTGTGTGAAAAGGAGACGCATCAAGCAAGCAGGGAAGCAGCTGCCTCAATCGAGCCAATCGCCTAAAAGGCAAGTTCGCTGTTTGCAATGCTGGCCTTGTGGCTTTGTCATTATGTTTTGGATACAATTTTGAAATCATTAAAATGAATATGACTTACAGATTTGCACTTGCACAGGCTATTTTATAATACTTCATATTGCAATCCACACTATTATAGGCGGCAGCTGTTGGATTCTTTGGAACACGAACCAACCAACATTCAAATCACTATGATAACACCACAATCACATACCTGTAATGATCTTCATGTGATCCAGCCATTTTTCATAATGTTAATGAACTAACTCTTCCAGCAGTCCAGTCTAAAGCAATATAGCAGACATAGTTTAAATAATGTTTTTAAGTAACCCAGGTGAAGATCCTCGGGCTATACTGCAGCATATCAGCAAACATGAAATGAATGAAAGAATGTGAGGTATATCAAGTAGTAGTGATTAGGTGACACCAAGCTTGGATTGTAAAAGGACAAAGATTGTATGAGGAAAAAAAAGACTAAAGCAACAAGGAGCATCACAGCTTTGGGGTCTTGGGAGAACGAGTTGAGCAGGAAACAGTGGAAGTAGTCTCAATTTCAACATAATAAAGAATAATTTAGGAAAGCAGATTTACAATTAAGAAGGAACAAGACGGGAAAGTTCAGAGGAGGACTACCCGTAATAGTTTTGATAAATGAGGCAGGAAATGCTGAATACACAAAACCACTTTATTGTCTATTCCATGTACAGTTAATTGCCATATTTATAATTAGTGTTGTGCATCATGCAAAACAGCTCAATACTGCAGCTGAAGAGGAAGATCATTGTAACACCATTTTACTGACAGCACAGTAAGGTCACCAATTCTCCCATCAGTTCAAATCCCAGAGTAAGCATTTCTCCCTATAGCACATGGGTGGATTGGAACATACTGCGAACACTCCAATTAAAATACAATTACTTCACTGAGTTCACAGAAAAATACTTTCACATTAACTACAGACTAAACTCAATGGCAGCAAGTTACAAAGCAAACCAAATAATCTCAGGATTTTGTGGACACAGGCAGTTAAATGTTCCTTTCTTTTTTTTTAAAAAAGAGTCGAACAAATTAGTTGACTACATAAAATCACAGTCTGAATGAAGATCTTGTTCTACTTCAGTAAAGCAAATGGCACTAGAAGTACATTCAACTAAGGTGAAGGGCACACTGCCCTTGGTGTACATTAAACAGGTGCAAGACAGTCGCATGTAACAGTGTTTATAGCCAACCCCATAATAAACCTGTTACAAATGTTCCACAAAGTAGTTACATAAGAAGGTCACTAATTCACTGCTACGGACAAAACCAATTAACTTGGTTTAGTCTAAAGCTGAATTTCCACAGCCATTAACCACTTCATTTTGCACCAGAGCTAAAATTTTTAAAAAATTCAGAGGCTTAATCCCTCTTAAGGATAACCAGATTGCTTGC
This sequence comes from Heterodontus francisci, assembly GCF_036365525.1. NCBI lineage: Eukaryota > Metazoa > Chordata > Chondrichthyes > Heterodontiformes > Heterodontidae > Heterodontus > Heterodontus francisci. Next base: position 43,880,389 of record NC_090408.1, on the reverse strand, counting down.
TCTGTAATTAATGACATGCTCGTAAAGTTGTGGGGACAAGCAGCTTTGAAGTGCAAGATTTCTGAGAATGCAATTGCATTAAAGAGTTGTTAATTCTCCAATTTTTTTTAAAGTGGGAATTTCCTAGGTCCTAACCCCCTAGGTCTATAAAGGCCGGACAAATCGTGAGCTGGTTCTTGGAAAGTGCACAAAATGAGATTTGGGGTGACTATTTCCTTCTCCCCAATGAAAGTCACTCACTGTGAAGAATAAATGGCCCCTGATCAGCTCCTCCTGCTACAGCTCACTGACTGAATAATCATGGGCGGAAACCTGCAAATAGCTGGTCTACCATTGGCTGTGTTGATGCACCCACGCCAAACACCACCTCAGATGCAGTTAATGAAAACCACTGTCAAACTATTTTTGCCCAAATGTTGCCTAACCTGCTGAGTGTTTCAGCATTTTCTGTTTTTATTTCAGATTTCAGCATCCACAGTGTTTTGCTATTGCTTCATTTTTTCAGATGCTGATAGTAAAAGGAGGAGTGGGGCCAATTAGGGACCAGAAAGGGGATTTACACATGGAAGCAGAGAGCAGAGCTGAGGTATTAAATGAATACTTTGCACCTGTCTTTAGCGAAGAAGATGCAGCAACCCAGGGAATGGTGAAAGCGGAGGTACGTCAGACACTTAAGAGGTTTAAAATTGATAAAGAGGAAGTATTGGATAGGCTGTCTATACTTAAAGTGGATAAAGTACCAGGGCCGGATGAGATGCATCCAAGGATACTGAGGGAAGTGAGGGTGGAAATCGCAGAGGCACTGGCCATACTTTTTCAGTCTTCCTTAGACTCGGGGGTGATGCCAGAGAACTGGAGAATTGCAAACGTGTACACCCTTGTTCAAAAAATGGTGTAAAGGTAAGCCCAGCAACTACAGGCCAGTCGGTTTAATTTCGGTGGTGGAAAACCTCTAGAAAGAATAATTTGGGACAAAATCAAGTCACATGGACAAATGCGAGTTAATTAAGCAAAGCCAGCATGGATTTAAGGGAAAATCATGTTTAACTAACTTGCTGGAGTTTTGTGAGGAGGTAACAGAGAGGTTGATGAGGGCAATGCTGTTGATGTGGTGTACATGGACTTTCAAAAGGCATTTGATACAGACTTGTGAGAAAACTTGGAGCTCATGGAATAAAAGGGACGCCAGCAACATGGCTACGAAATTGGCTGAGTGACAGGAAACAAAGAGTAGTGTTTAATGGATGATTTAGATTTTAGATTTAGATTTAGATATACAGCACTGAAACAGGCCCTTCGGCCCACCGAGTCTGTGCCGACCATTAACCACCCATTTATACTAATCCTACACTAATCCCATATTCCTACCACATCCTCACCTGTCCCTATATTCCCCTCCCACCTACACTAGTGGCAATTTTTATCATGGCCAATTTACCTACCAACCTGCAAGTCTTTTGGCTTGTGGGAGGAAACCGGAGCACCCGGAGGAAACCCACGCAGACACAGGGAGAACTTGCAAACTCCACACAGGTAGTACCCAGAATTGAACCCGGGTCGCTGGAGCTGTGAGGCTGCGGTGCTAACCACTGCGCCACTGTGCCACCCTGTGCTTTTCGGGCTGGAGGAAGGTTTGTAGTGGAGTTCCGCAGGGATCAGTGTTGGGACCCTTGCTTTTCCTGATGCATATTAATGACCTAGACCTTGGTGTACAGAGCACAATTTCAAAGTTTGGGGATGATACGAAACTTGGAAGCATTGTGAACTGTGAGGAGGATAGTGATAGACTTCAAGAAGACACAGATAGGTTGGTGGAATAGGTGGACACGTGGTAGATGAAGCTGAATGCAGAGAAATGTGAAGTGATTCATTTTGGAAGGAAGAACATGGAGAGACAATGTAGAATAAAGGGTACAATTCTAAAGGGGGTGCAGGAGCAGAGGGACCTAGGTGTATATGTGCATAAGTCATTGAAGGTGGCAGAACAGGTTGAGAGAGCTGTTAATATAGCATACAGTATCCTGGGCTTTATTAATAGGGGCATAGAGTACAACAGCAAGGTTATGTTGAACTTGTATAAGACACCGGCTCAGCCTCAGCTGGAGTATTGCGTCCAATTCTGGGTGCCACACTTGAGGAAAGACATGAGGGTATTGGAGAGAGTACAGAAAAGATTCATGAGAATGGTTCGAGTTGAGGAATTTCAGTTCTGAAGATAGATTGGAGAAGTTAGGACTATTTTCCTTGGAGAAGAAAAGGCTGAGAGGTGATTTGATAGAGGTATTCAAAATCATGAGAGGTCTGGACAGAGTAGATAGAGAGAAACTGTTCACACTCGTGAAAGGATCGAAAATGAGAGGGCACAGATTTAAAGCGTTTGGTAAGGGAAGCAAAAGCGACATGAGGAAAATCTTTGTCACGCTGCGAGTGGTTAAGGTGCACTGCCTGAGAACGTGGTGGAGGCAGGTTCAACTGAAGCATTCAGAAGGGAAAAGGAAGAACGTGCAGGGTTATGGAGAGAAGGCAGGGGAATGGAACTGAGCAAGTTGCTCTTTCAGAGAGCCGGTGCGGACACGATGGGCCAAATGGCCTTTCTGCACTGGATCCACTGCGTATTTTCAGCATTTGCTTATTATGAGCAGAGAAAATTGCCTAGCAGAGTGATCAGATGACTGGTTAGTATGCGGTCCATTCATGTTTGAATTTTAATTAACCCAATTTTTTTTAAAATTCATTCATGGGTTGTAGGCGTCACTGGCCAGGCCAGCATTTATTGCCCTTCCCTAATTGCCCTTGAGAAGGTAGTGGTGAGCTGCCTTCTTGAACCGCTGCAGTCCATTTGGGGTAGGTATACCCACAGTGCTGTTAGGAAGGGAGTTCCAGGATTTTGACCCAGCGACAGTGAAGGAACGGCGATATTGTTCCATGTCAGGGTGGTGTGTGACTTGGAGGGGAACTTGCAGGTGGTGGTGTTCCCATGTATTTGCTGCCCTTGTCCTTCTAGTTGGTAAAGGTCGCGGGTTTGGAAGGTGCTGTCTAAGGAGCCTTGGTGCATTGCTGCAGTGCATCTTGTAGATGGTACACACTGCTGCCACTGTGCGTCGGTGGTGGAGGGAATGAATGTTTGTAGATGGGGTGCCAATCAAGCGGGCTGCTTTGTCCTGGATGGCGTCGAGCTTCTTGAGTGTTGTTGGAGCTGCACCCATCCAGGCAAGTGGAGAGTATTCCATCACACTCCTGACTTGTGCCTTGTAGATGGTGAACAGGCTTTGGGGAGTCAGGAGGTGAGTTACTCGCCTCAGGTTTCCGAGCCTCTGACCCGCTCTTGTAGCCACGGAATTTATATGGCTACTCCAGTTCAGTTTCTGGTCAATGGTAGCCCCTAGGATGTTGATAGTGGGGGATTCAGCGATGGTAATGCCGCTGAATGTCAAGGGGAGATGGTTAGATTCTCTCTTGTTGGAGATGGTCATTGCCTGGCACTTGTGTGGCGTGAATGTTACTTGCCACTTATCAGCCCAAGCCTGGATATTGTCCAAGTCTTGCTGCATTTCTACACGGACTGATTCAATATCTGAGGAGTCACGAATGGTGCTGAACATTGTGCAATCATCAGCGAACATCCCCACTTCTGACCTTATGATTGAAGGAAGGTCATTGATGAAGCAGCTGAAGATGGTTGGGCCCAGGACACTACCCTGAGGAACTCCTGCAGTGATGTCCTGCAGCTGAGATGATTGACCTCCAGCAACCACAACCATCTTCCTTTGTGCTAGATATGACTCCACCCAGTGGAGAGCTTCACCCATGATTCCCATTGACTTCAGTTTTGCTAGGGCTCCTTGATGCCATACTCGGTCAAATGCTGCCTTGATGTCAAGGGCAGTCACTCTCATCTCACCTGATGGGGTAGAAACCCCCTCGCTCTCTGGTAGCTAGAAGGATCCTAACTCAAACGAGTTTGGTGTAACCTCACCTAGTTTCTTGAGGGTTAGTCCCCACACAAAAATGCCCATAATTCAGCACTAACTGAGGCTCAACCGTAGTTCTGCTTAGACAGTTTGTTAGAATGGCTAAAGGAATGCAATAGTGGCACAGAGAAAGGCTGCATTTCTGAAATTCAGGTAGAACATAGAGTTTTATATTGTGTATTTAACCACTTTTCTGACTTGGAAACACTCGATGTAGACAATGGGCAACAAAAGCAGACAAGAGTTCCATTTCACAGGCCGATACTCCTGAATTCAATGTTGAAAAAGTCCCAAATGAAATGCATTGAAAACAGATTTGTCCACAAAATACCCAGTGGCGCAGTGGTTAGCACCGCAGCCTCACAGCTCCAGCGACCCGGGTTCAATTCCGGGTCCTGCCTGTGTGGAGTTTGCAAGTTCTCCCTGTGTCTGCGTGGGTTTCCTCCGGTGCTCCGGTTTCCTCCCACATGCCAAAGACTTGCAGGTTGATAGGTAAATTGGCCATTAGAAATTGCACCTAGTTTAGGTAGGTGGTAGGGAAATATATAGGGATAGGTGGGGATGTGATAGGAATATGGGATAAATGTAGGATTAGTATAAATGGGTGGTTGATGGTCGGCACAGACTCGGTGGGCCGAAGGGCCTGTTTCAGTGCTGTATCTCTAAACTAAACTAAACTAAATACTGTAGGTGCATCTATCACCACATAGACAACATTGGTTCAAGACTGCTCACCATTCCCTTCTCAAGGGCAATTAGGGATGGGCAATAAATGCTGGCCTTGCCAACAATGCTCATACCCAAAAGTGAATTTTAAATAATGCTTGCGTCAAATACAAGAGGAAGATTCAAGAAACCTCCTGTCACCAGATGTGTTTCATGGTTTATCCAAGGAGTGTTTTAAAACTCAATCTTGCTACAAGGCTCTTGGTTGACCTCCTCTTCTGCTTCCAGTCTGCCAAATATGTAGCCTTATCTGCCCATTCACAACAGATGGTTAGCTATGCCAGCCTCACTTCACAACAAATTGTTGGCAGAAGGTGGCTCTTCTGAACTCATTATGATTTATTTTGTCTTAGACACTCAACCTAATTTTTCTTTGGGGAGCTTAAATAAAAAAAGGATTGAGTTGGCATTCCACCAAAACATTGCTGTGATCGAGTCTGATCTTTATGTTGACACTGATTCCATTACTTTGTGGAATATTCCGAATGTCGCTTTTGCAAGCCACAAAACGTATGGTCAAACTTTGCCTTTGCCTGCATGAAATGTGATATAATATAAGCACTAAATAATATAATATATAGCATCTTTATTTAACATAGTAGAATGCCCCAAGGCGCTTCACAGGAGCGTTATCAAACAAAACTTGACATTGAGCCACATAAGGAGATATTAGGTCTGCTGACCAAAGGCCTCGTCGGAGTTTTAACAAGTGTCTTAAAATGAGGAAAAAGAGAAAGAGGGGCAGAGAGGTTCAGGGAGGGAAGAATCTAGCCGCTGAAGGCACAGGCACCAATGATGGAACAATTAAAAATCAGGGGTGCATGCAAGGCCCAAATTGAAGGAGCGCAGAGATCTCAGAGGGTTGGAGGGCTTGAGGAGGTTACAGAGATCGGGAGTGGGAGGAATTTGAACAGAAAAATGAGAATTTTTAAAATGAGGCATTGCCAGACTGATTATAGTTAAGCCAACAGACAAATACTATTATACCCTCCATTAACAGCCAACATTCTGGTTTTCCTTAGCTAAATTTTGAATCTGTTGTGGTAAAAGGAGGAGTGGAGCCAATTAGGGATCAAAAAGGGGATTTATGCATGGAGACAGGAGACATAGCTGAGGTATTAAATGAATACTTTGCATCTGTCTTTACCAAGCAAGAATATGCAACCCAGTCCATGGTGAAAGATAATACACTAGAAGGATTTAAATTGATAATGAGGAGGTATTGGATAGGCTGTCTATACTTAAAGTTGATAAGGCACCAGCACCGAATGAGACGCATCCAAAGATGCTGAGGTAAGCGAGAGTGGAAATTGCAGAGGCATAGGACATAAATTTCCAGTCTTCCTTAGACTCAGGGGTGGTGCCAGAGGAATGGAAAATTGCAAATGTTACACCCTTGTTCAAAAAAGGGTGTAAAAATAAGCCCAGCAACTACAAGCCAGTTAGTTTAACCTCAGTGGTGGGAAACTTCTAGAAACAATAACTCGGAACAAAATTAATAGTCACTTGGACAAATGCAGGTTAATTAAGGAAAACCAGAATGGACCTGTTAAGGAAAATTCACATTTAACTAATTTAATGGAGATTTTTTTGAAGAGGTAACAGAGAGTGTTGATGAGGGTAATGCTGTTGATGTGGTGTACGTGGACTGCCAAAGACGTTTGATACAGTGCCACACAACAGACCTGTGAGCAAAGTTATAGCTCCTGGAATAAAAGGGACAGTAGCAACATGGATATGAAATGGCTGAGTGATAGGAAACAGAGAGTGAGAGTTAATGGATGTTTCTTGGACTGGAGGAAGATTTATGGAGTTCCCCAGGGATCAGTGCTCCTGTTCGTGATATAGATTAATGACCTTGACCTTGGTGTACAGGGCACAATTTCAAAATTTGTGGATGATCCAAAACTTGGAAGCACTGTTAACTATGAGGGGGATTGTTTAGAACTTCAAAAGGACACAGACAAGTTAGTGCAATGGGCGGACAAGTGGCAGATGAAATTCAATGCAGATAAGTGTGAAGTGATTCATTTTGGTAAGAACAACATTTATTTTTATTTATTTAGAGATACAGCACTGAAACAGGCCCTTCGGCCCACCGAGTCTGTGCCGACCAACAACCACCCATTTATACTAATCCTATATTAACTCTACCACATCCCCAACATTCTCCTACCACCTACCTACACTAGGGGCAATTTACAATGGCCAATTTACCTATCAACCTGCAAGTCTTTGGCTGTGGGAGGAAACCAGAGCACTCGGCGGAAACCCACGCAGACACAGGGAGAACTTGCAAACTCCGCACAGGCAGTACCCAGAACTGAACCCGGGTCGCTGGAGCTGTGAGGCTGCAGTGCTAACCACTGCGCCGCCCAAACATGGAGAGACAATATAGAACAAAGGGTAAAACTCTAAAGGGGGTGCAGGATTAGAGGGACCTGGGTGTATATGTGCATAAGTCATTGACGGTGGCAGGATAGGTTGAGCGAATGGTTAATAAAGTATACAGCATCCTGGGCTTTATTAATAGGGGCATAGAGTACAACAGCAAGGAGTTTAAACTTGTATAAGACAGTGGTTCAGCCTCCACGGAAGTATTGCGTCCATTTCTGGGAACTAAACTTTGAGACAGATGTGAAGACATTGAAGCGAGTGCAGAAAAGATGCATGAGAATGGTTCCAGTGATGAGGAACTTCATTTACAAAGATAGATTGGAGAAATTGGGACTGTTTTCCTTGGAGAGGAGAAGGCTGAGAGGTGATTTGATAGAAGTACTCAAAACCATGAGGGGTCTAGACAGAATAGATAGAGAAAAACTGTTCCCACTCATGAAAGGATCAAGAATATGACGGCACAGATGTAAGGTAATTGGCAAAAGAAGCAATGCAATATGAGGAAAAACATTTTCGCGCAGTGAAGTTAGGATCTGGAATGCACTGCCCCTATTGCAAGGGGACAGGTTCAATCGAGGCAGAATAGTTATCTGAAAATGAAGAATGTGCAGGGTTATGGGGAGAAGGTGGGCCAACGCCACTAAGTGAATTGCTTGTTCGGAAAGACGGTGCAGGCACGATAGGCTGAATGGCCTCCTTCTGTGCTGTGACAATTCTGTGGTTTATTACATTAGTCTTTTCTTGCACAACTTCCTGTGACACCGTATCGATAAATACTGAAAGCCTCTTGATGTTGTCTCCACTTTGGTCTATTTTTCTCTCTAATGTTTCCATCTAGAGATGTTGCCATCATTCAGACAACCATCTAATCAGAGAGCATCAGTACAACTCTACACCCAGTCACTTTGCAACCCTGAATGCAAATCCATCAGATGATTGACTGCACAACATTTCACGTCACTATTTCACAACATATTCACTTTTTTTGGCAGCACTATGACCCTAGAGACTCTGTCCATGCTCCAGCATGAGGACTCCCTGTTACAATGGTCTAATTAAATTTCACAATATTGTAACTATATAAAAATCTAGCCGGTACATTGTGTTCTCCCATAAAAACCAACCCATCTTTCATAAAGGTTCTTCTGTCTCAAGAGAGTGTTGTATACTGAATGAGCTCGACCCTCCACAGCGAAGTAATAACTCTCCAGCTGTAGAGGTCCAGAAAGTCACTTCTAATAGGATGGGACCAACGGAAAGGGATCAGACAACATGAGATAACGCATCAGGAAACCCCGAAAACAACTCAGCCTATTTGTGACCTGGAGCAAAATCCGATACTCTATCTGAGCACATTCCTTTGCACCAGACATGTTCTTGCTGTCATGAATTAATGACATATTTTACATAACTGTTTTATCACATTATCCTTTCTTTCATCAACTGTATATTCTAACAGTTGACTATGAAGTAATGTTTTTGATAAACATTTATACTTCGAAGGGTTGAATGAATTCAAACACACAAACCATATATGCAAAGAATGTTCTGATGAAGGTCATTGACCTGAAATGTTAACTCTGCTTCTCTCTCCACAGATGCTGCCAGACCTGCTGAGTATTTCCAGCATTTGTTTTTATTTCAGATTTCCAGCATGTGCAGTATTTTGCTTTTATTTATGCAAAGAATGCTACCTGACGGGTTCACTCAGAGACTACCTTCCCACTGTATATACACCTAGGATCTGCATATAAAATACTTCAGCAATGGTGCGCTACCAAAATGCACAGGAGCAAGGTGAAATACTATTCCTGGGGCTTATGTTGAGGGTAGTTGGATGAGTGTAAGGAGAAAAAGACAAAGTTTGCAATGTCAGACTTTGCTGTTAAAAGTTACCCATCAAGAATAGTGTGCGATGAGAGTTCACCTCATATCTTGGATTTGAAACTTAATAGCTTGCGTTGCGGCCAGGTGAGGAGGGGGTCCCAGGCTCCCCTCTTGCCGTTCCTCTTATTTGACCGCAACAGGGTTTATTCATTTTTTGAACAGTGGTTGTGCTTAGCACCTCAGTGAGAGTGTTTTACCTTTTACCTTTAATGTGATCGTCAAAGAACCAATTGGACAGGTTTTCTTGAGTTTAAACATGAAAGAGGCGAGTTTATTATACTTAACAATCTAAAACTGATCTAGAAATAATAAATTTACGCTACACATTCATACGAGACTCACACACACACACACAAACAAATTACAGAGGAAAATGTAGATTTTGTAGTTGGATTAGAGTCCAGAATAAATGGAAATTAAATACACAGTCTGAAGTTGGATGGTTCAGTGGTCTTCTGGCTGGAGTTGTATTCTTGAAGTCCTTGGCTGGTCAAAGTGCACTTTGTGGTTGGCCCGCTTGGCTCAAGGCTTTCTTGGAGGCAGACTTGTAGGTGGCTTGCTTCCCCTGGTCTCTGTCTGTACCAATCTATAGGTTTGGAGGGTCCACAGTTGCAGACGGGGTTCAAACTTGTGATATCTGGACAGAGAGGGAGAGGAGGGGGGAGGCACACCCTTTCTCCTGCTGCACAGTCTGAGTTACTACCTGTCTGTCTTTTTTTTTTTAAAAAGAGATACAGCACTGAAACACGCCCTTCGGCCCACCAAGTCTGTGCCGACCATCAACCACCCATTTATACTAATCCTATACTAATTCCATATTCCAACCACATCCCCACCAGTCCCTATATTTCCCTACCACCTACCTATCCTAGGGGTAATTTATAATGGCCAATTTACCTTTCAACCTGCAAGTCTTTGGCATGTGGGAGGAAACCGCAGCGCCCGGAGGAAACCCACACAGACACAGGGAGAACTTGCAAACTCCACACAGGCAGTACCCGGAATTGAACCCGGGTCACTGGAGCTGTGAGGCTGCGGTGCTAACCACTGCGCCACTGTGCCGCCCAAGGAAATTTTCTGGCTTTCCAAGAGATGGACAGATGGTCACATGACAACCCCCAGATATTCAACTGGAACCTTCTAATGATATTGAAGATTCAGAATTGGTTCCCCAGTCCCCAAGATGCCAGTATTTAAACTTGGAGGGGGTTTGCTCTTTCAAAGTCAAGGTGTTAAGACTGCCTTGAATGTCATGCTAATGAAACAGTCTTGGGTAATTTAATCACTTAGAGCAAGCAATTGTTCTGGGTCCATGGTGCTCAGACCTCTGCCTCCAGATGGGTGTTTGGAATGTGCAAAGGTATTTCAGATGCAAATTGCAGTGGCCATCTTGGTTGCTAGTTTTTTTTTAAGTTAACTGCAGGATTTCCATTAAAAGTTTAATGTAAGTTTCCAAGCGATGAATTAATAATCCCTCATTTGGCATATCGTGCTTTCTTGACACTTGGAATGATTTTGACAGAGTAAATGAGGAAAAGCTGTTTCCAGTAGCAGAAGGGTCAGTAACCAGAGGACACAGATTTAGGTTGATTACCAAAAGAAACAGAGGAGACGTGAGGTAACATTTTTACTACACAGTGAGTTATGATGATCTGCAATGCAATGTGTGAAAGGGTGGTAGAAGATGATTCAATGGTAACTTTCAAAATAGAATTGGATAAATACTTGGAGAGAAAAACAGCATGGTTATGGGCAAAGAGCAGTGGAGAGGGATTAATTGGACAGCTGCACCAAAAATCTAGCACAGACACCATGGCCAAATGTTTGCCTTTAACAGTGCCCCTTCACTTGCTTTCTAAATGCTAGGATGTCCTTGCTTCCTAAATTTGTTCCCTTCCCTCCTTTTGCTTAAGAACCAACACTGAATCCCAGTTTGGTCAACATCCTGAAGCTGGGAAGATGATGAATACAGGCATAGAAGCACATGAGACAAGTCTGCCAAACATCAGAGGTGAAAGGGAGGCAGTCACAAGCTGTACTTTGACTAAAAGAAATAGGGAAAGCCATATAATGGTAATTACTGAAGTAAAAAAAGAGGGCAGCTAAATAGACAGGCTGATGTGGCAGGTAAAAGGCTAAAAAAGGGGTGTTAACAAAGTGCAATTGGAAGAAGAACATGGAACAAGTTGTTTGCTCACTAAATTGATGTTTGATGCTTCCCTAAAACCTATAAACTTAAAAGGGCAAGATGATTGAAAAGCATCTGTGTAAACATCATAGCACTGCATTGCAGCATAAATGCACACATCCATTCAGCTTGCTTTCTTGGAGATGTACACGTATGTACAACAGGTTTTAAAAGTACTTGACAAGTTAATGGCTCCAAAATGAAACAGAAAGGTGGGTGTCTGCAAGCTGTTTGATCTGGACATGCATCACCATAATGCCTATTCCTGTTCTTAACCAGCACTCCATTTTCCAGTTGAGGGCACTGGGTAGTAATCAGCAGAAGAAACCCATGCTGATTTCTCCCCTCCCTAACCCAAATCACTGACAGAAAATGTAGTGTCCTACTCCGGCGACAGCTGCACACATCTAACTCAGCCACTGTCCAGGAGAGCTCAAGCTGGAGACGTTCCAGTCTGTACAGCACAGTACCACACAAGGCCAATGCATTTGCTCATCGAGCCACCACAGTAGCAAACTACAGCTTTCCATTGAACATGTACTATATAGTAAATCAAACACTTGTAAAACTTGGAAGTTATGGTTCACAAAACTTGCTAAGTTAATTGGTGTGATATAAATGCACTGATATGGTCAACATACAAGAAATTTATTTTAATTAATTTTTTTTTAGTATTAATATGTAATTAAAAATATATTCACAAATGTCAGCTTGGCTTGTTGGTAGCACTATCACCCGAGTCAGAAGGTTATGGGTTCAAGTCTTACTGCAGGACTGGAGCACAAAGGCTTGGCCGACAGCTTCAGTTCAGTTTTGAGGGAGTGTAGCATTGTTGGAGGTACCATCTTTTGGATAATAGTTAAACTGAAGCTCCATCAGCTTGTTCAAGTGGACATAAAAGGTCCCATGGCACTACCTAAAGAATAAAGGAGTTCTCCCAGTGTCCTAGCCAACATTTATTACTCAACCATCACTAAAATAGATTTCGCTCAAAGATTTTGCTGTGTCTGCCTGCAGAACAATAACTACACTTCAAAAGTAAATCATTGTTGTAAAGTACTTTGGTACATTATGAGGATGTGAAAGCTTCTCTCTCCACAGATGCTGCCAGACCTGAGTATTTCCAGGACTTTGTTTTTATTTTTGATTTCCAGCATCCACAGTATTTTGCTTTTATATTAGTACAACTCTGGAGTCTGGTCCCCACTCATGCTCTCAATACATTTCAACAATTACCCCCCAGGACTGGAACTCTGTGCGTGCATGTTAAGCAGATATACACAGAGCTCTCCTGATAAGATTAGCATTCACAGACAGGTAGCATAAACAAGGTACTTTTTTCTGCGAGTTAATGGCATCGTTACCAATTTAGGGGGAGGCAGTGGCATGGTGGTAATGTCACTGAACTAGTAATCCAGAGGCCCAGGCTAAGGCACTGGGGACACAGGTTCAACTCCTACCACGGCAACTGGTGAAATTTGAATTCAATTAATTAATAAATTCAATTAATTAATACAAATCTAGAATTGAAAGTTAGTTTCAGTAATTCTGCCATGAAACTATCGATTGTCATAAAAACCCAATTGGTTCGCTAATGTCCTTTAGGCAAGGAAATCTGCCATACTTACCTGGTCTGGTCTACGTGTACTCCAGATCCACAGCAATGTGGTTGACTCTTAGCTGCCCTCTGAAAGGGCCCAGCAAGCCACTCAGTTGTCAAGGGCAATTAGGGATGGGTACAAATGCTGGCCTCATCAGTGATGCTCACATTCCATGAAAGAATAAAAAAAACTGCTACCAAAAGCATCAAGGCTAAGTTAGGTACAATGAATCTAGAGTTACTAGTTCATTATAGCTTCTAAATTAATCAATATTTAGCTATTGCAGTTTAAAAGAATTGCTGCCTGCATGACATTCAAACATCAAGATCTCAATGCTTGATGAAACTGAAACACAATCTATCCACAAATAAGGATAAATACCAAAACCCAGCTCTAACACAGTACGACAGAACATATACTCTCAAGGTATTTGCTGGCCCAGAAAGTATAGGAACAGGTAAGAATCAATAATAATGTACCAGCAGGACTCTTCAGCCTGGCATATGGGAGCTCATTTTACATTATTGCTGAGTTACCATCAGATGCTGCGACACCATGGTGCACTAACATACTACAACAGAGAGCAAGAACATTGATTTATGTCCATAATTCCTTACACATACCAGCCCATTGTCAGCGGGCAGGTTTAAAAGCAAGTCTAAAAGTCAAAGTTGGTCGTAGTTACATACTCCCCAACTAGTGGCTACACAGTTGAGTTGTCAGATCCCAGTACATCACAGACCCACCCCTTCCATCAGAAAATGACACATGGTAATGGAGGATAAAAGAAAAATTGTACCGCCCACAGTCATTGCCAAGAGCAAAATGGAAAAAGTTCTGCTTATCTTCAATGGAAACACCCAAATACATTTTGTTGCCTACAGTATGGTGGAAATGGCTAGCCATTTCTAAGGTTATCCATGCAGAAGTGGGCCAGAGGCAAGTAACCATATGTGTAAAATATTAGCTGGGCTATCAGTTTGTAGATATGAGCACCAGAGTGTTGGTTTTTGTAGGCGCCATCTCTACCTGCTTAAAATCTAAACAATGTGCAAAAATACTTTTTCCTCCTATTTAAAGTGAAATTCAGAAGAACAGATACGGTATTTAACACCTATTACTGTACTGTAAATAAAAACTATGAGTCATAGAGTCATTATGGCATAGGAGGTGGCCATTCAGCCCATGAAGACTTTGATAGACTGCCAATGATGTCACTTAGGTTTTCTCTTTTAGTATATGTTTTTTTTCGTCTTTAAGACTTAATATTCATAACTCCAGACAATATCTTGTCCTCTTTCAGTCTCTCTACATCAATCATAAGCCATAAAGGCAGACAAGCAATCCACTCCTGACCAAATCTGCTTTAAGGTCAGCACAAGGGAGAGCAAATTTCAGATGCTATTTGCTTCAACTATTTCCTTCTCTTTCTCAGGGAAGGGTCCAAGGTCAGCTTCGTACCCCCAGTGAAATCATCAAGCCTTACTCTGCAGCAGCACAGCTTGGTGTCACTTCTTTTATACACATCATTTTATTTAAAATAAACACTCAAAGTCAGAAAATCTTTCACAGCTGTCCATGATGTAATGTTTTCAATTTGCATTCAAATGCGCTAGATTTATGGATACTATGTTTAAAAATGTATGCAAATGCTATAAGTAATTACAATGCTTACAAATATGCATGCCTACTCAAAACATATATTTATATATGTGAAGCTGGGGTCTTCCCATTGGCTGAGCAAAGTGAATCATTGAGTAGTTGAGCCATGTAGATGAAGACGATCCTTTTACTCCTCTGTGCTGGTTTGCTCACCTCAGCCAGCGTTATAGCATGGTGCACCTTTTAACCTTGTTTTCAGGTACTTCACTGCTCAGAATCATAAACAGTGGCCACCTGATGGAGCTGTATAAAATGCTAGTTAGGTCACAGCTGGAGTACGGTGTACAGTTCTGGTCACCACACTATAGGAAGGATGTAATTGCAGTGGGGAGGGTGCAGAGGAGATTCACCAGGATGTTGTCTGGGCTGGAGCATTTCAGCTATGAAGAGAGACTGAAAAGGCTAGCGTTGTTTTCCTTAGAGCAGAGAAGGCTGAGGGGGAACCTGATTGAGGGGTACAAAATTATGAGGGGCATAGATAGGGTAGATAGGAAGAAATTTTTTCTCTTAGCGGAGGTGTCAATAACCAGGGGGCATAGATTTAAGGGAAGGGGCAGAAGCTTCAGAGAGGATTTGAGGAAAGAAATTTTCACCCAGAGGATGGTTGGAATCTGGAACACACTGCCTGAAGCGGTGATAGAGGCAGGAAACGCCATAGCATACAAGGCTACCGGCCAAGTGCTGGAAAATGGGATTAGAATAGATTGGTGTTTGATGGCCGGCACGGACATGATAGGCTAAAGGGCCTGTTTTTGTGCTGTATAACTATGACTCTATGACTATGAGGACAGTTTCTTAATAGTTTCAATTCTTTGTATTGTGCCATCCTGTTTCCTGTTCTTGCAATGCAGTCACTTGCTACGTTTTTCCTCCCTCATCCATTCTGCTGAATACATCACTACATCATTATCCGGTCAGGGTTACTATAGAACAGGATGTGTCACAACTTCCTGAGGCCAGCAAGATGGTTTTAATTGCTCACACAAACAATTATATTAATTAAAAGAGTGTACAAATCAAATGCAGTCACCAGTTTGTTAGACAGATTTTTGGTCTCTCAGGGAATCGAGGGATATGGTGAGTGGGCGGGAAAGTGGAGTTGAATCCTAAGATCAGCCATGATCATTTTAAATGGTGGAGCAGGCTCAATGGGCCATATGGTCTACTCCTGCTCCTATTTCTGTGTCCTTGTGTTCAGTTGTATAAATATTGAAGGTACAATATTCAAAACAAGCCTCACTGTTAAATTCAAAATCTCACCCTTCAGGGATAGGAAGAGGAGGCACAGACTAACTTACTGTGGATGGCATATCAATATGATTCATTACACCCAGGGCTTCATCCAACAACACTGTGCACAAATAAAATATCCGGCTGCTGCTGCAATGCAGAGTTATACGCTGCTGCATCATGTAAAGCCCATCCACTCTGCTTCCAGTTTATGTTTAAGTGCCACCATTGTTGCTCCAAATGTACAAATGGAAGCATACATCATGCCTATACATCAAGGGATATTCCCATTCTTGATCACAGCTTGTATGTCAGCAAGATTTGAAATGCACAAATACCATTCAGACCTCTGACCAATCAGGTACCCTAAACTTTGTATAAACCTGTGCTTCTAAGGATTACATACAAAAGGAGTGTTGGAGGCAAACTGTCAATCTGAAAAACTCAGATTAATAACAAATTTAAGCAAGCGGCCTAAAAACTGTAATAAAGTTTTGTCACAATTCAGACAAATCATAAATTCCTCCAAGTGTGGTATGGATTGGAGAGAAAAAGAGAGACAAAAAAGTAAGAAAGAATTTAAAAAAAATTGACATTTTTAAAACCTCCCAAAACATTTCACAATCTGAAAGAACAAGACATAATTGCTCACTTTCTCGGCAAGAGTTATTGGCAGTTACTAACAATTATCTCATTGTTAAAGGGTACTAACACTTATAACTACTAAACTTAATTTCCTGTGGTGAATTTAATGGCCAATCAATGGACAAAGGGAGTAGGGAAATGGGATTAGAATAGATAGGTGCTTGATGGCCGCCACAGACATGATGGGCAGAAGGGCCTGTTTCTGTGCTGTATCTCTCTATGACTCTAGAACACATTTCCTGTAGCAAGCAATGCAAAAGAAATAGGAGTACGGCACAATGGCACAGTGGTTAGCACCGCAGCCTCACAGCACCAGTGACCCGGGTTCAGTTCTGGGTACTGCCTGTGCAGAGTTTGCAAGTTCTCCCTGTGATCACGTGGGTTTCTGCCAGGTACTCCGGTTTCGTCCCACAGCCAAAGACTTGCAGGTTGATAGGTAAATTGGCCATTGTGAATTGCCCCTAGTGTAGGTAAGTGGTAGGAGAATTGTGGGGATGTTGTAGGGAATATGGGATTAATGTAGGATTAGTATAAATGGTTGGCTGATGGGCGACACAGAATCAGTGGGCCGAAGGGCCTGTTTCAGTGCTGTATCTCTCTATGACAATTTGCAGATATCAAAATCAGCTTATGGTAGCTCAGATGAATGCTGGCATGTTACATGCTAAGCTGAAATCAGTCTCCAGAGTTTACCTGTCTGGACTCTTTTTTTTAAAAACAGCAGGCTGTTATTTCTGGAAATTGTAGAATGCTGTGGTCACGAGTCGCAGTTGCGGTCAGTTTGGATTTTAAAATAACGGTCATACAAAATTATTTTGTAATGAATACAATTTAGGAAGTGCATGGGGTAAATGTTTTTCTGAAGTCTTTATTAAACATCCTAAGCTGTTGATTACAGTGCAATATAGAAAGAATGTCAGTACTATTAGAAGAACTCGACTGTTTACACTCCAGAACAGTCCTGAGTGGCCCCCAACTCCAAAAATAAAACAAACATACCTCTATTTATATATTGTAATTGTTTAGACACAAAGCAAACCTGAACATTGAAACAAAATGCAAAAGAATTGCCAGTGTGATTAAAAATTCACGAATAACTATTTCTAAGAATGTATTTCTTGCTTTGGATCCTGCTTCCAGTTTGCTGATCTCCAAGTGTAGTATTGTTTAAAAAAAAAGGAGGGATCAAAATAATCTTCCTCCCTGTATATAATGCTGTTTTTCTCTTTGATGAAAGCTGCACCAATACCAGTCATGGTTTAGTGGAATAAAAAAAGGCATTTAAAATTCTTAAGCCAAACTTGAGTGACTTCACACATGTTGTGCTATGACAGCCAATCACAGGGGTTATTGATTTCACACTGACCAAACATTAAAGACAATTACAACCGTGCTTTGCAGTTTTCAATTCAGAAATCACATTAAATTGTGCCTGGAATATATCGTTGATAAGAAATATTTTGCTCACCGAGAGAAACTGCTTACCCTGAGAGCTTCATTCAAAAAATCAGTGCCCACAGGCCACCTGTGAACATGCACATGATTCAAGATGCCACTTCCAAAAGCACATCTTACTGAAGGGAATTTTCCTTTTTGATTGTTACAAATAGAGATACAGTAGGACCTAATCTAGATGATTACACAGAATTACATAGCATACACAGAGATTCAGAGTGATGTAGAATTTGTTTTCTTATGAATTAACAGATTCATTATGTAAACATTTTTAATAAGACTGTCACAGTCTTGGTTTCAAATGTTTCACTTCATTTACTTGACATTCAAATATGTCACTTCATACCATAAAACAAATCAACCAACCTGAGGATTTTTCCATGGATGAATGTCCATTTTAATTTATTCAAGTTTTTAAAAGAATTTGAACACTCTTTTGGCAAATTAAGCTGCATTCCATTGTAACAAATTTGTTTTGCTGATCCCCCAATTGAGTCCCAATGTAATTCATACAGTGCAGTCAAACTGTTGACATCTGCTTTTGACTTTGGAGTTCTGATCTGCATTTAATGGACATGGAACATCATAAAAACAAATCCTCTTCTGTCTTAGAGCAACATGACTTCAGTACCCTGAAGGGACTCCAAAGCAACTTCCCCTAACAACAGAATGGAAAACTTGCTTCCAAGCAACATTCAAGAAAGAAAAAAAAACAGAAAGATAGAAAGAAAATTGCATTCCTATAGCACCTTTCACAAACTCGGGATTCCAAAGTGTTTTACATTGAAGTTCTTAAGTGTCGTCACTGTTGTAATGTCAGGAAACGCAGCAAACACTTTGCAAAATGCAGTAATCAAACAAAATGGGAGCTAGGGAAAAGATGTCAGACTCCGTTGTATGATTGTCATGGCCCTAATAGTTAAAATTGGAAGTGTAGTCTGAGCATTCCTTCGACTGGTTTCAACTCAAAAACATACAGCATACCAAAACCTCCACCAAGGTAGGGTAGGCGGTAGCGTAGTGGTATTATCATTGGACTAGTAACCCTGCTCTATGGCAGCGAGGCCTGGACAACATATGTCAGCCAAGAGCGACATCTCAATTCATTCCATCTTCGCTGCCTCCGGAGAATACTTGGCATCAGGTGGCAGGACCGTATCTCCAACACAGAAGTCCTCGAGGCGGCCAACATCCCCAGCTTGTACACACTACTGAGTCAGCGGCGCTTGAGATGGCTTGGCCATGCGAGCCGCATGGAAGATGGCAGGATCCCCAAAGACACGTTGTACAGCGAGCTCGTCACTGGTATCAGACCCACCGGCCGTCCATGTCTCCGCTTTAAAGACGTCTGCAAACGCGACATGAAATCTAGTGACATTGATCACAAGTCGTGGGAGTCAGTTGCCAGCGTTCGCCAGAGCTGGCGGGCAGCCATAAAGACGGGGCTAAAATGTGGCGAGTCGAAGAGACTTAGTAGTTGGCAGGAAAAAAGACAGAGGCGCAAGGGGAGAGCCAACTGTGCAACAGCCCCGACAAACAAATTTCTCTGCAGCACCTGTGGAAGAGCCTGTCACTCTAGGATTGGCCTTTATAGCCACTCCAGGCGCTGCTTCACAAACCACTGACCACCTCCAGGCGTGTATCCATCGTCTCTCGAGATAAGGAGGCCAAAAGAAGAAGAAGTAACCCAGAGTATTTCTCTGGGGACATGGGTTCGAATCCCACCACGGCAGAAGGTGGAATTTGAATTTAATTAAGAAATCTGGAATTAAGAGCTAGTCTAATGATGGCCATGAAACCATTGTTGACTGTTGTAAAAACCCATCTGGTTCACTAATGTCCTTTAGGGAAGGAAATCTGCTGTCCTTACCTGGTCTGCCTACATGTGACTCCAGGCCCACAGCAATGTCAGTTACTAGGGGACATAGGTTTAAGGTGAGATGGGCAAAGTTTAGAGGGGATGTGCGAGGCAAGTTTTTTTTTTTACAGAGGGTGGTGAGTGCCTGGAACTTGTTGCCGGGGGAGGTGGTGGAAGCAGGTACCATAGAGACGTTTAAGAGGCATCTTGACAAATACATGAAAAGGTTGAGAATAGAGGGATACGGACCCCAGAAGTGCAGAAGGTTTTAGTTTAGGCAGGCATCAAGATCGGCGCAGGCTTGGAGGGCCGAATGGCCTGTTCCTGTGCTGGACTGTTCTTTGTATATCACTACTTCCTCAAACCCCACCCCCCCCCCCCCCCCCCCGAGGTTTCTACCACTTCTCTCTCCTAGGTCAGCACTACACTTCTCAAAAATTCTTGAACATCCCATAGAAATACAATCAACCTCAAAATTATTGGCAACAAATTCAAAACAACTATTGCAGGGATATCAACTGTGACGCATTATGTTTTATGCGTTTTTACCCAAGTGTTGTTAAAAATTTGAACCCCTGCTTTAAACAATTTCTTGCTCCAGATGGTGTTTTGCAATCTGGGGCATGATAATTACGCAATACTCAGTACTGCACAAAGAAATGGTGCACCAGGTGAGCAAAGAAAGGTCCCATTGCACTCTATTCTGGCATCCATCCAACTTGAACAGTTCTTGCTAATATTGTCTGTTCACTGCTTTTCAAAGATCTCAGTCATCAACTTTTCTTAAGTCTAGTCTAGCATTATTTCACTGACTTTAAGCTCTTACAGGAAGGTAATAACTTTAGATAAAGGATAGTCTGTTTCGAATTTTGTCCAATAAATTATTTTTATTTTGTTTCTGTAGAATGATATTTAGACAACTAAATTTAAGGGTACAATTCATGTCACAATATTATACAAATTATTATTGATTGTACACATTATAAGAACAAATACATATGTCAGCTGTTTTAAAATAATTTCTTAAAAAGCTCAATTTTATAACTGATTGTTACAGAAAAGTAAGTGTAGAGGAGGCCATTTGGTCCATTTTGCCATACCACTGCTGGGCCCACAACAGAGCTGTTTATTCCAGTCTAAGTTTTTGCTCTTTCTCCATACCCTTTAACCACGAGTTAAACACAAAGAAAAATGTTAAAAGCTGATCGATTTGGCTTCAATAACCACTTGTGGTAATATATTCCATATTCTGATTAAGCTTTGAAAGACAAACATCCCTTCTAATGGCTCCCTTTATGCTCCTAATAAGTTCATGGTCCTCATTATCAACTAATTTCTTAACTTTTAACACTTCTGTTAAATCTCTCCATAACCACCTCTGCTCCAGTGAATGGCTCTCTAATTTGTTAAGTCTCCTATAACGATCATCTCTCATCCCTGTCATCCTCGTGAATCTACGTTGCATCTTTCCCACAGAACCAACTTTCATCCAAAATTGAACATAGTACTCTAATCTATTGAATACCTTGCACAGATTCATCCTCAACTCCATGTTATTTTATTCAATTCCTCCATAAAGCCCAGAATACCATTTCCCCTTTATATGGCTTTATACAGTTTAAGTTCTGCCTTTAAAACGTCTGTTTACCTGTGCAACTAGATTTTGTTGTTCCTATGTTCCTTTAGGAATTTCGCCATTTTGACATGTATCTCTGTTGTTTGTTCTTTTACTGAAAAGGTATCACTTAACGTTTATCTTAATTGACCTGCATTTGCCACATTTCTGTTCACTTCCCTAACCTTTCTAAGTTCTCCTATAGTCTCCTGCAATCTTTTTCAGTTTGCCATGGTTCCTAATTTGGAATCTGCAAACTTTGATATAAATAAATGATTACAATGAATCTTCAAGCCTCTCAAAAAGGCACATCACAATGAACAAGAAGCTTCAAACACGGGTAGTTCTCAAGGAGAAAAAAAAAATCAGCTGTCCCGAAAACAATCATTTTCTTTCCACTAAATAATCATCCAGCTATCTCAATAAAAACACTGTTTGAAACTATTGCAGGACTGATAATCACACTAATACACACTAGAACACAAGAACTAGGAGCACGAGTCAGCTATTGAGCCCCTTGAGTCTGCTCCGCTATTCAATAAGATCATGGCTGATCCAATTGTAGCCTCAACTCTACTTTCCCGTCTGCCCCCCATAATCCTTGACTCTTTGTCGATCAAAAATCTATCTAATTCAGCCTTGAATGTATTCAACGATCCCGCCTCCACTGCGCTTTGGGGAAGAGAATTCCACAGGCTCAGAGAAAAAATATTCTCATCTCCATCTTAAATGGGAGACCCCTAATTTTTTTTTAACTGTTTCCCCTAGTTCTAGACTTCTCCACAAGGGGAAACATCCCCTCAGTATCCATCCTGTCAAGTCCCCTCAGGATCTTTTGTATTTCAATAAGATCATCTCTCCTCCTTCTAAACTCTAATTGGTTTAGGCCCAACTTGCTCAACCTTTGCTCATAAAATAACACCTTCATCCCAGGAATCAGTCGAGTGAACCTTCTCTGAACTTCTCTAATGCAATTATATCCTCTCTTAAGTAAGGAAGCCAAAACTGTACACAATACTCCAGATGCAGTCTAAGGCCCTGTACAGCTGTAGTAACACTTCCCTATTTTTACACTCGATTCCTCTTGTAATAAATGCCAACATTCCATTTGCCTTCCTAATCACTTGCTCTACCTGCATACTAACGTTTTGTGATTCATAATAGATGTGACTGTAAAATAATGTGGAGTTTCTTCCCATACCCACTTCATTACTGCTGCTGCAGTAGTGACTTTCTCTTCTCTGCTATCTCAATCTTGTTTCTTTGCTTTTTATTCCAGTCTGTCTTATTCTTACAAATATTAAATCAAGTTGCATGAAAATAAATACCTTGGGCAGAGTGCTTTGAAAGGGCAAGAAACTATCTTTTTATAGTACAAAACTGCTTTTTAAGTCTTGGATACAAAATTCTGTCACCCAAGATACAGATTATACAATAAACTCTTACTTCTTTGTCCACAGAGTTCTAATAGGGCAAAACTAAAGCACAGAGTTCAGCACTGCCAGCAAAGCAGAGTAATGTGAGACCGAGTAATGTCAACATGAAAATACAGTGAATTGAGAGGGGACCTGAAGAGGAAGATAAAACTGGCAAAGAGAGAATATGTTAACACAAAAGGTAACCCAAAAAATCTTTTACTGGCGTGTAAATAGTAAGTGGGTACTAAGAGGCGGGGTGGGGCTCATTAGGGACAAAGAACGTGATATTTGCTTAGAGGTGCGAGGCAAGACTAGAATATTTAATTTTGTATTGATGTTTACTAAGAAAGATAAGATGGTAGAGGTAAATGGATTGGGTGAAAATTGATAGGCAGGATGTACTGGAAAGACAGGCTATGCTTAGAGTGGATAAGTCACATGGTCCGAATGACTTGCATACCAACAAGGTTGCTAAAGGAAGTAGGGGTGGAGATAGTGGGAGGGCTTGCCATAGTCTTCCAATCTTCCCTAGATACGGGAGGGGAGGTGCCAGAGGATTGGCAGGTGGCAAATGTGACACCCTTATTCAAGAAAAGGTGCAAGGACAATCCTAGTAATTACAGGCCAGTAGGTTTAACATCTGTGATGGATAAAGTTTTAGAAACAATGATCAGGGAAAACATTAACAAGCACTTGAAGATGTATGAGTTAATTAAGGAGAGCTAGCACAGATTTGGAAAAAGGCAGATCGTGTTTGACTAATCTAATTGAATTTTTTGATGAAGTAGCAGTGAAGGTTGAAAAGGGAATGCAGTGGCTGTTGACTATATGATTTTAAGAAAGCATTTGACAAAGTACCACACAAAAGGCTGGAATAGGATGATCAATGTCAGCTTGGATAAAATAAATTGGCTTAAAGGCAGAAAACAGTGAGTCGTGGCAAATGGTTGTTTTTCAAACAGGAGAATGGTAGATAGTGGTGTTCCTCAAGGGTCAGTGCTAGGATTATTGCTTTTCTCGATTTATATAAATGACTCGGATATTGCAATAGAGAGCAAAATTTGCCAATGATACCAGATTGGAGGTGTGGCAAACAGTGAGCATGATACCAATTGTCTTCAAAATGACATAGATAAGCTAACAGAATGGGCAGGTAAGTGGCAGATGATATTTAATACAGAGCAGTGTAATGGGATGCCTTTTGACAAAGGTTTAGGGACAGGCAATACAGACTTAATGGCACAGTTCTAAAAAGTGTGCAGGGATAGAGGGACCTGGGCGGTCATCAGCATAAATCTTTGAAAGTGGCAGGACATATTGAGAGAGTAGTTCGCAAAGCATATGTGATCTTGGGCTTCATAAATAGAGGCACTGAGTACAAAAACAGGAAAGTTATGCTGAACCTTTATAAAGCTCTGGTTAGGCCACAACTAGAGTATAATCTATAATCTTAAAATTTTAATACATTAGTCCCAAGAAAAAGGGTGACTTTAAAATGAGCTACAGCAGACATCTGATAGCTTTAATTTAAAAATAAGTTTAAGTTTAAATATGCTTCCAGTGCACCTTAATCATCTGGTCAAGATCTAGTATCACAAAAGGAATACAAACTCTTAACGATTTGCACAAGGAAGAACCTTCATGATTTACAAATTCTCTTCAACTCTGGAAATACATTTGTCCAGTGAAATAAAACTTAGTAAACCGCGGCACAGCATTATGATGATTCTGCTGTCAGTCAGAGAAAGCATTAGGAAATCTGCTAAGGGATTTGGCATTTCCCATAGGTAATCAGATATGCATTATAAACTTGCTTATCCTGAGTGCCTAGGCAATGTCATTTAATACTCTAAGCAACTCAATGAATGTGGTCACTTCCTCTGGTCTTGCTGCATATGAAATTTCTGTCTGCAATTCTTAACAAGTAAACAAATCAGGCTTAAAAGGCCACCATCAAAATTTAGTAAATTACTTTCTCTGCCTCACTGCAAACCTTGCAACTTGTATCATTCTGAAGGACTTTACTTCCAGGTCTCTGGCAATGCTGATGTTCTGCCAGCACAATGAGGTATATAATGTTGGCACAGACTGGCTCACCATCCAATCTTTACTACATTAGTACTTACCGATATCAGAGTGCTTACAGAATTAAGGACAGAGGAAAGACCTTAAGAGATTGCATTAGGTACTTAGTCTGGTAGATAGCATATGCTTTTACAATTTAAAAACAACAAATATTAGCAAAGGTTTTCAAAGCTGTAATGTAATCTTGGTATTCAGATGGTTTTTTGAAGGAGCTTGAATTTTACCCTTGTAGGTTTGTCTATTTCTAAATATTAGAATGATAACCAGAATATAATCTGTTGCTCTTTATAAATTTAACTTGATCATTTAGACACCTTTGTATAAAAAAGTTGGGAGTTTTTTCAGTATAAATCATAGTTAATTGGTCCATATAAATCAGACTTATGATCTGGACACCTAAAATGGATTAGGAAAAGGAGATATGAATTTAGAAGCAAAGCATTGTTTGTGTGTTGGACATTATTTTCTGGCTGTTGAGCAGGTTACTCAATTGCGTTACTAAGATGTCAGCAATTAACATGTGAAAGTGTTGTACTAAGTTCACTGCAGCTATGAATTCCTAGAAATATAGTTCGAGATTTGTCTTTCCAAACCTGGGCTGAGTCTGTGGGAAATATTTTCAGCCCTTAACACTGGTATA
The DNA here is from genome assembly GCF_036365525.1 of Heterodontus francisci. NCBI lineage: Eukaryota > Metazoa > Chordata > Chondrichthyes > Heterodontiformes > Heterodontidae > Heterodontus > Heterodontus francisci. Next base: position 43,855,011 of record NC_090408.1, on the reverse strand, counting down.
AATTGTCAGTGGTAATGAAGTTAAAGTGATGAATTACGGTATATAGAAAATTCGCACACATTACAGGAAGTTGACTGAAGTCCAAGTTTTGATATAGTGTATCTGTGCCTATTATATATTAAAAAAGTGAGTCATAAAATTCCAGATGTACCGCACTTAAAAAAACTGAAAGGTTTTATTCTGCAGTCCTCCCTGGTTAACGGGTTGAAAGGGACCGTGAAAGATTGTCTGCAAAGCCTCAAGCAATTTAAAAATATTGGGGGGAAAATATACATCATTGTTTGGTCCAGCCGTATCCAACAGAACATGGTGAAAGTCTCTGGCATGGTAGAACAAAATTAGAAATATGAATGTCAATCACTAATTAGCTTTGTGATGAAACATTTCTGAATATACATCCTCTTTCTCAGCACTTCCCAAATGCAAAGGGAAGAGTTCAAGCTTAAAGTGAACTAAGAAGGAACACGCACATTGCGAGATGTGGGTGCTGCATGTCACCTCTGCAATGCGCAAGATGATTCACCAACATCCCAAGAGCAGATTTTCACCCAGGAAGAATTTATTTGTCATTATTGAAAAATTGGGACAGAATGCGTTACCACCAATCTCCCAACCTGAAAAATATTCCAGGAATTATAGTGAAAAATTAATTTAAAAAATTGACATCAACAATCACTACATCTAGGCGACATGCACAATTTGCAGAGGAGATGTAGGGCACTTAAGTATAGTTGATGTTCCACTTAGCTGAACAAATGAATACCAGCTCCTCTAACTTCCGTAGCTTCTATTACTCTCAGACAATAGCTCTTTTGCTTAAATGGCTGCTGGGTGTTAGCTGATGTATCCCATCTGATCAGCTCAACCTCTCTCTATGCAATGCATGCAAAGCTACTGTGTGGATAACTTTTTTCTTTTTTTTTTAAAATCAATCTGCATTCTGCAGCACACAAGTGCCTGAAAAACATTTATAAGTTTGTATATCAGACAGATAGGACTTCAAAATGTTGGCTGGACTCTTGTACAAAGATGAACAATTAACAGATGGTATTTACAATAGTGGAGAGGGAAGCAAGAGAGAATGACGAGTGAAACATTATGCTTAAAACATATTTCTTTATTATATACAAAGAGAATGCTCCTATATCTATGTTTAATGAAGTTCTACACTTCATACTCACTCCTATAGCAGGCTGCAGTAGCCTGTGATAGTTGTAAGGATACATAAGGAAACAGTAAACATTTCACTGTATTTGATGCCCCATAGCAAATTGCATCACAGTTCTTGCCCAATAACCATGTGGTAATAACTGTCATCAATGCTCAGATAAATGATGACTCATTCGTTTCGAAGGATGATGGTGGCTAAATCAGATTCAGTCAAGTACATTGGGAATACTCTGCTTTAATAGAAGGATTACTAATCGAAACAAATGTCAATTTGCACCTTCATAAATTTCAGCAGCATTATTTTCTTTTTACAAAGTAGTTGCATTTTCTTCCACAGGACAACCGACATGAATGTACGCTGGGGTGCGGGAGACGAGAGTGGACGGGGGGGAGGGAGGGAGGCGAGAGTGGACAGGGGGAGGGGGGGGGAGGAGCGAGAGGAGTGGTCGGGGGGGTGAGAGAGCGAGAGGAGTGGTCGGGGGGGTGAGAGAGCGAGAGGAGTGGTCGGGGGGGTGAGAGAGCGAGAGGAGTGGTCGGGGGGGTGAGAGAGCGAGAGGAGTGGTCGGGGGGGTGAGAGAGCGAGAGGAGTGGTCGGGGGGGTGAGAGAGCGAGAGGAGTGGTCGGGGGGGTGAGAGAGCGAGAGGAGTGGTCGGGGGGGTGAGAGAGCGAGAGGAGTGGTCGGGGGGGTGAGAGAGCGAGAGGAGTGGTCGGGGGGGTGAGAGAGCGAGAGGAGTGGTCGGGGGGGTGAGAGAGCGAGAGGAGTGGTCGGGGGGGTGAGAGAGCGAGAGGAGTGGTCGGGGGGGTGAGAGAGCGAGAGGAGTGGTCGGGGGGGTGAGAGAGCGAGAGGAGTGGTCGGGGGGGTGAGAGAGCGAGAGGAGTGGTCGGGGGGGTGAGAGAGCGAGAGGAGTGGTCGGGGGGGTGAGAGAGCGAGAGGAGTGGTCGGGGGGGTGAGAGAGCGAGAGGAGTGGTCGGGGGGGTGAGAGAGCGAGAGGAGTGGTCGGGGGGGTGAGAGAGCGAGAGGAGTGGTCGGGGGGGTGAGAGAGCGAGAGGAGTGGTCGGGGGGGTGAGAGAGCGAGAGGAGTGGTCGGGGGGGTGAGAGAGCGAGAGGAGTGGTCGGGGAGAGAGAGCGAGAGGAGTGGTCGGGGAGAGAGAGCGAGAGGAGTGGTCGGGGAGAGAGAGCGAGAGGAGTGGGGGAGAGAGCGCGAGGAGTGGAGGAGAGGGGGAGGGAGAGGATAAGAAATGATTCAAATTGTTAAATATGTCATCCTTAATATGGAGAATATTGACAGTGTAGATAAACAGCATCAGTACAAAGTTAGGCCTAAAACTACTCAATAAACTTTATAGTAAACAGCCATTGATATCTCAGTATCAATCTACGCTCAATAATTTGGGGAACTCCAGAACTAGGGCCCATTAATATAAGACAGCCACTGATAAATCTAGTAAGGGATTCAGGAGAAACTACTTTACCCAGAGAGTTGTTAGAATGTGGAACTCACAACACATGGAGTAGTTCAGGTGAATTGCATAGATGTATTTAAGGGGAAGCTGGATAAACACACGAGGGAAAGAAACAGAAGATGTTGATTGGGTTAGATGAAGAAGGGTAGGAGGAAGCTTATATGGAACATAAACAGCGGCATGGATCTGATGGGCTGAGTGGCCTGTTTGTGTGTGTAAATACTATGTAATACTGTATAATACCTCAGAATCATTCCAAAGCAATAATCCGTACTAAAAGTTCAGGTGACTGTTTTGAATGGTTCAATCTTTGCCCTAGTTCCTTTGGACACCAAGTGAACCTTTCAGTGTGATCACTACATAGTATCTTAGTACTTGTTACATCAGAATCCAAGATACATGAGTGCTTTTTGAATAATTCAGCTTCAATAATCCTTTATGAAGTTTATGATTTAACAAGAGGTATGTAATACTTTATTTTAAATTACAAAAATTCAGAAACAAGCAAAACAAAGTCAGGAAATGCTACACCAGAGGTGCTTTGAATTAAGTTATCATTTTAAGTGAGATACAACAAATACACAAGGGGCAACGTGTATCAGCTGCTGCAGAAATGAGCAAAGATAAACCAGTAGCACAGGCAAAGGATGAGAGGAATTGCTGTACAGTAATCGTAGAGCATCAAAGCATCTAGTCTGGCAAGGGTCGACCAACAAGAACAACTCGGGTTGTTACCAAGGGCTTGAGAGAGAGTACAGCAAACGCCCTTGTGAATCATCAGTAGATTCTATGCTATTTCTATCCTATGGTTCTTCAGAAAGGATCCAAAGACTCATTTTTTTGAAGGCCTTATAATCACCCACCATTCAAATCACACAAAAAGGATCATGTTTTCAGAAGCAGATCCTGTTTGGGACAGACTGAATGGAAAAAAAGACTGTTAAAAAAAATCTAACGCCTAAATTAAAAGTAAATGAACCAGTCCAATGGCACAGCTCATTTGTGTTAACATGTTTCACCACTGAGAAATAGTAAGCAGGTTCGTGCCAGCAATTTTCCTGGAGGTTAAATTCTCAATCTCATATGTTTCGGGCAGATGGGGAAAAATTCAGACCCAGCACAGACTTCCCTCTTACAGTTCTGCAGCAGTACTAGCAGAAGGAGCAGGTCATCTGCCCATTCCAGAGAACAGGGAGAAACATGGTGCAGGACTTAACCCTTAATTGGATGAAATGTTGTAGTATTACCTGATAATTCATGTAAACATTAACTGTCTACGATTTAAGATCTGACCTCACCTACTGATTTATATATCATTGTTAGTCCCCTCGCCACCCCAGATATGATCACAATTAAAGTCTTTACTGTAATGTATATTTTGACTGCATATTTATTCTGGATTAACTTGTTCAGAAGCCTTCAAGAAACTTGGTGGCAACTTGGATTTTAAAACATTGTCACCCTCTCATTAATTTATGCTTTTTTTTGGCTCTGCATTGATGAGCATCACCCAAATAAATGAATCATTCAAAGGAAAAGCAATGTGGGAGAAGGATCCATTTAGTTCAATGGAGGTCACTAAATAGCATAATAGTCCATCTTCACAATATGCAATGATGTGGCATGTATTGTCCACATAATAATTAGGAAAAATGTACTATATAATGAATGACCAGAGTTGAGTATAAGCCAGTGTGCACACATCCAAAACCAACAAAGTGTTCTAAACATGCCAAAACATTTCCAAAGCAGCTGCTATTTTGTACAATATACAGAGCTGGATTTCACATATTAAAAAAAGCTATCTTCCCACTTAGATGAATGGCCTAAACAGATGATGCAGTCACTGGCGATGGACAATGGGCAAGTAATGTCACATGGCATGTAATAGACAAACTTCTTGTGAGCTATGTACTAAAATGGAAACAAACTAATATGCACAAAGTGTGTTGACAGAACCACAGAATTTACAACAAAGGAGAGCTATTGACTATCATGTTAATGCTAATTCTTCACTAGAGCCATCTACTTTAATCCATTTCTCTTCCCTTTCCCTGTATCCTTTGATAATCTTCCTCTTCATATACATATTCAATTACCTTGCCAGCCACTTATGTTATAGTCTGTATCTGAACAGCCACTTAAAGTAAATCATTTCATATTTTCAGTGGCAAAAATCTAACTTTCCCCTTCATTTCTTCCAGTGATAATATTGAGTCTCTGCCACTCTCTTGTTACTTACCATTCACACAGAACTTTATACTATTTATCCTTTCAAAATCTTTCAGAATTTTGTAATCCACCAATAGATTCTTTTCTTAACCTACACTGTCCCAGCAAAGAAGCCCCAATTTTCAGCTGTTTTCTGATAACCCATCATTGTAATAAATTTCACTATGCCCTATGACTCTCATATCCTTCCTTTAAATAGGGTGTTCAAAATGGCTCACAATAATACTGCTGTGGCTGAACCAATGCCTTGTACAAATTCAACAGCTCCTCCTTGCATCTGCAAAAAAACCCAGGATATCATTTGTCTTCTTCTCTTTAAACTTTTGTGATCAAATTGAAGGATGCTAGTGCTGGAAAATTAAACTCTTCCCATTTTAGGCATCCAGTCTCACTATCAAGCACTCTCCAAACAAGTAAAGCACAACCAGATGTAAAATAAAGTTTCCTCAACTCTGCCCCAACATGTCTGAGTACCAACTTCAGAAAAACATCCCCGACTCCACAATTCCTCACATCCAGCCATTCTGTGGCTTTTCCAAGGGAAATTGAATCAGTGCTGAATTACTCACAATTTTGCACTATGAATTCCACAGCCACAAGAGACTTGATTAAAACTGTCCAAATTCATTTAATTGAAACTTTACAGCCAGCAGGCAAGAGACGTTGATAAAATCAACCTAGATTGGATTTGAATCCAGATCTCAAAACAGGTCAAGCCACTATTTCACTCCTTTCTCCCCATCTGTATTTTTATGGCACATTATAGAGCTGGTCTCATTTTGGATGGGATAAATATCCAATGATAGTAGGATGCCTATGTTCAAGATAATCATCATTCATCACTTAGGCTGTATTCAGCCACCGTCGGATGTAATCCTCCTCATGCCTTTTCCATTTATCCTATCCCTTGCTGTTCTCGCCCATGTGGTTCCTGGGTATATTGTCATCAAAGCTCATAGTATAGGGGGGTAACATATTGGCATGGATAGAAGATTGGCTAGCTAACAAGAAATAGAGAGTAGGCATAAATGGGTCATTTTCTGGTTGGCAAGATATAACAAATAGTGTGCCACAGGGATCAGTGCTGGGGCCTCAATTTTTTTACAATTTATATAAGTGACCTGGATAAAGGGACCGAAGGTATGGTTGTTAAATTTGCTGATGACACAAAGATAGGTAAGAAAATAAGTTGTGAAGAGGACATAAGGGGGCTACAAAGGGATATAGATAGGTTAAATGAGTGGGCAAAGATCTGACAAATGGAGTATAATGTGGGAAAATGTGAAATTGTCCACTTTAGCAGGAAGAATAAAAAGCGTATTATCTAAATGGTGGGAGATTGCAGAACTCTGAGATTCAGAGGGGTCTGGGTGTCCGAGTGTATGAATCACAAAAGATTAGTATGCAGGTTCAGCAAATAGTTAGGAAAGCTAATAGGATGTTATCATTTATTGTGAGGCAAATTGAATACAAAAGTAGGGAGGTTATGCTTCAGTTATACAGAGCATGCATTGGTGAGACCACATCTGGAGTACTGCGTACAGTATTGGTCTCCTTATTTAAGGAAGCACGTAAATGCATTGGAAGCAGTTCACAGAAGGTTTACTAGACTAATACCTGGAATGGGCGGGTTTGTCTTATGAGAAAAGATTGGACAGGCTAGGCTTGTATCCATTGGAGTTTAGAAGAGTAAGAGGCGACTCGATTGAAACATATAAGATCCTGAGGTGTCTTGACAGGGTGGATGTGGAAAGGATGTTTCCCCTTGTTGAAGAATCTAGAACTAGGGGTCACTGTTTAAAAATAAGGGGTCGCCCATTTAAGACAGAGATGAGGAGAAATGAGAGTCTTTGGAACTCTCTTCCTCAAAAGGCAGTGGAAGCAGAGTCTTTAAATATTTTTAAGGCAGAGGTAGATAGATTCTTGATAAGCAAAGGGGTAAAAGATTATCGGGGTTAGGCGGGAATGTGGAGTCGAGGTTACAATCAGATCAGCCATGATCTTATTGAATGGTGGGGCACGCTCGAGGGGCCAAGTGACCTACTCCTGCTGCTAGTATGTATGCTTGTATCTCTCCACCACCTTCTCTGTCTCTCCCTCCTTTTTCCTGTTCTTGGCTGTCACTCCATTAGCCTTTTTGTCCACCCATTATCATTTCTTCGAGCAGCATGCCCAGCCCCTCTGCATTTGGCCTCTTTTATCTTCTGAGTGATGTCCTTAACTCCAGTTTTCGGGCACATTCCATCACACCTGATTTTATCACAAATTGGAGATACGCAACATTTGCCTTTTCACTACTCTCTGAGCTGTACACAGTTTTTGTTCTATATATTTTGTAGTTGCCCATGATTCCGCCCCATATGTGATGATGGTCAGTAGCATACACCCTCCTCCTTAATGCCAGTGGTACTTTCTTATCACACAGAATATCTCTGATATCCAAGGTAGTACAATATAGGATATCTAATGTCATAAAAGAGAACCTGTACATTCTTGCATTATTTCCCAAAATACACGATAAAATAATTTGCATGGAATGTTATTAAAATATAGTGCAGAAGTCATTCTCCTATTTCAGGGTCACCAACTGAATAAAAACATGCACGTCATGCCAGTTGGTTCCTTATCCTTGGACAGCAAAACAACAATGGTACAGCTTGTTCACTACATTGTACAACTTGGCTAGCATGTTAAAAAGTGATCAAGCGGTGACTCAAGTGTTCACAAATCAAGCAAATGATGTCTTCGAGCAGCCAAAATAGACAATGCCGTTACAAACTTTATCTCCCCACTCACAAACGCTATGTTAATCATAGGCAATTCCTACTTTTTTATTTATTTATTTTATTTATTTTTTATTTAGAGATACAGCACTGAAACAGGCCCTTCGGCCCACCGAGTGTGTGCCGACCAACAACCACCCATTTATACTAACCCTACAGTAATCCCATATTCCCTATCACCTCCCTACACTAGGGGCAATTTACAACGGCTAATTTACCTATCACCTGCAAGTCTTTTGGATGTGGGAGGAAACCGGAGCACCCGGCGAAAACCCACGCAGACACAGGGAGAACTTGCAAACTCCGCACAGGCAGTACCCAGAATCGAACCCGGGTCCCTAGAGCTGTGAGGCTGCGGTGCTAACCACTGCGCCACTGTGCAGTTAGCCCCACAAGTGAGTTTCAATGGTAGGAGTGGAGAGGGAGGAAGGAGGGAGGGTGTAGGAAGAAATGGGCATCAGCTTTTCAAAATCTGTGCGATTTAAGTGGCATGTCCCTGCAATTCCATCTGGGTCTCTGACCAAAGCAAGTCTGGGCCAAATTCAACTTTAGCATTTGCCAAAAGACACTGAAATTGGCCCAAATTTACAAGTGACTCCAATATCCTTTAAGTGAGGTATAAAACATCTGTTCAGGATCTAATGGTTTCCAGAAGATTTCCATGCACCAAAAGTAAAAGGGCATCAAAGGTAAGTCAAACAAAAATCTAGATGATGAACAGATAGCTAACATCCAGAACAAGTTGTGTCAGCAGTCAAAGAGGACATGGTCTCATAATGGGTTTCCAACAAATCTGGTGCTGCACCGCATCTGTAATATTTATTATAAACACTTCCATTTTAATGACAATCTCATTTTATATTTTTTTTATTTCTATAAGGAGTGCTGTAGACAAATAGTGTGCACCTCCTCAACCACATGACCTCCCAATCTCAGGAAGGCCGTGTGGAGGTAGAGTGGATCAAAAGCAAGGAACTTTCCTTGCTGGATAGGCATTGGGGAAGTGGGTGGGGTGGGGGTAGGTAGTTAATATAAAAACTAACACACTATTCTCACACATCTCCCAATAGGAAGAAAGAATATGAGAACCTGCAAAAAACATAATGGAAAAGCAGATTGATATCAACTGTGAGAGATATTCCAAGTTTAAAATCAGACATGTCCTTTACCTGGGGTACACTGGCATAGTTGCTATGTTACTGGACTAGTAATTCTGAGCCCTAGACTAATAATCTGGAAATAAACAGCTGGTCTCAGTAAAAGTGAACATAAAGCTACTGGATTAATGTAAAAACCCAACTGGTTGTCCTTACCAAGTCTGGCTATTAGGTGACTCTTGTCCCATACCAACATGGCTGACCCTTAACTGCCCTCTTAGCTGTAAGCCACTTTGTTGCATCAAACACAAGAAGGCCCACAGCCACATTCTTAAAGCAACTCGGGAATGAATTAAAAGAAAAGATACATTAGATAGAAAATTTAAGAGGAAAGGTTAGATATATTAAATTAATTCTCATAATTAATTTCATAAATAAAACATTGAAATCTAGCCCATGTGGAATTTCAGTAAGGCCTTTGATACAGCTCCTCTGAAAAACCCTGGCACTGAAAATAAATACGAGAATGAGTTGAGATATTTTACAATGGATATATACTTTGTTGACCGATAGAACCCAGACGGTGGGTGTTACAGGGACTGTCGCCTGCCTGGGAGAATAATACCCGTGGGATCCCACAGGAGTCTGTTTGAGGAACTCCTGTTTAATATTTTCATGATTTGGAGCTAGGAGTTGCAAACACAACAGCTAAATTTGCAGATGATATAAAACCAATGAAGGTGGTAGATTCTAAAGTTGAACAGGATAAGCTATAAGAGGATTTGAATATACTGGAGAAATGGGCAGACAGGGAACAGGGCTTAACATGGGGACAAAAATCTAGAAGGGGCTATGACTTTAATGGAAAGAATACAATGTGCATGGAAAATGAAAGAGATCTAGGGTGGAAGTGAGTTAAGCAAATCAGCTGTTGAGATGGATTAAAAATTTAACATTGATTCAAAATGGTGGAGGTAATCCTGCCACTTTATAAATCATTGGTGCAACCACATTTAGACAATGTATAGAGTTCTGGTCGGTGCAGTACAGAAAAGATATTGCAGCTTTTCAACGGATACAGAAGAAAGCAACCAGAATGATTGAGGGAATGGAGGGATTGGATAATGAGGAGTGATTAAGTAAATTTAACAAACTCTCACTGGAAAAAAAGTTTGGGAAGTGATGTGATTGCTGTTTTGAGTATTTTAAAAAGACTAGATAATGTAAACCATGACAAGCTGTTTCACCTTGTCCAGAACAGTAGAACCAGAGGACACAACCTACGCTGAAAGGGGGATAAATTCAAAATGAATCTGCGGAAACATTATTTCAGTGAGCGAGCAGCCAATCTATGGAACAGGCACCAAAGGGAGGTGTTGAAAGCAGATAGCATTGATTCATTCAAAGGCAAATTAGATAGATTTCTTTCAGAAAATAATGTTTTGGGATTGAGTATGTGAGTAATTTGAGACATGACATGTTGTGAGTGTAGCGCACTTAGGAGGAACAGGTGACAAATCTCTCCGCCATTGGGGGTTTTCCTTACCTCATTTCTGGGTCTGTTTGACATTGACAGAAATTGACTGCTATGATTAGTCAACAACTCCATTATCATTGTATCATGTAACTACCAGGATGATAGAAGGTGAACGAGAAGGACCTTGGTCTTTTATTGTCAACAATTCCTACGTTAGTAAAGCATGTGCTATTTAGAAACTTGGGTAATTATAGATCTAAAGAGCATCTGAACCAAATGGCATACTCCCTACAATCCTCATGGATACAAGAGGAAATTAGTGAAATTCTGTTCAGATAGTTTAGGAAAACCTAACCAGTTTTAAGAGCTTCAGAAACATGGGGCTATACGCCGGCTATATGTATAGGGCACAGAAGGAGGCCCTTCAGCCCATTGTATGCAAACTGTCTGAAAAAGAACTATCCAGCCTAATCCTCCTTTCCAGCTGTTGGTCCATAGCCTTGTAGGTTACAGCACTTCAAGTGCATATCCAAGTACTTTTAAATACGACAAAGGTTTCTGCCTGTACCATCCTTTCAGGCAGTGGGTTCCAGACCCCCACCATCCTCTGGATGAAAATGATTCTCAACTCCCCTCAAATCCTTCTGCCAAATACTTTAAATTTATGCTCCCTAGTTATTGAACCGCCTGCTAAATGAAATAGGTTCTTCCTATCCACTCCATCTAAGCCTTTCATAATTTTATATACTTCAATTGAATCTCCTCTCAGTCTCCCCTATTCCAAAGCAAAAAACCCAGCCTATCCAATCTTTCCTCAAAGCTACTATTTTCCAATCCTGGCAACATCCTTGTAAATCTCCTCTGTACCCTCTGCAGCACAAAGTCATCCTTCCGGTAATGTGGTGACCAGGTCTGTACACAGTACTCCAGCTGTGGCTTAACTAGCTTTGTATACAGATATAGCCTAACTTCCTTGCTACTATATTCTATGCCTTGGTTAATAAAGGAAAGTATCCGATTCTGTCTTCTTAACCACCTTATCTATCATCCTGTGACCATCAGGGATCTGTGGACATGCACTCCAAAGCCCCTCTGTTCTTCTACACTTCTCAGTATTCTACCTGTTATGCCCTGTAAAGACATATCATATTCCTAACTTTTAAGATATGAACTTTATTCAATGTGGACCCTTTGAAATTGACTTTTTCTTTAAAATAGTGGACAAAGTGTCACAAAGATCAGATGACCTGGCCCATGTATTCAAAAACAGCCTCACTATCTTGAAAGGACAAAAGGATACATTCCAGACTAAGAGGTGTCAACTACACCCATCCTGAAACCATCAAGAGACATTCCTGAATTAATTCGGTTTCTTCTGAGACAAAATAAGTGATTGTCTTAACCCCCACCCCAACCCCAGGATGAATGTCTTACAACAATAAACCAGGATGAATGGGTGTGAAGTATCAACATCATAACATACTAGTACCCATTCAAACGTTAATCGATAGCCATGGTTATCGTATCCTGGTCCATTGTACGGTCACACCAGGAGAGAAGGCCTGTGTCAACTAACAGAAGTTCTAATGTGATGGATCTTGACCTTAAAAAGGTAGCCCTCTGGAGAGAGGCAAGAGATCCAGCCAACATCACAGAAAGCAGTCCAGCCAGGGACTGGGAAAGAAATCCAGCCAAGCAAGGAAGGAGCCCTGCTGCTAATTTTACACTTCAACTTGTTGCAGCAGTGAACTGAATGTGACCACCTCCTCCAGTCTGAAGTCTTAACCACCAGAAATTTACAACACGCCAACAGGTTCAAGACTACAAAACCCAAGCCTGCACCTTTAAAAGAACAAAGAACAGTACAGCACAGGAACAGGCCATTTGGCCCTCCAAGCCTGCGCCAATCTTGATGCCTGCCTAAACTAACACCTTCTGCACTTCTGGGGCCCATAAGCCTCTATTCCCTTCCTATTCATGTATTTGTCAAGATGTCTCTTAAACGTCGCTATCGTATCTGCTTCCACCACCTCCCCTGGCAGCAAGTTCCAGGCACTCACCACCCTCTGTGTAAAAATCTTGCCTCGCACATCCCCTCTAAACTTTGCCCCTCGCACCTTAAACCTATGTGCCCTAGTAACTGACTCTTCCACCCTGGGAAAAAGCTTCTGACTATCCACTCTGTCCATGCCGCTCATAACTTTGTAAACCTCTATCATGTCGCCCCTCCACCTCCGTCGTTCCAGTGAAAACAATCCGAGTTTTTCCAACCTCTCCTCATAGCTAATGCCCTCCAGACCAGGCAACATCCTGGTAAACCTCCTCTGTACCCTCTCCAAAGCCTCCACGTCCTTCTGGTAGTGTGGCGACCAGAATTGCACGCAATATTCTAAGTGTGGCCTAACTAAGGTTCTGTACAGCTGCAACATGACTTGCCAATTTTTATACTCTATGCCCCGACCGATGAAGGCAAGCATGCCGTATGCCTTCTTGAATACCTTATCCACCTGCGTTGCTACTTTCAGTGACCTGTGGACCTGTACGCCCAGATCTCTCTGCCTGTCAATACTCCCAAGGGTTCTGCCATTTACTGTATACCTCCCACCTGCATTAGACCTTCCAAAATGCATTACCTCACATTTGTCCGGATTAAACTCCATCTGCCATTTCTCCGCCCAAGTCTCCAACCGATCTATATCCTGCTGTATCCTCTGACAATCCTCATCATTATCCGCAACTCCACCAACCTTTGTGTCGTCCGCAAACTTACTAATCAGACCAGCTACATTTTCCTCCAAATCATTTATATATACTACAAACAGCAAAGGTCCCAGCACTGATCCCTGCGGAACACCACTAGTCACATCCCTCCATTCAGAAAAGCACCCATCCACTGATACCCTCTGTCTTCTATGTCCGAGCCAGTTCTGTATCCATCTAGCCAGCTCACCTCTGATCCCGTGTGACTTCACCTTTTGTAACAGTCTGCCATGCGGGACCTTGTCAAAGGCTTTTCTAAAGTCCATATAGATAACATCCACTGCCCTCCCTTCATCAATCATCTTCGTCACTTCCTCAAAAAACTCAATCAAATTAGTAAGACACGACCTCCCCTTCACAAAACCATGCTGTCTCTCGCTAATAAGTTCATTTGTTTCCAAATGGGAGTAAATCCTGTCCCAAATAATCCTCTCTAATAGTTTCCCTACCACTGACGTAAGGCTCACCGGCCTATAATTTCCTGGATTATCCTTGCCACCCTTCTTAAACAAAGGCACAACATTGGCTATTCTCCAGTCCTCTGGGACCTCACCTGTCGCCAATGAGGATGCAAAGATTTCTGTCAAGGCCCCAGCAATTTCTTCCCTTGCCTCCCTCAGTATTCCAGGGTAGATCTCATCAGGCCCTGGGGACTTATCTACCTTAATGCTTTGCAAAGAGACAGTCCTCCTTAGAAGGTTCAACAGGTTTACTGTGAACCACAAACACCTACCTCACTTTAAGCCACCTACCATTTTCCTCTCTATCTATTCTTGTGTATGCATGTGTGAGTGAATGTGTGAGTGAGGTAGCAACCATTTCCGGAATTGCATAAAAATAGTTATTTTTTTAAATCTACGAGAAAACTTGTCATTTGTCTGATTATTTAGCCCTAAAAAACACTTGGACTAACTCATCATTTTTTTTGATTCACTAGGGGGATGTGGGCATCATTGGCTAGGACAGCATTTATTGCCCATCCCCAATTGCCCTTGAGGTGGTGGTGGTGGTGAGCTGCTTTCTTGAACCCCTGCAGTCCATGTGGGGTAAGTACACCAACAGTTGTTAGGAAGGGAGTTCCCTGATTTTGACCCAGCGACAATGAAGGAACGGCGATATAATTCCAAGTCAGGATGGTGTGTGACTTGGAGGGGAACTTGCAGGTGGTGGTGTTCCCATGCATCTTCTGCCCTGGGTATTGTCCAGGTCTTGCTGCATTTCTACATGGACTGCTTCAGTATCTGAGGAGAATGGTGCTGAACATTGTGCAATCATCAGCAAACATCCCTACTTCTTACCTTATGACTGAAGGAAGGTTATTGATGAAGCAGCCGAAGATGGTTGGGCCTAGGACAAAACACGATTGTGGTTAGTTGTGAGAAGAACAGTGGGAACCACCCACACCCCTTACCACCTGTCCATAACATACCATTTATTGTGTATTCGTTTGCCTTCCCCAAATGCATTATCTCACACTTCTCTAGATTGCCTACCTGACCAGTCCATTGCTATCTTCCTGCACTCTACAGCTTTCTTCCTCACTAATCAGCCACATGGAATAGTAAATATTATCCTATAAGTCATAGATTTTTATTGGCATCCTTCCATCTGTGAGAGATGATGGGAATGCAGCCTCAGAACTTTGGTGAAGTCGGATGAGACATCTGCTGCAGAGCATGGCTACCTGACCCAAACCCGATGGGACCAGACGACATGTGTCGGGTCTGGGCCGGGTCGCTCTTCCGGGTCCGGCATTCAGGCTCGGGTCAGGCCTTGTCGGACACACTCTATCACCACCTCCGGTACGTGACTCCAATGTTAATGTACCTTTTGGTCTTGAAAGGTTGTTTAGTTACAGTTTTTTTAAGCTTGTACAGATAAGGAACAAAGTGAAAAACGGAAGCTAGGTTAACTGATGGTCGGATCGGGTCGGGCGCTGAAAAAAAATGAAAGGATTCGGGCCGGGTCGGGCTCAGTTCAGATGTGGTTCTCTCGGGCTCAGTTCAGATGTGGTTCTCTCGGGCTCAGATCGGGTTTCATTTGCAGACCGGAGCCAGCCTTTAATCTGCTTTACTTCTTTTGACGGCTGAACCAGCCGATTCTGGAAAGGCAATGCCTGCCACAAGTACCACACATGAAGTTGTTCCTTGCCAGTGGTGCAGGATGAACTCTGCTGATGCCTTGTTTGCAGGGCTGGCATCTGCTTTGGAGCTTCATAAACCACATGTTGTCGTCATGGCAAATTCCTGCCCACAACTGGTGTCTCCATTTGCATCGCACATCAGCTAGAGTTTACTTGTCGTGATTGATGTTGAGGGCTTTCATGTCTCTTTTGACAGCATCCTTGAATCAGAGCTTTGGCACCCTGTTGGTCTCTTGGCATGGGCTACCTCCCAGTATAGCATATTCTTGGGAGTGTACAAATTAGGACATACGAACATACAAATTAGGAGTAGGCCACTCGGCGCCTTGGCCATCTTCCATCCTGTACACATGACCAAACCTTCTCTGCTTGATTAGCGCTAGCATGCTTGGCATGTTTGCCCTATAAAGGACTGCTTCTTTGGGAACATGTCTTTCCATATGATGCCAAGGACGAATCGTAGACACTGGAGATAGAAGTTATTGAGCTTTTTTTCCTGGAAGTTGCAACTTGTCCAGTCTTTGCTGCCATACAGCAATGTGCTGAGGATATAGGCCTTTTAGATGAGCATCTTGGTCCTGCGGGTTTTTCCGTGCCCGTTTTGTTAGTCGGCCAAAGTTGGTGGCTGCCTTTCCAATGGTGTGCTGAACTCTTCTTCAAGAGACAGATTATCTGTCACCATAGATCCAAGTTGGCAGAATTTGCTGACAGCTTCCTGTGATGTTGACTCTGATCACAGGCAGAGACACAACACCCTGTCCCATAACTACAGTTTTCGTGACACTGATGGTGAGGGAGGACATGACACAGGCATGGTACAATCCACAAGTCTTTGGAGCTGGTCTTCTATCTAGACAACGAGTGCAGTATCATCAGTATACAGAAGTTCTCTGATCAGGACATGCCGCACTTTTATCTTTGCTTTCAGTCTTGATAGGTTGAGGAGTTTCCCGTCTCAGTGTGTGTTGAGGTACACTCCTCCTATGCTTTCCCTGCCGGCATAGGTCAAGAGGACAGAGAAAAAGATACAAAACAGAACAGGGCCCATTCTTGATCTCAAAACTGTCTGAGGTGGAGCCATCGAACTGAATGGTGCCATGCACGTTATCATGGAAGGACTGTATGAGACTGCGAAGCTTGGGAGGACAACCGATTTTCTCTAGCATCCAGTCGAGGCCTGTCCTGCTCATGGTGTCAAATGCTTTTGTGAGATCTGCCTTTGTTCTTGTATAGTGTGATGTTTGCGTCATGCATATCCTGTGGGACAGAGCCCCACCTGCTATTAGTAGTAGCACAGACCAGTCAAGTCCCTGTTTGAGTGCACAATCTGTGCTCAGTTAGCTTTGAGTCCACTGATAATGAAAGGCGCAAGAAACAGAAACAAGAATAAGCCACACGGCCCCTCGAGCCTGCTCCACCATTTAAGAAGATCATAAGTGATCTTGACTCTCAATAGTTGCCTGCCCGATCCTCAAATCCCTTGATTCATTAGAGTCCAAAAGTCTATCCATCTCAGCCTTGAATACATTTAATGACTGAGCACCTACAACCCTCTAAGGTAGAAAATTCCAAAGACTCACAAACCTCCAAGTGAAGAAATTCCTCCTCCTCTCAGTCCTAAATGACCGACCTCTTACCCTGAGACTATGACCCCAGTGCTAGACTCTCCAACCAGGGGAAACAGCCTCTCAGCATCGAACCTGTCAAGCCCTCTCAGAATCTTACATGTTTTAATAAAATACCTCTCATTCTTCTAAACTCCAGAAAGTGTAGGCCCATTCTACTCAATCTCTTCTCATAGGACAACCCTCCCATCCCAGGAATCAATCTAATTAATCTTTGTTGTGCCGCACCCACCCCCGCCCCCGCCCCCCCCCCCCGCCCCAAGTCAAGTATATCTTTCCATAGGTATGGAGACCAAAACTACACACAGTACTCAGAGTGTGGTCTTATCAAAGCCCTGCACAGGTGCAGCAAGACTTCCTTACTCTTGTACTCCAACCCCTTAGCAATAAAGTCCAACATAACATGTGTCTTCCTAATTACTTGCTGTACCTGCATGTTAATTTTGTATGTCATGTACAAGGACACCCAAATCCTTCTGAACACTAATATGAAATAGTTTCTCACCATTTAGGAAATATTCCATTCATCTATTTTCCCTACCAAAACAAATAACCTCACATTTCCCCACATTATAAGCCATCAGCCACCTTCTTGCCCACTCAATTAACCTATCTATGTCCCTTTGCAGACTCTGTATTGTCTTCACAACTTACTTTCCCATCTAGCTTAGTATTGTCAGCAAACTTGGATAAATTACACTCAGGCCCTTTATCTAAGTCATTGATATAGATTGTAAGTAGCTAAAGCCCCAGCATTGATCCTCGCAGCAAAGTATTAAAGTTGAAGAGAGAAGTTTCGGGGAGGCAATGTTATGTTTGTGTACTTGTGCCACTCACGTTTGCTCTTTGTCCCAGACTCCAGCTAGTCAAAAAGCATGAACATGAAGGTAAACAGCGCAGGTCACTGGCCTCAACATACAAAGCATGCCTTCCTGAAATTAAGCTCTGCTGCTTACAAAATGTCTCATCACTTCAGCACGAAAAACTGCTTTTACACCAACAGCTACTAGACTCCGAATGGGAACTCCAGAATCAAATCCAAGCTGGCAGAAGTTGAGTTGCATTGTTTAATTCTCAGGAGCAGCAGAGACCCCTGTGCATGTGTACTTTCCAGAGATCTGCTTTTTTTAGAGCAGGAAATCCACATTTCTAAACCAAAGACAACTTGAAGGGGAAAAATATTACTGGTCTATGGGAAAGAGCAGGTGAGTGGATTAATTGGATAGCTCCACCAAAGACACAATGGGCCGAATGGCCACCTTCTGTTCTGTACCATTCTATAATTCTAACTGTGTACTTTCACAAAGTAGCCAAGGGATCTCTTCTAATTACTTCTCAAACTACATTTGACTTTACAGTGGAGATGTACTTGATGCAAATCCAAACAGCAGCAGACTGTATCCACTTGAGTTCAAACTATTGCTGTCACTTTTTTATTGCCAATCACAATACATTGGCAACTTTTTTACAATGGGGTTTTCAAACTTGCATCTAGCTATACAAACGAGATAACAATGTTGTTTCTGGAGATTGTGCAGCCCCGAAAGAGGTGGTTTCTGGACCACTGGGGACATCACAGCAACCAGATACATAATTATAATTCGTAACTTAAAAACAGTTGCACAATCACCGTGCTTTGAATCTTGTTCAAGCTGTTGTGGAAACTAACCCATGATAGGAACAAGGAGATTTCCACAGCTCTTGGAAGCTCAGCTCGAATTGCAGAAGTGTTTCTTAAAGTGAGTCAGCAATAGAAACACACACAAAACCGGGCAAATGGCCATGACTCACCTTCTAAAACTAACCAGAGACCAGCACTGGCTTAAGACTGGGTGTTGAACATCTTCTCACCTTCTGGCCCTCAGCTAGGAATGCTACTTTCTCAGGGGAACTAAAAAAAAAATGACAAACTACACTGACAAGCAGTGCTGTGAAGGTAAAGTGTCTTATAAGAGACTTTGCCTTGCTTACGAATAGAGGAAAACACAAGAGGTCAATAATATACTCAACATTAAGTTACTAATGAATTGTCTTAGTTTATTACAGTTCAGAATTTTGGAATTATAAAAAGTTTATGCTGCAACTTCAGACTACAGAACATGTTATGGTGACAATATGGCAGTGAAATTTGTGCATAAGGCTGTCTGAGGAATTGAACCTTCCCAAAAGAACTCAAGTGACAACGTGTGCCTTTTCATCTCTTTTTTTCCATAAAGATGGTGACTTGTATTGGGATACAACTCAATATTTACCAGGAGCATTCCAATATCTAGCTCAAGAGACAAGTCTTCTTATACATGCTTTGCAAATATGGAAGTGTCATTATAACTAAATTGAAGACCTGATCTCACATCAACACAGAAGCACTTTCCAGCAGGAAAGGTGCAAGAATCCGAAGAAGGGTCACTGACCCGAAACGTTAACTCTGCTTCTCTTTCCACAGATGCTGCCAGACCTGCTGACTATTTCCAGCATTTATTGTTTTTATTGCAAGAATCCTGGCTGTTTCCCACTTTCCTCATCTGGGAATCCAACTGAATCAGTAAGTTCACCCATTAAATGTAGCAGGCGTATAGACCAGAGAAGTTCCAAGTTTACTCCTCAGCATGTGGTGAGTTAGCAGATCTCATATGTGAAGGGCAGCCAC
Organism: Heterodontus francisci; assembly: GCF_036365525.1. Classification (NCBI taxonomy): domain Eukaryota; kingdom Metazoa; phylum Chordata; class Chondrichthyes; order Heterodontiformes; family Heterodontidae; genus Heterodontus; species Heterodontus francisci. The sequence continues at coordinate 43,835,613 of NC_090408.1, read as the reverse complement.
TGAGCAAGCATTGAGGGAGATCAGAATCTCTGGATCTGTACCTTAGCAGGGAAATAAGACATTTTTTGGGGGAGGTGGTGCAGGCATCAGAGGGAAAATTGGCATAAACAAGAGTCCCTTTAGGCAGATATTGTGCAGTGGAAACCAGCAATAACTTGAAAAGTCTCCATTTAAAGCAAATGACAGAGCCTTCTTTCTGTATTAATTCATTCCACTTCCCTGAACTGCCAGATTCAGTGGCTTATTCCAGCCAATTAATATAAATGTCATCAACACTTTTCTTTTTAGTGAAAGCGGGTTTGCAACTGAAGTTTTTGAACCATGTTGTTGTCGTTTGATTTTTTGCACATTAATTGGTAAACCTGGATTGCATGACATATTAGCACATTAGTATCCAGGGATGAGTCCAATCACAAGCTGTCATTCAGTGAATCTAATAGTTAAACTACTATATACTTTGAAGTCAAAAGTGACAGCAAAATATGAAAGATTCTTAAACTTGTGCTGCAGCATATTGTGATGGCAACATCTGCAACAGCAATATGACTACAGCTGAGAATTTTCCTGAACTGAACTCCCACCACCTCCTGACTCCCCATCTACAAGTCAGGAGTGTGATGGAATACTCTCCACTTGCCTGGATGGGTGCAGCTCCAACAACACTCAAGGACAAAGCAGCCTGCTTGATTGGCACCCCATCTACCACCTTCAACATTCACTCGCTCCATCACCAACGCAGTGGCAGCAGTGTGTACCATCTACAAGATGCATTGCATCAATGCACCAAGGCTCCTTCAACAGCACCTTCCCAACCCACGACCTCTACCACCTAGAAGGAGGTGCATGGGAATGCCACCACCTGTAAATTCCCCTCCAAGCCACACACCATCCTAACTTGGAGCCATTCCTTCACTGTCACTGGGTCAAAATCCTGGAACTCCCTTCTTAACAGCACTATTGGTCTTCATACACCCCAAGGACTGCAGTGGTTCAAGACGACAGCTCACCACCACCTTCACAAGGGCAATTAGGGATGGGCAATAAATGCTGGCATAGCCAGCAACGCCCACATCCCCCGAAAGAGTTAAAAAAAACAAACACCCCATTTCAACTGACAGATAACAGTGGTAGCAAGCCAAATAATTTGCCAAGTATAACTGCTCCATTACCAAGCTGTGGATCCAATAAACAAATCTCAGTCTTTTAATCTGAATGGATTTTAAACCTTATACTAAAATACTCTGAACAATTCCCTCAAACTAAATTTTCAATCCATGAATTTTGGCTGGTCAATGGTGACTTTAAAAACACAAACACAATTCCTAAATTTTTCCTTGGCAGTTAATAAAACGTTTGTTTTTCGTACATCAACATACAATTCACCGCTGTGTATTCGAGTCTCTGGGCGAAATTACACTCTTATATCACCCATTCACAGCTTACTTTAAAAAAAACAGTTTGTATAACACGATTTTACAAACAGGAGCCCAGGGTTTCCGCGGTGATATTTACATAGGCAGTATCGTAAACATGCTGATAGATCTATGGAGCCAATGATAATCCTCAATATGGATCTCAAAAATCCCCCATTGACAAATGCATTCAGAAATGACTAGATTTACTCCTGAGACCCGACAATAATTTTAATATGAATTTCATCTTCTGTCTATGTGGATATGTAAATGTTAAAGGCAGCCGAATAATCTACCATAAAGTGTGAGGACGCCACAATCAATACACATTCCTGCTGTCATTCCATTGCTAAATGAACGTCTCGTAAATCCTTTGCACAAGCTCACGCCTCACGGTCGGAATTTTGACCCGTGATTCCTCAAAAGAAATTTCAATCGCTTACTTTATGGATCAAACACGAATTCTTAATATAAAAACACAACTGAATCCTAATAGAACTCAATCTAAGGATATTTTCTATTCACACATACACGTGCCTCAAAGGATCTTTAAAACCCGGGTCATGTGGGAATTAGAAACAAGATGACATGTAAACAGGAGACCAAGGGTTCAAACTGTTTGTAAATTCATTCAACAAATATGTTATTGGTCTGTTTCCACTTTGTTAACACTGGCTAAAGACACGAAGTAATAAATGCTGTGATTCATTATTCACCCACCCCGTGGTTTGAGAATACCTTCTAGAAATGTTTAAATAAAATTGGGTCGATACCTCCAAAGTTTTAAATTAGATCAAAAATTGTTGAACAGTGAATGACCCCAAAATCAGGTACATCAACAACCAGGCTGGATAATAAGAGATCATCCATTATATACACATACACAGCTATAATATATAAGTTCGGATGAAAGGTCACTGACCTGAAACGTTAACTCTGCTTCTCTCTCCACAGATACTGCCTGACCTGCTGAGTATTCCCAGCATTTCTTGTTATTATTTCAGATTTCCAGCATCTGCAGTATTTTGCTTTTATTATATAAATATATAACACCAGCCCAGGGTTGGGGTGTTACTTATTTAGTTTATTTATTTAGAGATACAGCACTGAAACAGGCCCTTCGGGCCACTGAGTCTGTGCCAACCAACAACCACCCATTTATACTAATCCTACATTAACCCCATATTCCTACCACATCCCCACCATTCTCCTACCACCTACCTATACTAGGGGCAATTTACAATGGCCAATTTACCTATCAACCTGCAAGTCTTTGACTGTGGGAGGAAACCGGAGCACCCGGCGAAAACCCACACGGTCACAGGGAGAACTTGCAAACTCCGCACAGGCAGTACCCGGAATCGAACCCGGGTCCCTGGAGCTGTGAGTCTGCGGTGCTAGCCACTGCGCCGGTCGGGGTGTTACATATAACACTAGCCCTGGGTCAGGGTGTTACATGTAACACTAGCCCGGGGTCGGGGTGTTGCATGTAACACCAGCCCGGGGTCGGGGTGTTGCATGTAACACCAGCCCGGGGTCGGGGTGTTGCATGTAACACCAGCCCGGGGTCGGGGTGTTGCATGTAACACCAGCCCGGGGTCGGGGTGTTGCATGTAACACCAGCCCGGGGTCGGGGTGTTGCATGTAACACTAGCCCGGGGTCGGGGTGTTGCATGTAACACCAGCCCGGGGTCGGGGTGTTGCATGTAACACTAGCCCGGGGTCGGGGTGTTGCATGTAACACCAGCCCGGGGTCGGGGTGTTGCATGTAACACTAGCCCGGGGTCGGGGTGTTGCATGTAACACTAGCCCGGGGTCGGGGTGTTGCATGTAACACCAGCCCGGGGTCGGGGTGTTGCATGTAACACCAGCCCGGGGTCGGGGTGTTGCATGTAACACCAGCCCGGGGTCGGGGTGTTGCATGTAACACTAGCCCGGGGTCGGGGTGTTGCATGTAACACCAGCCCGGGGTCGGGGTGTTGCATGTAACACTAGCCCGGGGTCGGGGTGTTAAGGCCACTAACTTTGTTTGGACATTGTTCCCTATTCCAGGTCAGGCCGACACACTGCGCCTGCGCACTAGCTCCGGCCGGCTGCGCTCTGACAGTTTGGCCTCGCGGACCGGCAGATCAATAAACCGGGGAAATGTGTCCCTAAGCGGCCGTGCGGGTGACTCACCGCTCCCGGGGCTGCTTCCCGCTTTCTTTACCAGGTTAAAATGAATTACACGAAGCGGAGAACAAAGTGTTTTTCATTCATCCTCAGTGACGGCCGCTGACAGGAATCTCATGCATCTGCTGCTCGCTCCATCTGTCGCCATCTTGGTTGTGAAGGAAACCGGCGCGCGACTGCGAGAACGCGCGCCTGGAGCAGCCCGGTGCCCGCGGGGTCCTAGTGCTCACCCTGTTACTGCCTGAGTTCCCTCCTCTGTGCTTTCCGCGACATGATCAGAGCATTGGGACTTTTTTGCCCACCTCCTCAACTTGCTCCTGGGAATAACTATTGCTAATACGTGTTATGGCAAAAAATCTTTGATTGCTTATTAAATCCACGGAACCTACAGCACAGAAACAGGCCATTCAGCCTATCTGCTTTGTGCTGATATTTACGGTCTACACAAATCTCCCACCCTACTTCATCTAACCCTGTCAACATATCCTTCTATTCTTATTGTCACTCATTGTGCTTATCTAGCTTCCCCTTAAGTTTATCTGTGCTGTTCGTCTTTAACTACTCCCTGTTGTAGAGTTCCACATTCTCACCACTCTGGATAAAAAAAGTTTCTCCTGAATTCCCTATTCAATTTATTAGTAAATATGTTATATTTATGACCCCAAGTTTTGAACTCACACAGAAGTGGAAACATTTTCTCCATGTATACCCTATTAAACCTTCTCAAAGTTTCAAAGACTGCTTTCAGATCACCCCTGAGCTTTCTCTTTTCTGGAGGAATGAGCCCCAGACTATTCAATCTTTCCTGATAGTTATAACCTCTCAGTTCTAGTATCAACAAAGTGAATATTTTTGCACCTTCTCCACTGCCTCTATACCTTTTTTGTAATATGGAGACCAAAACAATGCACAATACTCCAAGTGTTTCTTGAATTTACTTCATGTCTAATTTTCTGCCATATATTGTTGGAATTAAAATATCTACAGCAAACCTGAGGATTGGGAACAGTTTAGAATTCAGCAAAGGAGTACAAAGGGATTGTTTAAGAAGGGTAAAATAGAGTATGAGTGTAAGCTTGCAGAAAACATAAAAACTGACTGTAAAAGCTTCTATAGATATGTGAAGAGAAGAAGATTAGTGAAGACAAATGTGGGTCCCTTACAGTCAGAAATGGGGGAATTTATAATGGGGAACAAAGAAATGGCAGACCTATTAAATACATACTTTGGTTCTGTCTTTACAAAGGAGGACACAAATTACCTCCCAGAAATGTTGGGGAACATAGGGTCTAGTGAGAAGGAGGAATTGTATGAAATCAGTATTAGGGAAATGGTGTTGGGGAAATTGATGGGATTGAAGGCCGATAAATCCCCAGGGCCTGATAATCTACATCCCAGAGTACATAAGGAAGTGGCCCTAGTAATAGTAGATGCATTGTTTGTCATTTTTCTAAATTCTATAGACTCTGGAACAGTTCCAATGGATTGGAGGGTAGCTAATGTAACCCTACTATTTAAAAAAGGAGGTAGAGAGAAAACAGCGAATTATAGACCGGTTAGCCTGACATCAGTAGTGGAGAAAATGCTAGAGTCCATTATAAAAGATGTAATAGCAGAGCACTTGGAAAACAATGACAGGATCGGACAAAATCAACATGGATTTACAAAAGGGAAATCATGCTTGACAAATCTACTGGAATTTTTTGAGGATGTAACTAGTAGAATAGATAAGAGAGAACCAGTGGATGTGGTGTATTTGGACTTTCAGAAGGGTTTCGATAAGGTCCCACATGGAGATTAGCGTGCAAAATTAAAGCACATGGAATTGGGGGTAAGGTCCTGACATGGATAGAGAACTGGTTGGCAGACAGGAAACAAAGAGTAGGAATAAATGGGTCTTTTTCGAGTGGCAGGCAGTGACTAGTGGGGTACCGCAGTGATCAGTGCTAGGACCCCAGCTATTCACAATATATATTAATGATATAGATGAGGGAATTAAATGTAATATATCCAAGTTTGCAGATGAGACAAAGCTGGGTGGGTGTGTGAGCTGTGAGGAGGATGCAGAGAAGCTCCAGTGTGATTTGGACAGGTTGAGTGAGTGGGCAAATACACGGCAGATGCAGTATAATGTGAATAAATGTGAAGTTACCCATTTTGGTGGCAAAAACAGAAAGACAGATTATTATCTGAATGGCAATAGATTGGGAAAGGGGGAGGTGCAGAGAGACCTGGGTGTCCTTGTGCACCAATTGCTGAAAGTAAGCATGCAGGTGCAGCAGGCAGTTAAGAAGGCAAATGGTATGTTGGCCTTCATAGCGAGAGGATTCGAGCACAGGAGCAAGGATGTCTTGCTGCAATTATACAAGGTCTTGTGAGACCACATCTGGAGTATTGTGTGCAGTTTTGGTCTCCTTATCTGGGAAGGATGTTCTTGCTATGGAGGGAGTGCAGCAAAGGTTCACTAGACTGATTCCTGGGATGGCAGGACTGAAGTATGAAGAGAGATTGGGTCGATTAAGCTTGTATTCACTAGAGTTTAGAAGAATGAGAGGGGATCTCATAGAAACCTACAAATTTCTAACAGGACTGGACAGACTAGAAGCAGAAAGGATGTTCCTGATGGTGGGGAAGTCCAGGACCAGGGGTCACAGTCTAAGGATAAGGGGTAAGCCATTTCAGACTGAGATGAGGAGGGATTTCTTCACCCAGAGAGTGGTGAACCTGTGGAATTCTCTACCACAGAAAGCAGTTGAGGCCAAATCGTTAAATATATTCAAGAAAGAGTTAGATATAGTTCTTAGGGCTAAAGGAATCAAGGGATATGGGGAGAAAGTGGGAACAGGGTACTGAGTTTAGACGATCAGCCATGATCATATTGAATGGCGGTGCAGGCTTGAAGGACTGAATGGCCTACTCCTGCTCCTATTTTCTATGTTTCTATGTTACAAGAGCTTGCTGAGTTTTAGTGGTGAGCAAAAATACTGCCTAAAGAGTGGGTCCTTGGTGAACTCTGCAATTTGGGATATGATGTCAATTCAGTCAATTCTAAATACCTCACAGGAGAAGGATTAGTAACAGCAAGAGAACATAGTCTGGGAGGCTGAGACCATAGAAGAGGAACAATAAGATACAACAACAACAACTTGAGTTAATATAGTGCCTTTAACATACTTGTTCTGGCTGGGTGATGAGGGGTGTGGGTGGTTCTCACTGTTCAACTCTCAACTAACCGCAGTAAGTGTTTTTATTACAAGGATTTGGGGCGGCACAGTGGCGCAGTGGTTAGCACCACAGTCTCACATGTCCAGTGACCTGGGTTCAGTTCTGGGTACTGCCTGTGCAGAGTTTGCAAGTTCTCCCTGTGACCGCGCGTGTTTCTGCCGGGTGCTCCAGTTTCCTCCTACAGCCAAAGACTTGCAGGTTGATAGGTAAATTGGCTATTGTAAATTGCCCCTCGTGTAAGTAGGTGGTAGGAGAGAATTGTGGGGATGTGGTAGGGAATATGGGATTAATGTAGGATTAGTATAAATGGGTGGTTGTTGATCAGCACAGACTCGGTGGGCTGAAGGGTCTGTTTCAGTGCTGTATGACTCTATGATATAACCCTTTGTATTTTATTTGTCAAATAAATAGACAGTGACAGATTTTCTTTAGATTTAAAACAGAAGATGAACTATTTATTGAGCAATATTCATTCCTCATTCACTTGCGCACACATCCAAGAAGAGATACAGAGGAAAAGAGGTATGTAGTTTGAAGTGAAGTAGATGCTTAGGGTTTATGGTAAACCTGTTGAATCTTCTTGGAGGTCAATTTCTCTTTTAAAGTTTCAGGCCTGGGTTGTTCGTCGATTTTTCTGTTGTTTGAGATTTCAGTCTGGAGATGGTGATAACTTTCAGTTCTCTGCTGCACAAGTTGAAGTGTAGAATTCACAGGAGGGCACCTTCTTTGGCTTTTGCTGGAGATCTCAGCTCTTGGCTGGACAGACTTTTGGTGATATTGTTCAGATTTTCTCCCTCTCTCTCCAGAGAGCTACATTTTAAGATCAAACAGTCTCTCACATGTTGACTGTGGTGGGAGATGCAGATCCCCTCCCTGTGGTGACCAGCAATGGCCCAGGATGTGGCTACTTCACACTTTCTTTGTTTCAGAAGAAGCCATTCAATTCAAAAATGTCTCTTGATGGGTTCAGGATAGGTGTAATTGACACCTCTTAGCTTGGAATGTATCCTTTTGTCCTTACCAGACAGTAAGACAGTTTGAATATACAGGGCAAGGTCATTTGACCTTCAGTGGCCATTTTGCAGCACATTGTCCACTTTTTAAAGGAAAAGTCAATTTTTTGGATTTTGTATTTCAATCAATGCATTTCACATGAGTGTGACATAATAAAATGTCCAAGGTGCTTCACAGCAGCATTCTAAACCAAAACATGACACTGAGCCACATAACAAGATATAAAGGCACATGAACAAAAGCTTGGTCAAAGAGGTGTTTTAAGATGCCCCTTAAATTCTCTCTTAACGGAGGAGAGAGAGGTAGAGAGGCGTAGTTGTTTAGGGAAGGAATTCCAGAGATTAGGAGCCAGGCAGTTGAAGGCACGGCCGCCAATGGTGGAACGATTAAAATCAGGGATGCTCAAGAAGCCGGAAATAGAGGAGCACAGATATCTCGGTGGGTTATGGGGCCGGAGAAGATTACAGAGATAGGGAGGGGTGAGGCCATGGAGGGATTTGAAAACAAGGATGAGAATTTTAAAATTGAGACATTATTTAATCGTGAGCCAGTGTAAGTCAATGAGCAGAGGGGTGATGGGTGAATGAGATTTGGTGAGCATGAGCTGCAGGGTTTTGGATGACGTCAAGTTTACAGAAGGTAGAATGTGGGAGGCCAGCCAGGAGTGCATTCGAATAGTCAAATCTAGAGGTAACAAAGGCATTGATGAAGGTTTCAACAGCAGATGAGCTGAGGCAGGGGCAGAGTCAGGTGATGTTACAGAGGTGGAAATAGGTGATCTTAGTGATAGAGTGGATATGTGGTTGGAAGCTCATCTCAGGGTCAAATATGACACCAAGGTTGCGAAGAGTCTGGTTCAGTCTCAGACAATTCCCAGGGAGAAGGATGGAGTCGGTGACTAAGGAACAGAGTTTGTGGCAGGGACCAAAGACATAGACATAGAGACATAGACATAGAGAGATACAGCACTGAAAAGTAAGAAGACAATGGCTTCTTACTTACTTACAGGATCTGCTTGTAGCTGATGCAGCATGAGTACCATTGATGTGTCACCTACCTGGACCAGAGAGAAAAACAATGTGTAAGGAAGCTGTAACTTGAGCCATCCCTGTAGGCTGTGCTCTGCTTTGCCAGAATTACTGCTCCCTCAGTAGTCAGATGGTGTGCAAAATATTATTAACATTAATGCTTGTTTTCCGTGGAGTGATTACTACACACACATCTTAAGGGAATCAAGGGTTCCATTATTGTTTGCAGAGAAAAGACAGAACATGTTTTGGTTTCTGGGAAACTTGGATTACCTGCGCCAAACGCCACCTTTATGGAATCACAAGACATCACAAAAATAGGCTCACAGTGACACACGTCTACGAGGCAGGAATCTAACAGAGTACAGCCCCACTATTACTTTTTGCAGCCTGAATGAGTCCGCGTTTCATATTTACACTGAGTGTGAGAGGTTGCAGCCCCTTTTCCGCTATTTGAGAGGCTGCTCCTCAACTCCTGGCTTCACTGCAGTCCCACACTCCTGATTTTCAGCTACCTGGTGCAGAGGGGCTCAGGGATCCGGAGGACATATTCATGAGTCTCCTGCTGGACCATGGTGAAGCTGGTCATCCACAGGTCCAGGCTGGACACAGCCCATATGTTGGGGTGGGAGGGGGTCGCTTCAGCTGCCTCCTTTCTGTGGCTTTATCCACACCTAAGTGACCCTTGAGAAGGAGCATGCGGTGACCACCAGTACGGTCTTCCACAACCAGTGGGCACCACAGGGACTGGAGTCTGTAGCCAACCTGGGTGGATGTTTCCTTCAGTTTTGTGGTTAATTTCTTATCAGTTACATACGAACATACAAATTAGGAGCAAGAGTAGGCCACTCGGCCCTTCGAGTCTGCTCTGCCATTCAATAAGTTCATGGCTGAACTGATTACTCTACATTTCCACCTACCCCCAATAACCTTCCACCCCTTTGCTTATCAAGAATCTATCTACCTCTACCTTAAAAATATTCAAAGACTCGCCTTCCACCGCCTTTTGAGGAAGAGAATTCCAAAGACTCACGACCCTCTGAGAGAAAAAGATTCTCCTCATCTGTCTTAAATGGGCGACCCCTTATTTTTAAACAGTGACCCCTAGTTCTAGATTCTTCAACAAGGGGAAACATCCTTTCCACATCCACCCTGTCAAGACCCCTCAGGATCTTATATGTTTCAATCAAGTCACCTCTTACTCTTCTAAATTCCAGCGGATACAAGCCTAGCCTGTCCAATCTTTCCTCATAAGACAGCCCCCCCATTCCAGGTATTAGTCTAGTAAACCTTCGCTGTACTGCCTCCAATGCATTTACATCCTTCCTCAAGGCATCCAGTACTGTACACAGATGTGGTCTCACCAATGCCCTGTATAGCTGAAGCATAACCTCCCTACTTTTTTATTCAATTCTCCTTGCGATAAACGATAACATTCTATTAGCTTTCCTAATTACGTGCTGTACCTGCATACTAACCTTTTGCAAGTAATGCACTAGGACACCCAGATCCCTCTGTATCTCAGAGCTCTGCAATCTCTCACCATTTATATAATATGCTTCTTTTTTATTCTTCCTGCCAAAGTGGTCAATTACACACTTTCCCACATTATACTCCATTTGCCAGGTCTTCGCCCACTCACTTAACCTATCTATATCCCTTTGTAGCCCCCTTATGTCCTCTTCACAACTTACTTTCCTACCTATCTTTGTGTCATCTGCAAATTTAGCAACCATATCTTCAGTCCCTTCATCTAAGTAATTTATATAAATTGTAAAAAGTTAAGGCCCCAGCACAGATCCGTGCGGCACACTACTCGTTACATCTTGCCAACCAGAAAATAACCCATTTCTGCCTACTCTCTGTTTCCTGTTAGCTAACCAATTTTCTATCCATGCCAATATGTTACCCCCTACACCATGAACTTTTATTTTCTGCAATAACCTTTGAAGTGGCACCTTATCAAATGCCTTCTGGAAATCTAAGTACAGTACATCCACCAGTTCCCCTTTATCCACAGCACATGTAATTCCCTCAAGGAACTCCAATAAATTGTTTAGTTTAGAGATACAGCACTGAAACAGGCCCTTCGGCCCACCAAGTCTGTGCCGACCATCAACCACCCATTTATACTAATCCTACACTAATTCCATATTCCTACCACATCCCCACCTGTCCCTATATTTCCCTACCACCTACCTATACTAGGGGCAATTGCTAATGGCCAATTTACCTATCAACCTTCAAGTCTTTGGCATGTGGGAGGAAACCGGAGCACCCAGAGGAAACCCACACAGACACAGGGAGAACTTGCAAACTCCACACAGGCAGTACCCAGAATTGAACCCAGGTCGCTGGAGCCGTGAGGCTGCAGTGCTAACCACTGCGCCACTGTGGTTAAACATGATTTCCCTTTCAGAAAACCATGCTGATTCTATCTGATTACCTTGAATTTTTCGAACTGCTGTGCTATACCATCTTTAATAATAGCTTCTAATATTTTCCCTAAGACAGATGTTAAGCTAACTGGCCTGTAGTTTCTTGCTTTCTGTTTCCCTCCCTTTTTGAATAAAGGAGTGACATTCGCTATTTTCCAATCTATTGGAACCTTCCCTGAATTTAGGGAATTTTGGAAAATTAAAACTAATGCATCAACTATCTCACTGGACACTTCTTTTAACACCCTAGGATGAAGTCCATCAGGACCCGGGGACTTGTCAGCCCGCAGCTCCAACAATTTGTTCAGTACCACTTCCCTCGTGATTGTAATTTTCTTGATTTCCTTCCTCCCTTCCATTTCCTGACTTACAGCTAATACTGGGATGTTACTTGTATCCTCAATAGTGAAGACCGATGCAATATATCTGTTCAATTCATCTGCCATCTCCTTATTATCTATTATTAATTCCCCAGACTCACCTTTTATAGGACCAATGCTCACTTTGTTAACTCTTTTCTTTTTAAAATTACTATGGAAACTCTTACTATCTGTCTTTATATTTCTAGCTAGCTTTCTCTCGTACTCTAATTTTACCTTCCTTATCAATCTTTTAGTCATTCTTTGCTGCTTTTTATATTCTGTCCAATCTTTTTATCTGCCTCCCATCTTTGCGCAATTATAGGCTTTTTCTTTAAGTTTGATACTATCTTTAACTGTTTTAGTTAACCACAGATGGCGGGTCCCACCCTTGGAATTATTCTTTCTTGTTGAAATGTATCTATTCTGTGTATTCTGAAATATCCCCTTAAATGTCAGCCACTGCATCTCTGTTGACCTATCCTTAACCTGATTTGCCAGCTCACTTTAGCTAGCTCTGCTTTCATGCCCTCATAATTGCCCTTATTTAGGTTTAAAATATTAGTCTTGGACCCACTCTTCTCTCCCTCAAAATGAATGTAAAATTGTGTCTCTTTAAAAGGTGGGGAATATATGTTTGTTTTTTGGCTGTTGACATTGGGGCAACATAGTGCCCCCTATAGGTTATGTACCACACACGATTGGCAAACCCTGGATCTTAAAGAAAGAGTGACTGCAGTGTGGTGTGTGCTCCACCTGGAGAGTTGGTGTTGAGTTTAAGCATTGTGGGGCTTTCACTAAGAGATCAAAGCCTCTGGTATTAGTGGTAATATATTGAGCTGGATTTGGAGCTAGCTGGAAGGACATTGGAAGAAAGTAATTATACATAGATTTGGATCTGTTTGGAGACCGGTCACCTATGCAGCCATAGATGTTGGGATTGTTACTCTTTACCATTTCTATTAATGATCTAGCTGCAGATGCTGAGGGCATAATCTGCAAATTTGCTGATGATATTAAGATTTGTTTGAGTGTTAGGACTGTAAATTCTTGTCTGCTTCAGGTGGATCTTGATGTGTTGGGAGATTAGGCTCATAACTGGTAAAATATGTTAACTTGAATAAGTGCAGTGTTATGCATGTGGGCAGGGAGAATGCTCTACATACATACACCTTTCAAGGAAAAGCAATAAATAGGTGCAGGAAGAAAGACTTACAGGTGAGTTGAGATTTATAAGATGAAGGGAATAGATTGGGTTCCAGTTAAAAAGGTCAGGAAAGACCAGGGGTCACAATTTTAAGTTGTGTAAGGCTAGGTATAGGTTAGATTTCAGGAACTGGTTCTTTTTTCCAGAAACAAGTGAATATTTGGGACAGGCTGTGGTGGATGCTAATTCCTTCAAGCACGAGCTGGACCTGATTTTGACTGGGTCAGAGATCACCTCTTACAAAAGGCAGGTGCTGCAGGGAATTATTAGAGCCAGAATGATCTCCTCGACTAATTTTGATTGCCTAAGGATCGGAAAGGAATTTCCCAGATTTTTTTTTCAAAATTGTTCTGTATTTTTTAATTTTCTCACCTCTCCCAGGAGATCACCTGGTTCCAGGTGGGGAGTGTACATGTTATGATTCATAAGCTATGACAGTTGACTGGGACAAGCTGCATCAATCAGAGAGTCTTCTCCTGTCTAGCATTATTTGTATGTTTGTAAATTTCATGAGCGGTTTATAACTGAAACATTAATTTATCTTCTTTCCACAGATCTTTCCAGTGTTTTCTGTTTTTGTTTCTGAAAACAATGAGCCCCCTTCGTAGAATCTTCTGACTCTGTTTGTAGTGGAGGTCACAGTTTGTGTGTTTAGGGTACTCACTTCTGCTCTTTGCACAAGTCCTGGATTTCAGCCCAGTTACCACAGCCAGAACTGAGCCAAGGCTGCAGCCAAGCTCTCTGCATATACAAACCCTGAAACACTGATAGTCGTCTTTGCTGCAGAAAAGTTAAATAACAAATGTTACAGATATACAGTTCTGAAAATCTTCCTATATTAGATTAAAATGTTTGTAGACTTTCTACTCTCCTACACTAATGTGATGCTTCCAGCTCCCACACAAGACTGACTCTGCTAGTTTAGTATCAATCTGTAGGAAGATTTGTTCTGTGAAGCCATGAGTACTGGGAGCTGGAAGATTGTGAATTTAGGATCCTTGTTTCTAACAGAGGGAGAGACAACATTTATTCCATCAGCATGGACTGGATTTGAACCTACAGGCAGGGGACTGCTGCACTGCAACACTTAATCCCCATTAGAGTATGGCTATCCGACCCGAACCTGACGAGACCCGATGAGATGTGTTGTTTTTGGGTCAGGTCGGGTTGCTCTTTCGGGTCCAGCATTCGGGCTCGGCTCAGTCCGGGTCGGACACAGTGACAGCCAGGACGTCAAGGCGGGAAATACTCCGCACCAGTCTGCAGTGAGTGATTCCATCCAAGGGAGAGCACAACCTCTTCAATAAAGTTGGGTTTAAAGCACAATTAAGGTGTTTCTCTCCTGAGGTGGAGCTGAGTTTAACCAGTTCTGTTCCTTTAATGTCCCGAACAGAAGCAGTCCAAGTACTAATGCCCTGAGGTTAATTAGAGGGGATTTTGTTACTTGTGAATCCGTGACTTCTGCCATTTGCCGGGGGTGGGAGGGGGGTGTGGTTGGTGGGGGGGGGGGGGGGGGGGAGGGGGCTAGGATATCGAAAGTCTGAAGAACCAGTAGCAAATGGCTGTTGTTTTCTGTTTACATTCTGAGTCACAAGGTTGTGGGTTTGAGTCCCACTCCAGGGTTTGAGCACAAAAATCAAGGCTGAAACTCACTGCAGTACTGAGGGAGTGCTGCACTGTCAGAGGTGCCATCTTTCAGATGAGACATTAAACCAAAGCCCCATTTGCCTGTTTGATGGATGCAAAAGATCCCAAGGCACTATTTCGAAGACAAGCAGGGGAGTTCTCCCCGGCATCCTGGCTAATGTTTATCCCTCAATCAACATCACAAAAACAGATTATCTCGTCATTATCACATTGCTGTTTGTGGGATCTTGCTGTGCACAAATTGTCTTCTGTATTTCCAACATTACAATAGTGACTACACTTCAAAAGTACTCCATGGCTGTAAAGCACTTTGAGACATCTGTGGTTGTGAAAGGCACCATATAAATGCAATTCTTTATTTCTTTTAGGTTCTGTTGTCTGCCAGGTGACAGCTGAAATGTGATGTGTGTGAGAGACATGTATATGTGCTGCTCTGTGGGTCAGAGGGTCTACTGTTTCAGAAGGACAGGAGTAATGTACAGGAAAACTGTTAAATTAATTATTTTGCCAAGTAATTATATTCTGTTATATCCTTTTATCCATTTTAACTGTTGCACCAAATTTAACAAAAAACTAATAATGAAATGCAACCTGGAGTATGCTGACAATACTGTCAAAAGTCACTCAGCTGCTATGGAAAACAAAGTGCATTTATGTTCATTGGCTTCATTACTATATATATATTACAGAAAAACATTTAAAAAACGACAATAATTAAGTTTATTGTTTCACTTTGAAAATCTGGGGCAGATTTGGTTCATTCAGCATTGTAATTACTCAACTTATCAACAAGGGAAAGAATCTTCTTCAGTGGTGTTTCCATTATCCATAGAGTAAGCTGCTGCCCCCATTTGTTACCAAAGTATTTGTGCACATTTAAAACATGGGTAAGTTATAAGCAGCACAAAGATTGAGTATTAACATCTGATCAAGTAGTTTTCACACTGACACAGAAGTGTTTGTCACATTGAATGCTAAAAATGCTCAAGTCCTAGCACCTGATGTAAAAAATGACCCTGAAACATCATTGAATCAGTTATTAGACGGTTTTCACACTCAGACAAAAACACTTGTTCAAAAAGCTCAAACCTTGGCCAGATTTTGAGGTCAGGCAATTGTTAAAACTTGCACTGAACCACAAACATTCAACAGACCTTTACAGAGGAAGCAGCTGTCAGCCAACTATTGTCTAGAGGGCATCTGGGACCTGCGTGAACAAGGAAAGTAACTGTGTAGCTAAGCAGATTGAAGAATAGAATATTTGATTCACTGTCAAATCAGGTACAGAAAGCAAAATAAAGAGGGAAAGAAAGAATAGATTAAGAAAGAGATAACAAAATTGGAAAGAAAAATACTTTTTTTATTTTTTAAATCTCCAATAATAATTAACATCAGAAGGAATCAAACTCCACATTTCGAAAAAATAATTTTCAGGGCCAGAGAGATTGTTCATCAGTAATTAAGACTTATCGCATTGTTAAATGGTATTGGAACAAACAAGCCCTAACTTTTTCTGGTGAGTTTATTGTATAAATCAGGTAAGTACAACAATTGCACACCATTCGATGTATTTGACTACTCAATCACGAGGTGAGATACCTGTTCAGCACAATATCTGGAACAGGAGCATATCTTAGGCAGCAATGTGCTAATTTACACATTTATCTGCACCTGAGCTGGCTCTAGACGTTGCGAACTGTTTTGTGTGTTAACAGTGAGACACTGTCAGTTTCACATATTTCTAAAAGAGCTTTATTGAGGCAATTCAGTACTTAAATTAATCCAGACTTTTGAGATTCATTTACATATTTTATTCCTTTAACAGTCATACATTTAACAGGGACAGCAATCACTGGAAATGACAGACATTGTGTTTGTGTATGATGATTTTATTCACTTATAAGCGGTGGCGTAGTGGTATTATCACTGGACTAGTAACCCAGAGACCCAGGGTTTCTCTGGGGACATGGGTTTGAATCCCACCACGGCAGAAGGTGGAATTTGAATTTAATTAATTAAATCTGGAATTAAAAGCTAGTCTAATGATGGCCATGAAACCATTGTCGATTGTTGTAAAAACCCATCTGGTTCACTAATGTCCTTTAGGGAAGGAAATCTGCTGTCCTTACCTGGTCTGGCCCACATGTGATTCCAGACCCACAGCAATGTGGCTAACTCTTACATGCCCTCTGAGATGGCCGAGCAAGCCACTCAGTTGTACCTAACCGCTACGAAGTCAATAAAAAGGAATGAAACCAGACGGACCACCCACATCGACCTAGGCACCGGAAATGACAATGGCAAACCCAGCCCTGTCGACCCTGCAAAGTCCTCCTTACTGATATCTGGGGGCTTGTGCCAAAGTTGGGAGAGCTGTCCCACAGACTAGTCAAGCAACAGCCTGACATAGTCATACTCACGGAATCATACCTTACAGACAATGTCCCAGACACTGCCATCACCATCCCCGGGTATGTCCTGTCCCACTGGCAGGACAGACCCAGCAGAGGTGGTGGCACAGTGATATACAGTCGGGAGGGAGTTGCCCTGGGAGTCCTCAACATCGACTCTGGACCCCATGAAGTCTCATGGCATCAGGTCAGACATGGGCAAGGTAACCTCCTACTGATTACCACCTACCGCCCTCCCTCAGCTGATGACTCAGTGCTCCACCATGTTGAACACCACTTGGAGGAAGCACTGAGGGTGGCAAGGGCACAAAATGTACTCTGGGTAAGGGACTTCAATGTCCATCACCAAGAGTGGCTTGGTAGCACCACTACTGACCGAGCTGGCCGAGTCCCAAAGGACATAGCTGCTAGACTGGGTCTGCGGCAGGTGGTGGGGGAACCAACAAGACGGAAAAACATACTGGAACATCATCCTCATCAATCTGCCTGCCGCAGATGCTTCTGTCCATGACTGTATTGGTAGGGGTGACCACTGCACAGTCCTTGTGGAGATGAAGTCTCACCTTCACATTGAGGATACCATCCGTTGTGTTGTGTGGCACTATCACCGTGCTAAATGGGATAGATTTCAAACAGATCTCGCAATGCAAAACTGGGCATCCATGAGGCGCTGTGGGCCATCAGCAGCAGCAGAACTGTACTCAACCACAATCTGTGACCTCATGGCCCGGCATATCCCCCACTCTACCATTATCATCAAGCCAGGAGACCAACCCTGGTTCAATGAAAAGTGCAGGAGGGCATGCCAGGAGCAGCACCAGGCATACCTCAAAATGAGGTGTCAACCTGGTGAAGCTACAACACAGGACTATCTGTGTGCCAAACTGCATAAGCAGCATGCGATAGACAGAGCTAAGCGATCCCATAACCAATGGATCAGATCGAAGCTCTGCAGTCCTGCCACATCCAGCCATGAATGGTGGTGGACAATTAAACAACTAACTGGAGGAGGTGGCTCCACAAATATCCCCATCCTCAATGATGGGGGAGCCCAGCACATCAGTGCGAAAGATAAGGCTGAAGCATTTGCAACAATCTTCAGCCAGAAGTGCCGAGTTGATGATCCATCTCGGCCTCCTCCTGAAGTCCCCAGCATCACAGATGCCAGACTTCAGCCAATTCGATTCACTCCGCGTGATATCAAGAAACGACTGAAGGCACTGGATACTGCAAAAGCTATGGGCCCTGACAATATTCCGACAATAGTACTGAAGACCTGTGCTCCAGAACTTGCCGCGCCCCTAGCCAAATGTTCCAGTACAGCTACAACACTGGCATCTACCCTGCAATGTGGAAAATTGCCCAGATATATCCTGTACACAAAAAACAGGACAAGTCCAACCCGGCCAATTACCGCCCCATCAGTCTACTCTCAATCATCAGTAAAGTGATGGAAGGTGTCATCAACAGTGCCATCAAGCGGCACTTGCTTAGCAATAACCTGCTCAGTGACGCTCAGTTTGGTTTCCGCCAGGGCCACTCAGCTCCTGACCACATTACAGCCTTGGTTCAAACATGGACAAAAGAGCTGAACTCAAGAGGTGAGGTGAGAGTGACTGCCCTCGACATCAAGGCAGCATTTGACCGAGTATGGCATCAAGGAACCCTAGCAAAACTGAAGTCAATGGGAATCAGGGGGAAAACCCTCCGCTGGCTGGAGTTATACCTCAAGCAAAGGAAGATGGTTGTGGTTGTTGGAGGTCAATCATCTGAGCTCTAGGACATCACTGCAGGAGTTCCTCAGGGTAGTGTCCTAGGCCCAACCATCTTCAGCTGCTTCATCAATGACCTTCCTTCAATCATAAGGTCAGAAGTGGGGATGTTTGCTGATGATTGCACAATGTTTAGCACCATTCGTGACTCCTCAGATACTGAAGCAGTCCATGCAGAAATGCAGCAAGACCTGGACAATATCCAGGCTTGGGCTGATAAGTGGCAAGTAACATTCGCACCACACAAGTGCCAGGCAATGACCATCTCCAACAACAGAGAATCTAACCATCTCCCCTTGACATTCAACGGCTTTACCATCGCTGAATCCCGCACTATCAACATCCTAGGGGCTACCATTGACCAGAAACTGAACTGGAGTAGCCATATAAATACCGTGGCTACAAGAGCAGGTCAGAGGATAGGAATCTTGAGGCGAGTAACTCACCTCCTGACTCCCCAAAGCCTGTCCACCATCTACAAGGCACAAGTCAGGAGTGTGATGGAATACTCTCCACTTGCCTGGATGGGTGCAGCTCCAACAACTATCAAGAAGCTCGACACCATCCAGGACAAAGCAGCTCGATTGATTGGCACCCCATCTACAAACATTCACTCCCTCCACCACCGACGCACAGTGGCAGCAGTGTGTACCATCTACAAGATACACTGCAGAAATGCACCAAGGCTCCTTAGACAGCACCTTCCAAACTCGCGACCTCTACCAACTAGAAGGACAAGGGCAGCAAATACATGGGAACACCACCACCTGCAATCCCCTCCAAGTCACACACCATCCTGACTAGTAACTATATCGCCGTTCTTTCACTGTCGCTGGGTCAAAATCCTGGAACTCCCTTCCTAACAGCACTGTGGGTGTACCTACCCCACATGGACTGCAGAGGTTCAAGAAAGCAGCTCACCACCACCTTCTCAAGGGCAATTAGGGATGGGCAATAAATGCTGGCATAGCCAGTGATGCCCACATCCCATGAATGAATAAAAAAAAAAATATCTTATAAGAGCATAAGAAACAGGAGCCGACCATTCAGCCCCTCACGCCTGCTCTGCCATCTAATTAGATGATGGCCAATCTTCTACCTCACCTACACTTTCCCTCACTATCCCATATCCCACAATTCCCTTAGTATCCAAAAATCTGTCAATCTCTGATTTGAATACACTCAATGATTAAACAGCCACAGCTCTCAGGGGTAGAGAATTTCAAACATTCACAACTTTTTGAGTGAAGAAATTTCTCCTTATCTCAGTCCTAAATGACTGACTAATTATTCTGAGATTGTGACCCCCAGTTTTCGATGTTGTGAATCCCAACCAAATGGTGAAGAATGAAGGTTGGCACAGATCATTTTCTTCATGTAAATAAAAGCAAAATGCTCCAGATACTGGAAATCTGAAATAAAAACAGAAAATGCTGGAAATACTCAGCAGGTCAGGCAGCGTATGTGAAGAGAGAAACAGAGTTAACATTTCAGGTCTATGACCTTTCATTAGAACACGTTGTCTTGATGGTTGACTTATTCACCGAATGCAGAATTACAAATCTCCACCTCCTGTTTGTTCTCTCCTTTGCTCTGGGGCCTTAATTAAACAATGCCCTTCACCTGTTTATCTCTAATAACACAATTAACCTACCATTAACACTAGACTCTCCAGCCAGAAGAAACATCCTCCCAGCATTTAACCTATCAAACTCCTTTTATATTTTTCAATGAGATCATCTCTCATTTTTCGAAATTCAAGGGAATATCTGCCTAGTCTACTCCTCATAGGACAATTCCTTCATCCCAGGAATCAGTCTACTGAACCTTCATTGCACTCCCAGTAAGACAAGTTTACCCTTCCTCAGATAAGGAGACCAAAACTGTACACAGTACTCGAGGTATGGTCTCCAAGGTCCTGTACAATTGCATACGATCATACGAATTAGGGGCAGAAGTAGGCCATTCGGCCCCTCTAGTCAGCTCTGCCATTCAATAAGATCATGGTTGACCTGTTTGTGTCTCGAATTCCACACTCCCATCTACCCACAATAACCTTTGATTCCCTTGCCTAACAAGAATCTATCTACTTCTGCCTTAAAAATATTCAATGACCCCGCCTCCACCACCTTCTGAGGCAGAGAGTTCCAAAGTCGCACAACCCTCTGAGAGAAAAAATTTCTCCTCATCTCTGTCCTAAAAGGGCGACCCCTAATTTTAAAACAGTGACCCCTAGTTCTGGACTCACCCACAAGAGGAAACATCCTTTCCACATCCACCTTGTCAAGACTGTTCAGGATCTTATAAACTTCAATCAAGTCTCCCCTCACTCTTCTAAACTCCAGTGTAAACAAGCCCAGTCTGTCCAACTTTTCCTCATAAGACAACCCGCTCATTCCAGGTATCAATCTAGTAAACCTCCTCTGAACCGCCTCCAACGCATTTACATCCTTCCTTAAATAAGAAGACCAAAACTGCACACAGTATTCGAGATGTGGTCTCACCAATGCCCTGTATAACTGAAGCATAACATCCTTACTTATATTATAAAGGATATCATTCCATTAACCTTCTTTATTACCTGCTGTACCTGCATACTAACTTTTTGTGACTTTTTTTTATTTGTTCATGGGATGTGGGCGTCGCTGGCTCGGCCAGCATTTATTGCCCATCCCTAATTACCCTTGAACTGAGTGGTTTGCTCGGCCATTTCAGAGGGCATTTAAAAGTTAACCACATTGCTGTGAATCGAGAGTCACATGTAGGCCAGACCAGTTAAGGATGGCTGATTTCCTTCCCTAAAGGACATTAGTCAACCAGATGGGTTTTTACAACAAACAACAATGGTTTCATGGTAACCAGTAGACTAGCTTTTTCAATTCCAGATTTATTAATTGAATTCAAATTTCAACCAATTCGAACCTATGTCCCCAGAGCACTAGCTGGGCCTCTGGATTACTAGTCCAGTGACATTACCACTCTGCCACCGTTTCCCTCCTGCACTAGAACACCTAAATCCCTCTGCACTTTGGAATTCTGCAGTCATTCTCCATTTAAGTAATACTCTGCTTTTTTATTCTTCCTGCCAAAGTGAACAACTTCACATTTTCCTACATTATACTCCATCTGCCGGATTTTTGCCCACTCACTCAACCAATCTATATCGGTCTGAAACCTCCTTATGTCCTTTTCACAACATACTTTCCTACCTATCTTTGTGTCATCTGCAAATTTAGCTACCATGCCATCACACCCCTCATCTAAGTCATTGATATAAATTGTAAAAAGTTGAGGCCCATGCACAGACCCCTGCGGGACTGCACTTGTCTCATCCTGCCAATCAGAAAAGGACTCATTTATGCATACTCTGTTTTCTGACAGCCAGCCAATCTTCTATCCATGCTAATATGTTCCCCACTACACCATGAGCTCCTACTTTACACAATAACCTTTGATGTAGCACCTTGTCAAATGCCTTCTGGAAATCCACATACAGTAAGCCAACGGGCTCCCCTTTATCAACAGCGCATGTTACTCCTTCAAAGAACTCCAATAAATTTGTTAAACATGATTTAACATGAAAGCAGAAAGCTGAAAGGAGTATAAAAAGTGGAGGGGTGAATACAAAAAGGAAATTAGGAAAGCAAAGAGAGGGTATGAAAGAATATTGGCAAGCAAAATCAAGGTGAACCCAAAGATGTTTTATCAATACATTAAGAGTAAGAGGATAACTAAGGAGAGTGTAGGGCCCAAAGAAAACCAAAAAGGTAACCTATGTGTAGGGGCGGAAGATGTTGGTATGGTTCTTAATGAATACTTTACTTCTGTCTTCACAAAAGAGGGGGACGATGCAGATATTGTAGTTCAGGAGGAGGAGTTAAGGATGATAAACATCGGGAGAGAGGAAGTATTAATAGGACGATTTGGACGTAAATGTAGGGGGCACGATCAAGAAGTTTGCAGACAACACAAAGATTGGCCGTGTGGTAGATAGCGAGGAGGATAGCTGTAGGCTGCAGGAAGATATTGATGGTCTGGTCAGATGGGCAGAAAAGTGGCACATGGAATTCAACCCAGAGAAGTGTGAGGTGACGCATTTGGGGAGGTCAAGCAAGGCAAAGGACTACACGATTAATGGCAAAATACTGAGAAGTATAGAGGAAGTGAGGGACCTTGGAGTGAATTTCCACAGATCCCTGAAGGTAGAAGGACAGGTCGATAAGGTGGTTAAGTAGGCAGATGGAATCCTTTCCTTTATTAGCCAAGGTACAGAATATAAGAGCAGGGAGGTTATGTTGGAACTGTATAACTCATTGGTTAGGCCACAACTTGAGTACTGTGTGCAGTTCTGGTCACCTTATTACAGAAAGGATGTAATTGCACTAGAGAGAGTACAGAGGAGATTTACAAGGATGTTGCCAGGACTGGAAAAATGCAGCTATGAGGAAAGATTGGATAGGCTGTGGTTGTTCTCCTTGGAACAGAGAAGGCTGAGGGGAGATCTGATTGAAAAGTACAAAATTTTGAGGGGCCTGGATAGAGTGGAGGTGAAGGGTCCATTCACCTTAGCAGAGAGGTCAGTGACGAGGGGGCATAGATTTAAAGTGATTGGTAGAAAAATTAGAGGGGAGATGAGGAAAAACTTTTTCACCCAGAGGGTGGTGATGGTCTGGAACTCACTGTCTGAAAGGGTAGTTGAGGCAGAAACCCTCAACTCATTCAGAAGGAGTCTGGATATGCACCTCAAGTGCTGTAATCTGCAAGGCTACGGACCGAATGCTGGAAGATGGGATTAGAATGGGTGGATTGTTTTTCGGCCAGCACAGACATGATGGGACAAGTGGCCTCTCTCTGTGCCTTAAACTTTCTATAATTCTATGATCTCCCTTTCACAAAACCATGCTGACTATTACCGATTACCGTGAGTTTTTCAAAGTGCCCAGCTACAACTTCCTTAATGATCGATTCTAACACCTTCCCCATGACAGACATCAAGCTAACTGGCCTATAGTCTTCTGTCTTCTGTCTCCCCCCTTCTTGAATAGAGGGGTTTTATTTGCTATTTTCCAGTCTGATGGAACCTTTCCAGAACCTAGCGAATTTTGAAAGATTACCACAAACGCATCTGCTACCTCATTAGCCACCTCTTTTAAGACCCTAGGATGAAGCCCATCAGGACCTGGGGACTTGTCAGCCCACAGGTCCATCAGTTTGGTCAGTACTGCTTCCCTGGTGATTGTAATTTCACCAAGTTCCTCTGTTCCTTCCACCTCCTGATTTACAGCTATTATTGGAATGTTTTTTGTATCCTCTAGTGAAGACAGAAGCAAAATATTTGTTTACTTCATCTGCCTTTTCCTTATTATCTACTATTAACTCCCCATTCTCACTCTCTAGAGGACCAACACTCACTTTACTTGCTCTTTTCCTTTTTAAATACCTGTAGAAACTTTTGCTATCCAGTTTTACATTTCTAGCTACTTTCCTCTCATACTCTAATTTCTTTCTCCTGATTAACTTTTTAGTAATTCTCTGCTGTTCTTTATATTCTGACCAATCATCTGAGCTGCCACTCATCTTTGCACAATTATATGCTTTTTCCTTAAGTTTGATGCTTTCCTTCACTTCTTTAGTTAACCACGGATGGTGGGTCCTCCCCTTAGAATTTTTCTTTATAATAGGAATATACTTATTCTGAGTATTTTGAAATAAACAAGACTGCTTCACTCTTATACCTTGGGTCCACAGTGACAGACAATCTGGCACTTGATGCAGAGCTCGATACACACGTAGGGAAAGCAGCTCCACCTTTAGCTGACTTGTGAAACGCACATGGGATAACATCAAGCTGACCCTTAGGACCAAGCTGATGGTTTATAAGGCCTGTGTTCTCAGGACCACGTCTGTGGCAACACAGGTGGCTCAGCTGCACAAGACAGGAGGAAAAGGAGTGGAAGAGGTATAGTGATAGGGGATTCTATCGTAAGGTGTACAGATAGACATTTCTGTGGCCGCAAATGTGACTCCAGGATGGTATGTTGCCTCCCTGGTGCTAGGGTCAAGGATGTCTCTGAGCGGTTACAGGACATTCTGAAGGGGGAGGGTGAACAGTCAGAGGTCGTGGTACATATTGGTACCAACGACATAGGTAGAAAGAGGGATGAATCCTGCAACAAGAATTTAGGGAGCTAGGTAGCCGATTAAAAAGCAGGACCTCAAAGGTTGTAATCTCTGGATTACTCCTGTTACCACAAGTTAGTAAGTTTAGAAATAGGAGGACAGAGCAGATGAATGCGTGGCTGAGGAGATGGTGCAGGAGGGAGGGCTTTAGTTTCCTGGATCACTGGGTCTGTTTCTGGCAAAGGTGGGACCTGTACAAGTTGGACGGGTTGCACCTGAACCTCCTTGCTGGGATGTTTGCTAGTGCTGTTGGGGTGGGTGGGGGGTTTAAACTAATTTGTCAGGGGGATGGGATACAGAGTGGAGGTACAGTCAAATATAGAAGAGAAACTGAGTCTGTCTGGAAGGCAGAGCAAATATAGACCTGTTAAGGCACAAGTGAAAAATGCAGGCTGGATTACATCTATTTTAACGCAAGGAGTCTTACTAGTAAGGCAGATGAATTGAGGGCATTGATTAACACATGGGATTATGATATTATTGCTATCACAGAGACATGGTTGAGGGAGGGGCAGGACTGGCAGCTCAATATTCCAGGGTATAGAATCTTCAGGCGTCAGGAGAGGGTGTAAAAGAGGAGGTGGCATTGCACTGTTGATCAAGGAGTCAATTACTGCAGTAAGGAGGGATGATATCTTAGAAGGTTCCTCAAATGAGGCCATATGGGTAGAACTTAAAAACAAAAAGGGGGCAATCACTTGGCTGGGAGTGTACTACAGGCCTCCAAACAGTCAGGGAGAGATAGAGGAGCAGATATGTAGGCAAATCTCAGAGAGGTGTAAAAATAATAGGGTAATAATAGTAGGGGATTTCAACTTCCCCAATATCAACTGGGATAGTCTTAGTGCAAAAGGCTAAAAGGGGGCGGAATTTTTAAAATGCATACAGGAGAGCTTTTTGAACCAGTATGTAGAAAGTCTTACAAGAGAAGGGGCAGTACTGGACCTAATATTAGGGAATGAAGCTGGACAAGTGGTAGAAGTGTCAGTGGGGGAGCATTTCGGGGATAGTGACCATAACTCTGTAAGATTTAAGGTAGTTATGGAAAAGGACAAAGATGGACTGGAAATAAAGGTCCTGAATTGGGGGAAGGCCGATTTCAATATGATAAAACAGGAACTGGCCAAAGTGGACTGGGAGCAGCGACTTGTAGGAAAGTCTACATCAGACCTGCAGGAGTCATTCAAAGAGGAAATAGTGAGAGTTCAGAGCCAACATGTACCCGTTTAGGTGAAGGGTAGGACCAACAAGTCCAGGGAGCCCTGGATGTCAAGGGATAAAGAGGATTGGATCAGGGAAAAAAAGGAGGCTTATGGCAGATTCGGAGCACTGAAAACAGCGGAGGCACTAGAGGAGTATAGAAAGTGTAGGGGGGTACTTAAAAAAGTAATTAGGTGAGCGAAGAGCGGGCATGAAAAAACACTGGCGGCCAAGATAAATGAAAATCCTAATGCATTTCTAAGTATATTAAGGGCAAGAGGATAAGCAGGGAAAGAGTAGGGCCCATTAGGGACCAAAGTGGCAATGTGTGTGTGGAGCCAGAGGATATAGGTGAAGTTTTAAATGATTACTTTTCATCTGTGTTCACTATGGAGAAGGATGATGTAGGTGTAGAGATCAGGGAGGGGGATTGTGATAAACTTGAACATATTAGTATTGAAAGGGAGGAAGTATTAGCTGTTTTCGTGGGCTTAAAAGTGGATAAATCCCCAGGCCCAGATGTGATGTATCCCAGGCTGTTATGTGAGGCAAGAGAGGAGATAGCAGGGGCTTTGACACAAATTTTCAAATCCTCTCTGGCCACAGGAGAGGTACCAGAGAACTGGAGAAGAGCGAATGTAGTACGATTATTCAAGAAGGGTAGCAGTGATAAACCAGGTAATTACAGGCCAGTGAGTCTAACATCAGTGGTTGGGAAACGATTGGAAAAATATTGGAAAAAGTTCTGAGGGACAGGATTAATCTCCACTTGGAGAGGCAGGGATTAATCAGGGATAGTCAGCATGGCTTTGTCAGGGGGAGATCATGTCTAACTAACTTGATTGAATTTTTTGAGGAGGTGACTAGATGTGTAGATGAGGGTAAAGCAGTTGATGTAGTCTACATGGACTTCAGTAAGGCTTTTGATAAGGTCCCACATGGAAGACTGGTTATGAAGGTAAGAGACCATGGGATCCAGGGTAATTTGGCAAATTGGATCCAAAATTGGCTTAGTGGCAGGAGGCAGAGAGTGATGGTCGAGGGTTGTTTTTGCGAGTGGAAGCCTGTGACCAGTGGTGTACCACAGGGATTGGTGCTGGGACCCTTGCTGTTTGTAGTGTACATTAATGATTTAGACGTGAATATAGGAGGTATGATCAGTAAGTTCGCAGATGACACAAATATTGGTGGTGTCGTAAATAGTGAAGAGGAAAGCCTTAGATTACAGGATGATATAGATGGGCTGGTAAGATGGGCGGAGCAGTGGCAAATGGAATTTAATCCTGAGAAGTGTGAGGTGATGCATTTTGGGAGGACTAACGAGGCAAGGGAATATACAATGGGTGGTAGGGCCCGAGGAAGTACAGAGCGTCAGACATGATGAGCCGGAGGGCCTGTTTCTGTGCTGTATAACTCTGTGACTATATGACACCTTGCTGTATGGCTGTGAAACACCAGGTCACTTACAGCTAGCGGGAAAAGAAGCTCAATATTTTCCATATTCGCTGTCTGCAGTGCATTATGGGTATATCCTGGCAGGACAAAATCACAAATATGGCTGACCTCTCAAAGGCAGAGCTCCCAAGTGTGTTGCCGCTAATCAAACAGAGGCAATTTCGGTGGATCGGACACGGCCGCAGGATGGAAGACGGTCATATACCCAAGGACCTTCTATATGGTGAGGTAGTCGGGGCCAGACGACCAGTGGGGAGCCCAAAGCTCCGCTTCAGGGATTCTTGCAAACGTGACATGAAGGCCCTAAATGTCGACTATTGCACCTGGGAGTCACTAGCTGGTGAAAGAGGGAAATGGCGACACATCCTGTGGACTGGTGTGCACTACCACGATGACCAGTGGCTACAGCAGCTTGGCAATAGGCGCCAACATCAAAAACAACAACTCACAGCATCACCTGGCAGCTTCATGTGCAGCACTTGTGGCAGAACCTGCCTCTTAAGGATTGGCCTTCACAGCCATTAGCAAAGGTGCACCAAGAGAAGACACCCCACCTAAATGGATTGTTTGTTGTGTGTCCGTCATCTTTTGTAATACGCCAATACATACTCCAAATCCTTTGTAATAAAAGCTAACATACCATTTGCTTTCCAAATTGCTTGCTGTACCTGCATGTTAACCTTTTGTGATTCCTGCACAAGGACACCCAGATCCCTCTGAATACCAACATTTCCCAGTCTCTCACTATTGAACAAATATTCTGCTTTTCTATTTTTCCTACCAAGTGGATAAGTTCACATTTCTCCACATTTTATGTCATCTGCCACATTCTTGCCCAATCATTTAACCTGTCTCTATCTCTTTGAAGCCTCTTTGTGTCCTCCTCACTTCTTACTTACCCAACTAGCTTTGTATTGTCAGCAAACTTGGATACATTACACTCAGTTCCCTCATCTAATTCATTAATATAGTTTGTAAAAAGCTGAGGTTCATGCTTTGATCCTGTGTATCCCAATAGTTACAGTCTGCCAACCCAAAACTGACCCATTTATTCCTACTCTCTGTTTTCTGTTTGTTAACCAATCGTCAATCCATGCTAATATATTACCAATTCCATGAGCCCTAGTTTTGTGTAATAATCTCTAGTGTTGCACTTTACTTGATACCTCTTCAAAAACTCTAACAGATTGATCAAACACAATTTCCCTTTCATAAATCTGCATTGACTCTATCCAATCATATTATGATTTTCTAAATGTCCTGTTATCACATCCCGAATAATAGTTTCTAGCATTTTCCTACTAACATACAAGTTAGGACCAGGAGTAGGCCACTCGAGCCTGCTCCGCCATTCAATAAGATCATGGCTGATCTGATTGTAACCTCACCTCCACATTCTCGCCTACCCCCAATAACCTTTCACCCCCTTGCTTATTAAGAATCTATTTACCTCTGCCTTAAAAACATTCAAAGACTGTTTCCACTGCCTTTTGAGGAAGAGAGTTCCAAAGACTCACAACCCTCTATCTTAAATGGGCAACCCCTTATTTTTAAATAGTGAGCCCTAGTTCTTGATTCTCCCACCGGGGGAAACATCCTTTCCACATCCACCCTGTCAAGACCCCTCAGGATCTTATATGTTGCAATCAAGTCACCCCTTACTCTCCTAAACCCCAGCGGATACAAGCCTAGCCTGTCCAAACTTTCCTCATTAGACAACCCACCCATTCCAGGTATTAGTCTAGTAAACCTTCCTAATCCTGACATCAGCCTAACTGGCATAGAGTTCTGTGTTTTCACTCTCCCTCCTTTCTTGAATAGCGGGATTATGTTGCCGGAGTGCTTTTTTACTGTGAAGACAGATACAAAGGCCTGAATGTTATGAAGAAGGCTGAAGTCCCACCGCTGGGGCCGGAAGTGGAAGGCAACCCTGCTTCAGCTGGTGACAGGACCCGATGAGGCATATTCCCGGTGATGGCCAATGAAGTGTCAGCTGCTGGGGATGCTGTCCTTCTTAGGGATGGCGAAGCACCTCCACAACAGCTGCCAGCAGCAACACAGGGCTGCACCCGTAGGATGAGGGTGCGTTGATGCCGGTGCGCCCTCGAAGACAGTTAAGTGGGGTCTGGAGAGGCCGGGGCCAGACAGGCTGGCCTTTGCCGTGGGGGCAGCCATTATTGCTGGGGTACCCCTCCTTGGGTCATGGAGTGCCCAAAAAGCAGGGTCCCCACCAGAGCCCGCAGGGAGGCCACCACTGTTCATTGGACAGCCTCCCATACGATGGCAGGGCCCCCGCCTTTGGCAAATGCCTGCAAAGGCAGGAGGAGACCCTTAATTGGTCATTTAAGTGGCGCAATTGAGCTCCTGGTGGGCAGCATATTTGCCAGCTTTCCCACCGCTGGGAAAATGGCATGGCCGTGGGAATTAAGACATTAGGCATACACCCCCCCGCCCTCCAACCCGTCGCCAAGGGGCTGGTAGAATTCAGGCCATGTCTCTGCCATTTCCTTATTCCCCATTATAATTTCTCCTGCCTCTGCCACTAAGGGACCTTCGCTAGTTTCTGTTTTTAAAAACCTATGGAAGCTTTTAAAATTTGATTTTCTGTCTTTAACTGGTTTACTTTCATATCCTATTTTCTCTTTATCAATTTTGCTGCCATCCTTTGCTGAATTTTAAAATATTCCAAATCCTCACACTTACTACTCTTTTTGACAATATTATAAGCTTCTTCCTTTAATCTAATATTGTCCTTAAATTGTCTTGTTCGCTAAGGTTGGACTTGTTTTGAGTGAGTTAGAATCTAGCTCACCCACCTCACAGCTCACTTTACCTCAGACAGTCCCTTCAGTTTGAGCCCATATGGGATGGAAGGATGGAGACAGTGAGGGATGGATCTGCTGGAGGAACATTCTGTGCTGTTGAGTGGAAAATAAAGCAAGAGTCTCTCTGAATTGTTGAGGTTTCCCACCCTGGGGTCTGCAGTAATTTTAAATCTTAAAACCAGAATAAAATTTCCACCAAGCTTTGAACTCGGATCTCTGCATTCACAGTCCAACGTGCTAACCATTACACCATAAAACAAATGGCGGCCACGCCTCCGAGCCCACACTTCAAAGCATCTTGCCCGCGTCACGTTCCCTTCCACCTGGGTGAGGCTGCGCGGACCCTGCTCTGCCGCTGGGTGGCGCTCAAGCTGCATCTTCGCTCTCCGACCCGCCGCTGCATGACGTAACAGTGATTGACAGAGATGCCGCCCACTGACTGGGTGACGTCAGGACTATCCCCGCCCCTCATCTGACATCATCGCTCAGGGCCCCGCCCCAATCGATACTTTCCCAAAAATATTAACTAGAATTCTAATTTATTAATTCCCGATATAATTATTTCTCTCTTAATACCGGAGCGACCAAAGGTTCAAACATCTCGGAATGGAGAGAAACAAAATATTTACAGGAAAAGGGGGCGTATCCTCGGTGATCTTTGCCCCGGAAGCGGAAATACAGGCGGGGTCGTTCAAGTCTCTTGTTCAGTAACTTTACCAACTTTTTCTTTAAATATTTATTACTCGGCCGAGACAATGGGGACGCGGGGACGATGAGTACGATTACTTGTTCAAAGGTAGGTTTCCGCCGGGGGCTGGTCTGGACTCCCAGCCCGAGGCCTCTTTAACTCGTCGGTTTCCCCCCGGTCTCTATTCTCCTCTCCCCCCCCCCCCCCGGGTCTCTATTCTCCTCTCCCCCCCCCCCCCCGGGGTCTCTATTCTCCTCTCCCCCCCCCCCCCCCGGGTCTCTATTCTCCTCCCCCCCCCCCCCCCCCCCCGGTCTCTATTCTCCCCCCCCCCCCGGTCTCTATTCTCTCCCCCCCCCCCCGGTCTCTATTCTCTCCCCCCCCCCCCGGTCTCTATTCTCTCCCCCCCCCCCCCCGGGTCTCTATTCTCCTCCCCCCCCCCCCCGGGTCTCTATTCTCCTCCCCCCCCCCCCCGGGTCTCTATTCTCCCCCCCCCCCCCGGTCTCTATTCTCCCCCCCCCCCCCCCCCCCCCCCATCCTCCTCCTCTCCCATACCCTGATCCACTTCTTATTTCTGTGCTGCCGTCTTCCTGCTTGATCTAATGTGAGAAGCGGCATCAATGGTAGTTTTTCTGTTGGTTGATGCTTCCAGGGATCGAGAGATCCTTTGGGAGTTATGGCTGTCGATCTGTGAATTGTCTTGGTGCTGGGAGCTTGTGTGATTCACTAACTTGCTGTTTGCTGCAATCTGAGGCTTTATTCAGTTCAATCACGCTGTTGATGGCTTGATCTTGTTTCTTCAAACTCTAGAATGTCCTGCACAATCGCCCTTGGGTTTTTACTCTAATAAACATGCTATTGAAGTATTAATCCAGGAAGGAAGGAAGCACCTGTATTTAAAAACTAGTCAATAGTTTTGACATTTTGAACACTTGGTTATAAATAACTTAATAGCTGTGTACAAAATCTGCAACTCAAACCTGATAATTCAGCACTTCACCTTGTACAATTAAAGCAAAAGATCTAACTGTTGCCAGATTGTCCTAATAACTGCATTTAAATAGGAGAGAAGATTAGATTTGAAGTAGGCAGTCATTCAATTCTCTTGCATGTAACAGGTGCTTCACCTAAACCAGATATTCTGTTGCTGGATTCCTTGGTATTTCACTTTTTAAAACTTTCTCTAACTGTAGGTTGTAGGTATCTTCTTGACGGACAATTTTGCTTGAGTTCACCTAAACTGGGTTTGAGATGGAGAATGGCTCAGAATCGGGGATCACTTGACTCCAGTGACTTCTCCATAAAACTGATGCAGTGACATCTCTGGATTGTCCTACAATTGTTGCATTAAAGCCCAACAATCGCCCTGAATTGTGTTTTCATACCCGTGTCCACTGAAATACAATTGTAGCAAATCAATAGTGGCTTTGATTATGTTGTCACCTCAGCAACTTTCACCATTCCATGTTTTACAACTGAGATGTTTAGTGACTATAAGATCTGTCTTCTGTCGACACATTCCATCAAAACTTTTGAAACATTTTGAACTGTTTTACTGTAATTCTGTCAGGAAATGACAGGTGACATAATTTGCCTTTAGGAATTGGCCATCAGAAGGTGCAATATTGTAACTCAACAAAACACAGGAGTAGGCCTCACCGCCCCTTGAGCCTGTTCTGTTATAGCTGATCAGTATCTTGACTCCATTTACCTCCCTTGATTCAGTAAACATCAATACAGGCATCCAACATCTTCCACCCCCTGCAACATGGCTGATATTAGTTTAGTTTAGAGATACAGCACTGAAACAGGCCCTTTGGCCCATCGAGTCTGTGCCGACCATCAACCACCCATTTATACTAATCCTACGCTAATCCCATATTCCTACTACATCCCCAACTGTCCCTATATTCCCCTACCACCTACCTATACTAGGGGTAAATTATAATGGCCAATTTACCTACCAACATGCAAGTCTTTTGGCTGTGGGAGGAAACCGGAGCACTCGGAGAAAACCCACGCAGACACAGGGAGAACTTGCAAACTCCACACAGGCAGTACCCAGAATTGAACCCGGGTCGCTGGAGCTGTGAGGCTGCGGTGCTAACCACTGTGCCACCCAAGATTAGGATCTTGTGTTGGGAATTCTAAATGACAGCCGTATGCTAACACACTATCAGAGCAATGACATACCATCAGTGCTGTCTGTATTCCACTCTGTTTCTAACTTTTGGGTGCCTTTGTATCTGCCTACGAAGTAGACTCTGAGAAAGGCATGCAGACAATAATCATGCTTCTTGGACCTAATGTTGAGTTTTGTACTAAATCATCAAAAAAAATTTTTTCACCATTCCTTACCAGCTGGTCAGCTGCCTCACACAATTAATCAGAAAATCCAGGATCTGTGGTGCTGACATAAATAACCAGGAGTTTCCAACAAAATGTACTGGGCTGATACGGCCTGAGCCTGAACTGGAGCTGATTCTGCTCAGTGTCTCAATCACTGATGTATTTAATCAGGAAGATGCTCCTGATTTATTGTGAAGTGTTGAAGTAAATGAAGTTTTAAACACGCTATTGGCAGAGATATGCAATGTGAGGGCTATTTCTAATGGAAAATAGATGCCACAACAGGAAATCCTGGAAGACATCAGAAGATATTGGCTGAATCTTCACTTTTTGAGCTTTCTTACCATTAAATTGAATGGCCCTTATGAGTTGCTCTGTTAAATTAATTCAACATAAAGGGCCATGTTGAATATTTCAAATGGATTATTCAGTTTCTTGTTCTAAGGAGCGATTCACCTATTTCTCTGGTGTTGAGGGATGTTTTGATTTGCTGAGTGTCACTGGTTAATAAAGGGATTGACTGGGTGTTACCTTGATGAGAAACTAGTGCACGTGCCCAAAGGTCCTTGAAGATATATCAGTTTGTATTTCTGAGATTCCAAATGGACTGTTTCTCCGGTCTTAATCAGGGATGAAAGAGAGTGGATGGCAGTTACACTGGGAGTGAAGGAAAATGAATGGGCATGTCACACCAGACTAACTTTCATTGAATCACCTGGAGAATGTGCAATCTTGACCAGGAAATTAGAGAACTCAGAAGTGGAAAAAGGTGGCTCATGTACCTGGCCATTTTTCAACATTGTTCTTGGGGATGTGGGCTTTGAAGGCAAGGCCAGCATTTATTGTTCACCTTTAATTTCCTTGAGGTGGTGGTGGGTCATGTACTGTGAATCAGGAAAAGAACAGAACTCGAAATGGGGTTGGGGGCCATATAGAGAAAAGGGTAATTTGCAGTTTGTGAAAATGATATCTAGTGTACTCGGGGGTGAGTGCAAAACATGAAAAGTTTAATGCCAGCCTTGAACTGCTTCGTGGTACAGTTACGGCAGGGGGCAGTTTGCTGGTGGAGGGGGCTTTGGATCAGTCAGGGCTTCAGGTTGTTGAGTTGGATGATGATGGAGGTTTCTGTATAAGACAGAAATTGCATTCCAACTTTTCTGAAAACTCAGTGCGTGACTGCAATGCTGCTAATGACTGCAGTCAGTGCTTAATGGGGAATAAATGCAGATAGTTGTGGAATAGTATTGCCTCCGATTAGAAGAAAAATAGTCTTGGTTCTGAATGAACGAGGGGAGGAGAAGGGTTAGAGTTGGTTGTACTGCTTGAGCTGTTATATTGGGACACGATCATAGGAAATAGGAGCAGGAGTAGGCCATTCGGCCTGTCGAGCCTGCTCCACCATTCAAACAAATTATGGCTGATCATCTACCTCTGCCATTTTTCCCCACTATCCCCACATCCTTTGATGTCATTTTGTCAGGAACAGTGAAACAAGTGTCAGATGTGGCTGGTTCTTAAACTGTATTTTATATTGTGCCTCCTGAGGGATGATTTTCCTTGTAAAGGATGCAGCATAAAAGAATCGGGGATGCTGAGAGTAGTGGCTGAGTGCTGGTAAGCTTTTATGTTTCAAATGCTGAACCTAGTGTAGTATCTGCTATACATAATCACCAGTGGTAACGGGATTGAGGGATGTGCTGAGAGTTGTGCTGGGTTAAAATTTGAGTCATTGTGTTTTAAACTGAATGCAGAATCCCAAACCCCACCTTCCAGTAGCTGATTGGAGACTGCTATTTCTTGGCACAGGCTGTGGTGAGCGGGTTGCTCTGATACCCTTGAAGTCAATGCCATGGAATCTGAGCTGAACTGAGAATCTCCATCAGATAAAGAAGCTTCTATTTTGACAGAAGCCCTTTGGACACAGTTTAAGATTATACTCATTGGGTGCAAGGCAGTTTAAGATTTCTAAGATCACAAGTAGGATGTAGATGAGTGGATTGTGGGTGAAGGGGCAATGCTTCTAAAGGATGAAGCCATGAGCGGAATGAGAGCTTGGTCGTCTTCTTACAAAGCGACAAACATTGTGTCAGAAACTGCTCCTGACTGCTGATAACCTGGGCTGTTTTTGGAAAGGGAAAGGGTGACTAATGTATAATCAAAGCTAAAGCGCTTGGTCATGAGATGACAGTTATGTTAAACTGTGCTGGAGGTTTTTGTTGGTGTCAATATTTAAATTGCCAGTTTTTAGAGAGTCTTTAATATTGTCTGGATTTCCTCACATGGCAGAGGTGAGGTGTGTGGGTAGTTGCCATGGGCAACAGTGAACAATAACAAA
Source organism: Heterodontus francisci (assembly GCF_036365525.1). NCBI lineage: Eukaryota > Metazoa > Chordata > Chondrichthyes > Heterodontiformes > Heterodontidae > Heterodontus > Heterodontus francisci. Next base: position 43,799,899 of record NC_090408.1, on the reverse strand, counting down.
TTGCAAATACATTTGTAATTTATAAAACAAAGAATTAGTTTATTTGGGACCGTTTCTATGAAGCCGTGATGTGTCAGAACTTGAAGGCTGAACTTTAACAGGGCTTTGGGTGACTCCAAATAAAACTGGAATTCCTGTTTGGGATTTGAACCCTTTGAGGTTTTCGCTTTACGTTTACACTCTGGTATTGGATGCTGCAGTGTATAGGAATTATATTTGACAAAGGAAATGTTTTTCATCTTGAAGCAGTGGTGTCTGATTCCGTATGGCAGTTTCTTTATAATGTATCTTGTGCATTCTTTGAAATACATTTTGTTTGTTTTAGATTTTTAGTTGAAAGATGAATAGCTGAGACAACAGATGTGTTAAACCAGGAATTTGTTTTTTAGAGAAATTCATTCTGGAGATGTGGGTGTCACTGGCTGACCATCATTAACTACTGCAGCCTTGAACTGTTTGATTTAAAGCTGATTTGCTTGGCTGCCTAGAAAGGGTAGTTAAGAATCAAGCTCATCATTGTGGGACTGGAGTCACAAATACGTGAAGAAATAGAGTGTGGGATTGATTACAGTTCTGGATGTAATACAACAAGAAATGCTGGAAATCCTCAGCAGGTCTGGCAGCATCTGTGGAGAGAGAAGCAGAATTAATGTTTCAGGTCAGTGACCCTTCATCAGAACTGATGGAGTTAGGGGCGGCACAGTGGCGCAGTGGTTAGCACCGCAGCCTCACAGCTCCAGCGACCCGGGTTCAATTCTGGCTACTGCCTGTGTGGAGTTTGCAAGTTCTCCCTGTGTCTGCGTGGGTTTCCTTGCTCCGGTTTCCTCCCACATGCCAAAGACTTGCAGGTTGATAGGTAAATTGGCCCTTCTATAGGTAGGTGGTAGGGAAATATAGGGACAGGTGGGGATGTGGTAGGAATATGGGATTCGTGTAGGATTAGTATAAATGGATGGTTGATGGTCGGCACAGACTCGGTGGGCCGAAGGGCCTGTTTCAGTGCTGTATCTCTAAACTGGCAAAGATTAGAAATGAAATGGGTTTTAAGCAAATAAAGTGGGGGGTGCAGCAAGAGATAACAAAAGAGGTGCTGATAGGACAATGTCACAGAGAATAATTGACCAGAAGGTCATTGAGCAAAGGCAAACGGTATGTTAATGGTGTGCTGAAAGACAACGCGTTAGTGCAGAGAGGGTGTTAATGGACAGAGTATGAATGATGAAACAAACTAAAATAAAATAAGAAAAAAGAAAAAAAAACTGAAAATAAAAGGGGGGAGGGGCCCAGTCATGCTCTGAAATTATTGAACTCAATGTTCAGTCCGGCAGGCTGTAGTGTGCCTAATCAGTAGATGAGATGCTGTTTCTCGAGCTTGCGTTGATGTTCACTGGAACACTGCAGCAATCCCAGGACAGAGATATGAGCATGAGAGCAGGGGGGAGTGTTGAAATGGCCAGCGACAGGAAGCTCGGGGTCCTGCTTTCGGACTGAGTGGAGGTATTCTGCAAAGTGGTCGCCCAATCTGCGTTTGGTCTCCCCAATGTAGAGGAGATCACATTGTGAGCAGTGAATACAGTATAGTAAATTGAAAGAAGTACAAGTAAATCACTGCTTCACCTGAAAGGTGTGTTTGGGGCCTTGGATAGGAGAGATGAGGTAAAAGTGCAGGTATTACAGCTTCTGCGATTGCATGGGAAGGGGACGAGGTGTTGGGGGTAATAGAGTGGACCAGGGTGCCACGGAGGGAACAATCCCTTCTGGATCGATTCTGGATGTATTGATTTTTATAATTATTAAATAACAGTAAATGCAAACAGTGATTTTCAACGAACTGAGGATTAATATTCTGTTGTGAATGAGATGTTGTGAAGCTGGATCTCTGAAGTAGGAGTATTGATACCTGTCTGCTAGTCTAGGGAGTGAGTAACTGTGTTATGTCGGCGTCACAATTAGTAATCCTAATCCTTGTGTTTATGGGGAGCTGTGGGGGGCCAGGGGGAGGGAGGAAGGGAGGGGTAGGGGGATTGTGGCTAGTCTGGCAACAGTTTGGCTTCAGGTTACACTTGCAATGATTTCAGCTCTTTACAAATGGCCTGTTAATGTAAGTGCAAATTTTGCAGCAAGCTGCAGACTGAAGTTTTGATGGTGTAACTGCTGTTAGTCTGAAGTTAATGGCTGCAGAACTGAGTGTTTCTCATTTCTGATCTGGGCCTTTGCCCTGTCAGTTTTTTGCCTGGTAAAATTTGTGATGTACAGTCAATTATAAATACTTGGGGCAGCACATGAGGGAATTTATTTAAATCTTTGAAATTGTGAGGGCCCCTGGTCAACTTTTCTGACACACGGGATTATTTCCCCCTTTCTCCCCCCCCCCCCCCCCCCCCCCCCCCCCTCACAATTCCAATCATGATTCATGAGCACTGTGTGAATGTCCTTTCATATAGCATTAACTTGTCTAACTTGATAGATGGGTGATGTGTATTCTCGGCTCAGTATCCTTCTGCTCAGTCCACAAGCAGGACCCCGAGCTTCCAGTTGCTTGCCATTTCAACACTTTCCCCCCCTTTCATGCTCACGTCTTTGCCCTGGGATTGCTGCAGTGTTCCAGTGAACATCAATGCAAGCTCGAGGAACAGCATCTCATTTACCGATTAGGCACACTACAGCCTGCCAGACCAAACATTGAGTTCAATAATTTCAGAGCATGACGGGGGCCCCCCATTTTACCTTTATTTTTAGTTTTTTCTTTTCCTTTTTTTAATATATATTTATTTTTATTTTATTTCATAGTTTGTTCAGTTTGCTTACCCACTTTTTTCATGTTTGTACTTGTGGCTGTTCAATTTTCAGTCCGTTAACACCCTTTCTGTACTAATGCTTTGTCTTTCAACACACCATTAACATATCTTTGTTTTCTTGTTTTTGTTTCAGATTTCCAGTATCCGCAGTATTTTGCTTTTATTAACATATCTTTGCTCCATGACCTTCTGGTCAGCTATTCTGTGACCTCGTCCTATTCGCACCTTCTCCTTTGTTATCTCTTGCCCCACCCCCACTTTACTTGCTTATAACCTTTTACATTTCTAATATTTGCCAGTTCTGAAGAAGGGTCACTGACCTGAAACGTTAACTCTGCTTCTCTGTCCACAGATGCTGCCAGACCTGCTGAGTATTTCCAGCATTTCTTGTTTTTATTTCAGATTTCCAGCATCTGCAGTATTTTGCTTTTATTGATGTGTACTCTGAATGGTATTGAGGTAAAGATAAAGTTAAAAGAGACTCATGAGTTCTGGTCAATTTGACGCTGAACTGTCCAATCAGTGCAAAGCAGCAATGGACGGAATTGAAATCAGAGGAAGGTTTGTTCACACTGTCCACCTCAGGCTAGGCCCAGCCCTCAAACTTTGTTACCCTCAGGTAAACTTAAACTAGTTTCCTGATGAAGGTGTTGTATATGTGCAGACTGTTCAGTATTTGTTTGTGTGGACTGATGTACAATCTCAGTGGAAGTAGAAACCTGATTTTGATGGAAAAAGCTATGGAATGAGAGCACAAAGACACGGTTTCTTTATTAAATGGAATGGAGATTTTTTTGTTAACCAAATTTGATCTAATTCAGTGCCATTAGTGCAGAGCCGGTAATATCCCCAACTGGTGGGGTTGAGGGGGAAGGTGAAGAGGGAGGGCACAGTCTACAGCTGTGCAGAAATGTTCAGGCTACACCCCGACTTCCAGTTGTATGTAGGGAGGCAGTCTGCAAAATCAGCAAAGTCGTCCGTTTGTACTGACCTCTGATTTGAATAAACATCGCTCGTCATGGGATGAATTAAATAGGTTGAACTTTCATTGTATAAAGTGAGTTTACACCAATGCTGCCTTGTGTTCAGTGCAAAAGAATCATCTACAGTTCATTTTATTCTGAATAGATTGTGGTCTCTTGCTCTGATGTTGATGGTTTTAATGTGAGTGCTGTTTTGTGCTATGGAGTTGGTGTCTAGAGAAGGCTGCATGGTACTTTCAAGCACTTACTGTGGAAAAATTGTAGCTTGGTGAATGTTGCTATGGTGAATTAGCGATCAGTAAATTCCAGGCTTCAAATCAGAAGAATCTAGGATGAAATGCCTGACTCTTAAATCCTACTCTGCATCTGTAAAGGTGTGGTATCTGAAGTGAGACAAGATAATGCATTTCTTGAGATGCGAGTGTCTGTCAAACGTTGTCACAGATGCAAATATTCTTTTTATATAAAAAAAAATCAGTCACTGCTGGATGCTTCTGACCTGGAGTGGAAACTGAGCACTTTACAATTTGCAAAGTTTCCTGATCAAACAACGGCTGAGAGCTCGGGCTGGAGAAGACCAGGCTCCATCTTGTCTGCAGTCTGAGCTTTCTCCAAGGTACTATTTCAAATTTAACTTGTGAATCTAACCTGCTTGACAGAAATAGCACAGCGTTCCTGCCTTATTTGGAATACTTCAGTTATATCTTCCCCCCCACCCCTGCGCCGCAGTCGTCTTTCCAGTGAGGCACCTCTGATTCTCAACTCTGTCATGTTTTTATTATCTGTCCCATTAGCTTTCCAACTGAGCTATGTCTTTCCTGCAATAAGTTTCAAACAAGCATCATGCCAGGTGGGATCTATTTAATGCTCTACGTAACTACAGCCATAATCTCTTTAATATATTCACATGCTCTCCATTTCCCTTTTGATACAACTCAACATCCCATTAACTTTTCTGACAGCAGCCATGTGTTGACTTGAAGTAGAGATCTTGTAATATTTAGACTATATCTTAGACAGAGATCCACATTTAGCAGAAAATGTTGTGAATTCAATGATAAACTATCTTATGCAGATTTTTTAATCATTTGACTTTGAGTGGTACCAAAGGAGATATTAACCTTTTACCCAAAGACCCCAGGGCCCCCTCCCCAAGTGCTCCAAGCTCTTCTACCTTCTCCCAGTGCTACCAGACCTCTTCTAGTACTGACTCTGGGAATCCCTTCAGTACTGCATTATCTTCCTCATTGGCATTGCCTGAAACCCTTTGCCCCTGTCCAACGATGCTGGGACTGTCCCCACTACACTACAACTAGATGCTGTGAAGAACACAGTAAACCAACCCCAGAGTGTAGTCCGGGTTCCCCCTTGACAATAATTTCACCCGGAAGGAAGAAAGGCTATTGGAAAAAGCAGGGGAATGGATAGTTCTTTTAAGACATGATGGACTAAATGACTTCCTCCTCTGCTCTATAATTTTGTGATCTATCCCAGTTTACTGAGAGGTTTCATTTGGAGTTAATTTGTTTACGACATGAAACACAATAGCTTTTTATATTTAAAGTATGTAGAGCAGCTAGCATTGAAAGGCTTTCCTGCTTTGTGGTAAAGGAGCTAAAGTGGATGCACACCCATTCCTGATGTGTGAGTAACCGATCACTCTTGACATCAACCGAGGTTCCTTTACAATGAAGATTAATTTATCCCTTGATTTTTTTTTTTGCTGAACTGGGCTGTTTGCAGATGATTTGCTGAGGTGGATCTTTAGTTTGATTGTGAGTGTAGTGTGCAGGCGTCGCCTGGCTGCAGTTATCTTTGCTCAAATTGACTGAAATCCCACTGAGGCTATGATTTTGGTATTGAGATAAGTGACTTGATTTCAGCAATGTGAATGTAGGAGAGCTGATGAACAGATCTGGCCTCATCTGCATTGTAGAAACAGGAAAAGTAGAAACACCCAAGGTGATGTGCCTTACAAAATAAACTTGGCAACCAACCCTTGAGCTAAATCAACAAAAGTCCTTTGGATTGCTTAGTAGTTTTTATTTTATTTATTTAGAGATATAGGACTGAAACAGGCCCTTCGGCCCACCGAGTCGGTGCCGACCAGCAACCACCCATTTATACTGATCCTACATTAACCCCATATTCCCTACCACATCCCCACCATTCCCCTACCACCTACCTGCACTAGGGGCAATTTACAATGGCCAATTTACCTATCAACCTGCAAGTCTTTGGCTGTGGGAGGAAACTGGAGCACCCGGCGGAAACCCACGCGGTCACAGGGGGAACTTGCAAACTCCGCACAGGCAGTACCCTGAACTGAACCCGGGTCGCTGGAGCTGTGAGGCTGCAGTGCTAACCACTGTGTCACTGTGCCTAACCCTAATCAGGAAATGTAATTTGAAAGCAAATCCCCAGCAGTGGTGAGGGAGCCTGTGGTTCTCTCTCACAGTTAGGTGTGGAGCAAGCTGGAATGAATAGGGAGGGAGTGAAAGCTAACCATGACAGACTGGAGGATGGTACACAGTGGTGTTCCCCAAGGTCAGTGCTAGGACCACTACTTTTTTTGCCATATATAAAGGCTGCGTTTGCTGACAACATAACCACTAGGTGGCGCTGTACTAGCACATGCGCAAATGCAGCCTGTTCCACTGAAAGATCACTGTCTGCAACGTTCACGCAGCTGCCAAGGTTCAAGATGCCACTGCTCAATTTATCACAGAAAAACAATTTCAACCCAAGGCAGCACACAATGGATATGTTCGATACTCAGAGAACTTGCGCTCTTTAAAGTCTGTTCCGAAGGACAGCACCTCTGACGGTGCTGCACGCCCTTCGTAATTCTGAGAGATTCCAGTGCCAACTCGCTCTCCTGCCGCTCACTCCCTGCTTCACCCCCACCCCCAACCCTGCAGACACTAGCTCTAGGCTGCTGGCCGCACCACTCTTTTTCCCCTTCCCCCCCCCCCCCCGCCACTCACTTCTCCATCACACCATCATCCCTCGCGGCCTGCTTTGCTTCTTCGGGCGCAGCGAGTGGCTGAGAGGAGGGAAGTGACCCGTGGCTTAGAAGTAGTGTCTGGAGGGGAGGGGTGGGGGGTGGGGGCAGCAAGGGGCAGGAGATTGGGGAGTGGGGGGAGCAAGCGGTCAGTGAGGGGGTGGGGACGAGAGAGAGCGAGTGGCTGGACGGGTGGCAGGGAAGCGAGCGCGTGGTTGGGGAATGCGTGGGGGAGGGGTGTGGGGGGGTAAGTGGCAAATGAGTGGCCAAGGGGGAGAGCATTTTCCTACGCATGCGAGTCCTGGCAACGCAAGATATGGGCAGCATCTGTACGTAGGAGACCGTTTGGAGCACTTTGACGTCAGCGGGTCGCTGCGTTGTCAGGAGTCACTTTGATATATAAGTGACTTGGATCTTGGAATGCAGAGTAGAATTTCAATTTTCCAATGATACCAAACTTGGAGGAGTGGCAGACAGTGAGGATGATATGAACCACCTGCAGCAGGGGCATAGATAGGCGAGCAGAATGGGCAGAGGTGGCAGATGGAATTTAATATTGACAAGTGTGAGATGATGCATTTTGGCAGAAGAGATAAGGTGAGGCGACATAGATTTAATGGCACATTTCCAAAGAGTGTGCAGGAACAGAGGGACCTGGGGGTGCATGTGCATCGATCTTTGAAGGTGGCAGGACATATTGAGAGATTGGTTAGCAAAGCAGATGGGATCGTGAGCTTCATAAATAGAGGCATTGAATACAAAAGCAGGGAAGTTATGTACAAACTCTATAAAGCTCTGGTTAGGCCCCAACTGGAGAATTGCATTCAGTTACGGTCACCACACTTTAGGAAGGATGTGAGGGTCTTTGAGAGGGTGCAGAGGAGATTTACCAGAATGGTTCCAGGGGTGGGGAATTTTAGTTACAAGGTTAGGTTGGAGAAGCTGGAGTTGTTCTCCTGGATCAGAGGAGATTGAGGGGAAATTTGATGAGGTATACAAGATTGATGGGCTTAGATAAGTTAGACATGAAAAACAGTTCCCATTAGCTGATGGTACAAGGTCCAGAGGAGACAGAATGAAGGTTTTGGGCAACAGATGCAGGGGGAATATGAGGAAGCACTTTTTTATGCAGCGAGTGGTAATGATCTGGAAAACCCTGTCCACAAGGGTGGTGGAAGTGGCGGCAATCAATGATTTCAGAAGGAAATTGGATTGATACTTGAAGGAAATAAACTTGCAGGACTGTGGGGATTGAGTGGGAGTGGATTAACTGGATTGCTGTGTGGAGAGCTGGCATGGGCTCAATGGGCTGAATGGCCTCCATCTATGCAGTAAATGACTCTCTGATAATGAGGCCCCTTGTTTAATTCTGGTATTGGTTGGAAATCTGGAGTAAGTTGGTTTCCTTCTGGATTGGAGTTGGTGTTTCAATAAGAATTTTCACTGAGGAACCAATGTGAAATTGCCCTTAAAATGAAGTATTCTTGTCTTGGGGCAGTTGTGATTGGGTTACAGTGCAACACACTAAATACTACATCACAAATATACATTCCTCTAAGACACAAAAACCGAACGGGAAAGATGAATCATCAGTGGCTAACAAGAATTTAAAGATTGGAGTAGATCAAAGGAAGTTCCAGAAAAAGTGGTAAACCTGAGAATTGGGAGCAATTTAGAATCCAACAAAGGATGACCAAGCAACTGAAAGGGAAAAGAATATGAATGCAAGCTAGCGAGCAATATAAAAGGCAAACTGTAAAAGCTTCTTTGGGTATGTGAAAAGGCAAAGATTAGCAAGGAACAAATGTGGGTCCATTACAGGCAGAGACTGAACTATTCAAAATGGAGAATAGGGAAATGGCAGAGAAACTAAACAATTACTTTGTGTCTGTCTACACGGAGGAAGATACAGAAAATCTCTCAAATACTGGGGAACTAAGCGACTTGTGAAAATGAGGAGCTGAAGAAATTAGTATTAATAGAGGTTAGAAAAAAAAAATTAACTGGATTGAAGATCGATAAATCCCCTGGACCAGAGTGTTGAAGGAGGTGACTATAGAGATAGTGGATGCGTTGGCGGTTATCTTTCAAAATTCTATAGATTCTGGAAAGGTTCCTGAAGACTGGAAAGTAGCAAATGTAACCCCACTATTTAAGAAAGGAGAGAGAGAGAAAACAGGGAGTACAGACCTGTTAGTTTGATAGTAGTAGGGAAAATGTTAGAATCTATTATAAAGGATGTGATAACTCGACACTTAGATAATATGATTGGGCAGAATCAACATGAATTTATGAAAGGGGAATCATGTTTGACAAACCTGTTGGTGTTTTTTGAGGATGTTACTTGTAGCATTGATAAAGGAGAACCAGTGGATGTGATGTATTTGGATTTTCAGAAGGCTTTTGATAAGGTCCCACACAGGTTAGTAAACAAAATTAGAGCGCATGGGATTGGGGGTAATGTACTGGTATGGAATGAGAATTGGTTAACAGACAGAAAGCAGAGTAGGAATAAATGGGTCATTCTCAGGATGGCAGGCTGTTACTAGTGGGGTACCACAAGGATCAGTTCTGGGGCCACAGTTGGTCACAATCTATATAAATTATTTGGATGTGGGGGCCAAATGTTGTAATTCCAAATTTACTGTTGACACAAAACTGTGAGAATGTAAGTTGTGAGGAGGCTTCAAGGGGACTTGGACAGGCTAAGTGAATGGGCAAGAATATGGCAGATGGAATATAATATGAATAAGTGTGAAGTTATCCACTTTGGTAGAAAAACAAAAGAGTATTTCTTAAATGATGAGAGGTTGGGAAGTGTTGATGTCCAAAGGGACCTGGGTGTCCTTGTTCTTGAGTCATTAAAAGCTAGCATGTAGATGCAGCAAACAATTATGAAGTCAAATGGTATGTTGGTCTTTGTTGCAAGGGGATTTGAGTACAGGACTAACAAAGTCTTGCTGCAATTGTATAGAGCCTTGGTGATACTGCACCTGGAGTATTGTCTACAGTTTTGGTCTCATCTAAGGAAGGATCCGCTTGCCATGGAGGGAATGCAATGGAGGTTCACCAGACTAATCTCTGGGATGGCGGGATTGTCTTATGAGGAGAGATTGAGGAAACTGGGCCTGTGTTCTCGAGTTTCGAAGAATGAGAGGTGATCTCTTTGAAACTTACAGGGCATGACAGGGTGGATGTAGATTAGAACATAAGAAATAGGAGCAGGAGTAGGCCATTCAGTCCCTCAAGCCTGCCCCACCATTCAATAAGATCATGGCTGATCTGTCCCAGGCCCCAACTCCTCTTTCGGGCCTGCTCTGCCTAACCCTCGACTCCGAGTTTTCAAAAATCTATCTCCTCAAATACATTTAGTGACCTAGCCTCCACAACTCTGAGGTAGAGAATTCCAGAGATTCACCACCCTCTGAGAGAAGAAATTCCATCGCATCTCAGTTTTAAATGTGTGTCCCCTTATTCTGTAATTATGTCCCCTAGTTTGACATTCCCCCACCAGTGGAAACATATTCTCAACATCTACCCTGTCAAGCCCCCTTAAAATCTTGTATGTTTCTATAAGATCACCTCTCATTCTTCTAAACGCCAATGAATAAAGGCCTAACCTGTTTAGCTGTTCTTGATTAGGCTGATTCCTGGGATGAAGGAGTTGTCTTGTGAACCTTTTCTGAACTGCCAGTATATCCTTCTTTAAATACGGGGACCAAAACTGTACGCAGTACTCCAGGTGTGGCCTCACCAACATCCTGTACAGTTGTAACAAGACTTCCCTATTTTTAAACTCTAACCCCCTAGCAATAAAGGCCAAAATTCCATTTGCCTTCCTAATTACTTGCTGCACCTGCATGCTAACTTTTTGTGTTTCCTGTACAAGAACACCCAGATCCCTCTGTTCTGCAGTATTTTGTAGTCTTTCTCCATCTAAATAATCTGCCTTTTTATTCTTCCTACCAAAGTGAATGACCTCACACTTTCCCACATTGAACACCATCTGCCAAGTTTTTGCCCACTCACTTAACCTATCTATATCCCTTTGCAGATTCGTTGTGTCCTCATCACAACATGCCTTCCCACCTATTTTTGTATCGTTAGCAAATTTGGATACACTACACTCTGTCCCTTCCTCTAAGTCATTAATATAGATAGTAAATAGTTGAGGCCCTAGGACCGATCCTTGTGGCACCCCACTAGTTACAACTTTCCAACCTGAAAAAGACCCATTGATCCTGATACCCTGAGCTCTTATTTTTTGTGCAATAACCTTTTATGTGGCACCTTATCAAACGCCTTCTGAAAATGCAAATGCGCTACATCTACTGGTTCCCCTTTATTCACTCTACTTGTTATATCCTCAAAGAACTCTAACAAATTTGTCAAACATGTCAAACTAGTAGAGTTGTTGAAGGGGAGCCAGTGGATGTGGTTTATTTGGACTTTCAGAAGGCTTTCGACAAAGTCCCATATAAAAGATTCGCATGTAAAATTAAAGCGCATGGGATTGGGGGTAGTGTATTGTGATGGATAGAAAATTGGTTGGCGGACAAGAAACTAAGAGTAGGGATGAATGGGTCTTTTTCTGAATGGCAGGCAGTGACTAGTGGGGTACTGCAGGGATCGGTGCTAGGACCCCAGCTATTCACAATATATATTAATGATTTAGATGAGGGAACTAAATGTAATTTGCAGATGGAACAAAACTGGGTGGGGGGGGGGGGGGTGAGTTGTGAAGAGGATGCAGAGAGGCTTCAGGGTGATGTGGACAAGTTGAGTGAGTGGGCAAATGCATGGCAGATGCAGTATGATGTGGATAAATGTGAGGTTATCCACTTTGGTAGCAAAAACAGGAAGGCAGATTATTCTCTAAACGGCTATACAAAGAACAAAGAACAGCACAGCACAGGGACAGGCCATTCGGCCCTCCAAGCCTGCGCCGATCTTGATGCCTGCCTAAACTAAAGCCTTCTGCACTTCCGGGGACCGTATCCCTCTATTCCCATCCTATTCATGTATTTGTCAAGATGCCTCTTAAATGTCGCTATCGTACCTGCTTCCACCACCTCCCCCGGCAGCAAGTTCCAGGCACTCACCACCCACTGTGTAAAGAACTTGCCTCGCACATCCCCTCTAACCTTTGCCTCTCACCTTAAACCCATGTCCCCTAGTAACCAACTCCTCCACCCTGGGAAAAAGCTTCTGACTATCCACTCTGTTCATGCCGCTCATAACTTTGTAAATCTCTATCATGTCGCCCCTCCACCTCCGTTGTTCCAGTGAAAACAATCCAAGTTTATCCAACCTCTCCTCATAGCTATTGCCCTCCAGACCAGGCCACATCCTGGTAAACTTCTTCTGTACCCTCTCCAAAGCCTCCACGTCCTTCTAGTAGTGTGGCGACCAGAATTGCACGCAATATTTTAAGTGTGGCCTAACTAAGGTTCTGAAGAGCTGCAGCATGACTTGCCAATTTTTATACTCTATGCCCCGACCGTTAAGGCAAGCATGCCGTATGCCTTCTTGACTACTTTATCCACCTGTGTTGCCACTTTCTGTGACCTGCGGACCTGTACGCCCAGATCTCTCTGCCTGCCAATACTCCTAAGGGTTCTGCCATTTACTGTATACCTCCCACCTGCATTAGATCTTCCAAAATGCATTACCTCACATTTGTCCGGATTAAACTCCATCTGCCATTTCTCCGCCCAAGTCTCCAACCGATCTATATCCTGCTGTATCCTCTGACAATTCTCATCACTATCCGCAACTCCACCAACCTTTGTGTCGTCTGCAAACTTACTGATCAGACCGGCTATGTTTTCCTCCAAATCATTTATATTAACTACAAAGAGCAAAGGTCCCAGCACTGATCCCTGCAGAACACCACTAGTCGCATCCCTCCATTCAGAAAAGCACCCTTCCATTGCTGAGGGGAATATGCAACAAGACCTGGGTGTTTTTGTACACCAGTCACTGAAGGTAAGCATGCAGGTCCAACAGGCATTTTAAAAAAGGCAAATGGTATGTTGGCCTTCATAGCAAGAGGATTCGAGTACAGGAGCAGGGATGTCTTGCTGCAATTATACAGGGCCTTGGTGAGGCCACACCTGGAATATTGTGCGCAGTTTTGGTCTCCTTATCTGAGGAAGGATGTTCTTGCTATAGAGGGAGTGCAGCGAAGGTTCACCAGACTGATTCCTGGGATGGTGGGACTGACGTATGAGGAGAGATTGAGTCGGTTAGGATTATATTTGCTGGAGTTCAGAAGAATGAGGGGGGATCTCATAGAAACCTATAAAATTCTAACAGGACTTGACAGGGTAGATGCAGGAAGGATGTTCCCGATGGTGGGGGAGTCCAGAACCAGGGGTCATAGTCTAAGGATACGGGGTAAACCTTTCAGGACTGAGATGAGGAGAAATTTCTTCACCCAGAGAGTGGTGAGCCTGTGGAATTCACTACCACAGAAAGCAGTTGAGGCCAAAACATTGTATGTTTTCAAGAAGGAGTTAGATATAGCTCTTGGATTTAAAGGAATCAAAGGATATGGGGTGAAAGCGGGAACAGGTTACGGAGTTGGATGATCAGCCATGATCATAATGAATGGCAGAGCAGGCTCGAAGGGCCGAATGGCCTACTCCTGCTCCTATTTACTATGTTACTATGATTTCCCTTTCATAAAACCATGTTGACTCTGTTTGATTGCATTATATTTTTCTAAATGTCCTGCTATTTCTTCCTTAATAATGGACTTTAGCATTTTCCCAATGACAGATGTTAAGCTAACTGGTCTGTAATTTCCTGCTTTCTGTCTCCCTCCTTTCTTGAATAGGGGTGTCACATTAGCGTTTTTCCAATCCGCTGGTACCCTACTGGAATCCAGTGAGTTTGGTATATTATGACCAATGCCTCCACTATCTCTGCAGCCACTTCTTTTAAAACCCTTGGATGCAGGCCATCAGGTCCTGGCGACTTGTCTGTCTTTAGTCCCATCAGTTTGTCCAGCACCTTTTCCCTCGTGATAGAGATTGTTACAAGTTCCTCCCTCCCATTTACACCTTGCTCATCTATTATTGGGATGTTTATAGTGTGCTCCACCGTGAAGACCTCTAAGGGTCCCACACTTACTTTAACTACTCTCTTCCTTTTAATATACCCATAGAAGCTCTTACTGTTTTTTGTATTTCTTGCCAATTTGCTCTCTCAATCAATTTTCTCCCTCTTTATTAGTTTTTTAGTCATCCACTGCTGGTTTCTAAAAAAAATACCCAATCCTCTGGTCTACCACTCGTTTTTGCTGCATTGTGCACCTTTATTTTTGATTTGATACTCTCCTTAACTTCCTTTGTTATCCACTGGTGGTTCATCGTTCTCTTCGAGTCCTTCCTTCTGACTGGAATAAATGTTTGCTGAGTGTTGTGAAATATCTGCTTAAAAGTCTGCCACTGCTCATCTACTGACTTCCCCTGTAGCCTATCTTCCCAGCCCGCTTTAGCCAACTCTTTCTTCATACCTCTGTAATTGTCCTTGTTTAAGTTGAAGACACTGGTTTGAGACCCGAGTTGCCCACCCTCAAACTGAATTTGAAATTCTACCATGTTATGATCGCTTTCTCCCCCCCACCCCCCCCCCCCCCCCCCCCCCCCCCAAAGGATCCTAAACTACGAGATCTTTTATTAATCCTACCTCATTACACAATGCCAAATCTAAAATAGCCTGTTCCCGGGTAGGTTCTGCAATGTATTGCTCTAACAATCCCTGAGGCACTCTACAAATTTGTCTTCCATGCTACCTTTGCCAATTTGATTTGTCCAGTCTATATGCAGATTAAAATCACCCATGATAATTGCAGTGCCCTTCTTACATGCCTCCATTATTTCCTGATTTATATCTTGTCCTACAGAGAGGCGACTCTTCGGGGGCCTATAGACCACTCCCACCCGTGATTTCTTTCCCTTGCTATTCCTTATTTCCACCCAAACTGATTCTACATCACAATCTATTACACCTATATCATTACTCACAACTGCACTGATCCCTGGCTGGTGTCTAGAACTAGGGGACATAATCTCAGAATAAGGGGTAGGCCATTGAAAACTTAAATGAGGAATTTGTTCACTCGGCGGTGAATCTCTGGAATTCTCTACCCCATAGGGCAGTGCAATTTCATTCATTGAGCATGTTCAAGACAGAAATCGATAGATACTGATGACATCAAGGGATAGAGGGATAGCACGGGAAAGTGTCATTGAAATGGATGCTCTAATTGAATGGCGGAGCAGGCTTGACGGGCTGAATGGCCTACTCCTGTTCCTATGTCACAGAAATGGGAAACAGGCAAGGCCTCGGGAATGGGTGATTGGGAGCATTTTTTAAAATCAGTCACTCCCCAACTGAGTATCCATTACAGGCCGTGCCCTGATTTTATTGTACTTGCTTTTTCATGTAGATTGCAGAGTGCTGCTGATATAAAACCTTCCACCTTACTGTGCTTTTAGTTCTTCCCTCTTTTGTTTTCTCATTCCACTACCCTTTCCATTTCGTGTTAAGCCCTCCTTCAGTTTTTAACTCTAGTTATTCAGAGATCATGATTTACAGCAGCTGTTTTGACCTGTGATCCTAGGGTCTCACAGCCCCTGGCCCTCCAAACCCAGGCCACTCAGTCCTCTGCACTTGATATTTATACGTTTGACCTCTGAGTTTTGAGAGCCTAGATGTTTGAAAGGTTACTTATTGGTTCTGTTGCTGAATCCCAAATCAGCAACTTGAAATATGTGCAAATTAAAGGGACACAAATTTAAATGGTCTATATGGCCCTGAGACTTCATGGGAT
This sequence comes from Heterodontus francisci, assembly GCF_036365525.1. Classification (NCBI taxonomy): domain Eukaryota; kingdom Metazoa; phylum Chordata; class Chondrichthyes; order Heterodontiformes; family Heterodontidae; genus Heterodontus; species Heterodontus francisci. The sequence goes on along the minus strand of NC_090408.1, from coordinate 43,784,272 downwards.
TCACCTTTGCGATCTTTGGCAATGCACACTTGGAAGCCCAGGTTTGCACAGTGCACTGTTGGGCTGTAAACCTGTCAGCTGTGGCTCAGTGGGTAAAACTGTGGCCTCTGAGTTAAAGGTTGTGCGTTCAAATCCCATTCGAGACACTTGAGCGCATAATGTAGGTTGACACTGGGATGCTGAGGGAGTGCTGCACTGTTGGAACTGCTGTTTTTCGGATGAAGCATTAAACAGAGGTCCTGTCTTACCCCCCCCCCCCCCCTCCCCCCACCAAGTTAACGTAAAAGATCCCTTTGCACTATTTGGAAAGAAGCAGTGGAGTTCTCCCCAATGTCCTGGCCAATATTTATTCCTCAACCAACATTACTAAAACATATCATCTGATCATTTGTTTCATTGTGTGTGGGAGCTTTGTGTGCAAATGGCTCCTGTGGTTTCGAGATTGCAACACTTGAAAAGTACCTTACAGACAGTGATGTCCTGAGATTGTGAAAGGTGCTATAGAAATTCAAGTCTGTCTTTGCAGCTAGCTTTACTTCTCTGCTAATGGCTACAAGCCAGAGACCAGCAGGTGATCTAGTCCCAGGCATCTGCTGATGGCTTATTGCAGCCTCTGTGACTGAGTTCAATGCACTTCACTGCCCTTATCCCAACTCAGTCATTATTAGAAAATGGAGAAATCAGTTTCTGAGGAGATGTGACTCATGGTTCAGCGATTGTACCAAATCCTTCAGAACTGACCGTTGATGATTCAATAAAACAAATAAGGGATACGATGCAAACTAGAATTAACAATACCATAGTCCTGAGCACTGTTCCCAAAGTGTCTTTTCTCCATGAACCTGAGGGGTAGATCTGGTCCATGTGACTTGTATCAAAAAAGCTCAGACTTGTCAGTACAGAGACTTTCGATGCCTCTGAGCTCTGAAATAAAAACTTGTATTTAATGAGTTTCTTTTTAAGAGGAGTTCTGGTGCTTCATACTCAGACTATTCGGAAAATGTCTATTTGCTAGATTCTGCTCTGAGCCGCAAGATGATCCCTGGAGAATTGTCTGCTTTTCAGATTGTGGTAAGGTCCATAGTTGTAACCTCTGTTCAGGGTGGGACAATATTGTAACCCCCTCAATCCTGCATCAAACTGGATTACAGTGAAATTGTCGAGTTTTTTTTTGTTTCTGGGATGTGGGCGTTACTGACTAGGCCAGTAAATGCCCATCCATAATCACCCTTGACAACTGAGTGGCTTGCTAGGCTATTTCAGAGGGCAGTATAGAGTCAACCACATTGCTGGAAAGGACAGCAGATTTCCTTCCCAAAAGGACATTAGTGAACCAGATGGGTTTTTACGACAATTGACGATGGTTTCATGGCCATCATTGGACCAGCTTTTTTAAACTCCAGATTTATTAATTGAATTCAAATTTCACCATCTGCTGTAGTGGCATTTGAACCCATGTCCCCAGAGCATTAGCCTGGGCTCTGGATTACAAGTCCAGTGACATCACCACTACACCACCACCTCCCGTATAGAGAGAGACTTGAACCACAACCTCTGACAGGCAGACAGTTACGGTCTTTGCTGACCCATTGCCATCTGAGTCCTTCCGGTGGAATCGATGTTTGTTTGGCTTTCAGTTCCTGCAATTGGGGTTCAAGCAGAGAAATGGGCTGCAAGTTGGCAGAAGGCACAGGAGGGACCGAGGAAGTTTACTTCAGCATTGTGAGAAGACACAGGCAGTGTTATCTGGAGCTTGGCTGCAGGCCAGCCTCTGCAGGGTAATGAGTTCTGTCATTTACACAGTGGTTAGTTTATAACAATGAAGTCATGCATTACAGGAACTGCTGAGAGATTGGATTGTTGCAGGCCTTTTCTTTTGCCCATTTGTTCCTGCCCTGCTGACAGGCGCTCATTGTCCCACGTGGTTCCTTTTGCTCTGTAGCAACTGCCTCCTGTTGACAAAAATTGTTTTTTAAAAAAAATCTTTTTACAAACCTGAATTGTTCTGCACAAAGGACTGACTTGATGGGACTTGATGTGAAATAATCTCCATGTGTTGCCTGCTGGCGCAGGGTTCAAATATTTTCTGATGAAAGGTCACTGACCTGAAACATTAACTCTGCTTCTCTCTCCACAGATGCTGCCAGACCTGCTGAGTATTTCCAGCACTTTGAAATAAAAACAAATATTTTCTTGTTGGGTTTTAATGTTCAGACAAAATTAACTTCTTTTGTTGGGTAGATACTGCTTCAATTGGAAGCTTTTTTTAAACAATAGACATTCGCTGCCCCCTGGAGTGCTGCAAATTGGCCTAGTTTTTATTTTCCAAAAGTGCCATACAATTGGTTCAGCGAGACAGAAAATGTAACTGTCTGATAGAAAATGTAACTTTTAACCTACTGTAATTCTGCATGTTTTCCTGAGTCCCACCACTTTCCTCTCGTACCAGGCAGAGACTCCAGGTGCTGTTAAATTGTGCTGTGGATTTTGGGATTGCTCTAATCCTAAACTCAATATGGATGAAGAAGAGTTGATGTCATTTCTCTTCGCCTTTGACACAAAACATCAGGGCATCTAGCTGCTGCTTAAATTGTTTCAAGGTTTTTTAGCTCTACCCAGAGTCCCTTCCATGGTTTTTATCTCCATTATAAGAATTTCCTGATGTCACTCCTGAATTTCCTCCCTGTCTGTTTGAGTCCTTGGTCCCTTGTGTTCTTAGTTTAGCTAAGGGTTTTTACCTTTTCCAATTTGTTAATTATCTCAATCTCTAAGCTTTCTCTTGGGTATAGGTATTAAAGAATGTGGGGGAAAAGGTGGCATTATGTTGCACATCAGCCACAACCTCGTATGATGGAACAGGCTCGAGGGGCTGAATGGCCCCTTCCTGTTCTTATAGGAATAAAGTGTCCTCTTCTGGAAGAAAAGCCTAGATTTCTCCAGACATTCCTCCTAATACAGTCTTGACCTTGGGCATCTTGCTAGTGGTGTGATCTGACCAGAGCTCTGACGGTTTTTGAATGTTCCTTCCTCGGACTTGCATGCTGCTGCTTTACCTGTGCAGTTCAGCATTTTGTTTTACTGATCTCTGCTCTGTGTTGCTTGGCCGTGTTGGGTGCTAATATACTATCTGTGCCCTCCTTGGGTTTCTCCCTGATTTACTTTATGCCCTGGTGTTGTGCACAAGTCCAGAGTGGAGCTGGAAAGTCTGGTGACCTGCAAGTCTCAAGAAACAGTGGGTCTCCGCTTCCCCTACCCCATCCCAGGATAAGGTGCACAGGCCCTTGTGAAGTTGTCAACACCTTGTTACGACCAGGTAAGGAAGGGGCCTCGGGTTCCCCTTTCACCCCTTCTCTGGTTTGACCGTAACGGGTTTTATCCTTTTTTTCACAAACGCAGAAGATTCCAGAACATAAACTGGCCATTCAACCAAGTTCACGAGCTGCCAACTCCAATCCCGCTAACTCCTCATGTTCTTCATTTTACTTTTTCAAGCAACTATCTAGTTCACTTTAAATTAATTTCTGAGCTTTGCCAAGCTGAAGTCATGAATTCCACATTTGAGCTATTTCCTGCTTTTCTGCTTGTGAATTTGGTTGACGCCCTTGCTTGTTCTGAGTGCTCTCTCTGCTCCCTCTATGGTGTGAATTCCACAAGGTGTTGCCTTTTGACTTTTCAGCTAATTGTACCTCGTGGTAAATTAACCTGAGGCTCCATCTGCTGCACTTTGGTGGATGTAAAGGATCCCATGGCCACTCTTTGAAAAGCCGCAAGCAAGTTCTCCCCATTGTCCTGGCCGGGGTTTTGGTCTCAATCAACATCTAAAAAGAATTATCCAGTCATTGTTACCTCACTGTTTACAGGATATTGCTGTGTATATTATAACTGTGTCTCCACTTAAAGTACTTCATTGGATGTTGAGCACTTTGGGACATGCTGTGATTGTGAAAGGCGCTATATAAATGCAAGTTCATCAACGCTTTTGAGCATGTGCAGTTCACAATGATGTGTGGATCTTTATCTTGTACAGATCTCTGTTGGCCAAGTACAGGGTTGAGGTGTCTATGATCTATTGGGATATTCATCAAATTACAAGGCAGGATTCAATCTGTTTCAACACTGGGAATAACCTGTGTTTCTGTTGCTTCTCTAAATCTAATTGCGTCCTCCTGATACAGATCCTGGTCCCTGACCTCCTCCAGAATTGAAGGCTGCCAAATAAATACTGGTCACTTTAAATTTTTACTCAACTTTTGGTGCTTTTGCTGACAATGGGATTTGTGAGTTGTATGAAGCAGCGAATTCATTTTTTTATTTGAAATACAGCACTGAAACAGGCCCTTCGGCCCACTGAGTCTGTGCCAACCATCAACCACCCATTTATACTAATCCTGCATTAATCCCATATTCCTACCATATCCCCACCTTCCCTCAATTCCCCTACCACCTATCTATACTAGGGGCAATTTACAATGGCCAATTTACCTATCAACCTGCAAGTCTTTGGCTGTGGGAGGAAACCGGAGCACCTGGCAGAAACCCACGTGATCACAGGGAGAACTTGCAAGCTCTGCACAGGCAGTACCCAGAATCGAACCCAGGTCGCTGGAGCTGTGAGGCTGCGGTGCTAACCACTGTGCCACTGTGCCGTCCCCCTTATGTAGATGCCTGTTGTATACTGCCTTGGACTGGGACCCCTGTACACCAGCAACTCACTCTGGATTTACTGCTCTGGAGTCTGACGGTGCCCTTATTTTCTTTCTGTCTCTCAGTTGTGCTCATTGGCGACTCGGGTGTGGGAAAAAGTAATCTCTTATCACGCTTTACACGCAATGAGTTTAACCTGGAAAGCAAGAGCACAATTGGAGTGGAATTTGCGACCAGAAGTATCCAGGTGGATGGGAAGACTATTAAAGCACAGATCTGGGACACGGCTGGGCAGGAGCGATATCGAGCCATCACCTCTGCGTGAGTTTTACATTTACTAAAACAAAAGGTTGTCTGAGTGGCGTGCGTTTACATTTTTTTTCTCCTCTCTCTCCAGTGCCACACTCTGCATGTCGATACGGTGATACTGGGGGTTGTGGGGTAACAGGTAGAGTGGGGGGTTGTGGATTATGGCAGGCTGGGAGGGTGCTGTGGGGTATACCGATGAGGGGAAACCAGGTGGCCTTTTCTTGCATTGCTTGCTGGTTTACACAAGCTGACCTGCCGGCTTGACTCTGCATCAGCTTCAGTTTCTTGAGACTGAAACTCGATAGAAAAGAAGACCTGTCAGGGAGAAACCCTGGGCCCAAAAAAAGACGGTTGAACCCATTTAACATCCCCTTTTATGGTGTTGGTACAGACATGCACTTTATTCAAATTAAAAACAGCCAGCATTTTAAAAGGAATTCCAACCCTTTCTGGTGTAATTGTCTCATTTTAATCCATTAAGCTAGTTACGAATGTGTGTGAAGTGATGTTGAATTCTTTGTCTTGTGGTTAGATATTACCGAGGGGCAGTCGGTGCCCTGTTGGTTTATGATATCGCCAAACACCTTACCTACGAGAATGTGGAAAGGTGGTTAAAGGAGCTGAGGGATCACGCAGACAATAACATCGTCATCATGCTGGTAGGGAACAAGAGTGATCTGCGTCACCTCCGAGCTGTGCCTACAGATGAAGCAAAGGCCTTTGCAGGTTTGTGTTCTGGCTGTGTCTTAGGGCTATTCCTGTTTAATGCCCTGTTTTTGTAAACTGATGGCCAGAGGAATGATAAAGATCAGTAATGGATGTTCCTCCAACTCATGTCAATATTTGTGACTTTACATATTTAGTTTTCTGGTTAAGGGACATTGCACTTGAACTGAAAAATGTATGTGAAGGACTTTGCCAGAATTGCTCCCTAACATTTTATAGAAGTCTATATTTTTAAGATTTTGCAAAAAAATTCCATTTCCGTCCCCTCCTTCTCGTTGCTCGGCTGGAAGTACATGACTTGGATGAAACGTTATGGGCTGCACCATGCGCAGTGTTCCTGGGTCATTCTAGGGTGGCCTTGTCCTTGGCCTGGAAACAAGTCAGTCCATTGACCACAGCTGTGACATTGCACATGGGCTGTGAAGATCCAATGGAAGTGATCAGGTGAAACCAGGTTAGAAGGTGGGGAAAATTGAACCTGGTCTGTGAGACGGGGACTGAATTCCATCTGAAGATATAAATTCTGCCCTTTTTATATACTGCTTTGATTTTGAATTTGGGGAGTAAGTAGGGATGATTGGCACAATGGAGATTCTTGATGGGTACTTACACATTCTTCCCATCTTGTCTACCCCTAATAAATGCACCGAGCTTGGCTCAGTGATGGGGCACTCGTCTAAGTCAGGATGGGGCAGTCACAATCCATTGGTTTTGTTTCTGCAACTTCATCTAATCACTGATAAGCCAGTGATCTGACCGTCTACCTGGAGATGACAGGAGCTGGAGGAAAAAATAAAAGAATCTCATTTCTGTCCTGTGACTGACTTTATAAAAAAAAAATCTGACAGTGTTTTTTTGTTCCAGAAAAGAATGGATTGTCATTTATTGAAACTTCAGCTTTAGATTCGACAAATGTCGAGACTGCATTCCAGACCATCCTCACGGGTATGTGGATCTGCTTCAGAGATTGATTTTGAATCTGGACTAATCTGATCATTATTTTGTATTAAAAAATCTTCCATGTAGAATGCCTCTCTGACCTGATGTTTAAAAGTAGGGCTGCGTCTGATAAACTAGGTTACTTGGAGTCATGGTCATTTACAGCCCAGAAGAAGGCCATTTGGCCTATTGAGACCATGCAGACTCTCCACAGAGCTTTGCAGTCAGTCCCACTCCCTCGCTTGATTCCCATGACCCTGCAAGTATATTTCCCTCAAGTGGCCATTCAACTTCCTCTTGAAGTCATTGTCTCCACTTTCACTACTCTCGCGGGCAGTAAGTTCCAGGTCATTACCACCCACTGCAATAAAAAAAAAGTTCTTCCTTATCTTCCCCCACATCTCTTACCCAAAACAGTCAATGTGTGTCCCCTAGTCCTTGTACCATTATTTAATGGGAAGTTTTTCCTTGTGTAACTTATCTAAGTGTGTTAGTATGCAGGTACAGCAAGTAATTAGGAAAGCTAACGGAATGTTATCATTTATCACTAGGGGAACTGAATACAAAAGTAGGGAGGCTATGCTTCATCTATACAGGGCATTGGTGAGATCACATCTGGAGTACTGTGTATAGTACTAGTCTCCTTATTTAAGGAAGGATGCGTTGGAGGCAGTACAGAGAAGGTTTACTACACTAATACCTGGAATGGGTGGCCTGTCTTATGAGGAAAGATTGGACAGGGTAGGCTTGTATCTGCTGGAATTTAGAAGAGTAAGAGGCGACTTGATTGAAACATATAAGATCCTGAGGGGTCTTGACAGGGTGGATGTGGAAAGGATGTTTCCCCTTGTGGGAGAATGTAGAACTAGGGATCACTTTTAAAAATGAGGGGTCGCCCACTTAAGACCGAGATGAGGAGAAATTTTTCTCTGAGGGTCATGAGTCTTTGGAATTCTCTTCGTCAAAAGGCAGTGGAAGCAGAGTCTTTGAATATTTTTAAGGCAGAGGTAGATAGATTCTTGATAAGCAAGGGGGTGAAAGGTTATCGGGGGTAGGTGGAAATGTGGAGTAATCAGTTCAGCCATGAACTTGAATGGCAGAGCAGGCTTGAAGGGCCAAGTGGCCTACTCTTGCTCCTAGTTCGTATGTACACTTCTATTAAATCTCCCCTCAGTCTTCTTTGTTCTAAGAGAACAAACCCAGCTTTTCCAATCTAAACTTCTAACTAAAATCCTCCATCCCTGGAACCGTTCTGGTAAATCTCCTCTACGCCCTGTCAAGGACCCTTGCATCCTTTCTGAAGTGTAGTGACCAGAACTGGAAGCAATACTCCAGTTGGGACCTAACCAGAGCTGTATAAAGGTTTAGCATAACCTCCCTACTTTTATGTTAATAATCAGTTAAGTTATGCAATTATATGTAGATAAGACTGTTCCATTTTCCACCACAGAAAGAAGTGCCATGTGCCTCTTGTGGAGGTGTCATGGGTTGAGCATCTCTGGGCTTCTTATTTTGAGTGTGTCATCAGTTTTTGCAATTCCAAAGTATGATTGCTGGGTGAGATCAGCTGAGAGTCTGGCTGCTCTGTACAGCTTTTTGTTGATCTTCAGCTCAGACTTGAAGAAAACAAGAAATCCCCAAATTGGTCAGTCTCCAATCAAGAGGGATTCTTAAGGGGATGATGATTTAAAATCTTAGAGTTAATTTTTATGCACATCAAACTGGGATGTTGATGGCAACGAATGAAACTCTGCCCTCAGACAGCTGGTGTTCCCAACACTACTCCCAGCTCGGGCATAACTCAGACTAGATATGAAGACCCTTTTACTCTGCCTCAGTAACATGCCTTAACATCACTGCTGCACCAGGAGAATATTAACATGTGCAAATCAGCCAGCAACTTGTGGTAAGGACGAGAGACGCCGTCAATTGTGAACAGCCAAAAGTTGCTGGACAGTTTGTGCTGCTCCTAGTGAGCTTCACAAAAATGGCATCTTGCCCTCGTTCTCCCTGTGATTTTTCGTGAAGTTACTGCATTTGTGTATTAATTACCCATTTAACTTGCTATAGAAAGTTAACTCTCGTGATTAATGGCATAAGTAACCTTTTGACAGTGTGATAGATGTTGATGACTGCCAATCAACTTCTCTCGCCCAGAAAGTGAACAAATAAGTGTGGAGTCCCATTCCTTCTGGTAGAGAATTGTTGGCGATTTTAAAAAAATTAAACATTGTTTCTTTCCCTTTCTTTCTTTCCCCCTCATTATTTCTTTCTGTACCTGAATTGACTAATTTACCCTCCTTCTCAGTCTTTCCTCTTTCTTTCTCAATCCATAAATCTCATTGGTTAAGGAGATAGACTGTTGCCCTCGTCATGCTGTATCAGCACTCACTTCCAGATACAGAACAGAAGGGTTTGAGCTGAAATCTACCTAACTATGCACATTGTGAGAGCCCTGCTCCTGCAGATTCCTGTCCAATAAACTCCTGATGGGTTTTTTTTTAAGCTTCTTGAGGAGTTGAGGATATTAATGGAAGGGCAGGTGGAAAGTGCAAAATGCAGTCCTGTTTTCAGTGATATAATGCTGTTGAAATTTTCATGAGTCAATGTGTGGATCACTAAGCATAAACTTTGCTTGTCTTCCAATTAAACCCCTACTGAGCCAAACAATTACCATGTCCTATTGTACCAGAAGAAAGCTGAAAATCCCAATTATTCTTAGTGACAGACATTCTTTTTACTGGCAAGTCCTGGTTGTTTTTTTTTATTCATTTGTGGGATGTGGGTGTCGCTGGCTAGGCCAGCATTTATTGCCCATCCCACATTGCCCTTGAGAAGGTGGTGGTGAACTGCCTTTTTGAACCGCTGCAGTCCTTGGGGTGCTGTTAGGAAGGGAGTTCCAGGATTTTGACCCAGCGACAGTGAAGGAACAGCAATATAGTTCCAAGTCAGGGTAGCGTTTGGCTTGGAGGGAAATTTACAGGTGGTGGTCCCATGCATCTGCTGTCCTTGTCCCTCTAGGTGGTAGAGGTCGCGGGTTTGGAAGGTGCTGTCGAAGGAGCCTTAGTGAGTTGCTGCAGTGCATCCTGTAGATGGTACACACTGCTGCCACTGTGCGTCAGTGGTGAAGGGAGTGAATGTTCAAGGTGGTGGGTGGGGTGCTGATCAAGCGGGCGGCTTTGTCCTGGATGGTGTCGAGCTTCTTGAGTGTTGGAGTTGCACCCGTCCAGGCAAGTGGAGAGTATTCCATCACACTCCTGACTTGTGCCTTGTAGATGGTGGACAGACATTGGGGTGACAGGAAGTGAGTTACTCGCCGCAGAATTCCCAGCCTCTGACCTGTTCTTGTCGCCACAGTACTTACATGATTGGTGCAGTTCAGATTCTGGTCAATGATAGTGGGGGATTCAGCGATTGTAATGCCATTGAACGTCAACGGGAGATGCCAGTGTTGTAGCTGTACTGGAACAGCTTGGCTAGGGGTGAGGAACAAGTGTCTTCAGTACTATTTCTGGAATGTTGTCTGGGCCCATAGCCTTTGCAGTATCCAGTGCCTTCAGCCATGTATGGAAATTTCTATTCTTATGTCCTGGAGTCTAACCTCCTGCTTTTATCATATCTATAATGCACATCTCTTTTGGAGTGTTGAGAATTGTTATGTGGTTGTCACTCAGCAGTGTTGTTCCCCAGCAACTCTGTTACAGAGCAGTCAAGTGTGATTCCTGTTGTCAGTGTTTGTGGTCGAGCTCCTCGCGATAAATTAGCACAGCCACCTCCTTCAGTAAATATTTCTCAGGAGTGGATGAAGTAGCATTCCATGGCCTGACTAGCTTGTTTTGCATTCATCACTTCACCTTTTAATGCTCAACATCAGTGACCTAAAATGTTACTTAAGCTGTAAAGAGTGAGGTGGATGGGATGTTATTGTAGCAAGTGGCAATGCACCAGAATGCATGTAGTAAACTCCATTAGTTATTCCTGGCAGAATGAGGGTCATGATCTCTTGGGTCTGCAGTTGGAATGTGATCCTACTCTTCCTTCTTGCCTCTTAGTGACCAGTGCAGGAACTGCATGTCAAAGCTGCATTTGAGGCCAGTAAGCTACAGAATAAAGAGAAAAATAAAGGATTTATGTATTTTTAAAAATTCCATCTTTCCACTAGCCCACCTGGCCAAACATCTGGTGATGTTCCCCTTGCCCGAACTCACATCTTTCTTTAGTTTCTCTCATCTCTCGTGTCCTCTCTGAGCTCATCTTGTCCATGAAATGCACATCCCTGTTCCCTTAATGCTATTCCCACCAAACTGATCACCCAACTTCCCCTCATGCTCCCCATATTAGCCGATATTGTAAGCGGTTTTCCCCCTTAGGGTGTTGTTCCTCTCTCCTTTAAATTTGCCACCATCACCCCTTTCTCAAAACAACCCTTGACTCCACCGCCCTTGCAAACTAACCGTCCCATCTCCAGCCTCCCTTTCCACTCAAGTTCGTGGAATGTCTCCTCCCAAATCTCTTCCCATCTTTCCTGGAATTCCATGTTTGAATCCCTCCAATCAGGTTTCTGCCCCTGCCACAGTACTGAAAAAGCTCTTCGGATGTCATTTATAACTTTGCTATGTGACTGGGACAAAGGTAAACTTCTCCCCCTCGTCCTTCTCGACCTGTCTGCAGCCTTTGACATGGTTGACCACACCATCCTCCTCAAATGCCTCTCCACTGTCATCTAACTGGGTGGAACTGCTCTTACCTGATTCCATTCTTATTTATGTAACCATAGCCAGAGAATCACTTTCAATGGCTTCTCTTCCTAGTCCCGCACCATTACCTCTCATCCCCCAAGGATCTATCCTTGGCCCCCTCCTATTTTTCGTCTATGTACTGCCCCTCAGTGACTTCATCTGAAAGCAGTTAGTTTTCACACATGCTGATGACACTCAGCTCTACCTCATCGTCACTTCTCTCGACTCTGCCACTGTTGCTAAATTATGAGACTGCTTATTTGACATGCAGTACTTGAGCAGAAATTTCCTGCAATTAAATATTGGGAAGACTGAAGCAATTGTTTTTGGTCCTTGCTCCCAATTCCATTCCCTAGCTACCGACTCCATTCCTCTCCCTGGCAACAGTCTGAGATTAAGCCAGTCCGTTCGCAACCTTGGTGTCATATTTAACCCTGAGATGAGCTTCCGACCTCATTTGTGCCATCACTAAGACTGCCTAGTTTCACCTCCATAACATCGTTTGACTTAGCCCCCATCTCAGCTCATCTGCTGAAACCTTCATTCATACCATCATTACCTCTAGACTTGACTATTCCAATGCACTCCTTCCTGGCTGGTCTCCCACACTGTACTCTTCAAAAGTCATCTAAGTCTCTGTTGTCCATGTCTTATATTGTACCAAGTACCGTTCCCCTATCGCCCCTGTGCTCACAGACCTACATTGGCTCCTGGTCAAATGTCTTAATTTTAAAATTCTCATCCTTGTTTTTAAATCCCTCCATGGCCTTGCCCCTCCCTAACACTGTCATCTCTTCCAGCTCCATAACCCTCTGCACTCTAATTCTGGCCTGTGCATCCCTGATTTAATCGTTACACCTTGGTGGCCATGTCTTCAATTGCCTAGGCACCAAACTTTGGCATACTCTTCCTACACTTCTTCCCCCCCCCCCCCCACCCCCCCTTTCTTCCTTTAGGACACTCCTTAAAACCTACCTCTTTGACCAAGCTTTTGGTCATCTGACCTAATATCTCCTTTTGTTGCTCAGGGTTGTATTTTGTTTTATAATTCTCCTGTAAAGTGCCTTGGGGCATTTCATTATGTTAAAGGTGCTATATAAATATAAGTTGTTCTCCCCCCTGTGTTTGCATTGTGGAAAACTCTGCTGTTTGAGATTCTAAAGGATTTCCTATTCCAATTTACTGCATTAGGATCTGATTCTCCCAATGCTAAATTTTATATAAATCTGTGGAAACTACTGCTGCATTATGTATTTTCAGATGTCATACTTGCATTTTTAAAGTATGTTTAAATTGATGATACTTGGGATAATCTGTAATCTCTGATGTTCTGAGCTGCAATATTTAAATATACTGGGACATCCTCCAAACCTGAATTGTTGACATTGCAAAACTAATTTACATTTGGTATAATCTGTGTAAATTTACACAAGAATAGACTCTGAATTAGGGCCAGAACCATTAGATGGAGGCTTCAGTTATGAAAAGATTGTAATAAAATGTTTTGTTTCCCTCCTAGAAATTTATCGTATTGTGTCTCAGAAGCAAATGTCAGACAGGCGTGAAAATGACATGTCACCGAGTAACAATGTGGTCCCCATTCACATGCCTCCAACTACTGAAAACAAACCAAAGATGCAATGCTGTCAAAATATCTGAGATACAGTAGTCGCTTTCCATTCCGAGCCTCCATATACTGTACCTGTGTAGTGCTTACAGTTTATTCCTTTGGTTTTTGTAATTCAAAATTTGCTGATTAATGTGGCAATTATCTTAAACTTGTTACTGTCTTTATAAACAAATTCTGACATGTTAAATTGATGTCAGCTATGGAGCATTTTTATATATAATATATATATATTCACAGGTAGTGTAAAATGGTTTAAAAATAAAACCATTTTGTAAATGAAGTTATCATGTAAAGTAATGCTATTTCTAAGTGGTAGCAATAGGGCAGATGGAATGCAACACTCATGAGCCTTACTGTTGGTGTTTTAAGAGATGGAAATGCTTGTTCAGATCTGGAATGCTCATGAAGTGTGAACAACACAGATGGCATTTCTTTAGTCAGCTCATCACTAATTTGCCCCTCTCTCCCTCCCTCTCCCTCTCTGTCATGGTTTCTGGTATTACATGTAATTGTTTTGTAAATGATTCATATTTTATGCATGTGCTATGTCTCTTTTTTTCAAATTTTTAGGTTATAATGGTTTAAAATATACTCTGTGTACTTGAATCTTAATTAAAATGAAATGGAAGGGGATTTACTTGGTTTATTTCAATGCAAAGTTATGCTTCTATTTACGGGATGCAGACTGCAGATCAGAGCCATATAACTGGAATGTCCCATTGTTGGAATCTAGTTCAGACTGATGTTTTGACTGTCTACTTCAGTAAATGGGTTCTACAAGAAAAAAGTACATTTCAGATCATTTGGGTACTTTGGGTTTAAGTTGAGAGCATTGTCCCAGCTCTAAGGGAGGTAAGGGCACAGAAAGCACTTTGGGTGGGGAGTTCAGTATGTGGTTTAGTACCACTGCTGGCTGATTGCTGAAGGACATAACTACCAGACTGGGCCTGCATTGGGTAACCAATGCGAAATAGTAATCTGCCTTATTCACCGTCCTCACTAACTTACCTGTATATTCATGATGGCAGTGGTCGGTCTGATCACTTTGCAGTCCTTGTGAAGATAGTCTCTTCCACTATGTGGTTGTTCTCTGTCATGTAGTGTGACAGAGACTGAGAGGACAGTTCTATCAACCTATATTTTTTTAAAATAGGGAATGTAGAAGGGAATGCCAGCACCAGGCATACCTCAATGAAGTATCAACTTCTTGGAGCTGCTCCACATGGCTAGCTGCCTGCTAAACAGCAAAATCAGCAGCTGATCCCACAGCTAATGGAACAGAGCTAAGCTCTGTGGCCCTACCACAGCCATAGAAACATAGAAAATAGGAGCAGGAGTAGGCCATTCAGCCCTTCGAGCCTGCTCCGCCATTCATTATGATTGTGGCTGATCATTCAATTCAGTAGCCTGTTCCGGCTTTCGCCCCATACCCTTTGATCCCTTTAGACCCAAGAGCTATATCTAACTCCTTTTTGAAAACATACAATGTTTTGGCCTCAACTGCTTTCTGTGGTAGTGAATTCCATAGACTCACCACTCTCTTGGTGAAGAAATTTTTCCTCATCTCAGTTTTGAAAGGTTTACCCCGTATCCTTAGACAATGACCCCTGGTTCTGGACTCCCCCACCATCGGGAACCAGTTGAGATTGGTGGACAATATGGCAACTATCAGGAGGTGGCTACATGAACATATTCCATCCCTTGCACTGTCTCCCTTCATCTTGAGTACAGTCACAAAGAAAAAATAGTAAAGTTATTGCAAAAAGACAAAAAATAAAATTTAGTGAAAGTAACATTTATTACTTTTCACAAAATATGACAACTCTGAGCAACCTTATAACAATTCAATTCTTGAGTATTGTGTGTGGTCTTCAAAGCATGATCTATACTATGGAACTATCACTACTGACGGCCTACATGTTCCTTTTTACAGCAATGTATTTACACCCTTCAGTGAAATATTGTGAAGCATTTGGTTGTATGCTATAGTTCAAGCCCCCATCCTAAAGGGTAGGCTGTTAAAAGCAATCAAATTTATAGACTGTCTTTTTACACTTCTATACAGTAGAATTCCTATGTTACAATAATCACTGCTGGTCTCTGTAAAGTTACTGATCTTTAAGAATTCAATTAGCCTAGAAGTGACTTTCTGCTCAACTTGTATTAAGCTGAATAACAGTATAAGAGTATTGACCCTGTATTTCTGGACTCCCCACACTGCCCCCCTCCCCCCCAGCTTTCTGCCATTATCATTGCTGCACTATCGCTGCATCTGATCTATTTCCAATTGTAATGTTGTCTTACCTCATCCTATGTTTATATTTTTTCTGGATTTTTTTTTTTACCTTTTTCTAAGTGAAAAGTTAATTCACAATTTTTACATGCAGCTAATTGGTAACTTTTAAAACATTTTTCTCAGCCTGAATTTTTCTCTCCTAATTCTGGCCTCGTGAGCATTCCCAATTTTAATCGCTTCTCCATTGGTGGCTACACCTTCAGTTGCCTCAGCACCAGGCTCTGGAATTCCCTCCTTAAACCTCTGTCTTTCTACCTTGCTTTCCTTCTTTGAAGACAATCATTAAAACCTAACTCTTTGACCAAGCTTTTGATCGCTTGCCTTATGTAGCTCAGTGTCATATTTTGTTTTTTGATGCTCTTTTGAAGCACCTTTGGACATTTTATTACATTAAAGGTGTAAGTAAATTATTAAATGAGATGTAACAGTAAATGAAATATTCCAATGGTGGGTAGGTCATTATAAACAATATTGTTCCACATTCCAGCACTGACATAACTGGGTTAACATTTAATGGGCATGTTTTAATTACTGTAAATCACACAATATAAACATTCTAATAAATAGGGAAATGTGGAATACAGAACTTGTATATGGTGTTTCACTAGCAAATACTGAAATTAAATGCCCTTTAAATCACATTATGCAATGCTGTATTAATTTGTAGTTTATTGTACAGATAAATAGCACACAGCCAGCCGATAGCAAAATAAATCACTGACCCCAGAATGAATAAAAACACTAACTTCATATGTATATTGTGAATGAAATAGGAAGGAAGTACATTTTAAGGATCTTGAAACCTGCTACTACCTCAGTGCAGCTTGTAACTTGTACAAACTTAATTGGACAGTATGATTTATCAGGTTTTCCTCTTTGATTGAATATATTCTGGATCTCACACTCGCTATGGAATATCCTTTAGTAGTTATAGTCATCCAAATAAGAAATACTTCCAATGTTGGTACACTATGTTACATGATTTAACCTAAATGATACAGTATTTGTCAGGATTCATCTTTAGGTCACTTTTGATGCAAAATTATTTCATTAGGGCTTTGACATCAATGCTACGTGAGCTTTCAACCTTTTCATTCAGCCTGGACAATAATTGCCTCACCTACAAATGCAATTCAGCTCAGGAACAATTCTTGAAATTTCATGTGGTAAACATGATACAGCAACATCCACATTGCTTACTCTTCAGTATCCTAATAAATAATTTGATCTCCAATGCTTCATACTGCAATGGAGAATCCTACCAATCTTCTATATACTACCTCTGTTGGGTTTAAAATGCCTACTAGCGTGGTCAATGAAACTCTGGCCACACGTCACTAATTCTCTTAAATAATGGCTCTATTTCAATAAGTCATCAGCATTAAGTGGCAATAATGATTAAAGTTAAGAAATGTTTGCCAGATTTAGTTTGTGTTCTTCTCCCCAGTGATGAAATTGTACTTTTGATGTGGCACTTTGCTGCCTGGTTTAATCATTTCCCTGACAACTCTCAGTTACAGTTAGTCAACTAATCAATAGTTGGTCTAATCTAGCCAAGAGTTGAACTAAGTAGTGCAGACAAACTTTTTTTCTAGAAAAAGAATCCATTTCCAAGTCTGGAATTGAGTGACCTTGCTTCAATTTCATGATGTGAAAGTACTTGTTTTTTTTTAAATATCATGCAGCAATGGAAAGTCACATAACGGAGGCTGACAGATTGCCTGTATGTAATGTTCATGATTAGAAGTTATTTTCAAGTCATCTTTGAGTTTCAGCATATTTTAGGGCAAAAAGTTTGTCTTCCCTGCCACCATTTCTTAGAAGCAACAGATTCCGAAGCAGTATGCGAGTTGACCCAAAGTTATGCTTTGATTGGCTTGTTATGCTGTTTGTCACCTGGTACATGTGTTGGGCTGTGCCTCACAGGTAGTAAATCATAGTGACTTGGAATGTGGCTGTTCTTAGGAAGGTCATATGGATTCTGGCTGCAGCTTGGGGTGATTCCCTGACCTCCATGGAGTACACTGACTGTTGGCTCTAGAAACAAGAAAATAAAACACTTGTTAGATTCACTGAACTCAAATAAAACTGACTTCCTTTTGGTCTTTGGAAACTCCAAAACCATGAGTACCTGCTAAGTGAGAATAACAGACTTGATTTTCTCTCCACATCTAGATTCATTCTACTCATTTGCTAGCATACAGGTACAAGAAAAGGCTGCTTGCTCTCTCCAATTTATCTACCCTCACATAGTTGCCATTTATCTCAAATAGTCATTGCATTAGATTAGGTTGAAGAGACTGCCCTTGCCTGAATAGTCGCAAATCCAGTAACAAACGACTATTCAAATTGAATTTTTGCTTGTCTGGATTACCATAATCATTTGACTCAGTAACAGGTCTTAAACCAGGCAAAGAAGCAATGAAGCCGTTTTGCTCAACAGTCTGCAGTACCTACTCAGCTCTCTGAGTTAGCTGCTGGGATTTGCTGAAGAGCACAGGTGTGATGGCTTAGAGTTTCTGCTGTATCTGAGTAACAGGATTAATCAGTCACATACATTTAATATTAGAAAACACACAATGAACAAACCCTGAGATTGGGGTGAAAATTGGCAAACAGAAAACAGACCAAGACTTAGCACATTGAGCCTCGTTCCCTAACGTTTACAACTGGGACAGGATCAGAAAAGTTGGTCCTAGGGTCTGTCAGACACTAAGTCCTGATTTTGCAGGTCTCCTGATCTAAAGCTAAATATCAGCTATAATGAAGATAAAATCTACCAGAAATGAGACAATCGAGTAACTAATTCCGCTGCTAGGTTAAGCAGTTTGAGTCTGCAAAAATCCATTAAAAACATTTTAACTGCTTCAAAACAAAGCCCTGAATCGCATGAAAATTTACATGAATCAAGAGTGCCGGATAATGGGAGTGAAGGCAGTGGTGATGTGGGGATAGCAGGAACGTGGAGTCAGTGGGAGTGTGAATAATTAATGTCCAATTGTAATATAACTCTTTCTAAAGTTAAAACTTGAAGTATTTTGATAAGAATCCTGACTGATTTTAGAAGGTTTTCAAATATTTATGTATCTTCCAGAAAATCACTTGCCAACTTCGTAGATGTTTTTGTTTGTGGAGGTCTCGCTCTCCGTGTAGGGGGGTTCCCTGTGAACAGGGGACTTCATCTCTACGTAGCTGCTTTCAGAATGTTTGCAGGATAACACTGGCGGGTCTTTAATGGTAGCGTACGGGTTCTCACTGCTGTTTAACGAACATGTGCTGGAACTGCATACTGAACCTTTTACATAATCTGACCAAAAAAACAAAAAAAAAACAAATTAGAGATGCCATTTGCTTTCTGTAAAAGGGACATCCCAGTCCAGTGTCACGGGAGTGTTGTGACACCTCAGGGCTCCTTCGATACGTCATGCAGTTTCCATTTTAGAAAAGGATATTATTCCCAGAAGTATATTCATTCTGCAAGAATTTTGTATCAGTATAATAGGCTGTGCTGTGGGACACGTGACGTCCCTTCTACTGTACAGAGAATACAAACCACTTTTGCTGTGACACAGACCCAACTGTAACACTCTCGAACATTACCTGCCCACCCTCACCTCTCTCCCTGGCTGACTACAGTTATAGAGGCCCTGGAATACTGAGCTTCCTTAAAAGCATCTCCAAATTAAGACAAAAATTAAAATTTTCTTAGATCATGCTAAATTCATTGCAGTTCTAGGATGCAGAGACTCATAACTAAGCTGTGATTTCTACTGATTGTTAAGCGTCAGCCACACTGATATGCACAGGTGTGTTGCGGGGACCTTCAATAATACTAAAAGCAGCCTTGCCCAGAATAAACTTCCCTTTTTAGAGCATGTCCTCCCGCTGTAAATTTAACATAGCTCAAACACATCTTATCAAGGCCTTGTCCTACTGTATTACAAAAGGATTTAGTTTAGGAATAATTTCCTCCTTAACGCTGAGTTTCCTTGCACTCCCCAGCATGACCAGGGCTCTGCCGATAGTGTGAGTGAAACTGCTAATAGACTTTCCATTCCCACTTGCAATGGGAGAGTCTCCCAAAGCAGGGTCATTCTACAGATGTTAGATCACTAATTAAACATGCCCCTTCCCTAGGACACTGCCCAGTCAGCAGACTTATCAATTATTTCCTTAATAATTACAATCTCTGAGGTTTATGCAAGTACTGAATACATAGACATCCACAAAGCAGATGATTGTTAGTCCAGGAAGGTCCAAGTTACCAATCTGATGGGTCATTTGTCTGAACTCCTTTATGTGCAAAACACATCACAGTTGAATAAACACATGTTTGGCAACAGTAATAGAAAGTTTTTTTCTACAAAGAAATTTGAATCAGTATCCTTTCTGGAAAGTTCTATTGCAGTTCCCACATGGAAACGCCTCACTGATATAACTCTGAAAATGCAGATTAACTGAAAGTGATATTTACTTGTATAAATTTTGAGCAGAAAAAACAATGAACAGAACCTGAAAAGAGAGAGAAACCCCCAATTCCTGTCCCCACCCTAGCTCTCCCTTTGCTGCTAATTGTGACAAGGACCGGAGATTAGCTCCAGGCTCCAGAATTGGCTGAAGGAGGAACAAAATGCATTGCAAACCTAAGAGAGAGGAAAGTTTGGTTAATGGTAGAGTTTTAAAAAATCACACAATATCTTATGTTATAAAGCTTTAGTCTGCTCCAGTGATGGGATTTTAGCCAGTTATATGCATCCTGTTTTAGTTTCAGGTCCATGAGTTGGCTCCCACTGTTTTCATTAGTAAAATCTGGCTCCCTTATCCCATTCACAGGTTCATAAATCTCATTTTTTGTGAAGCTAGGAGACTGCTGCTGGATGATGAGGATGAACTTTGCAATGTAAATGCCAAGAGCTGACTCAAAGAATCCAAAGTGAACCAGCTCCAGCGCCTTTTCTCTCCAGTTCCCAACACATGTTCCTCCACCTCTGAAGGCTGAGTCTCACTGGATATGGTTCCAAAGGCTGCAAATCCCTCCTGTACTTCACCTGACCCAATTTGGTATGGGTGACCCTGGATAGTGAGTGCTGACAAGCTGTTCATCTGTGGCGAGCATCACAGCTGATCCAGACCCTGTCCTCAGTTGGTTTATCTGAGGATTTTACAGCAGGGATCAGAGGACAGTGATCAGCAGCAGAGCCCAGCCCACAATGACAGAGACCAGTTGTAACACTTACACTTTTGCACTGACACCCCTCCCCCCATATGCTCAGATCAACAACAGCTAAGGTCAAAGCTGGGCTCATCCGTTGCAGCCCAAAGTGAAAACATTATCACACTCACCTGTACCACAAAATGAAAGGAAAAACTGCAAACAGTGGAAAACTGAAATAAAAACAGAAAATGATGGCAAGAACAATTGGACATGTACTTGAATTAATTTCCAGGACCATGCGGAAAAAGCTGGGTTGTGGGACAACATTGGATAGCTCTTTCAAAGAGCCAGCACAGGCACAAAGGGCTGAATGGACTCCTTCTGTGCTGTAAGATTCTATGATTGCAATAACACAGCAAGACAGGCAACATCTGTAAAGAGCAAATATGAGTTATGGCATTTCATGTGTGTAACCCTTCATCAGAACACACCAAAGAAGGTACAATCCAAAACATATCATGACCTGCATGGTTCTACATTACAGTAACCCAGTAAAAGGAGATGCCACGGCAGGAGTCTGCAATTGGAAAATTTACTCTACAAGATAGGACTGGTTTACAGTGTACAATTTGGAGAGCCAGCATGGACTTGATGGGCTGAATGGCTTCCTTCTGTGCTGTAAATGACTCTATGTTACAAGGATACAGTGTAGGAGTTGGGTTTGGAGGTGAGGATTAGATGAGTAACTTGTTGATGAGTTATTTGACATTTATACTGCCCTGATCAGCAGAAGGGAAGAGACCAGAAATCACTGCTAATGGTGAAGACTGAAATCACCAAGTGTGATTTTGGCAGACAGGAAGTTGGACTTAATAGATTTTATTTTATTTGACAAAATTCTCAAAGGTTTTGGAGAGTTATCAAGGTTTGGAGAGGGATAAAGGCAGTAGTGAACTTAATGTGCTGAGAAACAGATTTTTAGCCGCAGGAGCTAAGATGAGCAGCAATGGTTTAGAATGAAGCTAAGCACATGCACCACCTTTAGAATGGAAGCTGGAGCAGGAAGTGTAAGAGGGAAACTGGAATCGGGTGAGCATCAGAAAGAGGTGAAACTTGAATTTCAATGAGAAACAGAAGATGAGACAGATTGACTAAAGGTGAAAGTGATCATGAAGGTTTTACAGCTCAGATGGTGGAGGCTTGTTTTCACAGTGGGATTTACAATTGTGAAATGTGAAAACTTGGCAGCAGAGTCACTGGACAGTGAGCAGTGCAATTGCAATCATCCTTTCACCTACAGACACAAGCACATAATCCAGGGGAATAGACCCAGAACAGTACTGAGGGAGTGCTGCACTGTTGGACATGCCATTTTTCAGATAACAGGTTAAAATGAGGCCCTGTCTACCTTCTTAGGGTGGACATGAAACTTCCCATGGCACCATTTCGAAGAACAGCAGGGGAATTCTCCCTGGTGTCCTAACTGATATTTATCCTTCAAATAATACCTAAAAAAGCAATTATCTGGTCACTGATTTCATTGCTGTTTATGGGAGCTTGCTAGGCCAAAATTGACTGTTCTGTTTCCCTGTATTACAACATTGTCAACATTTCAAAAGTACTTCACTGGTTGTAAAGCACTTTGGATGTCCTGAAGTTGTGAAAGGCACTGTATAAATGCAAATCTTTCTTCCTTTCTAGGGTCTGAGCTTGAATCCAGAGATTGGTGAGATGAGTACCTCACCTCTGAACTGACACTGTAAGTATTCTATGTGAAAAGAATTTGGAGCAAGTTCCTAATAGATACAAATCTAAGCATCAAATTAACTATAATTTGACTGTAATTAGCTCCAAATTTTCAATGTAATTTAAACAAGGCACCAGAATTGCTTGTGTGACATATGGTAATATTTACTAATGCAGTGCTGACCCAGGTCCAGAGTCGTTATATAAAATACATTCATTGGAATGAACTGAAACAAGTAACTCAATTGACTGGTACAGTGATAAAAATGCATATTTCTAAAATGACTTATCTATGAATAAGCAAAATTATGATTTTAGAATATTTTACACCAGGCTATGGGTGATTGACTGCAGTTCACAGTTTGTGCCTCCTGCTTCAGTCAGACTAGACACCAATTCCAGCATAAAACACACTGAAATGTTCATATTAAAATATTCTCATCCATGTAATCCCAGGAGTCTGGAAATAAAAATGAATTTGTATGGAGCAGTGACATCACCACACAGCTTAGTTGCAGTTCCCCAATCTGCACATCACCCGAAAAATAAGATCATCAAAAGCTCAATTTTTGTGAGTGAGAAGGTAGACTGGTGAAAGAATCTCCGGGTTGCCATGGAGCGTGGGATGGAGATTCAAACTTAGTTACATCATTTAGGAGAAAGTGCAGAGTGGAAGCTGATGCCTCCTCAGTTGGGGGCTGGTGAAGGGAGAGTTGTTGTACAATGGTCTATGGGCATCTTCTAGTGGCTGACTGATGCCTGGGATCAGGTCAATTCATCTACACTCTTGTTCGCATTTGGGAAGTAAAAAACCGTGAGCTTTACTCATAGATTAAAATACTCTCCTTGTTCCAGCTCGGCCAAACTCCCATTTTAAATGAGTTTGGACTGTCTCAACTCAATTCCTAGTGGGTATGTGGGTCATTCAATCGGAAAGAGGTCACAGAAGTCCATCTTCTTCAGCATTGCAGCAATATGGGTGGGATGTCAGTCTCTCTACAATGTTGGAATTAGCTGCATTAGAGATGCTAATAGTATCACTGAAGAATTGTCTGAGCTGTGTCGCAACATGGAATATGGGGCTCCGACAACCCTCGCTGCAACTTTCCAAACACAAACCAACAATATAGCAACCTCAAGATTACATGGGGCCCCTTTGTGTGATGTTTATAATGGATATCATCCTACAGCTTCTCAACATATCCGTGTCAGTAAGTCTTCACAAATAAAGCAACCACAAGCCATGTAATACATTCGAGACAGTTATTTGTATGTGAGCACTGATACTAACTGGACTAATGTGGGAGCCACAGAGGGGAGAGGGTAGTGCAGTACAAATGAGCATTCACCTTAGTATTAATGAGGGCATGCACAGGGTGAATAGTTTGTGTGTGATATCACTGCTGTCATTGTAACCTGACACAAACCTCAGTTTCAAAAGTAAAACTATGTTGAGAGCTTACTGACCTAAATCATTCAAGTTACTGTAGTATCTCCATTCAGGATGCAATGAGTTGTTGAAATCTTGTCTACAGCCTTCTTGTCCAGAAAGCTCTACACTCTTGAGACTTGAGAAAAGCTGTTTTTTTGTCTGTTCATAAATTAATAAAAGATTGTAATGGTTAAATGGGGCAATCTTTAGCATAAGGTAGAATGCCAGATTTGTCACTTCAATATTATATCTCACTTTACACAATAGTAGTGTACAGGCTGGAGTGTGTAACAAGGCAGTTCAATAAATGATTTCAAATAATTATCTTAATCTTCCCAGTGATTCTGGCCATAGAGATAGATTTGACAGATTCTTATTTTTTTAAACTTTCCCTGTCACCTTAACAACTTCAGGGAAGAGTTCCACAGATGGTAACTGATCTCTGGGGAATCACCCACAGGGCCACAATTCATGTGCATGTTGACAGTAACTCCTAGCAAGCCGTCTTATTGCTTATGTCACTGACAACAAGAACCCACCTCCTACTCTGATGCTGCATTGGAGCAAAATTTGATTTTTGGTTAAGTTTCGTGTTTCTCAAGGTGAGAATTATCAACAATTAGAAAAGGAAACATTCCCGCTTTTGGCAATGTCACCATCAGCAACTAGTTTTTTTTAAATGTGAGGCTTCAAATTGTTCCTTTATTTCAAGCTACTTTCTCCTTTTGTTTCTCCTGGTCTCCCCAGGTTACACATCAATTGTAGCTTCCAGAGCAGTCAATTTGTTCTCAGATCTTAACCCCTCTGACAAGTTATCAGGAAATATGAGAATCTGGCCAAGGGATTAGATTCACAGATTTTCCCTCTGCTGTGAAGGGAGGTGTAGCCTGTGCTTGATGTCTCCCCACAATGACCTGACTAAAAGCAGAAACAAAGTTGTTTCCCATTAGAACAGTATGTCCTAAAGTTCCGTGTTATGACTTTTGTTGTATTTAATACAAAGTACTGTAGGGTGCCAGGTTTGGGGGGTGAAAATCAATAAAACTGTGAGAATGGAGTTTTTTTAACTGGTTGAAACTGCCCTTGACCAATGGTACCACAAAGTGTTTTCATAATACATATAGCATTGCTTGTGACTTTAGATTCCAATCAGAAGGTGAGTGTATGTATCTATACATACCTTGATGTAGCAGCTTCCATCCGGGTTATTGATAAAACGGGTGAGTCTCCCACACTGGGACAGTGTGTGGTAACTAGGGTTGGTGAAACAGTGAAGGGTGCTGGTACTCTGAGAAGGATCTAGGAAAAAATAAGTCAGCACAAAACATATGTATATGGAGTAACTAATTATATAGAGAGAGAGAGAAAAAGAGACAGACAGGCAGAGACAGAGGGACAGACTGAGAATAACACAGAAAGAAAGTGCAAAAGAGCAGCAATGAGGGAGAGTGAGAATGAGAAGTGGGAAGGAGGCAGAGAGAGGAAAATAGAGAGAGAGACAGAAAATCAATGAGAGCCTAGTCACTTCCAGACTTGCAGAAGACTGCATAATAATCTCCAGTATCTTCTACAAATAATGCCTGTGAACATATTTATGTTATTAAGATTTTCAAAAAAGACACAAATGAAAAGCAGAAATAAAATGTATTAGAATTTGAGGAAGACAAATTAGTGCTTGTCACCAGGATACAGCACAGCCTGTAAACAAAAGTCTATTAAAACAAATCAGCAGCAGGAATAAATGCACAAAGATCAGTCCAGAGACTGACTGACAACAGGACACAGCGAGACTGCAGGAAGAACACATGACTTCATTATGAGAGTTGTGAGATTTACATGAATTCTTGAGAGCAGTTGTGAAAAACACTGCTGCCAGAATCAGCCACTTTCACATATTCGATGTGAACATCACATTTCGAAAAAATAAATTAGCTTCATTTTGGAACCCAGTGAAGCCAAAAAATCTTTGTAAAATTAAGGAGAATATCACATTGACATAAGGTAAAAAATGCAGCTGGAGTCAGATCCTTAACTGTAAATGACAGGAGCCACAAACTTACATTCTTCCTTCTAATATGAACATCTCAAAAAAATTACCTTCAGTTTTCATGGCGAAAGGACAAATAAGCTGCTCCCAGTCTGCTGCTTTAATTAGGCAAAAACTGGCAAAGTTCATTTCTGCCTCTAATTCACCTCACTCCCTCTTGTGGGGAACTTTTTTTTAAGTTACTGGTGAGTAATTGCAGAAATATTGCAAGTATGCTCACAGATGGTAAACGGGCCATGAATTCCCCATTGCCACCAATACTGATGCAGATCAGCTAAGTGCATTTATTAGAAGTGACAATAACTTATTTTAATTCAGAAATGTTAAATATGTTGATGTATGCTCGAAAATATATTGAGGAAGAGGATGCAACCTCAATGGTGAAAAAGGAGGTAATTCAGACACTAGAAGGGTTTAAAATTGATGAAGAGGAAGTATTAGATAGGCTGTCTGTACTTAAAGTGAATAAAGCACCAGGGCCGGATGAGATGCATCCAAGGATACTGAGGGAAGTGAGGGTGGAAATCATGGAGGCACTGGCCATAATTTTTCAGTCCTCCATGGACTCGGGGTTAGTGCCAGAGGACTGGAGAATTGCAAACATTACACCCGTGTTCAAAAAAGGGTGTAAAGATAAGCCCAGCGACTACAGGCCAGTCAGTTTAACTTTGGTTGTTGGGAAACTTCTAGAAAGAATATTTTGGGACAAAATTAATAGTTAATGGACAAATGCGGGTTAATTAAAGAAAGCCAGCATGGTTTTCTTAAGGGAAAATCATGTCTAACTAACTTGCTGGAGTTTTTTGAGGAGGTAACAGAGAGGTTGATGAGGACAATGCAGTTGATGTGGTGTACATGGACTTTCAAAAGGTGTTTGATACAGTGTCACACGACAGACCTGTGAGAAAAGTTATAGCTCATGGAATAAAAGGGACAGTAAAAACATGGATATGGAATTGGCTGAGTGACAGGGACTAAAGAGTAGTGATTAATGGATGTTTTTCGGGCTGGAGGAAGGTTTGTAGTGAAGTTCCACAAGGGTCAGTCTTGGGACCCTTGCTGTTCCTGATATATATTAATGACCTAGACCTTGGTGTACAGGGTACAGTTTCAAAGGTTGCGGATGATACGAAACTTGGAAGCATTGTGAACTGTGAGGAGGATAGTGTAGAACTTCAAAAGGACATAGACAAGTTGGTGGTATGGGTAGACAGGTGGCAGATGAAGTTCAATACAGAGAAATGTGAGGTGATTCATTTTGGTAGAAAGAACATGGAGAGACAATATAGAATAAAGGGGTTGCAGGAGCAAAGAGACACGCGTGTGTATATGCATAATTCACTGAAGGTGACAGGACAGGTTGAGAGAGTGGTTCATAAAGCATACAGTTTCCTGGGCTTTATTAATAAGGGCACAGAGTACCAGAGCAAGAAAGTTATGTTGAACTTGTATAAGACACTAGTTCGGCCTCAGCTGGAGTATTGCGTCCAGTTCTGGGCACTGTACTTTAGGAAAGATGTGAGGGGATTGGAAAGCGTACAGAAAGGATTCATGAGAATGGTTCCAGGGATGAGGAATTTCTGTTATGAAGATAAATTGGAGAAATTGGGACTGTTTTCCTTGGAGAAGAGAAGACTGAGATGTGATTTGATAGAGGTATGCAAAATCATGAAGGGTCTGGACAGAGTAGATGGGGAGAAACTGTTCCCACTCGTGAAAAGATAGAGAACGAGAGGGCACAGATTTAAAGCAACGGGTAAGAGAAGCAAAAGTGACATGAGGAAAAACTTTTTCACACAGCGAGTGGTTAAGGTCTGGAATGCGCTGCCTGAGATTGTGGTGGAGTCAGGTTCAATTGAAGCATTTAAAAGGGAATTAGACTGTTATCTGAAAAGGAAGAATGTGCAGGGTTATGGAGAGAAGGCAGGGGAATGGCACTAGGTGAATTGCTTATTCAGAGAGCCGGTGCAGACAAGATGGACCGAATGACCTCCTTCTGCGCTGTAACAATTCTGTGATATAGACATATAGATCTATATTTAGAAAGGAGTTTATAACCCGTTTCACTGTTGCTGAACATGAACGACAGAGCCCAGCTACCTGAGCACCAGGATTGCACATCTTTATCAATGTGCAATGTGGCATGAGAATGTTAGTGTGCAGATCTAATGTTTGAGCTTATTTAAGAGATTAGATATTAGAATTTTAAAATTAAGTTATTAGCTCGGTAACATCCATTAGTGACTTGCAGACTCCTGAGGAATGTGATTAATGCTGAGGTTAGTTGACCATTTACCAAGAAATTCTGAATCATTATGTGCGTCTCAAAGTTTATTTCCATTTTTTAAACATCTATCTTCCACCAATACAAAAAAGCAGGCATGGCCTTCAGTCAAAACACTCCAACCTTCTCTGAGAAAACTGTGTGTTAATGCTTTGCTTCATTACTGGTTAAGTCTTGTTTTAAAATAAACAGATAATTTTGTTGTTTATTAAAGAAACCTGGTTGGTGTATTTTATTCTGGGATAAAGAGTAGAGTATATGAGTGACTGCATCGGTAACTGGGTTAACATTTTAAAAAATATATGCTGTGACCCGTGGAGAAGTGGAACTAGAAAAGAAAGTGCACTCCTCCCACCTCGATCGTAACAATGTCATGAAGAAAAGCTTTTTAACGCAGTGAGTGATTAGGATCTGGAATGCACTGTCAGAGTGTGGTGGAGGCAGGTTCAATCATGGCTTTGAAAAGGGAATTAGATAATTATCGGAAGAGAAAAAAGTTGCAGGGCTAGGAGAAAAGGTGGGTGAGTGGGACCAGCTGAGTTGCTGTTACAGAGAGCTGGCACAGACACGGTGCTGTCACCATTCTATGAGAGAATCTAACCATCTCTCTTTGATGTTCAATGGCATTACCGTTGCTGAATACCCCCCTATCAACATCCTGCGGCTGGCCATTAATCAGAAATTTAACTGGACCAGCCATATAAATAGTGTAGCTACAAGAGCAGGTCAGAGGCTGGGAATTCTGCAGCGAGTGATTCCCCAAAGCCTGTCCACCATCTACAAGGCACAAGTCAGGAGTGTGATGGAATACTCTCCACTTGCCTGGATAGGTGCAGCTCCAATAACACTCAAGAAGCTCGACACCATCCAGGACAAAGCAGCCTGCTTGATCGGCACCCCATCCACCACCTTAAGCGTTCACACCCTCCACCACCAGCGCATAGTGGTAGCAGTGTGTACCATCTACAAGATGCACTGCAGCAACTCACCAAGGCTCCTTCGGCAGCACCTTCCAAACCCATGCCCTCTACCACCTAGAAGGACAAGGGCAGCAGACTCACGGGGACATCACCACCTGCAAGTTCCCCTGGCCACACGCCATCCTGACTTGGAACTATATTGCCCTTCCTTCATTGTAACTGGGTCAAAATCTTGTCCCTTCCTAACAGCACTGTGGGTGTACCTACACCACATGGACTGTGGTGGTTCAAGGTGACGGCTCAGCACCACCTTCTCAAGGACAATTAGGGATGGGCAACAAATGCTGGCCTTGCCAGAGATGCTCACATCAAATCAAAAAGAGCATCCAAAATCCTTTGGGGGGAAAGTTCCACAGTTCCACCATCCTCAGAGAGAGAGGGAAAGAGGTAAAGAGGAAGAGAGTTAGACACAGAGAGGGGAGAAAGGAAGATTAAGACAGTCTAAAGTTGAAGATTGGAAACTAGGAATTTCTTTTTCATAGAAAACTAAAATCTCATTGGCTATTGTGGAAAATATGGCAGAAAGCAAGTGTAAATTGTCAGGGTATGATTACCCTGCAATGTTCTCTGAATCTGAACCACATGACCAGTGGAAGAATGAAGTGGATATGTGGACATGGGTTACATCTCTACCAAAGAGGAAACAAGGTATGGTCTTGGTGTTGTCAATTCCTACCAAAAGTAAAATCAGAAATAAAGTGTTTTGTGAACTTGATGCTCGTCAGTTGAATACTGATGAAGGGTTGGATCTTCTGTTAGAATTCTTTGATGGGACTGTTGGTCCATAAAAGTCACATTTCTGCAGGGTGATACTTTTCAGAGAAGTGTTTCTGAAACCACCCAAAGAGGCAGCAGTTGCAGAAGGAAAACTATGCAAACTGAGCAAATGTGTCTGTGGCCTTAATGATGCTTCCAGATTATGGTATTTCTCGGTGAGATCTGTTTTGTTGAAAATTGGTTGTGTTCAACTAAAAGCAGATCCTGCAATGTTTTATTTATATCATAAAGAGAAACTTTCAGGCATCTACATGATGCACATTGATTTCTTATGGGATGGTACTGCGGATTTTGAGAAATATGGACCGGAATTATTTGTGATCCAGCGGGGCCGCGGTCTGGCAAGCGGAAGCAGGTGCTGAAGGCTCTCCTGCTCCGTGCTCAACTGCCACCTCGATCGAGTGCTAAGTGTCCGATTAGCGTCTCGGTGGTGGAGTTTTGAACAGAAAAGGCTTGCGCGGGCAGTAAGGTCAGCGTCGGCGGGGCAAGAGCCAGAAGAAAATGCTGAAATCCTTTTAAAATGGGTGTCAGCACCTTTAGTGGCTCTGAGAAGACTGTTTGCTTCTTAGAGGATGGTGGGGGAGCAAGAGAACAAGATGAGATAGATATCAGGCTGAGGGGAACAGGAGCTGTCCCTTCACTTATTAGATACATCAGGCCGAGGGGAACAGGAGCTAAAGGCTTGCTACCTGACTCGAACCCAACAGGACCCGACGTGTCGGGCTCGGATCAGGTCGAGCTGGGTCTGGGTCGGGGCTGGGTCTGGGTCGGGCCAGGACCGGGGCCGAGTCCGGGTCGGACACACACTGTATTAATTGGATTTGAAAGGTTGTTTAAAAAGAAACGGATTCGGAATCGGAAGGTAGGTAAAGTAAACATTCCAGTGGTCGGGTCGGGCTCGGGTCAGATGGGGTTCTGTCGGGTTCTGGTCAGGTTTTTTTTCCTGATCTGAGCAGGCCTTTAACAGGAGCTGTCCTGTCACTTAAAGGGGCGACCCACCGTCATTTGCAATAAAATTACCTGAGGAGGAGGAGCAGAACCCGCTTGCGGCAATGGCAGAGAGTCAACCGCATGGCCCCAAGGTTCACAGATGACTCCCTGCATGTCCTCCCCCATGAGGCTGAGGCAAGGCGGGAGGTCCTCTTCCCAACAGACAGAAGGAGAAGGCCTCCCCAGATCCTGGGCCTCCCCCCTCTGCAGTGCCAGGTTATGTAAGGCGCAGTAGACGACAACAATGCGAGATACCCTTGCTGGCAAATACTGAAGGGCACAACCGGAATGATCCAGGCACCTAAATGTCATCTTCAGAAGATCTATGGTCTGCTCAATGGTGACTCTGGTGGTTGTGTGGCTCGCATTGTAATGTTCCTCTGCTTCATTCCATGGGTTCCTCACAGGTGTCATCAGCCATGCCTTAAGTGGGTAATCCCTGTTGCCAAGTATCCATCCTTCCAGGCATTCGGGGGGGCTGAAAAGCGCTGCCATCTGGGAGTTCTGAGGAATGAATGCATTGTGACTGCTTCTTGGATAACAAGCACACACCTGCAATATACTCTTACGTTGGTCACAGACTAGTTGCACATTCATTGAGTGAAACCCCTTTCGATTAATGAAGGCCCCTGACAGACCTGCAGGTGCTCTGATGGCCACATGTGTACAGTCAATCACACCTTGGACCATGGGGAACCCAGCAATGGGCTGAAGCCTCTGGCTCTCTCGGCCTGACTGGCGGAGTCTGTCTGGAACATGATGAACTGGTTGGCATGCCTGAATATGGCATCAGTTACCACCTTTATGCAGTGCTGCGCTAATGATTGTGAATTCTACACATCTCCTGTGGAAGCCTGGAATGAGGCTGATGCACAGAAGTTCAGAACGACTGTGAACTTTAGAGGCACCGGCACTGGATGGTCACCCACGCAGTTGGAGCTGACCTCCACTGCCAGCATCTCACACAGAGATGTGACAGAGAAGTCAGTAAGTTTTGATTTTTCATGATCATCCTCCTCATCAAGTGCAGCTTCTTGTTTTGTTTCCTGTGATTCATCTGTCACCATGGATTCACTGGTCTCAGATGCTGCCATCTCCAACATGGTTGCCATGGCATCCACCGCTTCTTTACAAAGCTTTATTCCATTTGATGCTTTCACCATGTTCTCCATTACATTTAGAGCTCGATTCAAATACCCTGACAGGGTATTTGGTGCAGTCTTCTGGCGCTCTGACATCTGCAGAAAGCTCAGCTGCTGACTGTAGACCCTGACAACTAGGTAGCCTCGTCTCCTCACAGGTTTTTGTTCCCGGTGCACTCTGTGGCCTTCTGCCCCTCCCCTCATAACCAGGCTGCAGCTGGCCACTGATTTCCCTGGCCACTTGTCCCCCTGTCCCTCCTTGTGGCACTCTCTTCCTCGCTAGAGGACCCTCCTCCAGAGTGGACAATGCCCATGGCTGCAGAGTCCCAAAGATGTATTGGGGACAGCTATTTGCTGCCTGCTGCAAGGATATGCACTCGCAACCCCCCTCCTCTAAGCAGGATAAATCACTGATGCTGTGGCCCTACCAGGAGTTTTACAGTGAGCCCTGGTGAGCCAGCATTATCAGCCCTGACCTTGTAATTAACTCATAACTACAACAGACAGAAATTAAAATTCAAGTACCTCCAACTCCTTCACTGACACAGTGGTTGCCGCTCTTTTAAAGCTGCAGGGTTTGCGACCCACCCCCCCACCTTGACCCATTCGCACAACGTAAAATCGAGCGGCCGACATAAAATGGCTGTCAATTGCCTTTTTAATGACTTTAATTGGCCCTTAATTGCCTCAAATCGGACGGCCAGGGCATCTCCACCTCGCCCGCCTTCCGATGACCGTAAAATGGAGATTCGGCATAATGACATTGGGAACCTGACCCGACATCATTGCCCGCCATTTTTCCCTTCGGCTGCCTCCAAAGACACCCGATTTGACTCGGTAAAGTTCCTGCCCTTTTATCTCCTCTCTCCTCACCATCCAAGGCTCCAAACACTCCTTCCAGGTAAAGCAGCGATTTACTTGTACTTCTTTCAATTTTATACTATATTCGCTGTTCACAGTGCCGTCTCCTTTACACTGCGGAGACCAAACGCAGATTGGGTAACCGCTTTGCAGAACACCTCCGCTCAATCTGCAAGCATGATCCTGAGCTTCCAGTTGCTTACCATTTTAATTCTCCACCTTGCTCCCATGCCCACATTTCTGTCCTCGAACTGCTGCAGTGTTCCAGTAAACATCAACATAAGCTCGAGGAACAACACCTCATCTTCCGATTAGGCACTCTGCAGCCTTCTGGACTCAATATTGAGTTCAGTAATTTTAGACCATGAGCCCCATTATTTTTTGTTTATTTATTATTTTTATTTATGTTTTGTATATGTTCTTTTTTAATTAATTATATTTTAACCATGTGCTAGTCTCTAACTTTTTTTTTCAAGTTTTTGCTTTCGTCCAGAGCTGTTCATTATTTTGCCATTAGCACTCTCTCTGGACTCATGCTTTGTCTTTCACTAGAACTATTTTGGCACTCCATTTGCGTTAAGGTTCCATTACACCTGTCATTTAATCTCTCCCCCCCACCCCCCCCGTCCTATCACAGTCCTTCCTTCTTGTCCTTCTTCCCCCCTCACCTCTTTCACTTGCTCAAAGACTGTCACATTTCTAACTTTTGCCAGTTCTGAACAAAGGGTTGCAGACCTGAAACGTTAACTCTGTTTCTCTCTACAAAGATGCTGCCAGACCTGCTGGATATAATTCACAGTTGCATCCAGCTGTGAGCAAGAATCTGGTTAGGAATTGTGCACAAGTAGTCTTGACTATTTTGAAATGAAAGATACTGCATACGTGTTTGATCTTCCAATATTTGAAGAGTTAGGAGACCTGTCATCAGAAATTCATTAGAAATTCAGCAGGAGCACAAATCCATTGAGATGATCACAGGGGCTTTATTGAACGGGTGAAGGTAAACAGAAATGCTGCTGCATTTAGTGTGTTGTAATGAAACGTTCATAGTTATTTCTTGATTTGTCACAGAGGATGGAACGAGTGCCAAGTACAAATCTACTCGTATTCATTGTGCATTTTATGCTGATGATGTGAGTACATCACTTGATTTGTGGCAGCACAAGAGAATCAGATGCCCATTTAAAGAAAGAATCAGTGAATGATAATGAGCTCTCTATATCACCAGCACAGTGCTAGGTATGTCTTGCTGTCAAATTCATTTGTTGACTTAATAATCATTTGAGGGGAATTACAATGCTTATTGAAACATAAATATATGATTCCATTATCTGAGTAATTAGCCTGGGCTACAGGAAAAGAGCGAAGAGGGTAACCTGAGGTGGTACATAAACGATATACAGGGGGTGGGAAATGTTTGACTTTAAATTTATTTTTGTTCTCAGTCCTTAACCCTATTTTTCTTGCCACTTTATGTCTCCCTGCACCAATCCCAATTGTGAGGATCCAGTTTACAGATCTCTACCATTTGGAAAAAAATTACAGGGCTATGGGAAAAGGAAGGAGAGTGGGGCAACTATGTGGATAGCTCTTTCAAAAGAGATGGCACAGGCACGATGGGCCAAATGGCCTCCTTCTGTTTTGTATGATTCTATGACCTGTAGCCAATTGCTAAGAAGTTGAGCAAATGTGGCTCCAAGGGTTGACTTTGTTGGAAGCACCTGGTTTATTGATACCACTGAGACTGGGAAACTATTGTCTGGGCGAAAGACACCCAGACATCCATTATTCTCTACGAAATAGATTCATAGATGTGCTTCTTGATCAACAATGGCAGCATTAGAGAGCAGGATAAGTAACTGGGAGGTACTGACATTCCCATTTTTTTGAATGGGAGAGGCA
The DNA here is from genome assembly GCF_036365525.1 of Heterodontus francisci. Lineage (NCBI taxonomy): Eukaryota > Metazoa > Chordata > Chondrichthyes > Heterodontiformes > Heterodontidae > Heterodontus > Heterodontus francisci. The sequence continues at coordinate 43,749,673 of NC_090408.1, read as the reverse complement.
AGTACCGTCACTAATACCATCTGACCAACAAAACAATCTGCCTGATTACTTTCTGTGAATAACTACTGAACAATTAACAACCACAGTTCACAAGTCACATATCTAACTATATAAACTAAACCAGGTGAGTTACACAAGTACTACTAATCCAAGGTGTAGTTCATCTAACTTAGGTGACCCCACAAGCTAGAAATATGGTAATTCATGGGTAACATGATTCCTGTTACCCTAAGTTGAATTATTTCCATTTTGCTACATTATTTAGGTACAAAAATGCAAAGTAATAAAAATGTTGGTGACTTGTATTATCACGGCGACCAAGGTCAATTACATAATCAGCATTAATTCCACGGTGAAAAACATACTGGCACTCACTTCACTGCTCTGCCAAACATTCTCCTTCCTTCTCTGCTCCATTTCATAACTTAGTCCAAACTCCCTAACTCCCCATGATTTACAGTTACATTAAAAAGAAAGAACATACAATTATATGGCACCTTTCACAGCCAAATAATGCTGCTCAAGTATAGGCACTGTTGTTTTGTAAACGAACACAGCAGCCAGTTTGCACACAGCAAGGTCCCATAAACAGCAATGCAATAAATTACCAGATTTGTTTTTGATGGTGCTCATTGAGGGAAAATTGGCCACCACACTGGGAGAGATCGCTACTATTCTTGAAATAGTTCCATGGGATCTTTCACATCCACCTGAACAGACATTGGTTTATTGTCTCATATCAAAGACGGCACCCTCCAGCAGTCAGCACTGCCTCAGTACTATACTGAACTGTCAGCTGAGATCGTGGGCTTTTGTCCTTAGAGTCAGGCTTGACTCTATGATCTTCTGACTCAAGGCGAGACTGCTACCACTGAGCAAAGCTGACATTATTCCTAACACCTACTAAATTATTTCCATGTGTTATATAATTCTCAAACCAATTATTTTAGTTATGCATGATGAAAATTACAAGATAATTAAAAATTAGTAAATACAAAACATGCTGCTGATTGGTGAGCCAGAGCTCCTGACAACCCAGCTCTTGAATCCCCCCCACACACTGTCCAGTCTCTTTTGTCCCGCTCCTGCCACAACCATGCTTAATTTCTTGCTCCATATTGCAATGCTGCCCAGTATCCCTATCTCTCCTAGATTCTGATCCCAAAATAGAATTTGGGCCATTATGTGATCACCAGCCTGGTGAAACAATAATTGGATGGATTTTGATGCAAAGTCATGGACACTAAACTCAGTGCATATTCTACTGGGCCCAGTTAGCCCCACCAACCAGTGCAAAAGTTTGATTTCTCTCTTAAGCACTACAGCTCATCTTACCAGAGAGGGAATAGTCTGTATTCGTTATCTGCATGGCGGGGGTGTAGGATACACTGGGCATGTCGTGGCCTTTCTCTTTCTGCTTCCATTTGTACCAGATGAACAAAACCAGCAGCACGACTATTATCAAGAGAAGAATAATGATCCCAGTTATGGCTCCAATGGAGTGCCTGTCTGATGCTAGTGCTGGACTGATTCTTGTGTAGGGGTTCAGTTCATCCATTAGCAGGGCAGCTGGAGGAGAGAGCACATTCATTAGATGAAGAACATATGTCACTTTTAATTGCACCACCATACATAGAATTACATGAAAGTTACAGCACTGAAACAGCCCATTCAGCCTAATTGACCTATGGCTATTTATGCCTCCTCGCACCCCTCTTCATCTCACCCTACCAGCACACCCTCTATTCCTTTCTCCCTCATGTAATTATCTAGCTTTCCCTTAAATGCATCTACTTAAGGCTTCCACCAGAGCTCTGGTTGGGCCACGACTGGAGTACTGCATCCAGATCTGGTCACCACACTTTCGGAGGGATGTGAGGGTCCTTGAGGGGGTGCAGAGGAGATTTACCAGAATGTTTCCAGACATGAGGGAATTTAGCCACAAGGTTAGGTTGGAGAAGTTGGGATTGTTCTCCTTGGAGCAAAGGAGATTGAGGGGAGATTTGATAAAGCTGTACAACATTATAATATAGGGAGAAAATGCTGTTCATATTAACTGATGGTACAAGGCCTAGGGGGCATTGATTTAAGGTTTTGGCCAAGAGATACAGGGCGGATGTGAGGAAGAACTTTTTAATCCAGCAAGTGGTATTGACCTGGAACTTGCTACCTACAAGGGTAGTGGAATTGGAGTCGTTCAATCATTTCAAAAGTATATATTGTATGGGCACTTGAGGGAAATACACTTGCAGGGCTATGGGGATAGAGCGGTGTAATGGGACTGACTGGATTGCTCTACAGAGAGCCAGCACAGGCCTCCTTCTGTGCCATTGTGACTCTATGACCACTTAAATACAACAGGCAATAAATATTTTGTTAGTAAGGATTTTTTAAAAAGTTAAACTTAAAACTAAAGAGAATCTGAAAACAAATACAGGAGACTGGGTGTAGTGCAACACAACATATTGTGCCCTAATGTGCTGCAGCATGGAGTAGCTGGATGTGAATTTTGCTCCTGTGGTTGGTTCCTGATTTTGGGGTGGAGGCGAGGAGGCTTCAAGTAGAGGTCATTGGGAATGAGGTCATTGGGCGGGATTGGGAATCGAAACCAAGTTTAAATTTATTCAATGTATGGTCAATTTTCTCCCTATACTGAGTCTCTAGCTTTTGAAATTGTCCTTACCTCAAGTAGCCAGCATGTGGTATCCTTAAACTGCTCTCATCTGCAGTGACCTACACATGGTTCCCTCAGCTGAAGGAACCTTAATCACCTGGAATGGGCTGTCTAAACTCTACTAAACTGTCCAAAATGATTTGAAAAGAGCAAAGTGGGATCCACCTCAATGAATCTGATTTTTCATGCTCTCCATTCATTCTTTCAGAACAGTAGCAGGCGATGCTACTGTTGAGCCAGTTGTCAGGAGATGGATATTACTTGGCATGGGTTAATTCATTCTCCGTGATTCTTCTTCCCTTTCTGTCAGTGACCCTTATCTCCTGGCATAAAACAGGTGGATATTGCTGGATATTCTTTGGTTTCTATTCTCTAAAGCTCTTTGAGAGAGATTCCCCATAATTGCTTCAATTATGCAAAACAGTCTGACCCTAGAAAATCAGCCTCCTTTACCAAGGCTGGGATTCCACCAAAGGGATACATCCCAGATAATACCTCACACATAGAAAATGGGAGACAGCAAATCAGCTGCCCATTATACATCCACAATGGGTGGAATTTAAACTACGACCCATCGCCTTCAGTGTTGAATTTGATCCCTCATGATGTCAGGAGAGGAAGAGAGGGGAGAAAATGAATGAGGAAATACCTCCTCTGTTATGTGGATCCAAACCACAAAACGTCCCTTGACCTAGAAGCCTCAGCAGTTCTCAATAAATTATTCCTAAATTCTGAAACCGTACATGATACTTTCAAACTGTGGCTGGAGGAAACAAGTGTTGCATTGACAAGACTTGTTCTCTGTACTTCCACTTTATGATATTTTATTTAAAGGAATAGGCACATGGAAATCCCAAATTGTTCAGATCGAGACTTCCTAAATATCCCAGCTTTTGATCTAAATTCGGCCTGGTAGTCATCTCTTACTGAGCACTGCAAAGGACAGCTTTTCCTTTAAGTTGCATCACATACCTTGGTCACACCGGATGCCTTTGAATCCAGGTGTGCAGTAGCAGGTCCCAGTTACATGATCACAAGTGGCATTATTCATACACTCACACAGCTGTTGACAGCCATAGCCAAAGGTACGAGGAGGACACTCTGCAAAGCATTGGAAAATAATGTAATTCAGGGTTTACACAGTCCCTCCAGATGTCAAGGAATCCAATAATGTCAAGGTTTATGGCAGTTATGACACAGTATTAATGAATTTGAAACAGTGAGTGCCTTTATTAGGAGCACTTTTTCAAAAACATTCTATTATTATCTATTTGTTCATTTTTGTCTGTGTAGTGTTAGGATGTTATTGCAAGGAAGTAGTTGGATGAGTTGATGAGCTGTTTGGATGCACGTTGTATATATCTGGAACATATTGAAATTCCTGCATCTCTGCACATGTTCCGTCAACATTTTCCATTAGAAATGTCCATGTCCTCATTTATAACGAAAACTGCTTGTATAGACTTTTTTTGCTTATTACCAGTGAAGTGTGTAATTATAAACTAGTTGATCTCCCAGTCTTGGTGTAGGTAGTCAAGGCCTAATATAGTTTTCAAGTGAATTTGAGTTAGAGAGTGAAGGATAATTGTACTGGGGTGGGGAGGGGGTGCAGATATAAATTAGTTGTCAGTCATACATTCTGACCTTATTTTTTATTTGTATTCTAAATTTATATGCCGAACTTTATACTGGAAACTACCCACCAAATCTTTAAAATAAGGGCTGAATTATGTCTGTGCACCTTTGTCCAATTATTCCCTGATCTCTAATGCTGCTTTACCTGAACATGACACTTGGCTTTGACTTTCTGTCTACAATAGCACCAGGGATTGACTAGTTTGCCTGTCTCTGCCAAAATCATAGCTTTTGCATAGACATTTATACATTTATATAATGTATTAAAAGTCTGGTGCACTTCCTGTTTTTTATTTCCTGCTTTCATACTTTGTTGATTGATTCAAAATAAAACACCGCAAATCAGAACTGAAGAGGAAGGAAATGAAGGGAGGTGAGGTGACACTGCTGATCAGGAAAGACACTGAAGTGTTGGAAAGGGAGGAAGTCTTTGAGGTGGCAAAGACAGAATTCATTTGGTTAGAATTGAGAAACAAAAAAGGGGATAATTACGTTACTGGTGATATTCTATAGGCCTCCGAATACTGAGAGATAGAGGAGCAAATCTGCAGGGAAATCACAGAGATGTGCAAGAACAATAGAGCAGTGACATTGGGGGACTTCAATTACCCAAATATCAGTTGGGATAATGATAGAGTAAAGGAAAGGAGGGGGAAACATTTCTGAAATGTGTTCAGGAGAACTAGTATGCTCACGGTCCAACTAGGAATCAGGCATTGCTGGATCTAGTGCTGGGGAATGAGGTGGGCCAATGGACCAAGCATCTGTGGGGAACACTTGGGTAAGAGAGATTATTGTATAATAAGGTTTAGATTAGCAATGGAGAAAAGCTAGGAACAATCTAAAGCAAAACTTCTAAATTGGAAGAAGACCGACTTCAATGGGATGAGAGGGAATCCAGCCAGAGTAAAATGGAACCAAAGATTGACAGGGAAAACTGTAACAGAGCAATTGATGATCTTCAAGAAGGAGATGTTTCAGGTACAGGTTATGTACATTCCAACAAGGGTGAAAGGTACAGGAACAAAACCGGGCTCATTGGATGATGAGGGAGATAGAGAATATGATGAAATGAAAAAAGAGGGTTATGATGCATGTCAGGTGAAATCTTCAAGCGAGAACCAGGCCAAATACAACAAGTCAAGAGGATAAATGAACAGGAAAATATGACTGACAAAGACAGAATATGAGAATAGAATGGCAGTTAACATAAAAGGGAACCTAAAAATCTTCTACCGGCATGTAAATAGTAAGCGGTGGGGTGGGACCTATTAGGGATAAAGAGGGTGATATATGCTTAGAGGTGTAGGGCAAGGCTAGAATACTTAATGAGTACTTTGTATCGCTGTTTACCAAGGAACAGGATGCTGACAAAATATTGGTAGAAGCAGAGATGTTAGAGGTAATGGATGAGATGATAATTGATGGGCAGGATGTACTGGAAAGGCTGCTAAAGGAAGTGGGAGTGGAGATAACGGAAGGGTTTGTCATAATCTTCCAATAATCTCTAGATATGGGGAGGTGCCAGAGGATTGGAGAGTGACAAATGTGACACCCTTATTCAAGAAAGGGTGTAAGGACATTCGAGTAACTACAGGCCGGTCAGTTTAATATCAGTGGTGGGTAAGGTTTTAGAAACAATAATCAGGGAAATAATCAACAGGCACTTGGGGAGGTTTGAGTTACTTAGGGGGCGCCAATAAGGATTTGCAAAGGCAGATCGTCTTTAACTAATCTAATTGATTTTTTTGATGAAGTAACAGTGAAGGTTGATGAAGGGAAAGCAATGGATGTTGTCTCTATGAATTTTAACAAAGCCTTTGTCAAAGCACTACATAAGAGGCTGGTTAACAAAATTGAGGCTCATGGAATAGGAGGGCCAGTGTCAGCTTGGATAAAAAATTGGCTTAAGGACAGAAAACAGCAAGTCGTGGTAAATGGTTGTTTTTCAGACTAGCAGATGGTAGACAGTGGTGTTCCCTAAGGATTTGTGAAAGGGCCACTGCTTTTTTTAATATACATAAATGACTTGGATATTGGAATACAGAGTAAAATTTCAAAATTTGCCAATACCACGAAACTTGGAGGTGCGCAGTCATTGGGGATGATACCAATCGACTGCAACAGGACAGTGATAGGCCAGCAGAATGGGCAGACAGGTGGCAGATGAAATTTAATACAGAGAAATTTGAGATGATTTTGGCAGGAGGATAGGGAGAGGCAATATAGACTAAATGGTAGAGTTCTAAAGAGTATACAGGGACCGAGGGACTTGGGGGGTTCATGTGCATTGATTTTTGAAGGTGGCAGGTCATATTGAGAGAGCAGTTAACAAAGCATAAGAGATCTTGGACTTCATACATAGAGGTATTGAGGACAAAAGCAGGGAAGTTATGTTGAACCTTTATAAAGCTCTGGTAGGCCACAACTAGAGTATGGCATCCAGTTTTGGTCACCACACTTTAGGAAGGATGTGAGGGTCCTTGAGAGGGCACAGAGGAGATTTAACAGAAGGGTTCCAGGGTTGAGGGATTTTAGCTACATGGTTAGGTTGGAGAAGTTGGGGTTGTTCTCCTTCGAGCAAAGGAGATTGAGGGGAGATTTGATAGAGCTGTACAAGATTATGACAGGTTTGGATAGGGTAGACAAAGAAAAGCTGTTCCCATTAGCTGATGGTGCAAGGACTAGGGAACACAAATTTAAGGTTTTGGGCAGGGGATGCGGGGGGAATATGAGGAAGAACTTTTTTTACACAGCGAATGGTAATGACCTGGAACTCGCTGGCTGCAGGGGTGGTAGAAGGGGAGTCAATGAATGATTTCAAAAGGAAATTGGATGGGCACGAGAGAAACAAACTTACAGGACTACAGGGATAAAGCTAGGGAATTGGGCTGATCGGATTGCTCTACAGAGAGCTGGCATGAACTTCATGGGCCAAATGGTCTCCTTCTGTGCCACTGTGACTCTATATAGGCGGCACAGTGGCTAGCACCGCAGCCTCACAGCTCCAGCGACCCGGGTTCAATTCTGGGTACTGCCTGTGTGGAGTTTGCAAGTTCTCCCTGTGTCTGCGTGAGTTTCCTCCGGGTGCTCCGGTTTCCTCCCACATGCCAAAGACTTGCAGGTTGATCGGTAAATTGGCCATTATAAATTGCCCCTAGTATAGGTAGGTGGTAGGGAAATACATAGGGACAGGTGGGGATGTGGTAGGAATATGGGATTAGTGTAGGATTAGTATAAATGGGTGGTTGATGGTCGGCACAGACTCGGTGGACCGAAGGGCCTGTTTCAGTGCTGTATCTCTATAAAAAAAAAATATGTGCACACACTAAACAGAAATTTGTTACAGGCCTTCACCAAATCTTCCACTCCACGTACACTAGGTTAGACACCAGTGCAAAGCGGAGACAAAAAGCTGTCTGCCTGTTTGGCTAGCAAGATCTGATTCATAGGCCTAGAAATTCATCATTCAGTACCCACTTTTCGGGCACTAAATGGCCTTCTAAGTCCCCAATATGGCAGCTGGAAACACCTCCTGCCATTATTTGAACAGCCACAAATTGTCCTGCAATGCCCATGCCAAAAACAGGCATTAGCCCTTTTCTGTATGCAAATGAAGGACCCAACACCTGTTTAGAGGCCCCCGCTACCAGACTGGTTGCTCTGAGGCAGCCAGTACCAGCACTGGTTGAAACATAGGAAAACCAGCTCTACACCCGCCTAACACTGGTCCTTAAAGGGACTGTCTGTTGTGCTGCATCAACAAGATGTATTTTTAAAATATACTTCTCTGAATGTTAGCAGAGAGGAGTGGGATCGATTCTTCCAACCCCCATTCAAAGATCATGAGCCCTGTGCACCCAATTATGGCACAGCCCAAATTTCTAGGCCATGCTGGCGCTCAGACCGAATGGTTAATAACATGGGAAACATTTCATCAAAAATTAATTGGCAGCTTCTTTTCAAATAATTAAGGCGAGGGGAGTGCACTGTCTTTCTCTAGTTCCACTTCTCCACAGGTCACAACATATATTTAAATGTTTACCCAGTTACCAATACGGTCAGCCATATACTCTACTCTTGATCCAAGAATAAAATACACTTTCATAAACAACAAAATTATCAGTTTATTAGAAAACAAGACTTATCCAGTAAAGATGCAAATCATTAACACCCAGTTTGAAATATGAATATAGATATTCCCTTCTAGATACCCAACACAGACACACACAGACACACACACACTGGTTAGATTTAAAAAAAAGAAATTTTCTCTGCAGAGGTCTTTTACAAAAAAAGACAAAAAAGAATACTTTGGCCAAACATTTGTTAATTCTTGAAGAAAAAGGATGATAGGTTGTGTCCCAAATGGCATACAGTCTGGCATCCGAGTACATGTAGACGGGTCACTGGGATCTTTTCTGGAGCAGTTTTTTTCAGGCGGCATTGAGAATTAATCTAGCAGGCTTTCTAGGAGCTTCTCTGGAGATATGCGGCATCAGGGGTTTTAATTATCACACACTGGATTTTTTTGCAGTGTCTCTCAAAGAGGTGGAGAAAGATGAGCTGGGTGTTTCTTTCAGCAGGCTACAAACCCAACTGACATTCAAAACAGTCCACAACTCATCCAGAAAGTCAAAACCCCCTCACCACCATAAATCTTGACGTCATTTCTCTGTAAAGATCTCCCCCAAATCACCAAGGCTTCTGTTGTTTATTTAGCTTAAGGCATGTGACATCCAGTAAAGGTTTGTTTTCAAACAAATCCTCAAGTGCCTTCCCAGTGACCCCTGTAGAAAAAAAACCACATCCATAGAATTTTTTCAGTTTTCCAAATGAACCAATGTCCACAATCTTTATCACAAGTCCTCAAAACATCTTAAGAATGGAGCACCCTCATAACAAACTCAAGGATCCCTCTACATCATGAAGAGACAATGCCATTCCAGGTATGCAACTCACACTGGCAGAATCCTATTCATGCAGGATAGGAAATTCTACACTTGTTCAGACTGTGCCTGTTCTCTGAAACTAAACAGATAGCTGTTGATTAAAATATAAACTTCAAATTCAGGGTTTTGAGAGAGGCCGGGGCTTCAAATAAAACCATTAATTGAATAGCTTAAACATACTGTCATGCAGGCCCCCCACCTGCAAAGAATGAGGCACACTAATTTCGCCACATGGGCATTAAATTTCAAATTTTTGCTGGGAAGAAGAGAAGGCCTGTGATAAGGAGTTGCCAGGCCCCTGGCTGGAAAGACATTTTTTGCATATTAACAAACAGTGTTTGGAACAAAGGAGCTATCCCCTGCTCCAATGCAATCCACAAACAGATGTGGTCAAACCAGTCAGTCACATGACTAACCTGCTTGGCAGTCTGGGGTTTTTAAAAAATTGTACAGTTTGAACTGAGAGCCTGCAGAACGCAGAATGCTCCTGGAATGAAGCAGACCTCCTCTCCTGTCTGCCTGCTCCCATCTCTTTCTCACGGAACTCCAAAACCCACTGAAGACACGTGAACCCCAAGAGAGAAAAGTCTCCAATATGGAACATGGTTTAAGAAGAAAACTGGGCCCCAACGAAAAGCAAGATCAAGACTATACAGTGAGCTCAAAGAACCATAACAACAATTCTTCAGATATTGCCTCAAACTTTTCCACTTTATTTTTTCTTTTGCTCTCCCTGTCCCTATCTGCATGTGTGTATCGCGTATGCATGCTAGCGTGGGCGCGTCATGTATCCGTAGGCGTTAACCGATTTAGAGTTTAAATTTAATAAATTTCAACTTTTCTTCTTTAAACATAAGAAAGCCTGTTTGTGCTGGTTTCTTTGTCTTATAATTGGAAAGTGGTGAACAAGGATTCACCAAGGGGGAGCTGAAAACACAGTGTGTTTAAAAATTAAACCATGTTACAGTAAAACCAGGTGAAGGCCGAAAGGGAACCCTAGACCTCTTTCTCACCTTCTTCTTCTGGGCCTCCTTACAGGGAGAAACACTAGAGGGAAACTTAATTACATTAATGTGAAATGTGCCATTTGTAAATGTTATTATATGAACACAAGAAATAGGAGCAGGAGTGGACCATATGGCCCATCGAGCCTGCTCCGCCATTCAATAGGATCATGGCTGAACTTAGGCTTCAATTCCACTTTCCCACCCGCTCCCCATATCCCTTGATTCCCTGAGAGACCAAAAATCTGTCTATCCCAGCCTTAAATGTATTCAATGATGGAGCATCCAAAACTCTTTGGGGTTGAGAATTCCAAAGATTCACAACCCTTTGAGTAAAGTAATTTCTCCTCATCTCAGTCCTAAATGATCGGCCCCTTATCCTGAGACTGTGCCCCTGTGTTTTAGATTCCCTGACCAGCGGAAACAATCCCTGTGTCTACCCTATCCAGCCTCTTAAGAATCTTGTATGTTTCAATAAGATTGTCTCTCATTCTTCTAAACTCCAGAGAATATAGGCCCAATTTACTCAGCCTCTTACTATAGGACAACGCCCTCATCCCAGGGACCAATCTAATGAACCTTCACTGCACCGCCTCCAATGCAAGTATATCCTTTCTTAAATGCGGAGACCAAAATTGCACACAGTATTCCAGATGTGGTCTCACCAAAACCCTGTAGAACTGTAGCAAGATTTCTTTATTCCTGTACTCCAATCCCCTTGCAATAAATACTAACATGCCATTTGCCTTCCTAATTGCTCGCTGTACATGCATGCTACCTTTCTGCATGTCTTGTACAAGCACAACCAAGTCTCTTTGAACATCAACACTTACAAGTTTCACACCTTTTAAAAAATATTCTGCTTTTCTATTCTTATGACCAAAGTGAATAACTTCATACTTCCCAACATTATACTCCATCTGTCATCTTGTTGCCCATCACTTAACCTGTCTATATCTCTGCAGCCTCTCTGTGTCTTCCCCACAGCTTATCTTTCCACCTACCTTTGTATCATCAGAAAATTTAGATACATTACTCTCTGTCTCTTCATCTAAGTCATTAATATAGATTGTAAATAGCTGAGGCCTCAGCACTGATCCTTGCAGCACTCCACTATTCACTGCTTGCCAACTTGAAAATGCCCTGTTTATACCCACTATTTGCTTCCTGTCCATGCTGCTTACAATGTTTTTAATATATTGGTCCTGAATTCCCTTTTCGCTTGTGCCAGTGAGCCTGACGCTTTAACATTGAAACAGTCCCTGCGCTCCCCACCGCAATGCTGGATGCCAGGGTCAGACACGCAGGGTGCTATGGTGCAAATGCCTAAAATGATTCGGATGACATACACTCAACATTTGCATGCAATATGCACACGTCCATATAAATGGGACATGTTGTACGTTACCCATTGCTTCCAGGGATACAGGGCATGAATAGGGAGTTAGCAGATTGACTCCCAAAGAACTTCCCGTGCAAGGCTGCTCAAATTATGCCTCAGGACCATATAACCCCAGTGGAAGATCAAGGCTCCTGAGTGCAGCTCCTTTTTAAAGCATGACTTACAATTAATCTATGTGTATTACTGTTGTCATATAATGTGCAGGATACAGCTGTAACACTATTTTATGTGTTGTCTTAAGGCTGTAAGAATAAAACAGAGAAAATGGGTCAATACATACAGTGTTGAGTCTTATTCCCAGTTTCCCAGAAGACTCAACGATCTCTTTATTTGCGCATTAATGACTCAATTTCCAACAAACGTAGTGTGTGAGGAAATGGATGATTTCCTTGTGAACCTAATAACTACAGCAGAATCACTCTGTCTCACTGCTTTGTGGCAGCCTGCCAAAAGATGTTCTAGAGAAGGAACTTTCCCTATTGCTGAGGAAACCAGACATAATGTGCATAATATGAAAGAGTCTGACAGAGAAGGGAATTGCATTACCATGAGAGTTTCATAGTTTTCTGTTAAAGAGGGAGGGACAACATTCGCTGCATCAGCAAGTACTACAACCAAGAGACACAATTTATTGAGACAGATGTCTATACATTACAGATAGGGTGGCTTATCCTAGTTTTCTGTTTGAGAGGGGTGTCAATTTAATGGACTGAATTTTGGTTGTATCATTTTTTTGTCTGTCATCACCAACCCAAAGATTGTCCCACGTGTGATGGGTCCTTAATGCTGTGACTGTGGTTTTGTGCTGAAGAATATGCACAGGTTGTTTTAAATGTGGTTCTATGACACTTCAGATCAGAATAATAACTGGTTGCTAGAGAGGATATAGCTTCACACAATATAGCAAGTTTCAGTCCCTGCCTGGTCCCCAAGAAACAATACTGGTCTGAAAGGGAAGACTTCCTGCCTTGGTGCTCCCGTTGCACCCCAGGATTGTATTTTGGGAATTGACACCCACCTAGACTCTGCGTTTCCTTTCATTGAAATAAATGCATGAAAATTTCCCACCATGTATTCTTTGTTATGAGTACCAAGGGGGGGGGGGGGGGTGGGGAATCTCCTCTTAAGGCTCCAGTAGATCCAGCAGAGTGTATAATTGCAATAAAATCTCCATTTACTTGCTTGAGACAACAGGAAGCAAATGCACTCCGGACAGGTGTCTCAGGAAGTGTTGCATAATTGAGCATTGCAGATTAACGCAGACACATCGGATGCACACTGGGAAAGTGGACAAATGCAATAAATGGCCTGTCAAATGAATGAATGATCACTGGAGTTACAGATCTGTCATGGCCTTGTGGTGCACATGATGCCTGGTGGTGCTGTCTACTTTGTGCCGTGCAAAGAATGTGCGTGCATTGAATGGCATGCTTCTCCTGTCCCACTCACTCTGTTCGCAGTGTTTCCCGATGAATCCTGTTCGACACATGCATTCACCTGTCACATGGTCACAGTCTGCTCCATTTTGGCATTTGCAGAGTCGGATGCAATCTTTTCCAAAGAAGCCCAGTGGGCACCCTGGAACATAAATCCTCTGTTAGAAAGAGTTCTACAATTATTTTCTTCACTATCACATTCCACCCCTTAAGGAGGATCAAGAAATAAGAAGAGGAGACCAGAGGTCCAAGAACTGAAGTCTGTTGGAGCATTCTTTAAACTTAGGTTATATTATATTGGGTGGCACAGTGGTTAGCACTGCAGCCTCACAGCTCCAGCGACCCGGGTTCAATTCTGGGTCCTGCCTGTGTGGAGTTTGCAAGTTCTCCCTGTGTCTGCGTGGGTTTTCTCCGGGTGCTCCGGTTTCCTCCCACATGCCAAAGACTTGCCGGTTGATAGGTAAATTGGCCATTATAAATTGCCCCTAGTATAGGTAGGTGGTAGGGAAATATAGGGACAGGTGAGGATGTGGTAAGAATATGGAATTAGTGTAGGATTAGTATACATGGGTGGTTGATGGTCGGCACAGACTCGGTGGGCCGAAGGGCCTGTTTCAGTGCTGTATCTCTAAATAAAAAAAATAAAAATAAAATAAACTACAGCTCACAAAACACTGCCAACTATGGAGATTTGAAGCAGCCATGAGTGGAGAATGTTGGAGCAACAGTATTGTGCAGAATGCAAGCAACGAATGAGAAGGGGGATAGGAGCAAAGAGTGACAGGGAGGGTAGGAGCAGAGAGTGACAGGGAGGGTAGGAAAAGAGAGTGAGGGTAGGTAGAAGCAGAGAGTGACAGGGAGGGTAGGAGCAGAGAGTGACAGGGAGGGTAGGAGTAGAGAGTGACTGGGAGGGTGGAGCAGAGAGTGACAGGGAGGGTAGGTGTAGAGAGTGACAGGGAGGGTAGGAAAAGAGAGTGACAGGGAGGGTAGGAAAAGAGAGTGACAGGGAGGGTAGGAAAAGAGAGTGACAGGGTAGGTAGAAGCAGAGAGTGACAGGGAGGGTAGGAGCAGAGAGTGACAAGGAGGGTAGGAGTACAGAGTGACAGGGAGGGTAGGAACAGAGAGTGACAGGGAGGGTAGGAAAAGAGAGTGACAGGGTAGGTAGAAGCAGAGAGTGACAGGGAGGGTAGGAGCAGAGAGTGACAGGGAGGGTAGGAGTACAAGAGTGACAGGGAGGGTAGGAGTAGAGAGTGACAGGGAGGGTAGGAGCAGAGAGTGACAGGGAGGGTAGGTGTAGAGAGTGACAGGGAGGGTAGGTGTAGAGAGTGACAGGGAGGGTAGGAGCAGAAAGTGACAGGGAGGGTAAAAGCAGAGAGTGACAGGGAGGGTAGGAGGAGAGAGTGACAGGGAGGGTAGGAGCAGAGAGTGACAGGGAGGGTAGGAGTAGAGAATGACAGGGAGGGTAGGAGTAGAGAGTGACAGGGAGGGTAGAAGCAGAGAGTGACAGGGAGGGTAGGAGCAGAGAGTGACAGGGAGGGTAGGTGTAGAGAGTGACAGGGAGGGTAGGAGCAGAGAGTGACAGGGAGGGTAGGAGTACAGAGTGACAGGGAGGGTAGTAGAGAGTGACAGGGAGGGTAGGAACAGAGAGTGACAGGGAGGGTAGGAAAAGAGAGTGACAGGATAGGTAGGAGCAGAGAGTGACAGGGAGGGTAGGAGCAGAGAGTGACAGGGAGGGTAGGAGTACAGAGTGACAGGGAGGGTAGGAGTAGAGAGTGACAGGGAGGGTAGGAACAGAGAGTGACAGGGAGGGTAGTAGAGAGTGACAGGGAGGATAGGAGTAGAGAGTGACTGGGAGGGTGGAGCAGAGAGTGACAGGGAGGGTAGGAGCAGAGAGTGACAGGGAGGGTAGGAGCAGAGAGTGACAGGGAGGATAGGAGTAGAGAGTGACAGGGAGGGTAGGAACAGAGTGACAGGGAGGGTAGTAGAGAGTGACAGGGAGGATAGGAGTAGAGAGTGACTGGGAGGGTGGAGCAGAGAATGACAGGGAGGGTAGGAGTAGAGAGTGACAGGGAGGGTAGGAGCAGAGAGTGACAGGGAGGGTAGGAGCAGAGAGTGACAGGGAGGGTAGGTGTAGAGAGTGACAGGGAGGGTAGGTGTAGAGAGTGACAGGGAGGGTAGGAGCAGAAAGTGACAGGGAGGGTAAAAGCAGAGAGTGACAGGGAGGGTAGGAGGGGAGAGTGACAGGGAGGGTAGGAGCAGAGAGTGACAGGGAGGGTAAAAGCAGAGAGTGACAGGGAGGGTAGGAGTAGAGAGTGACAGGGAGGGTAGGAACAGAGAGTGACAAGGAGGGTAGGAGGAGAGGGTGACAGGGAGGGTAGGAGCAGAGAGTGACAGGGAGGGTAGGAGTAGAGAGTGACAGGGAGGGTAGGAGCAGAGAGTGACAGGGAGGGTAGGAACAGAGAGTGACAAGGAGGGTAGGAGGAGAGGGTGACAGGGAGGGTAGGAGCAGAGAGTGACAGGGAGGGTAGGAGCAGAGAGTGACAGGGAGGGTAGGAGTAGAGAGTGACAGGGAGGGTAGGAACAGAGAGTTACAGGGAGTCTCATCTCATCTGCAGGATAACTGTGGTGATCCACTGCTTTATGTCACAAATTATATTTGCAAAAAATAACATTAAACATACACCAGCATTAAGTGTATTAAGAAAGTGTTTGGCGTTCTCACGAAAGCAATAGACCTTGTCCCAAACTATAGTCATTTCCATCCCTAAGGTGGATGTCTCTTATACGGGTGCAGCAAAGGTGCACAATTTGTCTCCCAGCCAGGAAACCAGAGCATCACCCTGGTGATGAACAGCTGAACAGAAAGAGAAACCGATGAACAAAGAAAATAAAAACAAAAATTACATGAAAGAGTGCAGTATCTGGATAGTTTGCTCCAGATCTTGGGCACGCCTCTTAGCAAGATGCAGGATCAGAATGGTGTTCATGTGACTGAGAGTGTACAGAGTAAGGGGAACCCAAGTGAGATAGAGAACGAGAATCGGCAGAAACTGATCCTATCCAACAGGCACATGTACTTGCTATCTGTGAGGATAAGAATAAAGATGGTCAACGTGGAGCATCACCTCCGCCTCCTGCACAAAACCCAGGCCACTGTGTGGGAAACAGTCACCTGGCAATGATTTTCCCCGAATTGGCCAATTATTGGCCAGAGGGCAGGCTCACTGTCCAGTTAAGGATGGCGGGTGACCTCTCGAAGCTGGAAGGTTAATCGGAGGGCCTTCAGCTCGGAAGAAGCTGTAGCTTGGAGTTCAGCTAAGAAATATAGAGAAGGTGTCTCCATTTTGAGGTGCACTCTCTCCGACTTTTAAACTTTTAAATTTAAAAATGCCCTTCGCAGCCGGGCCACCACAGTGGAGGTGGAACCCATCCACAGGGCGGCCTGTGACCGCAGCTGAGGCCAGACAGGAGGAGAGGGCCTGAAAGCCTGCATGGAGCCCTGGCACCCCGGTCTCTGACAACAGGCCTCAATTGGCCTTTAACTATTCTTAATTGGCTATCCCCTGCCTGTCGGCAGATAGCCCTGACAACTCCAATTCTGCCTCGGGGAAAATGGCCCGAGGGCAGGATGGAGCTGCCTAACCGAAACCAGCATACCAGCAGGAGGTGCGAATTTACATGCCCGCCTGCCTCTGTGCTTGCCCCCATATGGGACTGAAAATCCTGCCCTCAGAGTCTGTGTGTAGACTTCAGGCTGTATTTTCCTTCCTCTGGTTGGCTACTTCTTCTTCTTCTTTGGCCTCCTTGTCTCGAGAGACAACTATTTCTCTTTAAAACTAATTAAATCCCATTCTCATGAGGTCAGGTTTCCAAATCATATGTTCCGGTAATTTCAGTAGCGGCTCGTCAATTATAATGAAAAATGGGCATTTCTTGATTTTTGACTTGGAGCGAAATATTGAAATATTGACCCTGGTGTCTAGAGACTCCAGAATTAGTTGTTGCATATAGATTTATTGACACATGTTGATAAAAGCCCCGATACCATAAAATTGGCTGATAAAACATCAGGACCATGTAAGTGTATTACAGAGTAATGATTTCACCAATTTATTTCTAAACATGGGAACTGATTATTTACTTCAAGAAAGGGCCCGCTGTGTTATCTTGTTTCTCCACAAGATGGCGGACTCTTTCCAGAGTGGCTTTGGTTTGCACAAGGCTTCAATTGAAACTGGTACTCACTCTGTGTGCAATACAAGCCAGTCCAGCCCTGTGTACATCGACACTCTCCGTCATAAGCACTGCACACTGCTCCGTTATGGCAGTTACATGTGTGGATACAGTTGGGGCCCCAATAACCTGGCAGGCAAGCTGAACAGAAAGAGAAACCGATGAACAAAGAAAATAAAAACAAAAATTACATGAAAGAGTGCAGTATCTGGATAGTTTGCTCCAGATCTCGGGCACGCCTCTTAGCAAGATGCAGGATCAGAATGGTGTTCATGTGACTGAGAGTGTACAGAGTAAGGGGAACCCAAGTGAGATAGAGAACGAGAATCGGCAGAAACTGATCCTATCCAACAGGCACATGTACTTGCTATCTGTGAGGATAAGAATAAAGATGGTCAACGTGCACAGTGGCGCAGTGGTTAGCACCGCAGTCTCACAGCTCCAGCGACCCGGGTTCAGTTCTGGGTACTGCCTTGGCAGAGCTTGCAAGTTCTTCCCGTGACTGCGTGGGTTTCCGCCGGGTACTCCGTTTTCCTCCCACAGCCAAAGACTTGCAGGTTGATAGGTAAATTGGCTATTGTAAATTGCCCCTAGTGTAGGTAGGTGGTAGGAGAATGGTGGGGATGTGGCAGGGAATATGGGATTAATGTAGGATTAGTATAAATGGGTGGTTGTTGGTCGGCACAGACTCAGTGGGCCGAAGGGCCTGTTTCAGTGCTGTATCTCTAAATAAATAAAAAGGACAGCCAGAATGTGGACCATGGCACCTTGGAGCAGGAGGTTGTCCAAAGGGAGGGAGGTGGAGGAAGGGGATGGGAAGCATAATCTGATAGATGTGGAGGATTCAATTATTAGGGATCCTTTGTAAGCAGGATCAAGAGTCCCACATGCTATGCTGCTTACCTGGTGCCAGGATGATCTCAAACTAGCTTAAAAGGTTATTCAAGAGGGAAGGGGAGGATCCATGTTAGAACCAACAATTTAGTAGAGAGGTCTGGTTCGGAGAGCACCAGGAGCTGGGAACTAAATTAAAGAACAGGACTTTAAGGGTTATAAACACTGGATTGTTATTTCAGCAATGCACAAACTGGTGTAGGGATAAGCAGACTAGGGAGGTGAACAAGTGGCTGAAGGAGTAGTGTGGGAAGAGGAATTCCATTTCTTGGGACACTGACACCTGTACTAGGACAGGAAAGAACTGTACTGTTAGGATGGGCTCCACCTGAACCCAGCTGGAATCAGGGTTCTAGCAGAAAGGGTAAATAGGGCAGTCATGAGGACTTTACATTAATAAATGGAGAGGAGGGCTCATATGGAAAAGGTAGTACAAATAATAGTTTGAAAACAAACAAAAGGGAAGAGAGGAGGCTAACAGTCAGAGATTGTGCTTTAAGCATTACAGGTAAAGGAAAATCTAAAAGATGTAAAGTCATTAAACCTGGAGAAAGAAATAAGAACTGCATGAGTATAACATTAGAGTAGAAAGACAGATTAGGGGGTGTGGCCCAAATAAGCATTCTTTACACAAACACATGGAGTATATGTAACAAACTGAATGAATTGCAGGCACAAATTCAATTTGGACGGTACGACATGGTAGCCATTACTGAGAAATGGCTGGAAGATGGTCAGGACTGGGAACTAAGCAAACCAGGTTACAAGGTCCACAGGAAAGCTAGGGAAAATGGTAAAGGGGAGGAGTATCTTTAGTGATGAAGAATGAAATCACTTAAATGATAAGAGAGGATATAATGAGAGGTAAACAGGCAGTGGAGACTTTATGGGTAGAATTAAGAAATAGAAATGAGTATAAGACTGTAGGCCCACTTGTAGCAGCTGTGAAGTGACTGAATGTATAAATGCAGGTATTAGAGTGGTTTTAATGGGGAACTTTAACTTTGATATAGTTTGGGATATTCAGACTAGCTCATGTCACAAAGTTAGTGAAGTTCCTGAGTGTGTTCAGGATAGTTTTCTGCAACAATATATCTTATAACAACAGGGGAGCATGCCATATTAGATTTATTAATGAGTAATGAGCTGGATTTAGTTAACGGCCTAATGTGCATGAACATTTATCTAATAGCGATCATAATGTAATCGAGTTCAATATAGTGTTTGAAAGGAAGAACCACAAAACAGCTACTAAGATTCTAGATTTAGGTAAGGCTAACTTCAAGACAGAGACTATTTGCTTGTTAATGGATAAGACAACAGAAGATTCGTGGGATGTATTCAAAAAAGAATTTCATGTGATACAGAGTCAGTTTATAGCTAGGGTTTTAAAGAAGTAAGTAAGAACATTGCAGTTGCCTACACCATAATCTTCCAAAGTTCTCAATTTGAAAAATTGGGATGTCACTTCGCTATTTAAGAAAGGCAAGAAAGGGAAACCAGGGAATTATAGACTATTTATATGCTTATATATTCATAAACAGATTTCTAGAATGATAGACCGTTGTTGAAAAATCATCCATGTCTTTGTTACCTCTAGATTTGATTATTGTAAAGCATTCCTGGTCACCATCCACAAACCTGAGGTCATTCAAAACTGTTGTTGTCGTGTCCTAACTTACCAAGTCCCGTTCACCCATCTCCCCTCTGCTTGCTGATCTACATTGACTGCCAGTCAAGCAACACTTCAATTTTAAAATTTTCATCTCATTTTCAAATTATTGAATTGCCTTCCCCGCCACTGCCACCACCCCTCCCCCCCCACCCACCATTTCTGTAATCTCCTTCAGTCCTACAATATCCCCTAGATCTCTGTGTTCCTCCAATTCTAGCCTCTTGAACATTTCCGACTTTAATCGCTCCACCACTGGCAGCTGTGTCTTCAGCTGCCCAGGCCCTAAGCTCTGGAATTCCCTTTCTATATCGGTCTGTCCCTCTTCCTTTCTTTCCTCCTTTAAGACGCTCCCTAAAAACTATCTCTTTAATCAAGCTTTTGGTGATTTGGCCTAATATCTCATGTGGCTCAGTGTCAAACTTTGTTCCATAACACTCCTGTAAAGTGCCATTGGCTGTTTTATTAAAAGTGTAATATAAATGAAAGTTGTTGTTATTTGCAATTACTAGAGTCTATAATTAAGAACTGGGTGACTCAACACCTTGAAAATATTCAGCTGACCAGGGAGTGCCAGTCAGCATGGATTTGTAATGGGTAGATCATGCCTGACAATCGTGATTGAAATTTTTGAAATGGTGACTAAAGTAACAGATGGGAATGTCTATGGATTTTATTGATAGGGTCTTAAAGAAAGCATTTTATAAAGACCCTCATATGAAACTGTTTGCTCGTGGAATTGAAGCCAAACTATTGACTTGGTTAGGAAATTGGCTGAGCGCAACATATGAACATACGAACTAGGAGAAGGAGTAGGCCATTCAGCCCCTCGAGCCTGCTCTGCTATTCTATAAGATCATGGCTGATCTGTTTGTGGACCCGACTCCACTTTCCTGCCTACCTCTGATACCCTTTGACTCCCTTGTTTGTCAAAAATCTGTCTACCTCTGCCTTAAAAATGTTCAATGACCCTGCCTCCACTGCTCTCTGGGGAAGAGAGTTCCACAGACTTACAACCCTCTGAGAGAAAATATTCCTCCTCATCTCTGTCTTAAATGGGAGACCCCTTATTTTTAAACTGTGTCCCCTAGTTTTAGTCTCTCCTACAAGGGGAAACATCCTTTCAACATCCACCCTGTCAAGTCCCCTCAGGATCTTACATGTTTCAATGAGATAGAGTCACAGAGTCATAGAGTTATACAGCACAGAAATAGGCCCTTCAGTCCATCGTCTCTGTGCCAGCCAACTATTCTAATCCCATATTCCTGCACTTGGCTCGTAGCCTTGTATGCTATGGCGTTTCAAGTGCTCATCTAAATACTTCTTAAATGTGATGAGGGTTCCTGCCTCCACCACCTCTTCAGGCAGTGTGTACCAGATTCCAATCACCCGCTGAGTGAAAAATTATTTCCTCAAATTCCCCCCTAAACCTCCTGCCCCTTACCCTAAATCTATGCCCCCTGGTTCTTGACCCCTCCGCTAAGTGAAAAAAGATTCTTCCTATCTAACCTACCTATGCCCCTCATAATTTTGTATACCTCAATCAGGTCCCCCTTCAGCCTTCTCTGCTCCAAGGAAAACAAAACTAGCCTTTGCAGTCTCTCTTCATAGTTGAAATGGTCCAGCCCAGGCAACATCCTGGTAAATCTCCTCTGCACCCTCTCCAGTGCAATCACATCCTTCCTATAGTGTGGTGATCAGAACTGTACACCGTACTCCAGCTGTGGCCTAACTAGCATTTTATACAGCTCCATCATAACCTCCCTGGTCTTATATTCTATCCCTCGGCTAATAAAGGCAAGTATCCCATATGCCTTCCTAACCACCTTATCTACCTGTGCTGCTGCCTTCAGTGATCTATGGACTAGTACACCAAGGTCCCTCTGACCCTCTGTACGTCCTAGAGTCCTACCATCCATTGTCTATTCCCTTGCCTTGTTAGTCCTCCCAAAATGCATTACCTCACACGTCTCAGGATTAAATTCCATTTGCCACTGCTCCGCCCATCTTACCAGAAGATCTATATCTCCCTGTAATCTAAGGCTTTCCTCCTCACTATTTACGACACCACCAATTTTAGTATCATCTGCGAACTTACTGATCATACCTCCTATATTCACATCTAAATCATTAATGTACACTCCAAACAGCAAGGGTCCCAGCACCGATCCCTGTGGTACACCACTGGTCACAGGCTTCTGCTCACAAAAACAGCCCTCGACCATCACCCTCTGCCTCCTGCCACTAAGCCAATTTTGGATCCAATTTGCCAAATTGCCCTGGATCCCTTGGGCTCTTACCTTCTTAACCAATCTCCCATACGGGACCTTATCAAAAGCCTTACTGAAATCCATGTAGACTACATCTACTGCTTTACCCTCATCGACACATCCAGTCACCTCCTGGAAAAATTCAATCAAGTTTGTTAGACACGATCTCCTCCTGACAAAGCCATGCTGACTATCCCTGATTAATCCCTGCCTCTCCAAGTGGAGATTAATCCTGTCTCTCAGAATTGTTTCCAATATTTTCCCAAACACTGATGTAGACTCACTGTCCTGTAATTACCTGGTTTATCCCTGCTATCCTTCTTGAATAATGGTACCACATTCCAGTCCTCTGGCACCTGTCCTGTGGCCAGAGAGGATTTGAAAATTTGTGTCAAAGCCCCTGCTATCTCCTCCCTTGCCTCACATAACAGCCTGGGATACATCTCATCTGAGCCTGAGGATTTATCCACTTTTAAGCCCGCTAAAACTGCTAACACTTCCTCCCTTTCAATGCTAATATGTTCAAGTATATCACAATCCCCCTCCCTGATCTCTACACCTACATCGTCCTTCTCCATAGCGAACACCGATGAAAAGTAATCATTCAAAACCTCACCTATGTCCTCCGGCTCCACACAAAGATTGCCACGTTGGTCCCTAATGGGCCTTACTCTTTCCCTGGTTATCCTCTTACTCTTAATATACTTTTAAAACGCCTTAGGATTTTCCTTTATCTTGCCCACCAGTGTTTTTTCATGTCCCCTCTATCATTCGCTCTCCTAACTACTTTTTTAAGTGCCACCCTACACTTTCTATACTCCTCTAGTGCCTCCGCTGTTTTCAGCGCTTGGGATCTGCCGTAAGCCTCCTTTTTCCCCTGAGCCAATCCTCTATATCCCTTGACATTCAGGGTTCCCTGGGCCTGTTAGTCCTACCCTTCACCTTAATGGGTACATATTGGTTCTGAACTCTCACTATTTCCTCTTTTACAGCTCTCCTGTATGCATTATAAGAATTCCGCCCCTTTAAGCCTTTTGCACTAAGACTATCCCAGGTGATATTGGGGAAGTTGAAATCCCCTACTATTATTACCCTATTATTTTTACACCTCTCTGAGATTTGCCAACATATCTGCTCCTCTATCTCTTCCTGACTGTTTGGAGGCTTGTAATACACTCCCAGTCAAGTGATTGCCCCCTTTTTGTTTTTAAATTGTACCCAAATGGCCTCATTGGAGGAACCTTCTAAGATATCATCCCTCCTTACTGCAGTAATTGACTCCTTGATCAACAATGCAATGCCACCTCCTCTTTTATCCCCAACACTGTCGCATCTAAAGATTCTATACCCTTGAATATTGAGCTGCCAGTCCTGTCCCTCCCTCAACCATGTCTCTGTGATTGCAATAATATCATAATCCCATGTGCTAATCAATGCCCTCAATTCATCTGCCTTACTAGTAAGACTCCTTGCATTAAAATAGATGCAATCCAACCCTGCATTTTTCACTTGATCCTTACCAGGTCTATATTTGCTCTGCCTTCCAGACAGACTCACTTTCTGTTCTATATTATCCCTTACTGTATCTCCACTCTGTATCCCATCGCCCTGCCAAATTAGTTTAAATCCCCCCCGCAACAGCACTTGCAAACCTCCCAGCGAGGATGCTTGTCCCATTCCGGTTCAGGTGCAACCCGTCCAACCTGTACAGGTCCCACCTTTGCCAGAAACAGACCCAGTGATCCAGGAAACTAAAGCCCTTCCTCCTGTACCATCTCCTCAGCCACACATTCATCTATCGTCCTATTTCTAAGATCACCTCTCATTCTTCTAGACTCAACCCAAAGTGTCCAACCTTTCCTCATAAGACAACCCTCTCATCCCAGGAATCAGTCGAGTGAACCTCCTCTGAACTGCTTCTAATGCAATTACATCCTTTCTTCAGTAAAGAGACCAAAATTATACACAAGATTCCAGATATGATCTCACCAATGTTTTATACAACTGCAGCAAAACATTTCTTCTTTTATATTCCATTCCCCTTGCAATAAACGACAACATTGCATTTGCCTTCATAATCACTTGCTGTACCTGCATTATAACCTTTGATGTTTCGTGTACTAGGACATACAGATCCCTCTGCATCTGAGAGTTCTGCAATCTCTCTCCATTTAAATAATATGTTGCTTTTCTATTTTTCCAGCTAAAATGGCCAAGTTTACACTTTCCCACATTATACTCCATCTGCCAAATCTTTGCCCACTCACTTAACCTATCTATGTCCCTTTGCAGATTGCAAACTCCTTATATCCTCTTCACAACTAACTCTCCTACCTATCTTTGGGTGATCAGCAAATTTAGCAACCATACATTCGGTCCCTTCATCCAAGTCATTGATATAGATTGTAAATAGTTGAGGCCCCAGCACTGATCCTTGTGGCACTCCACTAGTTACAGCTTGTCAATCTGAAAATGACTCATTTATGCCTACTCTCTGTTTGCTGTTAGCTAACCAATCCTCTATCCATGCTAATATGTTACCCCCATATCATGGGCTCTTATTTTGTTTAACCTTTGGTGTGACACCTTGTCAAATACCTTCTGGAAATCCAAGTACACCACATCCACAAGTTCCCTTTTATCTATGTTGTTTGTTACTTCCTCAAAGAACTCTAATAAAAGGATACAGAGAGTAGGGATAATGGGCAGGTACTCTCATTAGCAGCTTGTGACTAGTGGCATCCCACAAGGATCTGTGTTGAGGCCTCAACTATTCACTATATTTCTTAACGACTCCGATGATAGGATGGAAAGCCACATATCCAAGTTTGCCCATGACACAAAGTTCGTAAGCAACATAAATGGAATCTTAAAATTACAAAGAGATATTAACAGGTTAAATAAATGAAATTCATTTGCCATAATTTTGCCCAATGTAGGGCCCAAAAATGATAGAATAGAATGTTTTCTAAATGGTGAAAAGCTAGAAACAATGGCGGTCCAAAGAGATTTGGGCATCCCTGTACATAAATCATTAAATCATAAATCATCAACGACAGGGACAGAAAATAATTAAAAGGGCTAATATGAACATACGAATTAGGAGCAGGAGTCGGCCACTCGGCTCCTTGAGCCTGCTCTGCCATTCAACAAGATCATGGTTGATCAGATTGTAACCTCAACTCCACATTCCCGCCTACCTCCAATAACCTTTCACCCCCTTGCTTATTAAGAATCTATCTAACTCTACCTTAAAAATATTCAAAGACTGTTTCCACCGCCTTTTGGGGAAGAGAGTGTCAAAGACTCATGACCCTCTGAGAGAAAAAAATTCTCCTCATCTCTGTCTTAAATGGGCAACCCCTTATTTTTAAACATAGAGTCATTGAGTTATACAGCACAGAAACAGGCCCTTCAGCCCATCGTGTCCATGCCAGCCATCAAGCACCTATCTATTCTAATCCCATTTTCTAGCACTTGGCCCGTAGCCTTGTATGCTATGGCGTTTCAAGTGCTCATCTAAATACTTCAACAGTCACCCCTAGTTCTAGATTCTCCCACAAGAGGAAGTATCCTTTCCACATCTACCCTTTCAAGACCCCTCAGGATCTTAAATGTTTCAATCAAGTTGCTTCTTACTCTTCTAAACTCCAGCGGATACAAGCCTAGTCTGTCCAAGCTTTCCTCAGAAGACAACCCGTCCATTCC
Source organism: Heterodontus francisci (assembly GCF_036365525.1). Taxonomy (NCBI): domain Eukaryota; kingdom Metazoa; phylum Chordata; class Chondrichthyes; order Heterodontiformes; family Heterodontidae; genus Heterodontus; species Heterodontus francisci. Next base: position 43,723,793 of record NC_090408.1, on the reverse strand, counting down.
AGCTACTAATGGGATGCTGACCTTTATAGCTAGAGGACTAAAATACAAGGGGGTAGAAGTCATGCTACAGCTATAAAAGCCCTTAGACCTGGAGTACTGTGAACAGTTCTGTGCACCACATCTTAGGAAGGATATATTGCTCTTGGAGGGAGTGCAGCATAAATTTACCAGAATGATCCTTGAACTCCAAGGGTTAAATTATGAGGAGAGATTATGCAAACGAGGGGGTTGTACTTCCTGGAATTCATAAGGATAAGGAGCAATTTGATCGAAGTTTTCAAGATATTAAGGATAACAGGTAAGGTAGCTAGAGAAATACTATTTCCACTAATCTAAAAATGAAAAATTAGAATCAGGCCTTTCAGGAGTAAATTAAGAAATATTTCTACATACAAAGAGTAGTAGAAATTTGGAACTTTCTATTCAGCAAACAGCAACTGATGTTAGATCAACTGTTAATTTTAAATCTGAGATTGATAGGTTTTTATTAACCAAAGGTATTAAGGGATATGGGCAAAGGTGGGCATATGGAGTTATGTCACAGATCAACCTTGATCTCATTAAATGGTGGAACAGGCTCCAGGAGCTAAATGGCCCCATTCTGTTCCTATCAGAAAGTTTATTGCTGAACAGTGATACATGAATAAGGTCCTTCTGGGTCACAGTTCAAATCAGCCCTTTGATATTTTCATTTCATGATTCCTTCAAAAAGAAAGTTGCTATGGCAGGAAGGAAACCCCAGGGTGAAAACTGAAAAAGAAAGCAAAGATTTAGACGTAATAATTCAGTATTAATGTATCCAAAATATGAGCTTAAAAAGAGAATGTTGACTATGGAAATCTATTAACAACATTCACAAAGAATTGTGATGATCCCTGTGTTTTGTTTGGCTTATTTTTAACAATATTGCTTAGACAGCAAGTGCTGTTGGTATAATTGTGGTGGGTGGGGAACTCTGAGCCCGTCAGTGGGAGGGAACCACATCAAGCTCTTTGGACATATCAATAGTGATAGTGGAAGAGCCTCATCAATTCATTGGAAGAAAAACAGACCAGGAAACACTCAGAGCCCAGATTCACCCAATCACAAGAATTTCCCAGTCCAGCAACACAGAAATGGACAAGCTGTTGGAGATTCCAGCACTAATTAAACAAACTTAAAACACACTAACGTGTGTGCTTTGATTCATATTTCACATTCGCAGTTTCATTATTGTAACAAAAGTAGAAAATATCAATCCTATTTCATTTGTGAAGCAAACGCTAACAATCCAAACATGTAACTGTCTCCAATTACTCAGTGTGTTCAGTAGATGACAGCCCTTTATCACTCAGTGCCAGTCATTCCAACTCATTGCCTTACTGTCAACCATATTATAGATCACATCAAGAAGCAAGCCATCAGTGTCCAGTGATGGTAAACTGTAAAATGTATGAGAAACAATTTCTGTGAGATACAGGAAGCATTTTAATTTTCAGTTTGATCCAGTGAAGCATTTTGTTCTCACACTGGCTACTCCCTGGCACGTGATGATCTATATGTCACATTCTAAAGTTCATTAACAAAACCAGAATGATAGAATGCGTGCATGTATGTATGTATGTAGGCCCATGTGTGGGGAGGGGTCTGTGCACACACAGCTACCCACATCATAACACCCTGATCTTTGGCCTGGCACAACCCCAGGAGCTAGAAAGAATTGAACATAGGCAGATGGGTTATATCAGGTCTGGTCTTAAGTGTACTTTCTACTGATTGGCTCAAGATAAATACTGGCAGATTTCAAACTGACTGCTTAAAGCATTTTTATAAATGACTAATGAGAGACTTTTCCCCCCCGCAGATTCTCAGGAAAAAAAACAAGAAACAAATCATCTCTATAAAAGTTTCAAACAACAGCACTAAATGACAGAAAAAATCAAGCATGATATTAATATAGAATGAAAAAGATCATACAGTATCACTCTCCAAATGTCCTGTGTGGTTGGTCACTTATTTGAAGTGGATTTGGAAGATTTTGAGATAGCCCCTAACTGAAAATGATGGTCTCCTTATCAGCCTGCAACTATTGAGGCTGACACAAAGTTACCATTTGATAGCCCAACTTGCAATATTTCTCCTAACTAATAAAAAATTACACAGCTCTATACTTTCTCAGCATGTTCTTTCAATTCAAACATGCTATAAAAGCAATTTGGCTGATGTCATGCACTTTTACAGCTCCAGTGTGTGAGGGGATCTCGAGTGATTTGCCATAGCCCCTGTGTGAGAGGATTGCAAGTGTTCCTCCACAGCTCTAGTATGTGAGGGTATCTCGAGTGATCTGCTGCAATTTATTGTACATAAAGTGCTTTGAGATGTTTCAGAGAGCTGATAAAGCACTGTAAAAATGCAAATTTTTCTATCACTTACTTTGAGAACAATCTTTTCCGATCCAGCCTGGAAAACACTGACAGGAGCCATCGATAGGATTACAGGTACCATTGTTGGAGCAGAAGCAAGTGCCAGAACAGTTCTTGCCAAATCTTCCTCTGGCACATACTGTACAAAGGAAAACAAAATGAACCCAGATATATTAACAAAGTGCTGACAAGCAAGATTCTTCTTTGCTTAGTAAAATTACTTATTAAAGGTCAGTAATTTCCTTGGACCTGCTCCTGCTCCCACCCCAGACCTACTCCCTTCCCCACTCCTTCTCCCTGCCCTGTTCTTGCTCTTGTTCCTTGTCCAGCTCCCTCCCTGATCCCTGTTCCCACCCAGTTTCTGCATCTGGTCCCACTCCTGCTCCTTCCTCCACCCCTGCTTCTGGTCCTGCAACCTCTTTGAAAGCCTGGTGTAAACGAGGTGGAGTGTGAGTAGCTCTGAGGAAATACTCGGTAATGTCTGGGAGCAAGTCATGAAGCCTGAAAAGAACTTCTAAAAATCTCTTCCTTTTCCTCCATATGTGACTGAAGGGCCATGTGAGTGAGAACTGCCGTCTTGAGCAGCAACCAGCCAACTTCATCAGCATTTGGAAGTAATCAGAAATTTCTAGTTTCAAAGATAGAATTAAAAAATAGCAAATCAGTAACAGGCATTGTTAAGCCTTTTTTCAATAAAATACAATACCAATGCATCTTTTTTTTCTGTATGTATTGTTCTCCTTCTATTAAGGACCTTGTCCAGAAACATTATTATTACACTTTGCTCATTGTTGGATTCTTTGCAAGTTACTCCAGCTTTTCTGTTCTGCATTCCGGGTTTCTCTGCACCACACATCATTCCCTTAACCAAGGTGATAGGCAGACTTTCAGCCCATAACCATTGCTGTTCTGCCTCTGGCTGCTAATAGGTGTTTGAGAGTAGCACTTAGGTTTTTTAAAATTAATTCATGGGATGTGGGCGTTGCTGGCTAGGCCAGCATTTATTGCCCATCCCTAATTGCCCTTGGGAAGGTGGTGGTGAGCTGCCTTCTTGAACCGCTGCAGTCCATGTGAGGTAGGTACACCCACAGTGCTGTTAGGAAGGGAGTTCCAGGATTTTGACCCAGCGACAGTGAAGGAATGGCGATATAGTTCCAAGTCAGGATAGTGTGTGACTTGGAGAGGAACTTGCAGGTGGTGGTGTTCCCATGCATCTGCTGCCCTTGTTCTTCTAGTTGGTAGAGGTCATGGGTTTGGAAGATGCTGTCTAAGGAGCCTTGGTGAGTTGCTGCAGTGCATCTTGTAGATGGGACACACTGCTTTCACTGTGCGTCGGTGGTGGAGGGAGTGAATGTTTGCAGATGGGGTGCCAATCAAGTGGGCTGCTCTGTCCTGGATGATTAGATTAGATTAGAGATACAGCACTGAAACAGGCCCTTCGGCCCACCGAGTCTGTGCGGACCATCAGCCACCCATTTATACGAATCCTACACTAATCCCATATTCCTACCAAACATCCCCACCTGTCCCTATATTTCCCTGCCACCTACCTATACTAGTGACAATTTATAATGGCCAATTTACCTATCAACCTGCAAGTCTTTTGGCTTGTGGGAGGAAACCGGAGCACCCGGAGAAAACCCACGCAGACACAGGGAGAACTTGCAAACTCCACACAGGCAGTACCCAGAATCGAACCCAGGTCCCTGGAGCTGTGAGGCTGCAGTGCTAACCACTGCGCCACTGTTGAGCTTCTTGAGTGTTGTTGGAGCTGCACCCATCCAGTCAAGTGGAGAGTATTTCATCACACTTCTGACTTGTGCCTTGTAAATGGTGGACATGCTTTGGGGAGTCAGGAGGTGAGTTACTCGCCGCAGGATTCCTAGCCTCTGACCTGCTCTTGCAGACACGGTATTTATATGGCTACTCCAGTTCAATTTCTGGTCAATGGTAACCCGAGGATGTTGATAGTGGGGAACTCAGCGATCGTAATGCCGTTGAATGTCAAGGGGATTCTCTCTTGTTGGAGATGGTCATTGTCTGGCACTTGTGTGGCACGAATGTTACTTGCCACTTATCAGCCCAAGCCTGGATATTATCAAGGTCTTGCTGCATTTCTACACAGACTGCTTCAGTATCTGAGGAGTCACGAATGGTGCTGAACATTGTGCAATCATCAGCGGACATCCCCACTTCTGACCTTATGATTGAAGGGTGGTCATTGATGAAGCAGCTGAAGATGGTTGGGCCTAGGACACTACCCTGAGGAACTCCTGCAGTGGTGTCCTGGAGCTCAGATGATTGACCTCCAACAACCACAATCATCTTCCTTTGCGCTAGGTATGATTCCAACCAGTGGAGAGTTTTCCCCATGATTCCCATTGACCTCAGTTTTGCTAGGGCTCCTTGATGCCATACTTGGTCAAATGCTGCCTTGATGTCAAGGGCAGTGACTCTCACCTCACCTCTTGAGTTCAGCTCTTGTCCATGTTTGAACTAAGGCTGTAATGTGGTCAGGAGCTGAGTGGCCCTGGCGGAACCCAACTGAGCATCACTAAGTAGGTTATTGCTAAGCAAGTGCCGCTTGATAGCACCTTCCATCATTTTACTGATGATTGAGAGTAGACTGATGGTGGGGGGGGGGGGGTGATAATTGGCCGGGTTGGACTTGTCCTGCTTTTTGTGTACAGGACGTAACTGGGTAATTTTCCACATTGCCAGATAGATGCCAGTGTTGTAGCTGTACTGGAACAGCTGGGCTAGGGGTGCGGCAAGTTCTGGTGCACAGGTCTTCAGTACTATTGCCGGAATGTTGTCAGGGCCCATAGCCTTTGCAGTATCAGTCATTTATTGATATCATGCGGAGTGACTCGAATTGGCTGAAGTCTGGCATCTGTAATGCTGGGGACTTCAGGAGGCTGAGATGGATCATCAACTCGGCACTTCTGGTTGAAGATTGTTGCAAATGCTTCAGCCTTATCTTTTGCACTGATGTGCTGGGCTACCCCATCATTGAGGATGGGGATATTTGTGGAGCCACCTCCTCCAGTTAATTGTCCACCACCATTCAAGGCTGGATGTGGCAGGACTGCAGAGCTTAGATCTGATCCATTGCTTATGGGATCGATTAGCTCTGTCTATCGCATGCTGCTTACACTGTTTGGCATGCAGATAGTCCTGTGTTGTAGCTTCACCAGGTTGACACCTCATTTTGAGGTATGCCTGGTGCTGCTCCTGGCATGCCCTCCTGCACTCTTCATTGAACCAGGGTTGGTCTCCTGGCTTGATGGTAATGGTAGAGTGGGTATAGGCCAGGCCATGAGGTTACAGATTGTGGTTGTGTACAATTCTGTTGCTGCTGATGGCCCACAGTGCCTCATGGATGCCCACTTTTGCATTACTAAATCCGTTCGAAATCTATCCCATTTAGCACGGCGGTAGTGCCACACAACACAAAGAGGATATCCTCAATGTGAAGACGGGACTTTGTCTCCACAAGGACTGTGTGGTGGTCACTCCTACCAATACTGTCATGGACAGATACCTTCCGGGAGAGCAGTGGGGAGGAGTCCAGACACGCCGGAGTTTGAAAACAAAGTGAGCAGTGACGTCACAGGAAAGCTTCAAGGTGATTGGTTGGTGAGTAACTGCTGACAGGGAATAACTCTAAATAGCTGGGTTAGCAACTAAAAGTAAAGGGAGAAAGGGCTACAGTTTTTAAAAAAAATAGTAGGTAGTGTTTTTTTAGGGAATCAAGGACCCAGTGTAAATAATCGAATTTTTGGGTAATTTAAGGGGATAAATTAAGGGTAAGTCATGGCAGGGCAGCTCGGCAAAGTGGAATGCTCTTCCGGTGCAAAGTGGAAACTCAGGGACTCTTCCAGTGTCCAGGGCGAACACGTGTTCAGGAAGTGTCTCCAGCTGCAGCTACTCGAAATCTGCGTCTCGGATCTGGAGCAGCAGCTGGAGACACTTAGGAGCATCCGCAAGGCTGAGATCATCGTGGATAGCACGAGGTGGTCACACCGCAGGTAAAGACTGCTCAGACAGAAAGGGAATGGGTGACCGCCAGACAGAGTAGAAGAACTAGGCAGGTAGTGCAGGAGTCCCCTGTGTCCATCTCCCTATCTAACAGATCTTCCACTTTGAATACTGTTGGGCAAGATAGCTTCTCAGGGGAATGCAGCAAGAGGCAAGTCTGTGGCACCACAGGTGGCTCAGCTGCACAGGATGGGAGGAAAAGGAGTGGAAGAGCTATAGTGATAGGGGATTCTATCGTAAGGGGTACAGATAGGTGTTTCTGTGGCCGCAAACTTGACTCCAGGATGGTATTTGCCTCCCTAGTGCTAGGGTCAAGGATGTCACAGAGCTGCTAAGGACATTTTGAAGGGGGAGGGTGAACAGTCAGAGGTCATGGTACACATTGGTACCAACGACATAGGTAGAAAGAGGGATGAGGTCCTGCAACAAGAATTTAGGGAGCCAGTTAGCAGATTAAAAAGCAGGACCTCAAAGGTTATAATCTCTGGATTACTTCTGGTGCCACATGCTAGTGAGTATAGGAATAGGAGGATAGAGCAGATGAATGCGTGGCTGAGGAGATGGTGCAGGAGAGAGGACTTTAGTTTCCTGGATCACTGGGTCAGTTTCTGGTGAAGGTGGGACCTGTACAAGTTGGACGGGTTGCACTTGAACCGGAACAGGACCAACATCCTTGCTGGGAGGTTTGCCAGTGCTGTTAGGGTGGGGGGGGGGTTTAAACTAATTTGGCAGGGGGATGGGATACAGAGTGGAGGTACAGTAGGGGGTGATGCATAGTCAAATATAAAAGAGAAACTGAGTCAGTCTGGAAGGCAGAGCAAATATAGACCTGTTACGGCATAAGTGAAAAATGCAAGGCTGGATTGCATCTATTTTAATACAAGGAGTCTTACTAGTAAGGCAGATGAATTGAGAGCGATGGCTAACACATGGGACTATGATATTATTGCTATCACACAGACAGGTTGAGGGAGGGGCAGGACTGGCAGCTCAATATTCCAGGGTATGGAATCTACAGGCAAGACAGGGGAGGGGGAAAAAAGAGGAGATGGCATTGCACTGTTGATCAAGGAGTCAATTACTGCAGTAAGGAAGGATGATACCTTGGAAGGTTCCCCAAATGAAACCATTTGGGTAGAACTTAAAAACAAAAAGGGGGAAATCACTTGGCTGGGTGTGTACTACAGGCCTCCAAACAGTCAGGAAGAGATAGGGGAGCAGATATGTAGGCAAATCTCAGAGAGGTGTAAAAATAATAGGGTAATAATAGTAGGGGATTTCAACTTCCGCAATATCACCTGGGATAGTCTTAGTGCAAAAGGCTTAAAGGGGCGGACTTCTTATAATGCATACAAGAGAGCTTTTTGAGCCAGTATGTAGAAAGTCCGACAAGAGAAGGGGGAGTACTGGTTCTAATCCTAGGGAATGAAGCCGGACAAGAGGTAGAAGTGTCAGTGGGGGAGCATTTCGGGGATAGTGACCATAACTCTGTAAGATTTAAGGTAGTTATGGAAAAGGACAAAGACGGACCAGAAATAAAGGTACTGAATTGGGGAAAGGCCGATTTCAATATGATAAAACAGAGTCTGGCCAAAGTGGACTGGGAGCAGCTACATGTAGGAAAGTCTACATCAGACCTGCAGGAGTCATTCAAAGAGGAAATAGTGAGAGTTCAGAGCCAACATGTACCCGTTAAGGTGAAGGGTAGGACCAACAAGTCCAGGAACCCTGGATGTCAAGGGATATAGAGGATTGGATCAGGAAAAAAGTGGAGGCTTACGGCAGATTCAGAGCACTGAAAACAGCAGAGGCACTGGAGGAGTAGAAAGTGTAGGGGGAGTATATAAAAAAGTAATTAGGAGAGTGAAGAGAGGACATGAAAAAACACTGGTGGGCAAGATAAAGGAAAATCCTAAGGCATTTTATAAGTATATTAAGGGCAAGAGGATAACCAGGGAAAGAGTAGGGTCCATTAGGAACCAAAGTGGCAATCTGTGTGTGGAGCTGGAGGACATAGCTGAAGTTTTAAATGATTACTTTCCATCTGTGTTCACTAGGGAGAAGGACGATGTAGGTGTAGAGGTCAGGGAGGGGGATTGTGATATACTTGAACATATTAGCATTGAAAGGGAGGAAGTATTATCTGTTTTAGCAGGCTTAAAAGTGGATAAATCCCCAGGCCCAGATGAGATATATCCCAGGCTGTTCTGGAGGCAAGGGAGGAGATAGCAGGGGCTTTGACACAAATTTTCAAATCCTCTCTGGCCACAGGAGAGGTACCAGAAGACTGGAGGACAGTTAATGCGGGACCATTATTCAAGAAGGATAAACCAGGTAATTACAGGCCAGTGAGTCTATATCAGTGTTTGGGAAAATATTGGAATAAGTTCTGAGGGACAGGGTTAATCTCCACTTGGAGAGGCAGGGATTAATCAGGGATAGTCAGCATGGCTTTGTCAGGGGGAGATCGTGTCTAACTAACTTGACTGAATTTTTCGAGGTGGTGACTAGATGTGTAGATGAGGGTAAAGCAGTAGATGTAGTCTACATGGACTTCAGGAAGGCTTTTGATAAGGTCCCGCATGGGAGATTGGATAATAAGGTAAGAGCCCATGGGATCCTGGGCAATTTGGCAAATTGGATCCAAAATTGGCTTAGTGGCAGGAGGCAGAGGGTAATGGTCGAGGGCTGTTTTTGCAAGTGGAAACCTTTGACCAGTGGTGCACCGCAGGGATCGGTGCTGGGACCCTTGCTGTTTGTAGTGTACATTAATGATTTGGACGTGAATATAGGAGGTATGATCAGTAAGTTCGCAGATGATATGAGAATTGGTGGTGTTGTAAATAGTGAGGAGGAAAGCCTTAGATTACAGGATCATATAGATGGGCTGGTAAGATGGGCAGAGCAGTGGCAAATGGAATTTAATCCTGAGATGTGTGAGATGTTGCATTTTGGGAGGACTAACAAGGCAAGGGAATATACAATGGATGGTAGGACCCTAGGAAGTACAGAGGGTCAGAGGGACCTTGGTGTACTAGTCCATAGGTCACTGAAGGCAGCAGCACAGGTAGATAAGGTGGTTAGGAAGGCATATGGGATTCTTGCCTTTATTAGCCAAGGCATAGAATATAAGAGCAGGGAGGTTATGATGGAGCTGGATAAAATGTTAGTTAGGCCACAGCTGGAGTATTGTGTACAGTTCTGGGCACCACACTATAGGAAGGATGTGATTGCACTGGAGAGGGTGCAGAGGAGATTCACCAGGATGTTGCCTGGGCTGGAGCATTTCAGCTATGAAGAGAGACTGAAAAGGCTAGGGTTGTTTTCCTTAGAGCAGAGAAGGCTGAGGGGTGACGAGATTGAGGTATACAAAATTATGAGGAGCATTGATAGGTTAGATAGGAAGAAACTGTGTCCCTTAGCGGAGGTGTTAATAACCAGGGCGCATAGATTTAAGGTAAGGGGCAGGAGGTTTAGAAGGGATTTGAGGAAAACATTTTTCACTCAGGGTGGCTTGAATCTGGTACACATTGCCTGAAGAGGTGGTAGAGGCAGGAACCCTCACAACATTTAAGAAGTATTTAGATGAGCACTTGAAACGCCATAGCATACAAGGCTATGGGCCAAGTGCTGGAAAATGGGATTAGAATAGTTAGGTGCTTGATGGCCAACACAGACACGATGGGCCGAAGGGCCTATTTCTCTATGACTCAATGACTCTATCTGTAGCAGGCAGATTGGTGAGGATGAGGTCAAGTATGTTTTTCCCCTTTGTTGGTTTCCTCACCACCTGCCGCATACCCAGTCCCAGGGATAGTCAAGGCCAAATGAAGGGGAAAGAGGTTATAACTGTTTCAAGCCAAATACTGTGAGGAAGTCAGCGCTGGTAAGGTTGCAAATTTCATGTTTACAGCATTGGCAACCTATTGATTCCAAAATGCAAAGTAGCAAAGAAAAAGGCATGCCACTCTGTATTATGGTAAACTGGCTCCATGTGTCTCTCTGCTCATGATTGCCAAGGGCATTTACAGGTGTAATCAAAGGTATTTCAGTGCAAGGCACTAGGACTAAGCAACCAGCAAACGAATTCCCGAGGAAGCACAATGCAAAAGAATGAACAAAGGGCAGGTAAGGGCAAGCATATATGAGCAAATATCAAAAAATGCAATCATGTGTTAGATTTGCTAACTCAGCAAGCTGTCATAAAGTACCTGAGGGAATAGAGGGGATTGAGAGAACACTGATTGAGAAAAGAGAGAAATGAATGACTGCTCCAGCAGCCTCAGTACATAAAATTACATCGAAATTACAATACAGAATCAGGCCATTCAGGTCAAGCAGTCCCTGGTAGTATTTATTTTCACACCAGCATTAGTTACGGTCTTTTCCCTTATTCCCATATTGCCCTTTTCCTTCAACCACCTATCTACCCCATTCTTTAACAATGCCATGGTCCTGCACTGGTGATTCATTCATAACCTCACAATCCTCTGCAAAAAAACACTTCTAGTGCTCTGCCCTAAATCTGTTATTTTGAATGTTATATCTATGCCCACTTGTTCTAGACCCTTCAATTATTGAAAACAATCAGTTTCTATCTACATTGTTCAATCCTTCACAATTTTAAACACCTTCTACTTAAACTCCTCTGTTCTAACAAAAACAGCCTCAATTTTCTGAGTTTTTCTTTATAATTGTACTTCCTCATACCAGGCAGAATCCTAATGATCCTGTGCTATTGCCTCAACATCCTTCCTATAATGTGGATCCCAGAATTGAAAGCAGTACAACATAGATTTGTCTGGCCAAATTATTTTCCCCTTGGCCATTGTGATTTTTTTACTTTTCAAGGTTGAAGTTAAGGATCTTTTTATGGAATATTGTGTTTTTTTATTTTTGGGTCGACATGTGACTGAGCTTTTGTCTTTTGAAAGCTGGTGGGGAAGGGGGTGATGGTTTGAAACCATATGGCTGGCTGAGGGACATTCAGTGTTGGGAGGATGGGGAAATCATGTGCCTGTATATTTAACACAGAACTGGATTAATAGTTACAGCAATTTAAAAATAAAGCAGAAGCTCAGCTATTATCTGGAACTTGGGACTGGAAGTGTATCTGTGAATGTCCATGACTGAAATATCAGTATCCATGATGGAGAAGTGATGAAAAATAATTTAGAAAAATATATTACAAAACATCTGCCCTCAGAAGCTGCTTCCTAGGAAGGTTCCTTGTTTGTGTTGAATTTGTTGATCTCATCAGACAGTGGTGGGAGAGTATAACTGGCCTCAGTGTCTCTGGGTTAGGAAAGATAAATCAATTAGGGTGCCAGCTCCTATTCAACATCCAGGAATCACTGTCAGAAGTTAGCATGTGTCGATGTAAGGAATGGGCAGGATCAGTCTCAATATCCTTCATAGCTGGATAACTTGCTGACACTTATTGTCAAGGTTCAGACAACAATAGTAGCCACTTGGGGTAGGTACGTGAGGATGAACAGTGCCGCTGGAACCATACCCTAGTGATGGGAGTCAAGGCCTTCAGGAAATGGGGAAGGAGAGAAACTGGGAAAAAATATTTTAAAAATGCTCTAAGACACAATATATACCCAAACATGACTTCATTAATCAGATTAGGTCGATATTCAGGATATAAATTTGGATTCCTTAATTACGTTGCCATCTTGTTTCAATCCCCAATCAGATACTCATTAATGATCTATAAATCTCTGGAACCCCTCCCAGATGTGCATTACTCACTGTTTATTGCCATTTGTGAGACTTTAGAGTGTAAATTTTAACACAATTTTATGGGTTGTTACATACTTAGCCTACAAAAGTATAAAACTTTTTGGAAAACTTTCTCTGCAATCCTCATTTTAGTTAATCAGCATCCAACCTACAAACCGATACACAACTCTTCTTAGCCTTCTGATCCAACAATCAAATTGGCCCCAAGATCACTCACTTGTCAGATTAAGTTCTCAGTCAATTAAGAGACTCTGCTCTTTTTAACTAGAACATGACAGAGATTCTGCAGCAGAGAAAAGCATGTCAATTCCTCCTTCAAATGATTTATTTGATAACACACTGCTGCTTTTTGCTGTCCTGGGAATTATCTATTCATCTATATTTAATTTATGTTCAATGAATGTGGATAAAAACTTTATGGAATTGGGTAAGTCAAATATTTGGGAAAAAGTAGAGGAATCATAGGAACTTGCAATTAAAGTTACTAATAAGCTTGACCCTGAATTCAGGTAAAATGCCTTGGGAACAAAATTAAAGCTTTCAGAGAAAAATCAAAGGGATAATCCTACACGGTGTTGCTTCCGATGTAACATCTCATTAGAACCAGAAAAACGAGTCAGGAATAGGGCAATGTCATCATAGCCCTGATTCTCCAACCCACACTCACCACTAATGAGGCTCTACTGCCAGGCACATTTTTCAAAACTACCTCTAAAGTACAGAGAATAGGGAGGACATACAGATTAGGGAGGGGAGAATAGTTTGAGGACACAGGATTCAGAGCAGAATCAAATACAGAAGAACCTATAAACCCCTGCTGTGATGTGCCAGGAAAATCACTGAAACCCGTTGGGTTCCTGCTTGCTTTATTTCACTCAATTCCTGAGCTGTGTGTACAGGTTCCTGACAATAACAAAGAAGAACTGCAAGCTGTCCAGAGATGTATCAAACAGGTGACTGATGCATTGTTCAGCAGGGTTAACACTTTCATCTCATTTACGGCTGAACAGCAACAGCAGCATAAGGCTGCCAAATTTCATCACACTGCAGGATTTGTCAAAATATAGGGGTTCATCAATGGTATGCATATGGGCCTCTTGGCACAACGAAATGGCAAATATGAGAATAAAGGAATTTGACTCCATCAATGTACAGCTGGTCAGTGACCAGAAACACTGGATCATTACACCATCTTCCCAGGCAGTAATCACAGTACTTTCAGGTTAAATAATCTGTTTCAGGCTTACTTGAACTGAGTATTGATTACAAGGATAGCTCCTCATAGACTAACATCTTCAGATGAAACTGACGACCATTCCAGTGGTCACCGACAGAAGAAAAATGTAAATACTACAAGGCCCTTCAATGATCAGGATCATTATAGAGCATACTACTGGGAGCTTCAAGCAGTGTTTCAAATGCCTTGATAGATAGGGGGTGTCTCACAGTACAGCCACTAGGGGTGCCAGGATCACTGACTAAACAACACTGCAACACAAAGAGGCCTAACCATGGAGGAAGAGACCATCCCTCAACTGAGGCCAGAGCAGAATGTCATTGCAAATCAAGGGGATCAGGCTTGAGGGGCTGAATGGCCCATTCCTGTTCCTATGACGGCACTGCAGATATATTTTGCAAGGTATTTTGGACAGACTTAAGTGACTCCTTTAATGTAATCAGGTGGACTGGTGAAACAGGCACTGATCCTAAAGACATCTGGCTAATTGCCTGATCTATCCTTTAAGGAACTCTGTTTTCCACATGCAAGTAGAAAGTAGCTCCAAGCCTATTCTGCAACACCGTGCTAGCTCCACTGCATCAATGTCCTTTCTTTGCTGTAATGCAAGAGGTGAGAATAGAGGTCACACAGCAACAAAAAAATGCTGCACAATGGAGGGAATGCTTCGAAAATGAAGAACAAGACAGATTTTTAAGAGGGTAGGCAATAGTCAGAGAGCAGCGATGTATCGAGGATACACAATGAGGTGGCAGTAACATTTCCCACACACCACTTTACATTGATAAAAGGCTCAAAACCCAGAAATGTGTTATGTGTGAAAATTTTCAGACTTAGCAAAGTGCATAAGGCTATCAGAAAAATTACAGTATGAGGAAAGATGTCAGGGCATTGGAGAGAGTACAGAAAAGATTCACGAGAAAGGTTCCAGGGATGAGGAATTTCAGTTATGATGATAGATTGGAGAAGTTAGGACTGTTTTCTTTGGAGAAGAGAAGGCTGAGAGGTGATTTGATAGAGGTGTTCAAAATCATGAGAGATCTGGACAGAGTAGGTAAGAGAGAAACTGTTCCCACTTGTGAAAAGATCGAGCATGAGGGGGAACAGATTTAAAGTAATGGGTAAGAGAAGCAAAAGCGACATGAGGAAAAACTTTTTCATGCAGCAAGTGTTTAAGGTTTGGAATGTGCTGCCTGAGAGTGTGGTGGAGACAGGTTCAATGGAAGCATTCAAAAGGGAATTAGACTGTTAGATGAAAAGGAAGAATGTGCAGGGTTACGGGGAGAAGGTGGAGGAATGGCATTAAGTGAATTGCTCTTTCAGAGAGCCAGTGTGGACACAATGGGCCGAATGGTCTCCTTCTGTACTGTAACAATTCTGTGATTCTCTTGAGGATACATAATTGGAACAATAGGGATACTGAATACATAGGAAACCAATCGCCTCCTTCAGAAGGACTTTGGCAATGGAGATTTCCTCACTACCGTTTCGGACCATTTAATGCACACATGACCCACCACTGAACCTATGTTATTTGATCAGGAATCAGTTCTTTTTCCCTTTCCCTCACCAGAAATGCTATTTGAAACACTAAGATCAAATTTCATGGAGACATTTTGTACACTGAGATTTAAATAGAAAGAGTTGACCTGCCCATTCAATCATGTTTAATCTTCATGCAGTGCTGCAATTAGTAATATAGTTGAAGTTTTATAACCGTCTCAAGTTCACTGGAGTTATATCGTTTTATTATTTTATCCTGCACTTTACTAAGCCTCACTGCCTGCATTTTGATTTGTACCTAAGCTGGAAATTTCCAAAAAAAGCAGGGGAGTGGGAGAAATTGGATAGCTCTTTCAAACAGCTGGCACAGTCAGAATGGGCTGAATGGTCTATGATTTTAATTCCTGTAAAAATAATTACTGAGTAAATATTATTGATTCTGAATTTAGTGGAAAAAACAAATCACATTCCTGACTCTTGTTTATGCAAGTACAGAAAAATCCTATTGAGGCATGGAAAGTAGGGAGAGCTGGTGTATTGTGCTAGTACTAGGGACTGGCAGGGTGCAAGTTCAAAGTCAGTTTTTTACACAGTAAATAACTATCCTCACCCTTGCTCTGTTCTGGAGGTGCTGACTGGAGGTTAGAGATTTCTCTACAAAGAGCATGGATGATCCTAGTGTACAGGCTTCATTACCTGTGTATATGTGTGCCTGACATATTCAAGACATTACCTTGATTGCAGAGGGAACCGGTGAAGCCTGACAAGCACTCACAGTGGCCTGTGACATGATGACATAGTCCATTACTGTGCACACACTGGGGACAAGCCTGGTTGCAACGATGGCCATAAAATCCAGGAGAACATACTAAAAGAAAGCCAAAATAGTTCACATAGTTAAACAAAATTTTCAGCATCTACGGATCAAAAACTTTCTCAATTTCCTCTTTTTAAAATATTAGTCAAAAATTATCAAACACATGAAAACGGTCCAGTAACCATTTTTTCTGCGCTGCCAAAAATGAGGTCACATGATTACCTTTGAAGGTTGATTCCCAACCAGACACTCCTGGTGAGACAAGCATCTGATTTTCTGTTCATTAATGTAAATAGACAGAAATCACAATAAGTAGGATTGTGATCCCCTGATAGCTTTCCCTTTGAGTGCCAGCTTGGTTCAGTGATATCACTCTCACCTCCAAGCCAGAGGTTGTGGGTTCAAGCTCCACTCCAGGAATTGAGCATAAAATCTAGGCTGAGACTTCAGTGCAGTCCTGACGAAGTGCCACATAGATGGAGGTGCTGTCTTTCAGATGAGATGTTAAATTGAGGGCTTGTTTGTTTTTTCAGGTGGATGTAACACATCCCTCCCAGGTGGATGTTAAAGATCCCATGGCAGTATTCAAGAGAGAGTAGGGAATTAATTTCGGTGTCCTGGCCAATATTCATTCTTCAATTACCATCACAAAAAACAGATTAACTTGTAAATGATCTAATTGTTGATTGTAGGGCCTTACTGTGGGCAAATTGGCTGCCATGTTTGATGTGAAATGTACTATATAAATGCAAGTTGTTCCTTTTTTTCTGTGATGTCCTAACAGCGTGATTTCATCCTCCATGTTTTTGAGATGATTCCCAAAGTAGAAACGTACTTCTTTTGAAGAATTCTGTTGGGTTTAGTGGTGTCTGTATAGACTGTGACAGTAACTCTGATTCAGCGGTCGGCTGTACACAAAATATCATTCCATTAGATCTAAAGTGGTGGCTTGTGTCATTTGTGACTTGAAGTTACAATTTGGGCTGAAGTTTATAGGCCCCCTCAGGACGGGAATGGAGATGGGGGGCTTGGGGGGCCCATAAAACTGCATTGGAAGGTGGGGGTCGGGGGGTGGGGGGAAGGGGAGTGCCCATTGCTTTCGTGCTGCCTACCAATTTAGTCTGGGGCGGGGAAAGCCGAAGATGGCCTTCCCGCCCCAGGCCAGTTGAAGCCCTTAAGTGGCTAATTAATGGGCAGTTAATTGCCTACCGCCATGTAATTGTAATGGGGATCCGACGAAGGGCCAGGTCGGGGTCTCCCCCTACCTCCAGTGCGTTTCTGGGACGCCTGACATCACAACAAAATTTGGCCCTTTGGTTATGACCTTGTAGTATCTTCCAGATACACATTTTTCTATATAAGGGGGTATTTGAGCTCTAATCTTTGAAAAATGGGCAATTAGGTTAACAAGGAATTTACTGAAGCATATGGGATCCTGGACTTTATAAATAGAGGCATGGAGTATGAAAGCCAGGAAGTCATGGTAAACTTAATCTATGAACCTCTATAAAACACTAGTTCGGCCCTGGATGGAGTATTGTGCTCAATTCTGGGAACTACAGTTTAGGAAGAACGTGAAGGCTTTGGAGAGGATTTGAAGAGAATTACTAGAATGGTTCACGGGATGAGGGATTACAGTTGAGTGGTTAAACAGGAGAAACTGGGGTTCTTCTCCTTACAGTGGAGAGGGCTAAGAGGAAATTTGATAGAAATGTTTAAAATCATGAAGGGTTTAGATAGAGTAAATAAAGAGAAACTTTCCAGTTGCTGAAGGGTTACATTAGAAAATAAGAAATAGGAGCAGGAGTAGGCCATTCGATGAGATCATGGCTAATCTTCTACTTCAACACCATTTTCCTGCACTATCCCTGTACCCCTTGATGTTTTTGATATGCAGAGATCTATCGATCTCAGTCTTGAACGTACTCAGCGACTGAACCTCCACAGCCCTCTGGAGCAGAGAATTCCAAAGATTCACCACCTTCTGAGTGAAGAAATTCCTCCTCATCTCAGTCCGAAATGGCCTGTCCCTTATTCTGAGACTGTGTACCCTGGTTCTTGACTCCCCAACCAGGGGAAACCTGTCGAGCCCTGTAAGAATTTTGTATGTTTGAATAGATCACCTCTCATTCTTCTAAACTCCAGATAGGGCATTCTCTCCATCCCAGGAATGAATTTGGTGAATCTTTGTTGCACTCCCTCTATGGCAAGTATATCTTTCCTTAGGTAAGGAGACCAAAACTGCACATAATGGGCTGGATTTTGTTCTCCCCAGGCATCGGGTTCCAGGGCGGAGGGGGTGGCCTGAAGATGCCTCCGGGAGAAGACCTCCATGCACCACGGGTGGGCCCGGCCCGATTTTACTGCCGTCGACAAGGCTTCATGGTGGCCTCCCCGCCACTTGGCGATGCAACCCCCATTTGAATATTTAAATAAATTAAAATGCATGAATTAATGATACTTATGTTGCTGCCTGATGTCCCACTGTGATCTGGTGGCCAGCACTCCCATGCCTTCAGATCCCTGTCTGGGGAAATGAGGCACCACACTGGTGGGGAGGGGGAGGAGGTAAGTTTATCTGTGCAGGGTGGGGAAGGAGGTCAAAGTAACATAATGGGTGTAGGGGTTGGTGAGAGGGTTGGAGGTTAAAGTCCGTGCAGTTTGTGGGGGGAAGGTCAGATGGCCAACGTAACTGTCTTGGGGGGGGGGGGGGGGTGTTGGTAAAGGGCAAATAATTAATTTTGTTATTGGGGGGGGTGGAAGTGGGGCAGCACAAATTCTGCATTTCTTTTCATTTTCTTTACCTTTAAGTATTTAAATTTCCTGGTAGGGCTGAAAGCCTTTTAAAAATGGCGTCAGCACCTGCGCACAGGCAGCTGACACCATTACCGGGGATATCATGTGATCGGGGGGGTGGCCCACCCCGGCTATTTAAATAAGCCACTGCATGGAAGATTGCGGCTGCTCCGCGACATGTGCGGGGCGCCGTTTATTTTGCCTGCCTACGATGTTGGCGGCGGGTGCAGAAGATTCAGCCCAGAAGCGGGCTGACCAAGGCTCTATATAATTGCAGTATGACATCTTTACTCCTATACTCAAATCCTCTTGTAATAAAGGCCAACATACCATTTGCCTTCTTAAATGCTTTCTGGACCTGCATGTTAGCTTTCAGTGACTCATGAACAAAGACACCCAAGTCCCTTTGAGGTTCAACACATCCCAGCCTCTCACCATGTACGAAATACTCTGTATTTCTGTTTTTCCTACTAAAGTGAATAACCTCACATCTTTCCACATTGTATTCTATCTGCCAAATTTATGTCCACTTGTTTAGCCTCTCCAAATTTACTTCTGGCATCTTTGCACCCTCCTCACAACGCACACTTCCACCTAGTTTTGTCTCATCTGCAAACATGGAAATATTACATTTAATCCCCACATCCAAATCATTGATCTAGATTGTGAATAGCTGGGGCCCAAGCACGGATCCTTGTGGTACCCCACTAGTCACAGCTGCCAACCTGAAAATGGCCCATTTATTCCTACTCTTTGGTTCTGTCCATTAACCAGTTCTCAATCCATGCCAGTATATTCTCCCCAATCCCATGTGCTCTAATTTTGTTTACTAACTTCTTGTGTGGGACCTTATCAAAAGCTTTCTGATAATCTAAATATTACCACATCCACTGGTTTCCCCTTATCTATTCTGCTAGTTACATTTTCAAAAAACTCCAACAGGTTCATTAAACATGATTTCCCTTTTATAAATCCATGTTGACTCTGCCCAAACCTACCATTATTTTCTAAGTTATCACATCCTTTATTGTAGATTCTTACATTTTCCCTATGACTGATGTTAGGCTAACAGGTCTGTAGTTCCCCGTTTTCTCTTTCCCTCCTTTCTTAAATAGTGGGGTTACAATTGCCACCTTCCAATCTGCAGGAACCATTCCAGAGTTTAAAGAATTTTGAAAGATGACCACCAATGCATCTACTGTCTCTACCGCCACCTCTTTCAACACTCTGAGATGTTGATCATCAGGTCCAGGGGATTTTTCTACTTTAAGTCCCATTAATTTCTCTAGTACTTTTTAAAACTAATATTAATACCTTGCAATTCCTCGTTTACACTAGTCCCTTGAATCTCCATTATTTCTGGGAGGTTTTTTAGTATTTTCCTCCATGAAGACAGACACAGAGTACTTGTTCAGTTTCTCTGCCATTTCCTTATTCCCCACTATAAATTCTCCTGATTCCGCTTGTAATGGATCCACATTTGTTTTTCCTAATCTTTTCCTTTTTCCATACCTATAGAAGCTTTTACAGTCCATTTTTATGTTTCTCGCTAGTTTACTCTCATATTCTATTTTCCCTATTTTAATCTTTTTCTTAGTGCTCCTTTACAGAATTTTAAAATGCTCCCAATCCTCAGGCTTACCAATTTTTTATATGCCTCTTCCTTTGATCTAACACAAACCTTGATATCTTTCATTAGCCATGGTTGGAACACTTACCTTGCTGTTTTTTTGTGCATTAAAGTATTGTATTTTTATTGTGAACTATGTATTAGTTCTTTAAATGTTAGCCATTGCCTGTCTACCGTCATACCTTTTAACGTAGTTTCCCAATGCACCATAGCCAATTTGTCCCTCGTACCTTCCTAGTTTCCTTTGGTTAAATTTAAGACCCTAGTTTCTGATTGAAATCCATCACTTCCAAACTTAATATTAAATTCTATCATAAAATGGCCACTCTTTCCGAAAGGCTTTTTCGTTGCACAATACTAGATCTAATATAGCCCGTTCCCTCATTGGTTCCTCAACGTATTGCTCTAGAAACCATCTTGCATACATTCTAAGAATTCGTCCTCCACAATATTAGTACTAATTAGGTTTACTCAGTCTATACGTAGATTGAAATCCCCCATGATTACTGTATTAACCTTGTTACACGCACCTCTAATTTCTTGATTTATACTGTGATTTACATTACCACTGCTGTTTGGTGGCCTATAAACAACTCCCACCACTGTTTTATGCCCCTTGCAGTTTCTTAGTTCCACCCAAACTGATTCTACATCTTGATCTTTAGAACTAAGGTCATCTCTCACTACAGTACTAATGCCCTCTTTAATTAAAAGAGCTACCCCACCACCTTTTCCCAGCTTCCTTCTTCCCGAATGTCACATACCCTTGGATATTCAGATCCCAGCTTTGGTTTCCTTGTAGCTATGCCTCTGTAATGGCTATCAGGTTATATGTATGAACCTCTATTTGAGCTGACAATTCATCTGTCTTATTGTGAATGCTGTGGACATTCAGATACAGAGCCCTTAATTCATTTTCTTTTACTGTTTTTGTAAACTCTGGCCCTATCTACTGGTACACGCTTAAGTTTGCAATCACTGTCCCTTCCTGCCATACTCTGATTACCATTACATTTATTACTATCTTGATCTACTGCCTTGTCATTTCCCTTCAGTTTACTCAATCTTCCTCTACATGATCCCTTTCCCCGTCTATTTGGTTTAAAGCCCTCTCAACTTCCCGAGTTATACGACTCTCTAGAACACTGGTCCCAGCCGCTTCAGGTGAAAGTCCATCCCAATGGTACAGCCCCTACTTTCCCCAGTACCGGTGCCAGTGCTCCATGAATCAGAACCCCCTTCTCCCACTTTGAGCTACGCAGTCATCTCTCTAATCTTATTTACCCTATGCCAATTTGCACATGGCTCAGGTAATAATCCAGTGACTATTACCTATGAGGTTCTGCTTTTTAATTTCATACTCAGCTCCTCATACTCCCTATGCAGAAACTCTTTCCTAGTCCTATCTATGTCATTGGTATGTACACAGACCACAACAACTGGATCCTCCCCCTCCCACTGCATGTTCCTCTTCAGCACTGAGCAGATGTCCCGAACCCTGGCACCTGGCAGGCAACAGAGCCTCTGGATTCTCGCTCTCGGCTGCAGAGAACAATCTCTATCCCCTCACTATACTGTTCCCTACTACCAATACATTTCTTTTAACTCCCCTCACTTGAATGGCTTCCTGTATCATAGTGCCACAGTCAGTCTGCTCAACCACACTACAGCCCTCGCTCTTGTCCACACAAGCTGCAAGAACCTCAAATGTGTTGCTCAATTGCAAGGGCTGAGTCTCCTCCACTCCCAGCTTCTCAATCCCCTTATCTGCTTGACTCACAGTCACACCGTCCTGTCTCTGACCACTGACCAAAACAGACAACCCTATTCTAAGGGGTGTGACTGCCTTCTGGAATGAAGTGTCCAGGTAACTTTCCCCCTCCTTGATGCATCGCAATGTCTCTAGCTCGGCCTCCAGCTCATTAACTCTGAGCCAAACTCCTCAAGCTGTAGACACATACAACAGATGTGGGTGCATGGATTGCAGTGGCATCCAGGAGCTCCCACATGCTGCAGCCATGACACATCACCTGTCCTTCCATCTTTATTGTGTTAATTAAATTTATTTTTCCCTCTTCACCAAACTCCCTCACTCACCAAACTCCCTGCTTCACACTCTGTGCACTCAAGCAGAACTCTGTGCAGACAAGCAGAACTCAGAAACTCTTGTATTTATAACCTGATAGCTAGAGGGCACTGATTTAAGGTGACTTGCAAAAGAAACAGAGACAACATAAGGAAAAACATTTTTACACAATAGTGGTTAGGATTTGAAATGCACTGCCCAATAGGGTGGTGGATACAGATTTAATAGTAGCCTTCAAAAGGGAATTGGATAAATACTTGAAGGAGAAAAGAATTGCACGGATAAGGGAAAGAGTGGGGGAGTGGGACTAACTGTATTACTTTTCAAAAAAACTGGCACATGCTTGATGGGCTGAATGGCCTGTTTCCATGCTGTATTAAACTATAATTCTATCATATATCTCTTATTGGGGTTAGAGAAGTTAACAGGTTTCCCACACTAGGTCATTATCAACAACAACTTGCACCTATGTTATGTCTTTGATGTAGTAAAAACACCAAAGGTGCTTCACAGGAGCATAATTACATTTGACACCAAGCCAGATAAAGTGATATTAGGACAGATGACCAAACATTCAGTTAAAGAGATAGGTTTTAAGGAGTGACTTAAAGGAGGAGAGTGAGGTAGTGAGGCAAAGAGGTTTAGGGAGGGAATTTCAGAGCTTAAGGCTGAAGGTACAACCACCAATGATGGAGTGATGAAAATCGGGCCAGAGGCCAGGATTGCCCATTGTTAAACTGGCATCCATGAGAGAGAATGACTCCTTTCCTCTTGCCAGGAATAATATGGAGAGAGCAAGTGAGTGAAGAAGGAGAAAAGATTTTTAAAAACCCATAGAAATCCCATCAAGTTAAGCTTCTTACTTACTCCTCTGGCACATGGCTCCTCGATATCCATGTGCACACTCACAAGTTCCATCCTCAGGTGAGCAGGTGCCCCCATTTTCACATCTACAGGAAATGGAGCAGTTTGGACCCCATCTCCCTTGCACACACACATTATCACAGCGAATGCCTAGGAAAGGAAATAGAACAGATATAAGCAGCACATTTTTATAGAAATGGCCGTGACAGAGACTGTAGCCCTGAAATCCCTGGGTGCGGAGAGGGTGCATCGTCTCACTTCCACTGGGAAATGGTGGGGAAGCAGCAATTTAATTTCAGTTAATTAAATAAATCTTGAATAAATAAGATAGTATCAATAATAGTAATTATGAAACTACTAGATTGTAGTAAAAACCCATCTGGTTCACTAATGTCCTTTAGGGTGCGAAACCTGCCGTCCTTATCCAATCTCACCTATATGTGACTCCAAACCCACAGCAATGTGGTTGACACCCTTTGAAATGGTCTGCCAAGCTAAACAGTTGCATCTCAAGGCCAATTAGAGATATGCAATTAATGCTGGCCTTGCCTGCGAACCATCCCATTAATTAATTTAAAAAAGGGAAAGAAGGTAGTGCTTCCTCTGCTGCCTATGACCATGATGTTCTGACCCTCTGGCGGTAACTCAATTCTGGAAGTATTAATGGTAGCAGGGATACCATTTTACCTGCTAGTAGATGTTGCATCTTTAAAAAGTGCAGTAAAACATCCTGGGGGTAAATTTCCAGAGCTAAACATTTACTTTGTTTTTCCATGGTTTTTCTGGCAGTTACTGCAGATAAGCAGGAGATCCTGGCAGGAATTCACCTCACTGTAGATAAATGTGATAGTATGTTGCACAGCATGCTGCTTGATGCCACCCACATGATACCGGTTGCACGTGTCCCTGAACTATCGAGCCTTACTTAAATTGTGTTTAAGGCCTGCTGAGGGCTCAAAGAATGCTAAGGGGGAGCAACATATTCATCGATGCCATAACTGAACCAAACCAGAATAAAACTGTAAAAGGGTGGATAGTGGGGCAAAAGCATGTTACAATCCTGCTCTTCCTGGCCCCACAATGGGGTTTTGTTTTGTGTACGGCCTTCCAACATCCCTATAAGGACTGCTGCTTGGACCACTCATGGCCTGGTACCATGGCTGTTCTGCTCACTGAGACTGAGAAATGGAAATGCAGTCCCATAACCGGCATACAATCTAACTTGCATAACGAAGTGAGCTCCTGCTTGGTTCAGGAGAAACTGCTGACCCCCCAGTTACTTACTCACTTGAATACTACATTGGCTGTCGCCTTGGCTGGTCAAGGAACAGGCAATCTCTACTTAATTTTGAACTGCCAACCACTCCATTTTCCAGCATAAGTGGGGCATGTGGGAGTTAGAAATTGCCATTTATGTATTTGCAGAATAAAGAGCAGAGTGCAGCAGCATGTGTACAAACTGATCTAAACCAAGTCAAATTGGCCAAATTTGAATTTTGCTACATGATTACTGGGCTCCTGAAGGTTCCCAGGACCATAATGCCCATTCCTTGGACTGGGAGGTAGCTGATCTCTGCTATGTGCTTCCCCATGATGCTATAAGTCCTATCAGCTTGAGATGCCCCATATAAACATTTTTGTGACTGAATTGGGAGATGGCACAATGTAGTCATGGAACTGAGATTGACTTTGAAAGTCTAACATCAATTCAATTGACTGGCATGAAATTCCTTAGTATAAATAATACTAATAGTCATTTGTAGTACAGAACTTGAGTATTGCTGAAAAAGGAGACACGCTGTTAAGTTTTTCATCTTGTACTCATCAGGACAGATGCAAGAATGCCAAAGGGAGCAACAATTCATACTGCGTGAGAAAAGGGTGCTGATTGGTTGGCAAGTCAACCCTGATTATATGCTAGAAGCTACATATATTCATACAGAGAAACCTGTCCTCTGCAGGCAAAAAGAACATGTCCAGGCATTGTGCATTTTTTGATTTAAACAAAGCTTGGGGCCAACAGTTCCCTGGTGCATTCTCCATGGCAACGCCTCAATCAATCAGAGTTGACTTGCCAACCAATCAGCACCCTTTTCTCATGTAGTATAAATTGTTGCTCCCTTTGAAATTTGGCATTCTTGCGTCTGTCCTGATGAGTGCAAGATGAACAGCTTCAACAGCATGTTCAGCAATAAATAATACTTTTAGAACAAAAAATCCTATAGAACAAGGGAGAAAAATATACATCTATTTCTTTTTGATGTAATGGAGGATTTCCTTTGAATAGTTTAATAAAATTAAAAGATCTTGCATTTCTGATCTTTAAAATAGTACAGTTTGTGCCTGATTAGTGTGTACCACCTACAAAATGCACTGTAGCAACGTACCAAGGCTCCTTAGACAGCACCTTCCAAACCCACAACCTCTACCAACTAGAAGGACAAGGGCAGCAAATGTGTGGGAACACCACCACCTGCAAATTCCCCTCCAAGTCACACACCATCCTGACTTCCCCTCCAAGTCACACACCATCCTGACTTGGAACTATATCGCCGTTCCTTCACTGTCGCTGGGTCAAAATCCTGGAACTCCCTTCCTAATAGCACTGTGGTGTACCTACCTCCCATGGACTGCAGCGGTTCAAGAAGGCAGCTCACCACCACCTTCTCAAGGGCAATTAGGGATGGGCAATAAATGCTGGCCTGGCCAGTGATACCCACATCCCAGGAATGAATAAAAAAAAAATTTGTTCAGTCTGAAATAATCATTAATCATGGAGACTGGCTAGTTATATTTGGTTTCACACAACAGGCAAAACACAAACAGCAAAAGGCATTTGCACCCAGAGAATAAAGGGGGGGAGGGGGGGGAGAGATCAAAGGGTGAGTCACAAGGTGAGGAGGGTTTCATAGTGGTTTAAAACACTGTCTTTTTCATCCCTTGAACCTTAGGTTGAAAGCCACTTGCAGTTCATGGCATGGAAGTCTTTCACTCTGGAAGGATCTTTAGTGAATTTGGAACAATTTTACTTTAAATGTCAGTGGACAGGGCCCACAGCAAAAACTGCCATCGTTTGGAACAGTCTGATTCAGAAAGGTGACAAGGATGGAAATGTTACTTTTGGGGCATTTGGGATTTTAGTTTCAAGAACATTGTTGAAGTAGAGCAGAAGCAGCTTTATCATTATTTGTAACTCTGCTATATCTGACCTGGGAGTGCCAAATGCTGACACACGATGTAATTATTTCCCATTCCTGAGTACCAAGGAGCACAAAACCATTCTAGGTAGACTGACATAGGAAATCACTTTGTTCCTACCATGTGCGAAGTACCTGTGCTTGTCCAGAAAGCTCTGTGGCATTACAGAGGAACATAAAAAGATAACCTCCTAAAAAATACAACATTTTAAAATCACATCCTACCTCCTTTACCCGTCCTGACATATGCCCATGTCACACAGCTTCCTGGTTAGGAGGATGGGTGGAGGCTCACCTCCACTCTTCACCAACGCCTCTATTTAGCCAGATGCTGAAGACATTCTGGGATCATCTCGATTATTATTCCTTCCCATTGATGAATTATCTGATTCAGTAATTTCTTATGATAGCACAGCACAGATAGGGAACTCAAATATGAGGAATCCTTAGTGCGAACCCATAACTTACCACTCTGTGAAAAATTTGGCTTTTATTTTACATTAATGAAAACATTTCAGATCTGAACCACATTTCTAGGCTTCACCCATGCTACCCAATCTACACATTTTGAATTACTGATGATATCACAAAAGTACAGATGAGGCAGGTCTCAACTTTCCACCCATAATTTCTCCCCATCCCATTACAGAATCTGTAACATTCAACTGAACTTTCTGTCCCCACAAACCTATCCAGGTGATGACAACTGTTTGCATGAGGAAGTGCTTCCAGCCATTAGTCCTAAACTTGCCTTTACCAGACTACCTATGTCCCCAAGCCCTGCAATCATGAAAAAATGCTCAGGATTAATGTTTTCAAATTGAGTTTGTACCTTATATACCTCTCACGTTCTTTAAGACTTCCAGGCTTAAGAGCCCAAGTTGCTCTAACTATTCTCATAACTCATTCTTCTGACAGTAGGACTCAGCCTTGTAGCTCTTTTGTACATCATTTCCAGGGCTTGGATGTTTCCCTTGTGTCTTGTTGACCAGAACTGAACACATTATTCAAGTTGCAGCCTGACCAAGGCATTTCATAGCTCCAGCACGATGGCACAATAAAGCATACTGTTAGTTTTGTTGATTGTTGCTCTGATGACTGGCTACAGTCAGTGTTGAGAGTATTATCATTTCCAGATCTCTTTCCAGTCTCTCTCTCAGCTACTTTGACAACATTTGTTAAATATAACTCTTTTTTCCTTCCATTATGCAACACTGTACATGTATTTATATGGAATTTCATCTGCCATAGTTCTTCCCATTTGTAAATATTGCTGGGAACATATTGGATAGAGAGTATTTTTACCATTCCATGGCACTGCATATTGGTGAGGCCTTGAAGTATAAAGATTTAAATTTATCAGCAATTGGAAGCAAGAATGCCTCTTGTTGCTGTGTATAGCAACATTCTAAATGTAGTTGTGAAAATATATTTGATATTTTTTGGCAACACTGTAAATTAATTCTTTTAGAGTAAGATTTTGTTAGATATAGCATACAGAGGAAATTTTTACACATTTACAATCTCATTGTAAATAGCAATTAGAGGAATTTTTGTACCAAGTGAGATAAAGCATTTCAAATTAATCATTAAATACAAATGTGACAAGGATGGCATATTCTCTAATTGAGTTCTGGGAACCCTCTGTCCCACACCTTTGATGAATTTCCATACTCAACATTAAGCCTTTCTTATCTGAGGAATGCTATGTTAAGTAGTGCAGATGAAAGGAGATTGTAATATAAGGTTGTGGCTAGGAAGATTTATTTTCTTATAGTCACATTAATTGAGCATTTGCTAAGGTGTGATATGATTTGTTTTATTTCTGTAACATGAATCTGTAAGTGTTGCTGATCTTGGGCGCAGTACACAGGCACAATGAGATGACAGGGAGGACATAAGTTACGTAAGGGCCCTGAGGTTTCAACTTAAAAACAGAATATACTCCCCCAACTTTTGATGCCTTCATTATGGTAAGTTTTCTCAATGATAAATGCTAAGTAATGAAGATGACAGAAATAAAAGCAGTTTTCTGCATGAACATGTTCTTCTAATCTTTCCCCATCTTTTTTTAAAGCATCTGTATTCTGTAATATTTAAAAATGTAATTTCCACACATCCTTCATGAATATTTTTATTGTTATTTTCATTTTTGGTCATTCTCTGGTTCGGGGAAGCAGGTAGGAAATCTGCCTCCAGGCCCAAGACTTCTGCGAATGCTGCTCATGGACCAGACCACCATGACAGCACACTGGAGAGAGGAAATAAAATTGCAATTCCATATTCTGTGGGGATGCATCTGGACTTTACTTGTGGCTTCCCTCTAATATAATGGTCAGATTAAAACCTCACCATGAATAGAATTATGGGCACAAGTCCCACTCCAGGACTTGAGCACTACGTGAAGGCGGCCATGTGGAGCAGAGCATAGGGGAAGAGGGGAAGCAGAGGCCAATGTCAGCCTGCACTGGTGGGCATTCTGCATGCATGGGTTCATTCTTGGATAACAGGGCCTGGTGACCACTGTATAGGGTGACAGGGCCGAGTGGCCACTGTATCGGATGACAGGGCTGGACAACCATGGTAAAGGGTGGGGGGGTGGGGGTTGGGATCTCTGCAAGGGTGGGCACTGTATTCTAAAGGGAGTAGCAAAGGGAAAGGTGCCAAGGCAAGTTTATCTCTGCAAGACAGTGCTCTGGAAGGCTACTGATCAGCTGGCATGAGCCTCATACAACCCATACTTGTGGACCTCCGTGGCATGCAGCAGCGGCTCAGACAGAGGGAGGGCCAGGATGTAACTGTGCCCGCTCATGAAGCACCAAGAGGAGAGCGGCAGCATCCAGCCACGCTAAGAAGGGCCCACCTGCGCCAGTGTGTACCAGACTGGCCTCAGCTACCTCCAGATGTCCAAGTAGCAGTGTCAGCGAAGACTGTGGCCCGGGAGGTTGTCACTGACTTATGCACCATGTTGCAGAATGAGTTGTGACCTATGGGCTTCGGTGGACATTCAATGCCTGTGGCCTGAAGATCACAGCGGTACTCAACTTTTATGTGTCTGGCTCTTTCCAGGGATCGGCAGGGGATATACATGGGGTCTCCCAAGCAGCAGCCTCCCGCTGAATCAAGGAGGTAATCAATGTCCTGTTCAAGAGAGCTGACAACCATGACAGTCAGGCAGAGAGGGCCATTGAGTTCGGGCCATCGCTGGATTCCCCCAGGTACAAGGTGTAATCGACTGCATGTATGTGATCATCAAGGCTCCCACGGAACAACTAGCTGTATTCATCAACAGGAAGGGCTTTCATTCCATCAACGTACAACTGGTCTTCAACCACAGATAACGTTTCCTGCAGGTGTGTGTCCACTTCCTGAGAAGCAGCCGTGACGCTACATACTTCGGCAGTCGCAGGTGCCACAGCTTTTCAAACGCCCCGTTTGCCTTCTGGGATGGATTCTCGGGGACAGGAGCTACCCACTGAAGACATGGCTACTCACACCTGTGAGGCACACTTGCACTGCAGCAGAGGAGAGATACAACAATTGCTATAGCTCCACCTGAGCGATCATCGAGCAGGCCATTGGGCTGCTGAAGATGGGATTCCAGTGCCTGGATTGATCTGGTGAAGCCCTGCAGTATGTCCCAGCAAGAGTATTTCTTAAATAGTGAGAGGTTGGGAAGTGTTGATGTCCAAAAGGATCTGGGTGTCTTTGCTCATGAGTCACTAAAAGCTAGCAAGCAACTCAGAAGGCAAATGGTATGTTGGCCTTCATCGCAAGGGGTTTTGAGTACAGGAGTAAAGAAGTCTTGCTGCAATTGTATAGAGCCTTGGTGAGACTGCACCTGCAGTATTGTGTACAGTTTTGGTCTCCTCATTTAAGGAAGGATATACTTGCCATAGAGGGAGTGCAAAGGAGGTTCACCAGACTAATCACTGGGATGGCGGGATTGACTTATGAGCAGAGATTGAGGAAACTGGGCCTGTGTTCTCTAGAGTTTCGAAAAATGAGAGGTGATCTCATTGAAACTTACAAAATTTTTACAGGACATGACATGGTGGATGTAGATAGGAGGTTGCCCCAGGCTGGTGAGTTTAGAACCAGGGGACACAGTCTCAGTATAAGGGGCAGGCCATTTAAGACTGAGATGAGGAGGAATTTCTTCACTCAGAGGTTTGTGAATCTTTGGAATTCTCTACCCTAGAGGCCTGTGGAAGCTTAATCATTGAGCATGTTCAAGACAGAAATCGACAGATATCTGGATACCACTGACATCAAGGGATAGGAGGATGGCGCAGGAAAGTGGAGTTGAGGTAGATGATCAGCCATGATTTAACTGAATGGCAGAGCAGGTTCGACAGGCTGAATAGCCTACTCCTTCTCCTATGTTCCTATGTATCATGGTGGTCTTTTCTGCTTTGCACAATCTAGTACTGCAGATGGGGAAGGACTTGCATGAACAGGACATGATTGATCGTCAGTCCTCATACGTCAAGGAGGATGAGGAAGTGAGTAATGAGAAGGCACCAGTGCATAATGATTCCTTTGAAGCAGAGACTAGGGGCGCTGAGAGACGCGCAAGGGAGGCAAGAGACAATCTCATACATACCTGGTTACTGTCACCATGATGGCCTCTCAATGTGAACTCAATAAGGACTCACCTCACTGTAATTCGTCTGTCGCCTCCTTTCTATTTCCATTCTGTTCCTAGTGCCCAGCTGCATGTGCTCTCTGGCACATCTGAGACGCTAACCAGACGCGGCCTGTGCCTATGCTGGCAGCCCATTCAGGGAGCAAGGTTGATGGCAGCATCTCACAATTCAGTCATGTAAGAATGAGCATTTCACAACAATGAATGTGAACTCTATGAAAAAAATGCAGAGAACAATATAAAGGGTAAATGTAATACACCCGTGAGTCCCCAAGTGTGTCTAGGTGCTCTTCTTTATATGTTTACGAGTGATTCTATGAGGTGTGTCCCCTGCACTAGCAGCTGAGATCGAGACAGGCTGCTGATCAGGCTGCCCTTTGGCCTGAGATGACTTTGGCGACCATCCTCTAGGTGCCTGAAGCCTGGAAGGCCCGACTGGCTGAGGGGTTGCTGCACAGGTGCAGGACTCTCTTCAGTTGTCACGGCTACTGAAGCTGGGCTCACTGGCAGAGGGGCTGAAGAGCTTCTGTCCACAGTCAGAGTGCCCTGAGGGGAGCCCCCAGATGTGGAGGTCAGCCTCCTCCCTTTCAAGGCTCTCTTGAACCTCCCTGCTGACCAGAGAAGAATAAGAACCTGGAGAAGACTCCAGGTGCCTCATCCTTCTCTTGGCTTGTCACTGCTGAGAGCATAAGAGTCCTGGGGAGCCATAGTTATTTATGGAGCAGAAGGCCATTCGGTCCATCGAGTCCATACCGGCTCTCCACAGAGCTATCGAGTCAGTCTCACTCCCCCACTCGATTCCCTTAGCCCTGCAAGTTTAGGTCCTTCAAGTGGCCGTCTAATTTCCCTTTGAAGTAATTGATTGTCTCTGCTTCCACCACCCTTGTGGGCAGCAAGTTCCAGGTTATTACAACCGCTGTAAAAAAGTTCTTCCTCATATACCCCCTGCATCTCTTGCCCAGAACCTTCAATCTATAACCCCCCAGTCCTTGTACCTTTAGTTAATGGGAACAGCTTTTCCTTTTTTAACTTATCTATTGCTACACCTTTATGACTTTCTCCTTCTCTGCTGGAAGTAGGCTCTGTTCCACAGGAGATGTGTGACGCTAAAATCATCACACTATACAAAAACAAAGGCGACAGAGGAGACTGCAACAACTACAGGGGCATTTCATTCCTGAGCATCACGAGACGGCCTTTGCTAGGGTCATACTTAAAAGACTCCATTTACTTGCAGACCGAGTGTACCTGGAAGAATAGTACAGTTTCCGTGCCGGCGGATCTTTTTTTTTTATTCATTCAGAGATGTGGGCGTTGCTGGCTAGGCCAGCATTCATTGTCCATCCCTAATTGCCCTTGAGAAGGTGGTGGTGAGCTGCCTTCTTGAACCGCTGCAGTCCATGTCGGGTAGGTACACCCACAGTGCTGTTAGGAAGGGAGTTCCAGGATCATATCTACTGTAGATATGATCTTCTCCATACTACAGCTACAAGAGAAGGGTAGGGAACAGAGTATACCCCTTTACCTTACTTTCATAGATCTCACTAAGGCATTCAACACCGTCAGTAGAGCAGGGATCTCCAAGATTTTGGGAAAAATTGGCTGTCCACTGAAGCTCTTCAGTCTCATCCACTCCTTCCATGACAACATGCACTGCACCGTACAGTTTGATGGCTCCACTTCCAACAGTTTCAGAATGAAGAATGGAATGAAACAGGGTTGCGTCCTAGCCCTCTCTCTGTATGGCAGCATCTTCTTCTCCAATGCTCCTGACCTTCGCCTTCCCTGCAGATATGGATGGAGTCTACTTGCACCCTAGGCCAGACTGCAAGCTCTACAATCTTTCAAAGCTGAAAGCGAAGACAAAAACACATTGTGTCCTAATCAGAGATCTCCTCTAAGCTGATGATGCTGCGCTAGTCGCTCACATGGATAGTCAGCTACAAAGACTCATAGACTGTCTATTCCATGGCTGTAACTTGTTTTCCTTGACTATAAGCATTAAGCAAACTGTGGTCATGGGACAAGGTGTTGCATCTCCACCCCTGATCACGCTAAATAACACCCCACTGGGAGTGGTTAGCAAATTCTGCTATCTTGGGTCCACAATGACAGACAATCTGTTCCTTGATGCAGAGCTCGATACACACGTTGGGAAAGCAGCTACCACGTTTGGCCGACTTGCAAAACGTGCTTGGGATAACATCAAGTTGACCCTTAGGGCCAAGCTTGTGGTTTCTAAGGCCTGTTTTCTCAGCATTTTGCATATGGCTGTGAAACACCGGGCGACTTACAGCTACCAGGAAAAGAAGCTCAATAATTTCCATATTCGCTGTCTGCAGTGCATTATGGGTATATCCTGGCAGGACAAAATCACAAATGTGGCAGTCCTCTCAAAGGCAGCACTCCCAAGTGTGTTGGCACTAATCAAACAGAAGGAGTTTCGGTGGATCGGACACGTCAGCAGGATGGAAGACGGTCACATACCCAAGGACCTTCTGTATAGTGAGGTAGTCGGAGCCAGATGACCAGTGGGGAGCCCAAAGCTCCACTTCAGGGATTCTTGCAAGCGTGACATGGAGGCCCTAAATGTCGACTATCGCATCTGGGAGTCACTAGCTGGTGAAAGAGGGAAATGACGATACATCCTGTGGACTGGTGTGCACTACCACGATGACCAGTGGCTACAGCAGCTTGGCAACAGATGCCAACGTCAAAAACAACAACTCACAGTGTCACTTGGCAGCTTCACGTGTGGCACATCCCAAGGATTGGCCTTCGCAGTCATCAGCAAAGGTGCACCAAGAGAAGACACCCCACCTAATTGGATTATTTACTGATGTCCATTATCTTTTGTAGATTGAAGAATTCCAACCACAACTTATCTAAGCCTGTCATAATCTTTTACACCTCTATTAAATCTCTCTTCAATCTCCTTTGCTCTAAGGAGAACAACCCCAGCTTTTCCAACCTAACCTTGTAGCTAAAATCCCCCATGGCCAAGGTGATGATGTGCAGGTCTGCATGCATCTCTGGGATCTGGTTCTCCACAGGGGTCACCAACCTCTCAATGGAGGAAGCCTTGTGCTCTCATGCCTGAGACACAGCAGGCTCATGGCATGGATGGACTCCTCCGTCGCCACACATGGCCGCTTGGCAGCTCCACCTTACCTCTCTCTGCAACTCCAGCATGCCCTGTGCTGTTGACACCAGAGGCTCGTCATCAGCCTGGGGCTCAGCATGGGCCTGGTCACCCACAGTCCTTCGACTATCAGTGGCTAGACTGTCACAGCCTTCATCAACTGCTTGGGCATGTGTGTGGTGGTATCACCAACTTGTGACCCTGAACTTAAGCCCGAACGCATACCCACCGAGTGAAAGTATCTGTGCTGGTGGAAGGTGCAGGAGAATCATGTGATGGTGCATCCTGTGACTGCTCCTCCTCCTCAAAGGTGAACAGCTGTCCCATTGTCACAGTGTCAGTGTGAGCCACCTACAGATGATGACCTGCATGAAAAAACAAACATTTGTGCTTTAAGTTGTTCAGATCTCCTCATGCCAACCATGCGTGATGTGGATTTCCAGAAGTGTGGTGGAGGGCACATGCACACAATGCTCACTCTCTTGTGCGGAGACTCCTGTTTCACCATCCACTATTGAATGGCTGCCCAGGGCCCCATCTAGCACCCGTGCCTCCTGCTCAGCCAATGATAGTGGCCTTAGATCTGGGATGCCTCCGCCACTCCTTCAGGTCTCCCTAGTGTTATGGGCCCATTTGTCCTGCAAGTAGAAAAAGAGACATCGTAAGACTTCGAAGGAAGAACAACAGAACAGTTATGCTAGTGGCAGCCCCTCGCCCCTGATGGGATTCCTACATGGCTCCTCCCCACGTCCGCTCTCAGGGGAGGTAATTGGGGTGAGGGGTGAAAGCAGGAGGCTTATCGCCGAGATGCAACCATGCATCTGCCAGGATGTGGTGATGCCTAACCCCCTTGCCAGCGCCTTTGCATTCACTCTCTCCCCATGTAGTGCTCCTTCCCACGTAGCCACATACAAGCCCCAAAGAGAAGAGAGGTACGGAGGACTCAATTTGGAAGAAAGAAGGAGGTCATTAACTTTCTTTCAGCACTGAACCCAGTTGCGTAGGGTGACCCCCATGGCGATCTCCATCCAGGCTTGGTGGTCAGGCAGGAGGATCTCTTCTTGCTATCCCTTGGAAAGAGGACCACCCGCCTTTCCCTCGCAGCCCGGAGCAGAATCGCCAGGGAGGCAGCGCTAAACAGTGGGGCCACCTGGTGTCTTGCTTCAGCCATGGTGCCATGTCGCTCCTGCTACATCCCAACGGCAGTAAGTTTTTGTACAGGGTGTAGGGGGGGTGGGGGGTGGAGGTGAGGGTATGGGGGGGAAGAGGGGGCAGTCCAGGAGTTTCAACAACTCTTCAGCCGGGTCCAGCAGTACTCCAGCTTCACTGAAGCATGAACCATAGAAAAGTTATGACACAGAAAGAGACCATTCATCCATCATGTCTGCGCCGGCTGAAAAAACTATCCGCCCAATCTAATCCCACTTTCCAGAACCTGGTCCGTAGCCTTGCAGGTTACAGCACTTCAGGCGCAGGTCCAGGTACCTTTAAAATGACACTAAAATAGGTGTGATGATAAATTGCAATAAAGAAATAAGAAATTTACAAATGGATATGGATAGGTCAGGTGAATGGGCCAAAATTTGGCAGACGGAGTTTAATGTGGATTAGTGTGAGGTTATCCATTTTGGTCGGAAGAATAGAAAGGCAAATTATTATCTAAATGGAGAAAAACTTCAGAGTGCTTCGGTGCAGAGGGATCTGGGTGTCCTCATGCAC
The DNA here is from genome assembly GCF_036365525.1 of Heterodontus francisci. Taxonomy (NCBI): domain Eukaryota; kingdom Metazoa; phylum Chordata; class Chondrichthyes; order Heterodontiformes; family Heterodontidae; genus Heterodontus; species Heterodontus francisci. The sequence goes on along the minus strand of NC_090408.1, from coordinate 43,687,963 downwards.
GAATCGCAGAAAACTAGTATGCAGGTACAGCAGGTAACCTCAGAGTGGTGTTTCTAGATCCCATAACTCCTAGTCTTTTGATGTTTCATTTTGCTCCCCTTTTCATCCCTTCTGGCCAAGTACATCCTGTAGCCAAGAAGGCAGGTGGGCAATATATTCTCAGGCATTCATCTAAGCCCCTCCCTGTAATAGCCTGGTAATAACTCACCCTCCAACTGTTCCTCCTGGTAACAAAGCAATTGAGACTGGGAATTCACTGGAGTTGAAAATGGAACTTTCCTCCCACTGCTCCATGATGCAGCATATTAAAGCAGAAACAGAGCTGCACTGCAATCACATCAGCGATCCTTGTGGTGTTCAAGTGAGACTCCTAATTTAATTCCAATTAGTGACAAATTGTGGGCCTTCTGGTACCGGGCACCCCTTCTCCATTTTGGAAACTACAAAGTTATATCACCAAGGACAATTATAATTGACAGAGAAAAGAAACTTTAATTTCACCCATTGAAAAATGAATCTATTACCACAAAAAAGGCAGCGGGTGGGTTCTGTGCCCACTATCATGCTGGATGTCTGAATTGACTGCACTCTCCTCCTCCACATCAGCAGAAACATTCTGTCCTCTGAAATGCAGAAGTCTAATTTAATAGAGTAAAGAGAGAATTTTTTAATGCGTAGTGTCATTAAAGCCAAATTAATCAGCTAGCTTAGACTTATTGAGATGAGAGAGTGAAGCCAATTTTAAACAGGGTTTATGTTACATTTAAAACCTAGAAGAAATGACAGCAGTCAGTACAAGAGAGAGAGAGAGAGAGAGATCTAGCATTAAATATGAAAGAGAATTCCATATTCAGGTTAGAAAAGGTCTAAAACATGGGAGTTTTTAGAATGAAAATGCACCTGATCCTCCCTCCCTTGTGAAATACCTCCTCATGATTGTAGCTTTCTTCTTTGGAACTGCACTGCAAAATCACAAATAGTCTTTACTGAAGCATACAGATGAAAATTCATTTCCAACCCTCAGATCATCTTTTTACTTCTAACAACACAATTTTACAACTTTAACATTCTGCAAATCAAATGACTCCAAGGGCAGATGGCCGTATACATGTCACAACACAGAACAGTTGGAGGTATGCCTGCACCTGGGATCCTCCACATGGTGAGTTCCTCAGGCCAGGTGCCTCTTCACCAGGAAGGGAGGAAATCAGAGAATTACTCATCCCAGACTCTCTTGTATATTTCCTTACAGCTGGCTATAGAACAACATTAGCACAAGCCTGGAGCAAGTCTCTAAGGTTGGCCTCTCAGTTAGTGAAGCTTGTGGCATTATGATATTCCAAAGAGGAAAAGGCAAAGAAAAGCAAATTTATACATTGAATTTAATATGAATTTTAGACATAGCTTCACCACAAGAACATAATATGTTCTCAAAGAATCAGATGGTAAAAGAGAGAAACCTCTGCTCTACTGGGATGCTTTAGTAGAATCATTATTAAAACACTTATTATACATTAAACTGGTTACTTGTCTCCATATTCTTGACTCCAGGAGTCCCTTTTTACTATATACCGGAGTTCAAACGTCAGTGAGGTGGATCCTTGATAACGATTATTTTACCGAATCCTACAAGTTTGAAATAAAATCTGCTTGTATGGTTTCAAACTTTTATTTTGTGCTTCTAATTGTAATGCAGACTTTTGCTAGGGCGGAGGATTCTTTAAAGTTCTCTGTTACCTTATGTGAGGCAGCTTTATTATCTCTGCAAGATGTTTTTGGTTGGTATCTTGAAACTAGACTTCGGCCTAAGTGCAGCCTTAAAATAGAACACTTTTAATAATTTGTCACAGAGCTGAGTTAAATTTCCAGCCCTGTGATTCACCGGAAGTGCAAAAATTTGACAATATAAATATACGCCAACATCAGAAACATACTCCTAAATGGCAGCAATCATAAGAAACGGCAGCACTAAATATCCTTCCCTAATCATGACTGGAATGAAATAATGAGCTTTCAAAGTACTTTCAAAGCTTAAATGGAAATAAAAATAATCTGGTTTCAAAGTAATTGAAATGAGAAGAATGAGACATTGGGTTTACAACAGAATCAACACGGTACTGGGCCACAGTGAAGGTCTGTTTTATGCTATATATGGCATGTGCTGTACCATGGTGAGGTAGAATGCAGGATGATTCCTCCACATGAGAAGTTACCAGAAGTAGGGTCATACAATTCTTCTACAAGGGGATATTCAAAAACTGAATCACTCCATCCTAACAAGATCTCACATTCCAGAAGAAATGATAAGAAAATAAAAAAACTCCAGAAATCTGAAATAAAGACAGAAAATGCTACAGATCCATCAGCAACTGTAAAGAGAAAATCTAGGTTACTGTCAGGCTAATTTTACTGAAAGATTAACTTATGTTTTCCTATTTCAGATGCTGGCAGAACTGCTGGATGGGAATTTCCAGCATTTCTGTTTATAGAAACATAGAAAATCAGAGCAGGAGTAGGCCATTCGGCCCTTCGGGCCTGCTCTGCCATTCAAAAAAGATCATGGCTGATTGTTTAATTCAGTACCCTGTTCCCGCTTTCTCTCTATACCCTTTGATCTCTTAGACATTAAGAAATATATCTATCTCCTTCTTGAATATATTTAATGACTTGGCCTCCACTGCCAAAATATTTCTGTCACACCTCTCATTCAACGACTCAACAAGAGAAGTATAGGGGGGGGGAGGGGGTGAGGTGTGGGAGGCGGACAGGGAGTAAGTCACCTGTCCACTCTCTCACTCAAGGAATGGTTACCAAAGTAGGGAGAGCAAGTAAAGGGAATTTTTAATTTAAAGATAAATAGCTATTAAATTTCATGCACAATTTAAAAATATATATACCTATCTCTTTGGGAGAAATAGAGCAGGCTAGGATTTATTTCTGACCCCAGCAAGGCATGGGGGTTCATCAAGAATGTAGAGTTGAAATAACAGGATTGGGGAAATCCCAGGTTGGTGACATTATTTCTATGCGCATTAGTTAATTTCCCTTAAAATGTTCAGCTCAGTGACTCCTTGCAGTCTGTTTCTTCAGATATATTACAACTGAAATTTTTACCTCTATACACCATTTATGCAAACAATGAAGGATTAGTGCAACACAGGTTCCTAAAGGGATAAGGGCAGGGTAAGTTGTGAAGAGGACATAAGGAGACTACAAAGGGATATAAAAACAAGAAATGCTGGAAATACTCAGCAGGTCTGGCAGCATTTATGGAGAGAGAAGCAGAGTTAACGTTTCAGGTCAGTGACCCTTCTTCAGAACTACAAAGGGATATAGATAGGTTAAGTGAGTGGGCAAAGATCTGGCAAATGGAGTTTAATGTGGGAAAATGTGAAATTGTCCATTTTGGTAGGAAGAACAAAAAAGAAGCATTTTATCTAAATGGTGAGAGATTGCAGAGCTCTGTGATGCAGAGGGATCTGGATATCCTAGTGCTTGAATCGCAAAAGGTTAGTATACAGGTTCAGCAAATAATTAGGAAATCTAATAAAATGTTATTGAATCATAGAATGTTTAAGGCACAGAAAGAGGCCACTTGGCCCACCGTGTCTGTGACGCCCAAGAAATGATCCACCTATTCTAATTCCACCTTCCAGCATTTGAATGAGTTGAGAGTTTCTGCCTCAAACTACCCTTTCAGGCAGTGAGTTCCAGACACCACCACCCTCTGGGTGAAAACGTTTTTCCTCAGTTTCCCTCTAATTTTTCTACCAATCACTTTAAATCTATGCCCCTTCATCACTGACCTCTCTGCTAAGGTGAATAGACCCTTCACCACCACTCTATTCAGGCCCCTCACAATTTTGTACATCTCAATCAAATCTCCCCTTAACCTTCTCTGTTCCAAGGAGAACAACCCCAGCCTATCCAATCTTTCCTGATAGCTGCATTTTTCCAGTCCTGGCAACATCCTCGTAAATCTCCTCTGCATCCTCTTTAATGCAATTACATCCTTTTTGTAATGAGGTGACCAGAACTGCACACAGTACTCAAGTTGTGGCCTAACCAATGAGTTATGCAGTTCCATCATAACCTCCCTGCTCTTATATTCTATACCTTGGCTAATAAAGGAAAGGATTCCATATGCCTTCTTAACCACCTTATCGACCTGTCCTGCTACCTTCAGGGATCGGTGGACATTCACTCCAAGGTCCCTCACTTCCTCTACATTTCTTAGTATTTTCCCATTAATCATGTATTCCTTTGTCTTGTTTGACCTCCCAAATGCATCACCTCACACTTCTCTGGGTTGAATTCCATTTGCCACTTTTCTGCCCATCTGACCAGACCATCAATATCTTCCTGCAGCCTACAGCTGTCCTCCTCGCTATCTACTACACGGCCAATTTTTGTGTTGTCTGCAAACTTCTTGATCATGCCACCTACATTTATGTCCAAATCGTTAATATATCACAAAAAGCAGGGGCCCAGTACTGTGCCCTGCAGAATGCCACTGGAAACAGCCCTCCAGTCACTAAAACATCCATCAACAATTACCCTTTGTTTCCTGCCACTGAGCCAATTTTGTATCCACCTTGCTGCATTTTCCTGGATCCCATGGAATTTTATTTTTTAAACCAGTCTGCCACGTGGGACCTTGTCAAAAGCCTTGCTAAAATACATATAGACCACATCAACTGCACTACCCTCATCGATCTTCCTTGTTACTTCTTCAAAAAATGTGATCAAGTTGGTCAAACAAGATCTTCCCTTAACAAATCCATGCTGACTATCCTTGATGAACCTGTGCCTTTCTAAGTGACAGTTTATCCTGTCTCTCAGAATAGATCCCAATAATTTGCCCACTACTGAGGTTCGACTGACTGGCCTGTAATTATTCGGTCTATCCTTCGCTCCCTTTTTAAACAGAGGTACAACATTAGCAGTTCTCCAGTCCTCCAGCACCACACTTGTATCCAGTGAGGACTGGAAAATGATGGTCAGACCTTCTGCTATTTCCTCTCTTGCTTCTTTTAACAGCCATGGGGACATGTTATCTGGTCCTGGTGATTTATCAACTTTCAAGGATGCTAGTCCCATTGATACTTCCTCCTTCCCTATGTTTATCAAATCCAAAACTTCACACTCCACCTCCTTAACTACAATATCTGCATCGTCCCCCTCTTTTGTGAAGAGAGACGCAAAGTATTCATTAAGAACCATATCAACATCTTCCACCCCTACACATAGGTTACCTTTTTGGTCTTTTATTGGTCCTACTCTCTCCTTAGTTATCCTCTTACTCTTAATGTATTGATAAAACATCTTTGGGTTCACCTTGATTTTGCTTGTCAATAATTTTTCATGCCCTCTCTTTGCTTTCCTAATTTCCTTTTTGATTTCATCCCTCCACTTTCTATACTGCTCTCGGCTTTCTGTAGTATTGAGTTCTCGGTGTCGGACATAAGCTTTCCTTTTCTGCCTTATTTTACCTTGTAGGCTCCTTGACGTTCATGGGGCTCTAGATTTGGCCGTCTCAACCTTTTTCTTTGAGGGAACATGTTTACTCTGAACCTGTTGAATCTCCCTTTTGAATGCCTCCCATTGTTCTAACACCGATTTAACCGCAAGTAGCTGTTTCCAGTCCACTTTTGCAAAATCACTTTTGTTTAGTAAAATTGGCCTTGCCCCAATTGAGAACTCTAACTCCTGTTCTAACTCTTTCTTTTCCATAATTATGTTAAAACTGACGGAATTATAATCACTACCACCAAAATCCTCTCCCAAAGCCACTCTTTCCACCTGCCCATCTTCATTTCCTAAAACTAAGTCTAAAACTGCGCCCTCTTGTTAGACTTACTACATACTGGGCAAAAAAGTTCTCCTGAATGCACCTCAAGGATCCTGCTCCCTCAATTCCTTTCATACTAAAACTATCCAAGTTAATATTGGTAGTTAAAATCCCCTACTATTACTGCCCTATTGTTCTTGCACTTCTCAGAGATTTGCCTTCATATCTGCTCTTTTATCTCCCTCTGACTGTTTGCGGGTCTATAGTACACTCCCAGCAGTGTGATCGTCCTTTTTTTCCTCCTTAGCTCAATCAATATTGCCTCATTTGATGAACCTTCTAACATATCATCCCTCCCCACAACTGTAATAGTTTCCTTGACCAAAACTGCCACTCCACCTCCTTTCTTATCCTCCCCCCATCGCGTCTGAAAACCCTGTAACCAGCAATCTTGAGCTGCCATTCCTATCCCTCCTTAAGCCATGTTTCTGTCATAGCTATGATATCATACTGCTACGTGTCTATCTGTGCCCTCAGCTCATCTACTTTATTTGCTATACTCCTTGCATTGAAATAGATACCCTTGAAGCCTGCCAAATTCTTTTTTTTTATTGTCTAACCTTTGTTTCCTCTGCCTTCCAGACTCATCCATCAACTTTCTGCCTTCCATTTTCATTTCAGATTTTGTCCCAACTGAGTCTACCCTCAAGTCCCCATCCCCTTGCCAAACTAGTTTAAACCCTCCCCCACAGTAATAGCATAAAGTCCTGCAAGGAACTCAGTCCCGGCTCTGTTCAAGTGCAACCCGTCCTGCCAGTACAGGTCCTATCTCCCCCAGAGCCGGTCCCATTGTCCCAGGAATCCCTCCCTTCTGCACCTGCACCATCATTCCAGCCATGCATTCATCTGTCTTATCCTTCTATTTCTATACTCACTTGTGTGTGGCACTGGGAGTAATCTGGAGTTTACTACTTTTGAGGTCCTGCTTGCTAATTTCTTACCTAGCTCCCTAAATTATGACTGCAGGACCACATCCCTCTTTCTACCTAAGTCGTTGGTTCCAATTTGGACCACGACTGCTGGCTGTTCACCCTCCCCCTTCAGAATGTTATTGATTATTGCGAGGGGAATTGAATACAAAAGTAGGGAGGTTATGCTTCAGTTATACAGGGAATTGGTGAATACATCTGGGGTACCGTGTACAGTATTGGTCTCCTAATTTAAGAAAGGATTTAAATGCATTGGAAGCAGTTCAGAGAAGGTTTACTAGACTAATACCTGGAATGAACAGGCTGTCTTATGAGGAAAGGTTAGCCTTGAATCCACTGGAGTTTAGAAGAGTAAGAGGTGACGATTGATACATATAAGATCCTGAGGGGTCTTGACAGGGTAGATATGGAAAGGATGTTTCCCCTTGTGAGAGAATCTAGAACTAGGGGTCACTGTTTAAAAATAAGGGGTCACCCATTTAAGACAGAGATGAGGAGAATTTTTTTCTTTCAGAGGGTCGTGAGTCTTTGGAATTCTCTTCCTCAAAAGGCAGTGGAAGCAGAGTCTTTGAATATTTTTAAGGCAGAGTTAGATATATTCTTGATAAGCAAGGGGGTGAAAGGTTATCGGGGGTAGGTGGGAATTTGGGGTCGACGTTACAATCAGATCAGCCATGATCTTATTGAATGGCGGAGCAGGTTCGAGGGGCCGAATGGCCTACTCCTGCTCCTAATTCATATGTTCGTATGTATGTATGTTCTTAATCCATGATATGAATATAAGAACATAAGAAATAGGAGCAGGCCCCCTGAAACTGCTCTGCCATTCAATTTGATCATGGCTGATCTTTTGCCTCAACTCCACTTTCCCGTCTGTTCCCCATAGACCTCGATTCCTTAAGAGACCAAAAATCTGTCTATCTCAGCCTTAAATATGTTCCACAATGGAGCATCCACAACCCTCTGGGATAGAGAATTCCAAAGATTCACAACCCTTTGAGTGAAAGAAATTCTCCTCATCTCAGTTCTAAATGATTGGCCCCTTATCCTGAGCCTGCTCCCATGTTCTAGGAGGAGGTGGTGAGCAGAAAACAAAAGCATATTTGAATACATTTCACGTTTTACATGTTTGTCATATTTACCAGTCCAGCCCGCTACACAGCGGCAGAATCCTGTGACTGGATCACAACCATCTGCATGACAGCAGTCACAACGTTCGCTACAGCCGAGACCATACGTTCCATCCTAGAAAAGGAAAGAAAAGAATGGTTCTAAAAGCACAATCCCTTCAGTTCAGTATCTGATTTTTTAAAAACAAATTATTAGACCATGTACATCCTGGGCCACACTGGTCATCCCCATTAAATAATGCCCATCACATTTTGCTTGTGTTCTCAGCAACAGCACAATTCATTTTCCACACCATCAAAGTAATCAATCAACAGATGTTTATTTTGTTCAAAAAATTTAAAATTTCAGATTTTCTTAGAACATCGTTTTCTGCTGTAACAGGAAACTGTCTGATAAGCCAATAGATCATAAAACACTCATAGCTGCTCTGCTTGAATGCAGTACATTAAATTTGCTATTTCGAATATCATACCAAATCGGTCCTAAAGTAAACCCACTGAGCAACCAGTTCAAAGAACTTAATTATTTTGGCTAAAATGTATACAGAGTAACAGTTTTGTCTGACAGTGCATTGTATAGATATTAAACAATGCTCAAGTGTTACAAGGTAGTAACTCACTTGAGGAGTTTTCATGGCCCTGTTCCACAAGCATATTGCTCTACGAGTGGCAGGATAAGGATTTTCAGCTGCCTATCCCTTAAGATGATTTCTTGAATTCAGTTGGGCAGATTGGGGAAGGGACCAGGTGGAAACCCTGAAGATGGGAGGGTAAAAAATAAATCATATGGCAACTCATATCTGATGCTGCTGTCTTGTGTACCTCCTGGCAGCAAGCTCCATAATTGCATTGGCAGAGGTACTGGCAGCAGGTTATCTGGTTAACCCCTTTATTGGGGAGTGATTTGTAGCTCAAGGAAATTTAAGAAGGGGGAAAGTTAAATAACTTGCACCAGAGGGAAAAAAACCCAGAAAACTAAAATACAACTTACCAGACATGGCTGGTCACAATGTTTTCCATGCCAGCCTGAGGAACATGTGCAGGAGCCATTCTCTGGATTACAAGCTGCTCCATTGGTACAGGTGCAGGTATTATTGCAGTAAAGCCCCCATGTACCTTTGGAGCAAGGGATGGAGCAGTCCACTCCATGCCAACCTAAAACACAAACACTATCATTCAAGGCACAGGAACTTCTATACTTTCAGCCAATTAGAAACATTAAATCCTATCAACTGACATCTTAACTTCAAAAACCTGGTGAAGGGGAGACACTTCCAAAGCCACTGATTCTCCTAACAGTGCCAATTCACGTCCAAGTGCCCAGTCCAGGCATATTTCAATGCATGTGAAACCTTACCCATTGAGGATAGTGTGAAGCAGGGATAAACCTTTCCTTGATTCATGGATGATGCAGTCTCAGTTTCAATCCGAGCAACACAGGAGGGGTTCAGGATACAGTATAGATTTAGAAACATAGAAACATAGAAAATAGGAGCAGGAGTAGGCCATTCAGCCCTTCGAGCCTGCTCCGCCATTCATTATGATCATAGCTGAGCATCCAATTCAGTAACCACTTTCCCCCCATATCCTTTGATCCCTTTCGCCCCAAGAGTTATATCTAACTCCTTCTTGAAAACATACAATGTTTTGGCCTCAACTGCTTTCTGTGGTAGCGAATTCCACAGGCTTACCACTCGCTGGGTGAAGAAATTTCTCCTCATCTCAGTCCTGAATGGTTTACCCCGTATCCTTAGATTATGACCCTGGTTCTGGACTCCCCCACCATCGGGAACATCCTTCCTGCATCTACCCTGTCAAGTCCTGTTAGAATTTTATAGGTTTCTATGAGATCCCCCCTCACTCTTCTGAACTCCAGCGAATATAATCCTAACCGACTCAATCTCTCCTCATACGTCAGTCCTGCCATCCCAGGAATCAGTCTGGTAAATCTTCGCTGCACTCCCTCTATAGCAGGAACATCCTTCCTCAGATAAGGAGACCAAAAATGCACACAATATTCCAGATGTGGCCGCACCAAGGCCCTGTATAATTGCAGCAAGACATCCCTGCTCCTGTACTCGAATCCTCTCGCTATGAAGGCCAACATACCATTTGCCCTTTTTACCGCCTGCTGCACCTGCATGCTTACCTTCAGCGACTGGTGTACGAGAACACCCAGGTCTCATTGCATATTCCCCTCTCTCAGTTTATAGCCGTTCAGATCATCATCTGCCTTCCTGTTTTTGCCACCAAAGTGGATAACCTCACATTTATCCACATTATACTGCATCTGCCATGCATTTGCCCACTCACTCAACTTGTCCAAATCACCCTGAAGCCTCTCTGCATCCTCCTCACAACCCATCCTCCCAGCCAGTTTTGTGTCATCTGCAAATTTGGAGATATTACATTTCGTTCCCTCATCTAAATCATTAATATATATTGTGAATAGCTGGGGTCCTAGCACCGATCCCTGCGGTACCCCACTAGTCACTGCCTGTCATTCGGAAATAGACCCGTTTATTCCTACTCTTTGTTTCCTGTCTGCAAACAGTTTTCTATCCATCGCAATACACTACCCCCAATCCCATGCGCTTTAATTTTACCCGCTAATCTCTTATGTGGGACTTTGTCGAAAGCCTTCTGAAAGTCCAAATAAACCACATCCACTGGCTCCCCCTCATCAACTCTACTAGTTACATCCTCGAAGAATTCTAGTAGATTTGTCAAACATGATTTCCCTTTCGTAAATCCATGCTGACTCTATCCGATTCTACCACTGCTCTCCAAGTGCTCTGCTATAAAATCTTTGATAATGGACTCTAGAATTTTCCCCACTACTGACATCAGGCTGACTGGTCTATAATTCCCTGCTTTCTCTCTACCTCCCTTTTTCAATAGTGGGGTTACATTAGCTACCCTCCAATCTGTAGGAACTGTTCCAGAGTCTATAGAATCTTGAAAGATGACCACCAATGCATCCACTATTTCTAGGGCTACTTCCTTAAGTACTCTGGGATGTAGATTATCAGACCCTGGGGATTTATCGGCCTTCAATCCCATCAATTTCCCCAACACTATTTCTCTACTAATACTGATTTCCTTCAGTTCCTCCCTCTCACTAAACCCTGTGTTCCCCAACATTTCTGGTATGTTATTTGTGTCCTCCTCTGTGAAGACAGAACCAAAGTATGCATTTAGTTGGTCAGCCATTTCTTTGTTCCCCATAATAAATTCCCCTGTTTCTGACTGTAAGAGACCTACATTTGTCTTCACCAATCTTTTTCTCTTCACATACCTAAAGAAATGTTTACAGCCAGTATTTATGTTCCCCACAAGCTTACTCTCGTACTCTATTTTCCCCTTCTTAATCAATCCCTTGGTCCTCCTTTGCTGAATTCTAAACTGCTCCCAATCCTCAGGTCTGTTGTTTTTCCTGGCGAATTTGTATGCCTCTTCCTTGGATCTAATGCTATCTCTAATTTCCTTTGTAAGCCATGGTTTGGTTAGCTTTCCCGTTTTACTTTTGCGCCAGACAGGAATAAACAATTGTTGCAGTTCATCCATGCTCTCTTTAAAAGTTTGCCATTGCCTATCCACTGTCATCCCTTTAAGTAACGTATCCCAATCCATCATAGCCAACTTGCACCTCATACCTTCGTAGTTTCCTTTATTAAGATTCAGGAACCTAGTCTCAGAATCAACTACATCACTCTCCATCTTGATGAAGAATTCTATCATATTATGGTCGCTCATCCCGATTTCCCCCTTCAATTTGCCTGGAAAATTGGTGTTTTTCAGGAGCAGTAATGAGGAAATGGGACCGAAGACCTGTTTGGAACTTCAGTTACGTGGATAGGTTAGTGAAGCTGGGGCTGTTTTCCTTGAAGAAGAGAAGATTCAGAGAAGATTTGATTGAGGTGTTCAAAATCATAAGGAATCAGGACAGATAGATAGGGAGAAACTGTTCCCAATGGCAGAAGGATCCAGAGCCAGAGGACACCGATTTAAGGTGATTGGCAAAAGAAGCAACAGCGACATCAGGAAAAGCATTCTTCCAGAGCCAGTGGTTAGGATCTGGAATGCACTGCCTGAGAGAGTGGTGGAGGCACTTTCAATTGAGACCTTCAAAACAGAATTGGATAATGACCTGAAGAGAAAAACTTTGCAGGGCTATGGGGAAAAGGCAGGGGAGTAGTACTAGGTCAGTTGCTCTTGCAGAGAGCTGGCAAGGAGACAATGGGTTGAATAGCCTCCTTCTGTGTTGTAGCCATTCTATGATTGTATTCTCAACATAAAGACCACCTGCACTGTCCCAGGATTTCCTGGGGCTTTCTCAAGTAGTGTCAGTAAATCTGCGCCTGAAGTGTTCACATGCCCAGCGCTCCCATTTTATTGAGGCATTCCTGGCCTGCGGCCTCATATTCTGTTTCCTATGACTGTTAGACACTTCAGTGGTGGGGTGTCCGAAGAAACCTTGTGCAAAGGACCCACCCCAGGACCACTACAGACCAGAAAGTCTGTGGGGGGTTCTGAGGCCAGCAGAATACTTTGCACATGTGCTGTGCTGGTCAGCAGCAAGCACCAATAGAGAAAAACCTATTCTGTTCTGTAATATACTACTCACTGCCCTCCCATCTTCCACCCGCTGTAACTTTCAACGAGTACAAAATGCAGTCAGCTGTATCCTGCCCCACACTAACTTCCACTCATCCATTATCCTGGTCTTTGCTAAACTAACTTGATTTCAAGTCCCCCAATGTATTAAAGTTAAAATGCTCGTCCTGCTTTTTAAATCTCTCCAACTCACCCTATCCTGCTGCTCTCCTCCCTTCATCCTACCATAGGTGGCAAAGCATTCAATCATCTTGGAAATGCTCTCTGGAAGTTCCTCCCTAAACTGCTCCTTCTCTCACGTTGTTTTAAAAAAATTATCACCCATCCTAATTTGCTCCTCCAAGGCTTGTTGTCCATTCTCTTAACTATTCCTATCTTTTCCTCACCCTTCTGTAAAGCACCTTGGGACATTTTCTATATTAATAGCACCATGCAAATGCAAGTTTTTGATGTTGTTGAGACATCTGTATGATTTTTCTCTGATAACTAGATGGCTTTTTAGCATTTCAGGCTAGATAACAGAGTTATGTCACATCAACAGTAACCCAAAATGCTGTCTAGCATATATTAAAGAACACTGCTGGCCAGGTGTTCAATTAAGGGCTGGAGTAGGGAGCGCAAGGAAACATGTTCCACCCCAGTATTTTATTGACATTTCTCACCTCGTTAAGTACAGAATTCAAAGTGTATTTAAGATGTTAGCAAAATGATACAGGGTATAATAGGGTGTGTCTATACCTGCTTTACAAATACAGGAACCATCAATAGGAGAACAAGTTCCACCATGCTTGCAGCTACAAGTAGATGAACAGTTGGCTCCATATTTTCCAGGAAGGCATGAAAAGGAGCAATCTTCTCCCTGGAATACAAAGGAAATGCATTCACTAGATCTTAGACTTCAGATTCTACAGCATAAACAAAGATACTGCTAGACAAAAAAAGATCAAAGTTGATCCAGTTTGCTTTTTGCCATCCTGGTAGTTGTATGATACAATGATAATGGAGTTGTTCACTAGTCATAGCAATCAATCTCTATGAATTAGTTTACAACAGTCTCAGACATGAGGCAAGGAAAACCCCAGTGGTGGAAAGCTTCCTCCCCAGCATGTTACGCAGTCATGTCTCAAATTCTGCACACGTGTAGACAGGTGCACACGCATTAGTAAGCAATGAAGAGCAAGTATACAATTAGACTAAAATTGAAATTTCTGCCAAAAATTTAACATTTTGATAGTACATCCATAATCAATTATGAATACAAACCCACATCAGATGGTGACAGATGTGATATTGTCCTTGTATCTGCTACTGTTATGAACCTTGTAACATGATTATATTTTTAAAATTGTGATTTTTTAAAAGTTCAAGGTGGAGTTTGGAAAGTCAGGTGGCCTCACCTCCACTCTGCAAAAGATTACCAGGACAACAGAGAACACAGATCAAAGATTGTCTTCTGAAAAATAGAGACTACAGCCACTAACATCTGAAGAACAAAGGGTTTCGCCCCTCCCAGATCTTTGGGTTGTAAAAAAAGGAGTCAGTAATTGGGAAAATGCAAATGCACCAGGCAGGTGTTAACACCTGGGGACAATGGAAAGGCCCGAATTGCTATGTGAACACAGACTTCTGGTCTCTGCATTTTGGAACAGAACAATGAGCTATTGACTTCTGAATTCAGATAAATTTAAGAGACTTTCTGAAGGCAAACAGGCTGTAAGAAGGGAACCTATCGAGGTGTAGCCTCAAGACAAGCTGTAAGAGAAGACACCCAGCAGTGGCAGCTGGAGAGAAAGAGAGAGAGAGAAAACACCTGCTCTTTGAAGATATACAACGAAAGGTTGTGAAGACCTGAACTGTTTTGAGAGTCGAAGCTTGCGGAGGAGTAAAGGACTCACTGGATGATCAGAAATTGCATTATTCATGGATGACCAGGACGGAAATGCTCGGAGAAGTAAGTGAAGAGAATATTGATTTTTGAAAGTGTGTGAGATCCAACCCATTGCAACTGGGAGGAGTTTGGGACTTTTGACCACAAAGCATTTTGTCATCAAAAAGGACTGTGTAATGTATAAGTGTGGTGTGAGTTTCCAAGTGTTTGAATAAGTAAATAAAATACCATTATTTGTAACTTGGGGTATCAGCTACTTACAAAGTACTGTTTAGTTAATTGGGGATTTCTTTTAGTTTAGTTGCTAAAATAAGTCTTAAAACGTGAAATCTTGTGGGGGTTCATATCTTGTATTTTTCACATTAACGATCTCTCTAAGATAGTAATAGCTACTGCCACAGCTCTAACCTGAAGGGGGAATGAGCCTAATTAAATTAGAGGTACAGCATTAACGTTTCAGGTCGATTACCTTTCATCAGGACGCCTGATGAAAGTTCATCGATCTGAAACGTTAACTCTGTTTTTCTCTCCACAGATAGTGCCTGAGCTGCTGAGTATTTCCAGCATTTTCTGTTTTTATTTCAGATTGCCAGCATCTGCAGTATTTTGCTTTTAGATTAGTTGTAGGTTGGCTAAAGATATGTATTTATGGCAAGTAAAAATAATTCCTCACATCACTGCTCGAGTGCCTGCAAGTCTTAAAAACCCATTAAAAACGAGTCCGCACCATGGGGAGATTAACTTCCCATTCATTTCAATGAAAGTACATTCTTTTCAAGCAAAAGCTATTTTTCACTCTGTGAACAAGCGCATGTTCAAGCACGTTCTCAAGTGCAATAAAAGATGGACAATAAATGCTGGTTTTGCCAACGACACCCACATCCCAAGAATGAATAATAAAAAAACCCTGTTTCACCTCTCCACAGCATGTCATGGTGGTGCACTGGAACTTCCTATCTCTCCCACCCCTACAAGATTAGACTAGCATGACTCACTCTCTAATTTTCTTTCTATCCCTGTGGGGAAATAGCTGCTCTTTGCTCATCAGTTACCTGTGATGACACAGTTGAGATTGGAGTTGTTCATGGCTGTACACTTGCATCCTACAGCCTTATGGTGCAACCTGCTGGACCTCCAGTGAGCTGCTAGACTTCACCACACTCACCCCTCCCCCATCTTACATTTATTATTCAACTTGCAATTGAGTTCCTCACTGTGTTTAAATGTTTTTATCTTTTCTATAAGTCTTGACATGAAGTTGAAGACTGGTGCTCAGCAACTAGTAATCACAAGTGCTGAAATGTAAGTACACAAAAAGCAGGACAAATCCAACCCGGCCAATTACCGCCCTATCAGTCTACTTTCGGTCATCAGTAAAGTGATGGAAGGTGTCGTCGACAGTGCTATCAAGCGGCACTTAATGAGCAATAACTTGCTCACTGACACTCAATCTGGGTTCCGCCAGGGCCACTCAGCTCCTGACCTCAATTCAGCCTTGGTATAAACATGGACAAAAGAGCTGAACTCAAGAGGTGAGGTGAGAGTGACTGCCCTTGACATCAAGGTAGCATTTGACCAAGTACGGCATCAAGGAGCCCCCGCAAAACTGGAGTCAATGGGAATCAGGGGGAAAACTTTCTGCTGGTTGGAGTCATACCTAGCGCAAATGAAGATGGTTGTAGTTGTTAGAGGTCAATCATCTCAGCTCCGGGACATCACTGCAGGAGTTCCTCAGGGTGGTGTCCTAGGCCCAACCATCTTCAGCTGCTTCATCAATGACCTTCCGTCATTTATAAGGTCAGAAGTGGGGATGTTCGCTGATGATTGCACAATATTCAGCACCATTCGTGACTCCTCAGATACTGAAGCAGTCTGTGTAGAAATGCAGCAAGACCTGGACAATATTCAGGCTTGGGCTGATAAGTGGCAAGTAACATTCGTGTCACACAAGTGCCAGGCAATGACTATCTCAAACAAGGGAGAATGTAACCATCTCCCCTTGACATTCAATGGCATCATGATTGCTGAATCCCCCACTATCAACATCCTGGGGGTTACCATTGACCAGAAATTGAACTGGAGTAGCCATATAAATACTGTGGCTACAAGAGCAGGTCAGAGGCTAGGAATTCTGCGGTGAGTAACTCACCTCCTGACTCCCCAAAGCCTGTTCACCATCTACAAGGCACAAGTCAGGAGTGTGATGGAATACTCTCCATTTGCCTGGATGGGTGCAGTTCCAACAACACTCAAGAAGCTTGACATTTTCTAGGACAAAGCAGCCTGCTTGATTGGCACCCCATCCACAGACATTCACTCCCTCCACCACTGATGCACAGTGGCAGCAGTATGTACCATCCACAAGATGCACTGCAGCAATACATCAAGGCTCCTTAGATAGCACCTTCCAAACTGCGACCTCTACCACCTAGAAGGACAAGGGTAGCAGATGCAAGGGAATACCATCACCTGCAAGTTCCCCTTCAAGCCACACACCATCCTGACTTGGAACTATATCGCTGTTCCTTCACTGTCGCTAGGTCAAAATCCTGGAACTCCCTTCCTAACAGCACTGTGGGTGTACCTACCCCACATGGACTGCAGCGGTTCAAGAAGGTGGCTCACCACCACCTTCTCAAGGGCAATTAGGGATGGGCAATAAATTTTGGCCGAGCCATCGATGCCCACATCCCATGAAAGAATAAATTTTAAAAAACTTATCTTCACTTTCTGCATTAGAAGTAGTCAACAAAGTTTGAAATCCAAATTATTCACCAATGAAAATTTGCGAAATACTCTATGAAATTATCATGATGCCATAAGCTCGATTTCTGCCTACAGAAATAAATATATTTGAATATTGCTCAAAGGCTCCAAAAACCTTCTGCTGCCCCTCTGTTACACTTACATCCCTTCCTAAGAAAAGATGTTCAATATAATGTTTTCATTGTTTTGTTGTTATCTCTCACTTGTCATATGCTGCATTACAGTTTGTTCTTATCATTAAATGTTGTTAATTAGAAGCTATGCTTACCAGAGCCTTATGAATATAATCCTCTGCTGAGATGTGATGAGAAGGTTATACAGGCTAACATGGGAAGTGTCATCAATACATATCAGAGGAGCTGCAATTGCAACTGCCCTACCAAATGGATTCCTTTGGTAATGCGCGTCTGTGACCAGTTGGGCTTTGAGTCAATATAAACTCCTGGCTTAAGACATATTTCTAGAAAGTACATAAAGTCCCA